>NC_059354.1:11845000-13045000 GCF_019703515.2 Myxocyprinus asiaticus | reverse complement strand
ATATGCATCCTTTATTGCTGTGTAGCAATGATCCAATATGTTCCTGTCTCTGGTGGGGCATGTAATGTGCTGTTCGTATTTGGGCAGTTCATGTGTGAGATTTGCTTTGTTAAAATCCCCAAGAAGAATAATAACTGAGTCTGGGTATTGTTGTTCCATGTCTGTGATTTGATCAGTCAGCTGTTGCAGCGCTGTGTATAAACACACGTTTGGCGCGATGTACACACTCACCAGAATAAACGAGGAAAACTCCCACGGCGAGTAGAAAGGCTTACAGTTAATAAAGAGCACTTCCAAATTAGGACAGCACATCCTCTTTAACGTTGTTACATATGTACACCAACTTTCATTGATGTAAAAGCATGTTCCACCGCCTCTCGTTTTCCCGTTAACTCCGCGATGCGATCCGCTCTGAACAGCTGAAAGCCCAGCAGATGTAATGGGCTGTCTGGAATGGCTTCACTCAGCCAGGTTTCTGTGAAGCACAAGGCAGCAGAGGTTGAAAAGTTCTTGTTTGTGCAGGTGAGGAGATGTAGTTTGTCTGTTTTGTTAGGAAGAGAGCGGAGATTCACTAAGTGACTATTCGGCAGCACTGTTCGAAATCCGCGCCGACGGAGCTTGACCAGCATGCCTGCTCCTCTCCCTCGCCTGCGTCTCTTGAACAGCAGAGCTGTGCCTCCAACTAAAATGTCCAGCAAAACGTCTAAATATTCAAAAACCGATTGTCTGGTATATGCTGTCGAATGTTCACCAGTTCGTCTCTGGTAAAACTGACTGGAAAAAGATTACTAAACACAGGACAAACAAACAAAAACAACAAAACAATAGGAGCGCTCCACACCGAGGCAGCCATTCGCGGCGCCATCATGATGTATATCTTCTTATAGAATATATATATAAAACCCTAAGAAAGGGTTATGAAGCAATCTGATATGCAGCCCTGGCCCATCCGGTAATGTGAACTGATCTTGCACTAATCGTTTATTAAAGATGCATACGTGTAGGGCTACTCCTTTCATAATTCTCACAGAGGAATTCCCATGCATTCAGTAACTTGTGTAACAAGTTTTTAGATGTACAGGAGGTCAGATGGCCAAATGTATGTATTTAATTAAGAACCACATTTAAAAGTGGCCCAAATCGGATGCCAAAAAAAATCTAACATTTTTTTGCTGTTTACATGTATGCAACAAGATCTGAGTAAAAAATCAGAATAGATGAAAAGTGTAAATGCAGCTTATTGCATACGAGAGATTATTTGGAAATAGTCGGCTGTTCTACTTGATTATTTTGAAACTGTAATGTCTGATTTACAGTATGATTTGTTGAGTTGGCTTGAATGGGTCCTTAATGAAGCATATTTTTTTTATTTTTATGAAAGATAATCTTCATCGTCTGTCTGATTGATGATGTGACGTCACAGTAACTAAAACCCTAAATCTGGTGATGATAAAGGTAATGGTGCATTTTTCATTATGCAATTCCAAGACAGATAATGATGTGCTGTATGATGCTGTTGCTGCCAACTGTCAAATATGTGGTGTATTGTGGCTATCATTTCATCTCTCTGCATCTGTTTCAGAGATGATGCACCAATTACCAGTAGATCTTTATCTGCATTACCCATTTCATATGGCTTTATTTCTCTGTGAGGTTCCCTCAGGCATAAATCTTTGCACGGGTGTGTGTGTGTGTGTGTGTGTGTGTGTCCAGAGGGCAGGGTTAACAAGCAAAAGCTTGTGCATGCACATATTTGTGTGCACATGTCAGATCTGTGAGATAAAGGAATGCTAATGCCAATGCGGTAAATGTTAACTGACTTTAGACATTGTCATATATGGATCAGTGCTGTGCATACACAATGAATGATGCACTCCTCCCTCCCCGATGAGCAAGAGAGCAGGTTACTCACAACCTGACTCGAAACCTGGCAAGCGCCCTGTAAATTGTGTACACCAAGAACATAATTAAGTGTTTATGACCATCACTGCAGGTGTATAAATGTACGTGTATATTCATGTTTGCATGTTTTCTCTTTTGCAAATACATTTCAGATGAACATGAGTGATATAAGATAACATGAGACATCATATTAGTAATGACAGAATGTAATATTTACGAAAATATAACATTCAACCCTAAAACACATTTTACATTATATGCATACATTATAGATGCATATTCTTTGTAACATGACTTGCTCAGTGACAAAATATAGTCAAGATAATTTAGCATCTGCTAAATGAAAGCTTGCTATTTACTTTCTTACTAAATATAAATGTGAGCATGAGCATATATTTAATTACAAATAGGCTATGCACATGAGAAATGAAACAAATCAATAAAAAATAGTACATTTTGACCCACAGTAAACTAGGGGTAGCCTATAAATACATACTTATTTTTAATAAACAAAATAGCAATGTGAAATGTAAAAACAATTAGTTCACATGATCAAAGAGACCTCAACTAAGGAATTCCTGGAATGACAGATGAAAAGACCACTTAATTAAGTATAACCTAGCATATAAAAAAAAGTTTGCAATTTTGGGGTAATGAGTCTGTGGAATTTAGTTTGTTGCACCCCCCCACTACTTCATAATTAATTCTCTGTCTCCAACATGCACGCCTATTTTTCAAACACAACAATAACATGCCAGCTGAATGTTTCGACAGCAGGTGGAGTCGACTCTAAGCCACTCCCCTCATAACACTAACAGCTTGAGAGCGGCGACACATCTCTAACACTGGCGTCATCGTCTTCATCTCCAAGCAACCTCTCCATCAGCACTGGCGTCACTGTACACCGAACCCGCACAGTTGCTCGGCAACTTCAGCCTTGTGCGCTCGCCCGGCCTCGCGCCCCGCTCTGAGCTCTGACGCGAATGTGACGTCAATAAGGCGGGGATCAGTTTGTGATGGGGAGGCGGAGTTCCCTCATCACACGATTGAGCCCGTAGAGTGTCTGCATGCAAGTGCACTGAGTGCAGAGTTCTTGTGTTAACTAGAGCTCGGGCTCAGCTGGCCGCGAGCGGCACATTGTACATAGTAGCGATTTTTTTACGGCTCGCTCCGTAAAAGTGTATATCATTGTACATAGGAAATATTATTAAGATAGATACTAATTATTTTGAATGAAATAATAAAATATATATAAAAAAAAATTCCACACGATTTGCATAAGGAATGCCTTTTAAATGCACATTTAAAAACCATTTCAACTGTGGAAGGAGCTGGAATTTTTTCGTGTGTTAAGGTAAGAGCACGTTCGGTTTTCTTATATTTTCAGATGACATTTTTAAAATTAACGTCAGATAGATATATAAGCTTTGTAATCATACTCCTAGATTTTTTTTTTTTCCTCAGACAATTTCAAGGACATTTAGGGACGTTGATTTTACTATGTCCGTTTAGTGTAAAGTTTAGTTTAAAATTGATAGAGTTTGATAAACGCAAATTACTTTGAATTATTTTGCTATTTGAGTAGATTACATTTAAAAATCAAATGCATTATATATAGATTAATTTAGCAACGATCATATGTTTTTTTTATGATTGTAATTTTATTTCATGTATAAAAATGATGCTTATAGTAATAATCTTGTTACTAGTAATGAATAATAAAAATAATGGTTGTAATACTTAAAATAGATATAATGATGGTGGGAGTATGTCACTCTGTTTCATTTATGTTAGTGCGCATTTGTAACCTTGCATTATTTCTGCTTTATTGCAGACACGTCATAGTAAATAAAAGTTATTCTTCAACACCTCGCTGCTGTCAGACACACACAGACCCGGCATCATGGTGATTATGACAAATAGCAGCACGGGCTCTCAGTCCAGTCCTGCCCAGGCCAGACCTCTGCAGGTCGGCTTCTATGAGATCATCAGAACGCTCGGCAAAGGAAACTTTGCTGTGGTGAAACTGGCCAGACACAAAGTAACAAAAACACAGGTAATAATGCTTCCTGCATCATGACATGATCACATTTTCTTTCAATTGTTATAGGCTAATAATATTTATGCATACAAAATATTATGCAAAAATAAATTGCATTTGATTGCATTATTGTGCAGGTTGCAATTAAAATAATTGATAAGACAAGACTGAACTCGGCCAACCTGGAGAAGATCTACAGAGAGGTCCAGATTATGAAGCTGCTCAATCACCCTCACATCATAAAGCTCTATCAGGTAAGTTAGATTTGATAGATATAGGATTAATTGATGTTATTATTATTTAATAATCGCAGAGACTGTCCTGATAAAATCCCTCAATATTGTCAATTTAACTGAAGGAATGGTGTGTATTTTAGCATGCTCAGTGACACCAAGAAAGTACGGTGTGAAGGTGAAGGAGTGTTTTAAGTGAAGGTCAGGCATTTGGTGTGGTTTTCTGCTGTGGAAGTACATCTGTTTAGCATGAAATGTATAAACAGATAAAAGTTACTTGCTCACTTGCGTCCAGCTTCTGCATTGCAATTCTCCACCGCAGTATATTAAGTAAAAATGTATGCAATAATTCAATAATGAAACTTGTTTTTTGTTTTGTTTTGTATTTTATTTCTGTTATTCATTTTTTGAAGTGATTTGCTGGCTTTCAGATTGTATTGTTTAGAAAATATTATTGTATTGGTTGTGTTGTGCGCCGTTGCAGAAATGTATGTTTTTGTGTTTGGGAATGAGAGACACAGAGGGAGGAGAGTGTGAGCTGGACACACGGGGTCTAAATCTCTGACTTAATTAGCACGAGTGGAAGTCAAGTGCAATGTGTCTGCAGAGTCATGTGAAGCTAGCTGTCTAAGAAGTACAATCTGATTTGATCTCTGGACTTGCTAATACATCAGTGCATTCTTTCTCTCATAGTCTGTACCATTTAAATTTGTTTGGTTCAGTTGCGGATTACCATTTTATGGATTATGCTGGAGAACTGAGGTTGGGAAAATGTGCCCTGAAACCAAAATCTGGTTTCTGGAAATATGATCACACCTCACTTCTTTGGAGCTGGCTCCTGTTATTTCTCAGAATGAAGTTTAGGGAATTGGGCACACAGCAGCATTTGTATTTGGATATGAGCTGGATGTACTGGTGCTGTACGTCAGCACAGCCTCCTTAGAGATTCATGGTCATGGAAAACCTGGAAATATCAGGGAAATATTTTAAAATTATGATTTCCAAGCCAAAATAATGGAAATCAATACGACTTTAATAAGACATGGATATTTTTATAGCAAATATACATTTTTCTAGTTATGCTCAGCTGTAAAATGCAGGTTTTTCAATGTATTTATTTATTTATTTATTATAAATGTTCATCTTTAAAAATGTTACAGATCCTTACTGGATAATCATGACTGAATGAATTCACTAATCAAAGGGTGTGTGAGCTCTGTCTTTTATATTGTTATAAAATAGCTTGATGTCATCTGACACATGACCTGATGACTGTAGTGTCAGTCCACCCTTTCTGTTTTAAAAGCTTTATGGAAGCGTCCTAGATTTCCAGTTGGTGTCAGATAACCTTAAATGTAATTAATTTTAGTAAACCACTGTCTGCCTTTGAATTTGCACTATGCTGAAAAAAAGTGCCTATACTGTAGTATGAACCCTATGAAAACTGCCAACTTTGTGCTCCAGAGCTCTGTCCTCTCCTTTCATCACTGAAGTAAAGCCCTGTTTATTTAAAGGAGGCAATGGGGGTTGAGGAGAAGCACTTGAGATGAAAAATGTGGAAGTAGTGACCCATGACCCCTTATGATAAACGGTTTCCGTTCTTGCTTCTTGTGCAAACAGTCCTTTTATTGCCCCTTAAGCTTTGCATCAATTTTAGACACATGTCTAAAAACTATCAATTCTTCCATTCACTCCTCTCCCGCTGTGGTTGTCGGGGAGGGAGACGTCCCTGTGGGCCATACAGACCGGGGTTTCTAAGGAAGCTGTGACATCATTGGCACCTCTGGGCTGACACTAAAGGCAGTACTCTTTGGACATTGAGCTTATCTGTAGATAAAGGCACTTTTCCTGTTGTTGCCCAGTTTTTGTGCCTAACTATGTGGGTTGTTACATGTTACACAGTTGACCTGAAGTATCAAGTGTCAGTATGGACGATCGTACAGGTATTCTCAGTGATAGTAAAAGAGGACAGCAGAGAACCTGTTGTGCAACACTTTCTGGTAGTATGGCAATCAGCGTATAGTATTTCTCCCTCAGGCCTCTCCTGGGAAGTTTCAGTACATTCTTTAAAGGCTGAGGACGTCATACATCCTCTCCTTTTCGCATTTTTTTACACTGTTAATTGTTGAAGCACATTTCCTTTTGTATCACTGCATGCATTTGTACTCAAACTGGGTCTTATTTGTGTTTTATGGTTCAAAAGGAGTTGTTGAAGGTAATGTTTCAGCTGTCATTAGGTGACAGTGCTGGTTCAGTGGCAGTGATAGAACAGACTGGAGAAAGACGTGTGTGTGCTGATGTTCACCTAAAAATAAAGGGTGTTCAGGAAATGCTTGTCTGCTCTTAAGCAATTGTGCACATCATTGTAAACCAACCTGTCATGGATGAACAAGAGTTATGAGAAAAGTTGACAAAAACAGGAAATTTGGCTAGAAACAGAAGTAGCGCTCAGACAATTGGATGGTTGACGCAAATACCAATACGTGTGCTTCAGTATATAAGGGAAAGAGCATATTTGTTCACCATATATTTTACTTTTTAACAATTTTTAATCACCTTATTGCCTGGTCATTTTAAATGGTCCTGTGGAGGGACAAATTGTTTTTTATAAAGTACTACAAATATTGTATGTAATACAAATATATGTAATCTCTCCTTTAATATGAGGTCATATTATGCTTAATAATGAGAAAAATGCTGTATAATATATATATATATATATATATATATATATATATATATATATATATATATATATATATATATATATAAAATATAAACTACCCAATTACAGCTTTACCAAGTTGCTTGAGTCCCATTGATGCTCAAAAGCCATTTTAATGATAATGCTCATATAATTTATAAAAGATTTTGGGATAATTATCTGATGTCCCTGTTTTTGTTGTTACAGGTCATGGAGACCAAAGACATGCTGTACATTGTGACAGAGTATGCAAAAAATGGAGAGATGTTTGGTAAGTGGGACAAAACACTTTGTCTGTTTTTTTGCCATCCCTCAAAAACACTTGTGCAGTTGCTCTGAATAATGAGGTCTGATGTGGAGAGAATTATTTAGATCAACAATGCCGTCACAGCATTGACTCACTGAACAAGCACAGAGAGGGAACAGGTGTGGGATTTTAAGCTTTATGTAACTGTGTAAAAGGGATAAGCGGCTGTACCTCTGCTTGTCCTCATCACCTACGGATTTAAATGCTATAACATATCTGTCTCTTCAACTGTCTCACATTTGGCCTTTAAAAAAACAATGGCTCCCTTGCCAGACAGACCAAAGGCCTGGTTCTGTCTTTATATGGTGTTTATACTGGAGTGCCTCCTCCCCTCCTAAACCATCCTCTTTTTTACAGACTATCTGACATCTAACGGACGGATGAGTGAAAGCGAGGCTCGTAAGAAGTTTTGGCAGATACTGACAGCAGTGGACTACTGCCACAGGCATCATATTGTCCACAGAGACCTCAAAACTGAAAACCTGCTGCTCGATGCCAACATGAACATCAAACTGGCAGGTGAGCAGAGGAACGAGGCTTTTATGGGTCCACGCATTGCTGTGCACATGAATTACTCATAGTGCTATTCTTCCCTATTGCCAAACTATAAGTGTACTTAAAAGAAAAGTAATTGCTATTTCACTGTTATGATCACTAATAAAGTCATGATGTCCAGTTATGTAATCAGAACAGTTTGTTCTGTGTCAGGGAAATTATACAGAGGTCTTCTCTGTACTGGCACAAATAATTTCTTATAGCCTTTTATATAACACCGTACAATATTGTTTTTTATAGCCTAAAGATGTTCTTAAAATTAGTCATTTGATCAACAAAGAACTCACTTTTTTGTACATCTCTTCTAGATTTTGGATTTGGAAACTTTTATAATGCTGGGGAGCCTCTCTCCACGTGGTGTGGGAGCCCACCGTACGCTGCTCCAGAGGTGTTTGAGGGGAAGGAATATGAGGGGCCACAATTAGACATTTGGGTAGGTTCTAGAAATCCTGATTGATTTTCACTTTACATGTTACTAGGGATGTCAAAAGTTGTGGGTGCTTTCAGATGCAACAGTTGTGAGCAGTCAAATGCACTTCCAGGCCAATATGGCCATCTTGGCCAGCTATAAATTTAAACACTGTTGGTTTGTCATATGTGAATGTGGGAAAAATGGATGTAAAATTATTGGATGGTTTACGTGACGCAACCTTTACTTAACTGAGAAATACATGAAGTCCACATGTAACAAGCTATGTGTGTGTGTGTGTGTATATATATATATATATATATATATATATATATATATATATATATATATATATGTATATGTATGTATATATATATATATATATATATATATATATATATATATATATATGTATATATATATATATATATATATATATGTATATAGGTATCAACTACTGAAATTTTGGTATTGTGACAACCCTACATCTTACACAGCAGTTGAAGATAAAATTTTGTTATATTCATATGCTCATTACATACATTCTAAGTGTTTTAAAGAGCATGTAGTTTAATACATCCTCCATGTTTGTTTATTTTCAGAGTCTTGGTGTGGTTCTTTACGTGCTGGTCTGTGGGTCTCTGCCCTTCGATGGGGACAGTCTTCCTGCCCTGCGACAGAGAGTGACGGAGGGCCGATTCAGAATACCATTTTTCATGTCACAAGGTACAGCTCAACTCTCCCTCTCTTAATGTACAATGGCATCCTGAGCCATCCTATGAATCCCTTTTTTTAACCGAAACCTTCGTTTTTTTGTCCAGACTGTGAAAATATAATTCGCAAGATGCTGGTAGTAGACCCAGCCAAGCGAATCAGCATTGCCCAGATCAAGCAGCACCGCTGGATGTTAGCCGACCCCAGCGCGCCCCAGCAGACACTCTCCCTGTCCCTTACCGCCTACAACTCCAACCTGGGAGACTACAGCGAGCCTGTTTTGGGAATCATGCAGACCCTCGGCATTGACAGGCAGAGGACTGTGGAGGTGAGAGAAGGGGAAGGTACACTGAGAGAGGGAGTTGGTGAGATTATGCACAGACAAGGAATCTAAATCACAGACAAATTGACAGTATGCTAGAGACTTAGTTGAGAGAGAGAGTTGCTTTGTGGAGGTCATGCATTTTCTCAGTTAGCTTTAAATATGCTCTGCTGTTGGCATCAAAAGGATAAACACAGTAGCATCTGTTTTTTAATCTGCCATGCTGTGTTGCTTTGAGCTTTCACTAAAACCCCTTAAGACGATAATTCTGATGCAGACCGCCAGTGTATCAGTACACCTGTTAAATCGAAGCTCAATATGCCCACTGTTTCTAAAACAGCTTTTCGATTCCTCCCTGCAGTCTCTCCAAAACAGCAGCTACAACCACTTCTCAGCGATCTATTACCTGCTGCTGGAGAGAGTAAAGGAGCACCGCAGCCAGCAGCTGAGCCGCCAGTGTGGGGCCTGGAATCAGAGATCCAGGACAGCATCCGATTCCTCTACCCGAGAGGTGAGTGTCACAGCGAGGCCAAGACTGTGCCTGCACTGCCTTCTTCTTCTGTTTGAGATTCAATCTCCCTCCGTGCTAACTCAGTTCTTCCTGTGTCCGTCTCATTTTCAAGGAGATCATGGAGTCATCTGACAACTTGAGAAGCTCTGGCTTCCCTGTCGCCACGAAAGTGAACACTGCTATCCATTCAGAGATGGAATATGAACAAGGAGCCCTGTTTCAGGTTAGTACTAAAGTCATTGGCTTTGATCACAATGCACACAATTTTTTCACAATTTTATCACACTAAAATCATTGTTTATGTCTTGTGGCTATACTTTTGAAAAAGTGAGTATTTTAGCATTCAAAAATTGGCCCCAATTCACTACCAATGTAAGTGCCTCTTGAAAAAGGCAAATCCAAAAATATGTTGTGGTAATGAATATTATGCCACAAATGCTGTCAATTGAGCTTAACTTGTATTGAACCCAGAATAGTCCTTTAAGTGTCAGCATGATTCCAAGAGATTTTCTTCAACAACAAATGAGAGTAGCTGGCAATGTGGAAAGAGGGGACAGAAAAATGGCTGTTATGGCATTGCAAAATCGCATTACTGTATTTTACATATTCATGCATGTACTATGTTCGGAACTGCTTTTACCATTCAATACATTGCGAATGTCTTGAGTTAGATCAAGTAGAAATAGATTCCTGAGGTAACAATTGCAGGTTACCATTTTTTTCACTGTATTGCGCATTGATGTCAAAATACACAATGTCACATCCTAAATGAAGAACAAACTCATCGAAATATTATTTGATTGTTCAGACTGAAACAAATTCCCAAAAAGTTCAAATCAGATTTCTAATCGCCCAATTGTGTTTTATTTATTTATCTATTTATTTATCTATTTATTTTGTTGTTCTGACTACAAATAACTAAACAGATTTGAGTTGGATACAGCCACAAAAAAAAAAAAAAACGTAATTATTTTGCCGGTACGACACTGATTGAACTTTATGTAGTTAGCTGCTGTTGTCCTGCGTCAGTTCCACTAATCAAGCGTGTATGCTTATAAAAACCCCTCTCCACGTAGTTGTTCAGTAAATAGAATCCCTGTCCTGTTTCATATTGCAGATATGCAGTGCACCCCCATTCCCCCTCCTCCATTAGAGACAGGCAGTGGCTAATGTGAATGCCTCCCTCCCTTCCTCAGCGCGTGGTGTGTCCGGTGGAAGCCAGTTTGAGCAGGCTCCTGTGGAACCGGTCCATCTCCCCCAACAGCCTGCTGGAGACCACCATCAGTGAGGAGGTGCGACCTCATGATCTTGAGGAGGAAGAGGGGATGCTGCAGGTCCAACCCCCCCATCTGCCCAGCACCACATCCCGCAGACATACGCTCGCAGAGGTCTCTGCCCAATTCCACAAGTGCAATCCACCCTGTAAGTATGAAATGACATGCATTAAATGGCCAAAAATATGTGGAATAACTAACTGGACTTGCTAGGCAACTTAATTCCAGCATTATTGTGTCCTGGTGTTCTGGTGTCTACGTATGTTTGGTCATATATTGGAATACATTCACTTAAGAGACCTGTGCTTAAATGAAAGGATCTCCAAGGTTTTAAATTCTATTTGTCCTCCTCTCTCAGGTATAGTGGTTAGCCCATCAGACGGTGCTTCCTCTGACAGCTGTCTAAAGTCCTCCTCCAACCCAAACCCAGCTCTCTCCACTGCTGTTGGAGACCTTTCATCACTGTTCTTCTCTGGGACTGGTCCCGGGGACTTGGCTTCTGCCGGGACGCCCCTCGAACTCTCCTCCAATCTCCTTTTGCAGAACCAAGGCAGCATGCTGGCAGCCAGCTTCCAAGAGGGCCGCAGGGCTTCAGACACCTCCCTGACACAGGGTCAGTTTCTATTGACAACACTTGTAACAATGTAATATGTACTGTCAATTAGATATTATCGAAAATGTAAAGTGGTTTCTTACTGACTTGTTATGACTGATTCCTGCAGGACTGAAGGCATTCAGACAGCAGTTGAGAAAGAACACGCGTGCAAAAGGTTTGCTGGGGTTGAACAAGATCAAAGGTCTGGCACGACAGGTGTGCCCTCCGACCTCATGCTCCAGGGGCAGCCGGGGGTCATTCGGTCCAACCATGTGCCCGTCCTCAAGCCTCCAAAGCTCCAGTGGCCCCCGTGAACGCCGAAACATGTTGGAGGAAGTTCTACACCAGCAGAGGTGAGAAGAATCCACAAATAACCCCTAAAATTGGGTACTAAGGTTGTCACGACACCAAACATCTTAGTAGTCTGTATCAATAAAATGGTAACATTTTACATGTTTTTTAATGCTATTGAATACACTCCTTTATTTAATACATTAAATATTGATATAAATATTAAGAAATTGCATTAAAACAATGGGAAGCAGACATTAAGTATTACTCAAGATAGTAAATTGCAAATTTTTCAATTGGAATTTCCAGGCTTGGAAAAGTGAGGGAAATTAAGACAATTTTAGAGAAGTCTAGAAATTTCTAGAATGAATATATTTCTTCTTGTTATGCACAGCTCTAAAATTATTCAGCTTGGTATTAGTCTTTTGGAGTACAGTTTCAATAAAACGATTTTAAAGAATCCGAAACCGAAAAAGTCTGGAAAGTCATGTAAATGTATTGGTCAAAAAGAGTAAACCTCTATTATTCAAGTAATTGTACTTGGTACATTTCTTGAATATTCCTAAATTCCATTGTTCCTCCATCATTCCACAGGATGCTACAGATTCAGCACCAACCTCATTCCCAAGTCCAGTCTACACCCCAACAGCCCGTACACCTAACATTCCTCTCCCAGTCCCACACCTCATCTCCACCTTCCAAAAATCTCTTCGCCCCCGCTGCCCTCTTCTCCAACCCCCCGACCCAGCCGATCCTCCCTCCATGCCAGCAGTCCTCCTTCCCCCTCCATCACAACCTATGGCAGCAGCCGTCTCTCGATTCCTCCAGTTCCTCCCATTCGCCCGTCGTATCCGCCGCCCATCTCCTAGAGGCTCGTCTGCACATCAGCCAGCATCCACACCTCCACCCTCAGCAGCACCTGCAAATCCAGCCCACCATCCAGCCCCAGGGACCTTTTGCCCTCCTGCCCCACCAGGGCAGTTGGAGCCTGAGCACCAGCACTGAGGAGCCAGATGTCCAGGAGCTGGCCTGTGCCAGTCAGAAGCAGCAGCTCAGCAGCTGTGTCATGGTCAAGTAAAGAAAGCAAAGACAATGGGAAGACCCATAAAAGATTGATCAATTTTAGAGTGATGCTGACTGCCCCCACCACTCTTGAAAAAATGGTCCAGAATGAGCCAATGGACATTTGTGATGAGCAGAGAACCCTTAATGGGCATCAGAACCAGAAAGCATCTCATTTTGATGATGCACTCAATAGTTTTCTGATGCAAAGAAGAGATGTCGATTTTTACTCTGGAACAACATGCAATTCCACATTTTTCTTGATATGTGTTGGTATGACCAGAGAGAACCAGAAGAAGCAATAACTGAACTCTTCATAAGAGCCCATGACCCTTGCCAGGTGCTCCTGTCCATGCAGCAATAAAGACAGGTCACTGAACAAGGAACTGAAGAGAGCTTGCATCAATTTGTGAGTGGCTTCGCTGACTTCTGTTTGTACAATGTGCAAAACTGGCCTCTATAACTGATTATGATATAGACATTGAAGCTTGTTTTTCCTTTATACAAGTATGAAGATAGGATATTTATGTCTTCCATACAGTTTTTTTTCCAAGAATTTCCTTTCAGGGCTTGAGCTTTTTCTTTTCTTTGTCTATTTGTTTGTCTCCAGAAAAGACCAAAGTTGATTACTTTGTTTTTTGTTCTTTTGTTTTTTTGCCTCTGATTTATTTCCTAGAAGTTCTTGAAACAAAATGTAGTATCTGACTTATCCTGAACTTCCAAAACCAAGAAAACAAATACTGTCATTTCATCATATGAAATTTGGCCAATGCTTTGTTTACAATGATGAGGTCATCAGAGATGCCTTACGATGAGGGGAAAATACAGACAAATATGAGTAAGCTAAATATAAGCACAAGAGGTACTGCATAGAGGTTCACCTAAACCAGGTGTGTGAATGTGTGTCTTTGTACTTGTATGCTTTCACAGTCTGTGGCAATGACTTTTAGTGCTGCTTAATGTTTCGCCTGGTCAAAGGAGACACTAGACAATTAGAATCATACAGCATAAATGTGCACCTATCAATGATTTTTGGCAGTTAATGAAATAGGAGACATTTTCTGGCCTAGTAGTTTAGAAAACTCCTTTTCCATTGGCTCACTACCTCCTTGATCATTGATCATTCACCTCAAAATTTTATCACAACATACACTGTATGAAAACAATGTCTCGAGCCCTTTGACCTTCATTAATGGTTGCTTTTTTAAATCTTATTTTTAATACAGTGAACAAAGAATACGAGAATAGTGCAATATTTCAAATTGAAATGTAGAACCAGGAAAGGTAGCTGTTATAGGAAAGCAAAAGGTACTTCATCCCTGATAATTGTATTATATTCTTTCTTTTTTTAGTGCTTTTTTATGTAATGATTTTATATATGATATTATTTGAATTATGTATTCTGCATGAGCATTGTCCCCTAGTCACTGGGAATTGTGTCAGGAAGGGCATCCGGTGTGAAACCTTTGCCAAGTCAAATATGTGGATCATGGATGGTCCGCTGTGGTGGGAGCAGCTGAAAGAAGAAGACTCTGCATGAGCATAGGAAATATGAGCCTGGACATTATGTAAAGCTCATTCTCAGTCTATGAGACACAGGTTGCCTTTGCGTCCTGGCTGGCTTTGTAAAATGGCAGAACTAGAAAAATGACAGATCTAGGAAAGCCAAAGAGAGACAGAGCACATTGAAGATCAAGAGAAACATACTGCTTTTTCTACAGAGAATCTCTCAGTTTCAATGAAGTGTAGCACTTTTAAAAGCAGTCTTACTGTAAGATACAGTAGCTGCCTCCTCTAGCTGACAAATATTCATAAGCAATCGTTTGTAGAGAGCAAAGTTCCTCCCTTTCTCTAGGACCTGCAATTCCATACTATTGTAGTTTTTCCTTGATTAAAATGCACACAAAGACACATACACACATAGCTGAATATACATCTTGTAGCAATAGAGTTTTATATTTGTAGTTTATCTTTAAGTTTGCTTAAGAGATATTTAGGTGCTAGAAGTAGATTTGAGAAGTGTATCTAGGTTTGTGTGCTGTTTATATGAAATAGTAGTGCTACCATTATTGAAACTCGAGCGTTTGCTTGAAGCACTGTTTTTATAGCCCTAAAAGTTCCTGTTGCATGTCTGTCTCTTGTGAATTAAGCGTATTTGTGCAATGGTTTCTAGTAGTTTAGAAAAAAAGCTGTACTGTGTTGTCTCCAAATTGGGTCATTTGAAACCAGTGCAATGAAAGATGAATTGAAGGTAAATTTATTGAAGCTAATGTAAGAAACAGTGTTAACACCCTTCCCTTTCCTTCTGTTTTTCACTCACCACTAACACTTGTGCCTTTCTCTGAACAAATCCAATGGTGGTGAAAGTTTTTATGAGTTTTCGGTTTGATTTTAGGACATCAGAAAGTTACAGAGGTGTGAATCATATGCTTTTGTTAGTTTAAACACCCCATTTTATACTTTTATCTGCTGTTTGACAATAATGCACTTTATGATGATAATTGCTTGTTTGAAAAGTGTTTGTTCCCTCTGCTGGTATAGATAAGTCTTTAGTTATATTGAGGTTATTTTTGAAACACTATGCTTTGATGCAGACCTCTAAAGATTCTTTCCCATTTCTCTTTTTTTAAAATTTTGGTTATATTTCCTTGATTTGCTTGCTTACTGTATGTGTGCTCACAAAGTGAAAGTGATTGTACATGGTTGTGTGAAAGTACCTGAGAGATAAAGTTTTATTTATGAGGTTATTTATTTGAATAAAAATTCACCTCTTGAAATTAATTAATTAAATTAATGTGTTTTTCTTTCTTGAAAAACTTTTTCCACTTGCTTACATTGAATCTAACCTTGTTTTTAATTGTTTTCATCTAAAATATAAATTAGTTTCCCATCAAACATTGATTTGGTAATGACACCTAATTAAGCAACGCTCAGATCATGATGTAAATATCTTACAATTATTTACATTTCTAACTCACTCAGAATTACTAAACATAAATATCAAATGAATTGAAAATATTATAAGTAATTATTATTAGGAAAAGTAGAAGTAGAACTTCCCTGATTTTAACAGTTTTTTATAAAAAGAACAAAGTCTGGGTGGAGGACGAGCCCATATAATGAAATTCTGGTAAATGTAAAATGTTATTTAACATTGTAACATGTAGCATAAAAATTTAATGATAAATAAAAATATTAAAGTAACAGTAACACTTTACAATAAGATAAATGCATTAGGAATCATTAACTAACAATTAACAATAATCTTTCACAACATTTTTTAATCTTGGTTAATATTGATTTATAAAAATACAATTGTTATTTTTAGTTCATAATGCATTGACCAATGTTAACATATACAACTTTTAATTTAACAAACATGTATTTGCATATGTTGAAATTAACGTTAATCAAGATTAATAAGTGTTGGAAAAGTATTGTTCATTGTTATTTTATGTTCATTAATGTTGTAAACTAATATAATTGAGTACAACCTTATTGTAAAGTGTTACAAAAGAAACAAAAAATTAAAGCTATTTTCATCTATCCTTTAAAGCTAGAATGATTGTGGGGGTTTATTTATCCTAGAGGGAAAGAAAGTTTCCACAATCGGAAGAATCACTCATATGCTCCCTTTACTAGGGTATAGGGAAAAATAACAAGAAAAGAAATATAATAATAATAATAGGATTTATGACCATGAGATTTATTTGTAGAGTGTAAACAACTGGGGTAACCAACAGAAATATAAAAATTAGTGTGCTGTGCATAACTTTGCAATGTACTTGAATGTTTCTGCAGAAAGGATCACAGGTAGAGTGGAGGATAAAACACATGAAACACATGTAAACACATTCCACTGCGTGTACGTTCATCACTCCAGCTGTAAGCTGGTGGGTGGCTGAGTGCCCAGAGCACTCGGATTGATCTGTGCTGGGAATTACGTGCTCATAAGTTCGGATCCAAAGCCAGTGGTCCATGCCAATCATTCTTCTGACTGGGCACCCTGTTCAAACCTATAAGCTTAATCGCCTGCTGGCAAAGTGTCAGAACTTCAGTTAAGCAGATTCTGATTGATGATTCTGCCCTTAAATATCTGTGTTTATATGTGAGAGAGTGTGCACATGCAGCATACTCTGAAATCATAGCATGGCTACAGATCTTATGATATGGGCCTGCAGAAATAACAAACATCAATTACCAGAAAGTGACATCAGTTCTCCCTGTCCTTCATCAACATCCATTGTACACAAGTCTATTTATTTACAGAAAGGTGTTTTCAATTTAATATATTTTGACTAAGAGCACTATGGCATAATCACAGCGCTATGTGATACGTTACACACGCAAAGACAGTGGACATGGCCATGAAGTTTTGATATTTTCGTTCAAACATGCACTCTAGGCGCAAGTGGGTTGGCGAAACCGCTGACACACAAATCATGGCTAGTATTAAAAGTGATTGATAGCTCTTTGATATCATCTGCTGGATTTCCCCAAACTACAAATGAAGGAACTGATTTTAGACTTTGCGCCGAAATAATTGTGGTTCTCAAACGCCTTAGCACAATTACCTATTTCTCAGGAAAATAGCTGATGGCGCTTTGCACCACTTCATTAACATATAATACACCCACAGTTTGTGCGCTAGGGGTGTGCAGCAAAGCCATTATCTGTATCCAGGGTTGAGGAGTAACGGAATACATGTAACGGGATTACGTATTTCAAATACAAAATATAAGTAACTGTATTCCACTACAGTTACAATTTAAATAATTGGTAATTAGAATACAGTTACATTCAAAAAGTATTTTGATTACTGAAGAGATTACTTTGCATTTTATTGTCATTTGTTTCATTTAATATTTAGTCCTTTCAGATGGAAAACATTTATACATATAAATGATGTGATCCAAAGTGCATTTGAACAGCAGTGAAACACTATCTTATGATGTGTTACATTCATACGAGCAGACAGAAAAGTACGTTTGAAGTAAGTTTGGAGCAGAAGAAATAGAAATAAACCTTGTGTAAATTGTCAGCTTTACGCTAAGCTAAAATGCTATTTCTAGCCATTTTACATGCACATGTTACCAGGCACGATCATATTTTGTTATCAAGAAAATTCACGTTGGATCATAATTTCTTTTTTTCTAGTAAGACCTTTGATATTAGGGCAAAAATCGTATTCTTGATAATAATTTTTGTATTGTTTTCCTGTAAAAAGATCTAAAAATCCTTAAAACAATTTGATTAATCTTGTTTTAGAAACATGCATGGAAATCCTTATGTGTAAATTGTATGAAACAGTAGCATAGACATTTCAAGAGTGGAAAATATATATTATATTGTTTCTAAGTCAATGTTAATCTTGACAAGGTCAAGATGCACACAATAAACATAGACTGCAGCCGTACAATTTGAAATCACATCGTACGCATTTTCATTCATGAAGTTTAAACTTTAGTAATATTGGCTTCACAGACATAATTTTGTTGTAATTTTGTTTATTTAAAATGTCGCTTTATCCTTATGATTCCTGGATAATCGGTCAGACGAATATTATTTCAATTTGTTATTCCTTTTAAAGTCATTATTCGTGCCTTCCTGAATACGGTATTCGGCTTCAGGCACAACCCTATTGCGCGCATACACCCACAGAAAACACTCCCACCTACGCCCACTTGCACTGGCTCGAAATTTGGACTTAGAATTAGCACTCTAACAAATATTGGATAAGACTTAGCGCACAGTCGTTGCTCTTAGCGCTGTGCTGAGCTACAAAAATAGCACCCCAAATCTTATGTGATATTTCAAAGGACAGTTCACCCAAAAAAAAAATAATTCTGTGATTATTTACTTATGTCATTCCAAACATGTATGACTTTATTTCTTATGAAACACACACACAGAAATGTATTTGTAATGATTTACTCGAACTGTCTTTTCAAAACAAAGGCAGTTGATAGTGACTCACCGAAAGTGACTCAGTTTGCCTGGACTGGTAAATGTACCACATGTGCTGTTCACACATACCATCAGTATGGAAATGTACAGGTGCATCTCAATAAATTAGAATGTCGTGGAAAAGTTCATTTATTTCAGTAATACAACTCAAATTGTGAAACTCGTGTATTAAATAAATTCAATGCACACAGACTGAAGTAGTTTAAGTCTGTGGTTCTTTTAATTGTGATGATTTTGGCTCACATTTAACAAAAACCCACCAATTCACTATCTCAAAAAATTAGAATATGGTGACATGCCAATCAGCTAATCAACTCAAAACACCTGCAAAGGTTTCCTGAGCCTTCAAAATGGTCTCTCAGTTTGGTTCACTAGGCTACACAATCATGGGGAAGACTGCTGATCTGACAGTTGTCCAGAAGACAATCATTGACACCCTTCACAAGGAGGGTAAGCCACAAACATTCATTGCCAAAGAAGCTGGCTGTTCACAGAGTGCTGTATCCAAGCATGTTAACAGAAAGTTGAGTGGAAGGAAAAAGTGTGGAAGAAAAAGATGCACAACCAACCGAGAGAACCACAGCCTTATGAGAATTGTCAAGCAAAATTGATTCAAGAATTTGGGTGAACTTCACAAGGAATGGACTGACACACAGACGTGTCAAGGAATTTGGCTACAGTTGTCGTATTCCTCTTGTTAAGCCACTCCTGAACCACAGACAACGTCAGAGGCGTCTTACCTGGGCTAAGGAGAAGAAGAACTGGACTGTTGCCCAGTGGTCCAAAGTCCTCTTTTCAGATGAGAGCAAGTTTTGTATTTCATTTGGAAACCAAGGTCCTAGAGTCTGGAGGAAGGGTGGTGAAGCTCATAGCCCAAGTTGCTTGAAGTCCAGTGTTAAGTTTCCACAGTCTGTGATGATTTGGGGTGCAATGTCATCTGCTGGTGTTGGTCCATTGTGTTTTTTGAAAACCAAAGTCACTGCACCCATTTACCAAGAAATTTTGGAGCACTTCATGCTTCCTTCTGCTGACCAGCTTTTTAAAGATGCTGATTTCATTTTCCAGCAGGATTTGGCACCTGCCCACACTGCCAAAAGCACCAAAAGTTGGTTAAATGACCATGGTGTTGGTGTGCTTGACTGGCCAGCAAACTCACCAGACCTGAACCCCATAGAGAATCTATGGGGTATTGTCAAGAGGATAATGAGAAACAAGAGACCAAAAAATGCAGATGAGCTGAAGGCCACTGTCAAAGAAACCTGGGCTTCCATACCACCTCAGCAGTGCCACAAACTGATCACCTCCATGCCACGCCGAATTGAGGCAGTAATTAAAGCAAAAGGAGCCCCTACCAAGTATTGAGTACATATACAGTAAATGAACATACTTTCCAGAAGGCCAACAATTCACTAAAAATGTTTTTTTTATTGGTCTTATGATGTATTCTAATTTTTTGAGATAGTGAATTGGTGGGTTTTTGTTAAATGTGAGCCAAAATCATCACAATTAAAAGAACCAAAGATTTAAACTACTTCAGTCTGTGTGCGCTGAATTTATTTAATACATGAGTTTCACAATTTGAGTTGAATTACTGAAATAAATGAACTTTTCCATGACATTCTAATTTATTGAGATGCACCTGTATATGCAATGATACAACTTCTCATTAAGGGAAATTGCCAGAGTAAAATTTACCAATATTTTCAAAAAGGTTGTCTTCACACATGACCTCTAACCTAAAATTTGCAGGTAATTTTCTGGAAAAGGCTGTATGTGTGAAAGGGATTTATGTCTTCTGAAGGTGTATGATTTTAGTGAGGTTTTGGTGAGAAACAACCCAAAATGTAAGTTATTTTTCAGTGAAAATCTGTTGCACCCCTATGAGTGCATGAGAGAAGCTTGTCACAGTGGTGAGCACGTTAGAGCAAGAACTTGCGTTGTTTAGTGCAAACACGTGTGCCACTTCCACCACTCCAATTCCACACCACACTGCTCACTTTATTGCTGATATATCTAGGAAAGTTCATTAGCTTATGACGAGTGTAAAGTTAAAGTTTGCTGTCTTTAATGGAGCAAGCATATGGATATAAAGACATTAGACGGGTTAAAGAGTGCAAAAGTGGTATGTATGGTAAGTCAGAGGTATTTTAGAACCGAACACCTCTCCCTCTCCCGCCAGGGACATGCGAAGGCCAAGTCTGTAAGCTGAGATAAGCAGGAGTGAGAGATGTGTTGAATCTGTCAGAGGTCATGCAGTGCATCTCTGTGGGACAAACAGCTAGCAGCTCTCAATGGGATAACACAGAAACTTGGAGAAACCACTTCAAAGTCAGTTCAAAATGTTATTAGTTATTAGTCATGTGATATGAGAAACATGTAAGGGATAATAAGGCCTGTTTTTATTGCAAAATAATTCAGACAGTGTTTGCAGGTCACGTATCACCCTGAAGGAGTTTATTCAAATTAATAATTAGATGTGAAATTTTTATCTTAGTTGAAAATACAGCATTTTATTATATGAAGTTAAATACCATGTCAAAGAAGAAAAAGACCACAGAGTGACACGAGAGAAAGCATGCATGAAATTGGTATGAAATAGTGGTAACTATACGAAAATATTGGCAGGTAGGGAATGTTCGGGAAACTTGTTTGAAAACACTTATTATGTTTGCAATGCTGATTAGTGATGCTGTCAGCACAGAAATTACACACTTCACCTTTCAGAATCTGATTTTAAATTATTAATGACCCAGACAGAACAATCAAAGATCATCAAAATCTCTTAGAGAAGTGCTAGAGTCAAGTTAAAAAGACAGAATTTCCTCTAGATCCTCATTAACAAATAACAAAATTCCTAAAAGCAATGTACTTAGGTGCAAAGTTCTTACATTTCTAAGCATCATACACAAAGGTTTCTGACATTTTGGAAATTCTTAGTTTCAATAAAACTTCCAGCTGTAAACAAGCGGTCAGGGTATGGCTGGTTTGCCAAGTCTGGTCCAGTTAGCCCCTGCTGGTAGATGCTGTAACTACTATTTTGTTGCCAAAAAGCATCTTTCTCTGTGGACGACCATTAAAATGTAGCAGTATATATTGACTAAATAAACAAAGTTCAGTCATGAAACTCTATATGGCGCAAGCTGATAGGTTCTTTGAACTTGTTATCTTTTAGCCAATTGGCTCAATTACATGTGACATATTAAACAAATCGGCTCACATGGTGTAAGCTGATTGGTTCTTTGACATATTGTTGGGTAGCCAATCAACTTGTGCTCTCTCTTTGTCCAACATTTAAATGGCTCGGTTTTGCAGATAAGCTGGTTTCACTGAATTGCACTGCGAGAGTTTTTTTTCTCTAAAACCCACCTCCACCCCAGCTCCATTTGTCTAGATCAGATACATGGGGATTGTTTGTAATGTCTATTTGTGCAGTAGCCTGTCCAACATTACCAGTGCTTAAAGTGGAAGAAAAAATGTGCAGGTACTCTCCTTGTTAGTACTAAACTTTATTTTTATTTTTTTTATTTTTTTTATTTTTTGCAACATACTGTATGTTTATTTAAAAATAAGTAAATAAACTTAGGGTTTTATAGACTGAACTGGGGCCTAACTTTTTTCCCCCGTATTTATCTTACCTAACTCTTTTATTGTAACTAACATGATAAAACAAAACTGTTAATAATGTTTATAATGCCTCAACTAACAAATAGGTTTTTATTAACTGTACTTTGAAAATAAAAACATACAAATGTAGGGTTATTGTTTATGAAAACTGAGAAAGAATATTTAGACCTGCTAAAGTCTGTATCTTTGACAATCTCAACACACATAACATCAACTAATTTGATGATGTTCAGATTGAGAACGCTGACACATGTAGAACTAAACAGGATTTATGCATAGGCAGGTTCAATGACATTTCACATAATATTTTTATGAGCACTACAGAAAATTATGGAGAATAAAAAGCAAATTTTCCTATGTATTTTCTTTGAAGGTTCAGTTTTCATCGTTGATTTGCCTTTTGTGAAAAAAGCTTGTGCATATGAGCTGACATCACTTCTGTAACAGCTTTATTTTTAAGTCTGTAGTTCTGACTGCACCCAGCAGCTAATCAATTTGCATAATACATTTGAGTGAACAATAATTTACAGCGAAATGTGCTCACCCAAAAGTTGCTGGTTCATGTTTTGGAGAAGAGTGTAATTGAACTATCCTCAGACAAGCTTAAACATGTGCATTCCGATCCGGAACTTGGCCACGGATCGCTTGACCACCACCGACGCTGCTGCACGTGTTGTTAAACTCACCGCTGAGAGTGCAGAGAGCTCTCGGATGTTTACCACGATTTTATAGAAATAATTTGGAAGGTCAGACAAAAAGTAATTGGTGGGCCGCATCAAATCACTGACTTACATGAAATAAAGACATTACATCGTACCG
The DNA here is from genome assembly GCF_019703515.2 of Myxocyprinus asiaticus. Taxonomy (NCBI): domain Eukaryota; kingdom Metazoa; phylum Chordata; class Actinopteri; order Cypriniformes; family Catostomidae; genus Myxocyprinus; species Myxocyprinus asiaticus. The sequence continues at coordinate 13,021,670 of NC_059354.1, read as the reverse complement.
GAGACTCTGAGAAGTGCTGGTACGCAAGAAAAACTGCCGGTGCTCTGTAGACTAAATTAGAGAAGTGCAGGTACTGTGTACTGGTGAGTACCCGCCCACTTCAAGTACTGAACATTACTTAATACAGCATGTCTTGCATTTTGTCTAAATGTGCAGCAGCTGCATGTCCACCTGCTAATTTAGCATGTCTGTGTATTTTCTAGCAGTAGCAAGTCTCCGTACTTGCTCTGTAGCAGCTGCGGCAGCATGGCAGACCTCCAAGACCAAATTCCTATCAATATGTCATCTTCAGAGAGTTGTCATGGCTCAAATTCATTTGCATGCAATAAATCACAGATATTTCCTTATGTTATAGTTGATATTTTGCCAGTGAAAGTTTTTTTCGTAGTGCTCTTGAAAGTGTGAAATGGACTTCCCTATCGACTGCCTTAGATGCCACAGCTCAGGGCTGCATTTCCTAAAAGCATTGCAAGCTTAAGTTGATCGTAGAGACCATTGGCGCCAATGGTTTCTACAATCTACTTAACTTTACGATGCTTTTGGGAAACGCAGCCCAGGATAGTTGAAAGTGAATGGTTTGGCACTGTGCATATTCTTGTGGTGCCAAACAGCATTGTCCTGACATCAGTTTCCTGCAGCTCCAAAGTGATTAGTTACATTCCATTTACAGCTCAGGTGACTGGCTCAAAAACGATCATGTCCAGAGCTGAGTGCCCATGAGCACAAATGTCAAAAATCTAATCATGTACTTCTAGGGAGTCATGTGCCAGCCAAGCAACTTCCATTGAAATAAATGGGATTAATAACGGATAGCTCCCTCCAGGTATTGTAGATATCCTTGGCTGTGAATCACACTTTCTGCATACTAGATCGGTCCTAGTTTCATTGTTTTAATTTTTTTACTAAGCAAAGTTCACTGTTTCTGAAGGAAACAGTAGGCTGTCCAAGAAACCTTAAGACAATGAAGTCATTAGGATCCCATGCTCATTTACTCAGTTACACTCTTTCTAACATTCCACCATTCCAATTTCACAAAAGGAATTTCCAAGTGCATTTACTGCATTTGTTATGACTATGGATTTACAATATAACATAGTTTTCATTCTAAACTCTTGTGGGTTAAAAATATATTTAGAACACATGCAGTTTTGTTTTAAGTCGCAGTTATTGTATTTAGAGAAATTTGTTGTGAAAAATCACACCTTACTGGTGTGAAGTGTCATTACTACAGCTTCATAGCATTCTTCAATATACTTTCAGTGTACTGGCATGCTAGAATTAGACTCAAAATATAGGATAGCCTATTAAAACTGCAGTGTGAAATGAACTCCTGTATGTCACTCCATTGATCTCTATTATGTCTCTTCTCTGCATGACCTACTGTAGGCTTTGATCTGAGGGCAGAGAGAGAGGGGGAGAAAGAGAGATGCAGGCTAAATGAGCACACAGCTGCCTAGTGAATTCAGCATGAAATGTAATGGAATGCTCAGTCAGATGCCAGTGCCTCCTGTACGATATTAACTGGGGCTCAATGTGCGTCATTCAGCAAACAGCTGACCCTGAGAGCACTGGAGCAAGTAAAAACCTCTCACCCTCTCCCTGTCTCTCCTGGGCTTCCTCTCTTATTGCTTTTGTTCTTCATTTTAGAACTTGTGTACTTTGCCATCTCCCACAACATGTGACAGTTTAACAAAAATAACAAGCAAAACAAAAAGGCATAAACACCCAATACATTGATAACAGGGTAAATAAATATATACAAAAAACATTAATATAAAAGTTGTTGAATTGTTCTTTAAGACCCAGTGAAATCAATTTAGCAGATGCTATTTGCACCCTGGTGCAAATAATGGTATATGCTTTTTACACCCCAGTGCAAATAGTGTCAGATAGTATTTGCATCGATATTTAAATATTAACATCCATTATATGGGCATCACTGCAGTGTGTTTATTGAGCTTATTTAGAGTCCCACAGACACACTACATCAACCCCTACTCCTAACCCTAACCTTCCCTTAGAAAAGAGTTGACATAATCGGATAAAAAATTATGGAAAAATATAAAACAATTGATTTAAAGTTGTTGAATACACGTATAGGAACAATATCTTTACATTTTATCGCTAAATATTCAGATTAATGCACATATGTACAATGAAGATACATACATACAGCAGATGGCAGTCTCGGTGTGGAGCGCTCCTATTCTTTTGTTGTTTTTGTTTGTTTGTCCTGTGTTTAGTAATCTTTTTCCAGTCAGTTTTACCAGGGACGAACTACTGAACATTCGGCAGCATATACCAGACAAACTTTTCCCGGTTTTTGAATATTCGGATGCTTTGCTGGACATTTTAGTCGGAGGCGCAGCTTTGCTGTTCAAGAGACGCAGGCGAGGGAGAGGAGCAGGCGTGCTGGTCAAGTTCCGTTGGCGTGGCTTTCGAACAGCACTGCAGAGCATTCATCTAGTGAATCTCCACTCTCTCCCTAACAAAACGGACGAACTACATCTCCTCACTTGTACAAACAAGGCCTTTTCAAACTCTGCTGCCTTGTGCTTCACAGAAACCTGGCTGAGTGAAGCCATTCCGGACAGCCCATTACATCTGCCGGGCTTTCAGCTGTTCAGAGCGGATCACATCGTGGAATTAACGGGGAAAACGAGAGGCAATGGAACATTGCTTTTACATCAGTGAAAGTTGGTGTACAGATGTAACAACGTTAAAGAAACTGTGCTGTCCTAATTTGGTAGCGCTCTTTATTAACTGTAAGCTGTTCTATGCACCGTGAGTTTTCCCAGTTTTCCTCATTTATTCTGGTGAGTGTGTATATCGTGCCAAACGTGTGCGTGAGTGCTGCGCTGCAACAGCTGGCTGATCACATCACAGACACGGAACAACAATATCCGGACCCAGTTATTATTATTCTTGGGGATTTTAACAAAGCAAATCTCACACGTGAACTGCCCAAATACAAACAGCACATTACATGCCCAACCAGAGACAGGAATATACTGGATCATTGCTACACAACAATAAAGGATGCATATCGCTCTGTCCCTAGAGCAGCTTTGGGACTCTCTGTTCACTGTCTGGTTCATCATCTTCCAACCTACAAACAGAAAGTAAAATCTGCCAAGCCTTTAGTAAGGACTGTAAAGAGATGGACCAATGAAGCAGAGCTGGAACTACAAGCCTGCTTTGATTGCACGGATTGGAGTGTTTTTGAGGCTGCAGACACCAATCTGGATGAGCTCACAGATAATGTTACATCATATATCAGTTTCTGTGAGGATATATGCATTCCTACTAGGACTTATTTAACATTCAACAGTGACAAACCATGTATTACAGCAGAGCTCAGGCAGATTCGTCAGGCCAAAGAGGATGCTTACAGGGGTGGGGATAAAGTGTTGTACAATCAGGCCAGAAACACACTGAATAAGGAAATCAGAGTGGCAAAAAGAAGATACTCTGAGAAGCTGAAAAACAAGTTTTCAGCTAATGACACTGCATCAGTGTGGAGTGGCATGAAACATCTTATGAATTACAGGACTCCTACCCCCATCCCTGTGGTGGACCAACAACTGGCTGATGACCTGAATGTGTTCTACTGTAGATTTGAAAGGCCCAATCTCACACCCCACACCTGCTCTGACTTTTACTTCACACAAATACCAACACCTGCAACCCCCCTCCTCCCCCCTGATACTCAACCTGCACTTAAGATCTGTGAAGAAGAGGTGTGCCATGTCTTTCGGAAACAAAAGACTAGGAAAGCTTCAGGCCCAGATGGTGTTTCACCCGTGTGTCTTAGATCCTGTGCTAACCAGCTGGCCCCCATCTTCACACAGAAATTCAATAGATCACTGGAGCAGTGTGAAGTCCCATGATGCTTCAAATGCTCAATCATCATTCCTGTCCCAAAGAAACCAAAAATCACAGGACTTAATGACTACAGACACGTCGCTCTGACATCTGTGGTCATGAAATCATTTGAGAGACTGGTGTTGGCCCACCTGAAGGACATCACTGGACCCTTTCTAAATTTTCTATTTGATTATCAAGCAAACAGGTCTGTGGAGGATGCAGTAAACATGGGATTGCATCATATCCTGTAACATCTGGACAGACCAGAGACATATGCAAGGATCCTTTTTGTGGACTTCAGATCGGCTTTCAACACCATCATCCCAGTTATACTCCAGACTAAACTACACCAGCTCTCTGTTCCCACATCTATCTGTCTGTGGATTACCAGCTTTCTGACAGACAGGCAGCAGCTCGTGAGACAGGGGAAATTCATTTCCAGCACCTGTACAATCAGCACTGGTGCCCCCCAGGGATGTGTGCTCTCCCTACTACTCTTCTCCCTCTACACCAATGACTGCATTGCCAAGGACCCCTTTGTCAAGCTCTTGAAGTTTGCAGACGACACCACTGTCATCAGCCTCATCCGAGATGACGATGAGCCTGCATACAGAAGGGAGGTTAAACAGCTGGCTGTCTGGTGCAGTCAAAACAACCTTGAGCTGAACATGCTCAAAATGGTGGAGATGATTGTGGACTTTAGGAGGAACACCCCAACACTGACCCCCCTCACCATTCTAAACAGCACTGTGGCAGTAGTGGAGTCGTTCAGGTCCCTGGGCACTACCATCTCACAGGACCTGAAGTGGGAGACCCACACTGACTCCATTGTGAAAAGGCCCAGCAGAGGCTGTACTTCCTTCGCCAGTTCAACCTGCTACAGGCGCTGCTGATACAGTTCTACTCAGCAGTCATTGAGTCTGTCCTCTGCACTTCAATAACTGTCTGATTTGGTTCAGCTATGAAATCAGATATCAGAAGACTACAAAGGACAGTTTGGACTGCTGAGAGGATTATTGGTTGCCCCCTGCCCCCCCTTCAAGAACTATACATTTCCAGAGTGAGGAAAAAGTCTGGAAAAATCACTATGGACCCCACTCACCCTGCCCACTACCTTTTTGAACTGTTGCCTTCTGGCCGACGCTTCAGAGCTCTGAGCACCAGAACCGTCAGGCACAGGAACAGTTTTTCCCTCAGGCTATCCATCTCATGAACAGTTAAAATTGCCCCATTGAGCAATAATTATGTGCAATACACAGTTTAGTCTTTTTACATTTATCCAACACATCCAACCTCTTCTGCCATTACATTCCCTTGCACTGTATATAACAGATTTGCATTAGATTTGCACTATGTATGTGTGTATGTATGTATGTGTGTGTCTGTGTGTGTGTATATATTTGTGTATGTGTATGTATGTATGTGTATGTGTGTGTGTGTATATATATATATATATATATATATATATATATATATATATATATATATATATATATATTGTCTTATTTTGTATTCTATTTTTATTTATTTATAATTATTATTTTTTTTCATTTTTTTTATTCAATTGTTTATTATTTTTTATTATTATCTATGTCTTGTTGCTGTTTTGTATTGTTGTACACTGGAAGCTCCTGTCACCAAGACAAATTCCTTGTATGTGTAAGCACACTTGGCAATAAAGCTGATTATTTTTCTGATTCTGGTATGTAGTATGTAGTTTGAGAATATAGGGAGACCGACTCGACTGGGTCATTCGCAGGGTGTCATGGGAGTCGGCAGACACTGCAGAGATATTTTGGTGCACTTTATAAGCTGCGATTCTCTGATTGGTGAATTGTTTCCCTTCAAGTTCACAAATTATGTATTTGTTCAACAGAAATCCTGCTATCAAACACAATTGTTTTAGAAATGAAGATGAAATAACTGACTGGTGGATTAAAGGCTTCAACAGAAAAATGTACAATTGATTAACAAACTCTGAACTCATGGTAGGCCTGCCTTTAAAGGTTTATAAGTTCATGTTAAAAATCAATTCCCCGATGGAAAAAATGAATTGGAATTTTTTCTTCCAGAACCAGACTGTTGTGCTCTATTTAGTTCCATGATTTTTACCTATGTAAAACCATTATAACATTTTTCAAAGGCTAGCACATGTAAAAGAACTGCGTTCATAAGAGATTAATTCAACTGAAATGATTATTCAATAATTTAGTAATTCAATTTGAAACTGTACGCTACAATAAAATGTTATCTGTTTTACACTGCATAACGTTAATGATACTGAAAGGTGTTGTGACAGAAGCCAAAAAGGCACTGTGTTGACTGTCCAGCAGCGGGCCATGGAGTATGGGTAGTGTGTGGAGGGCCAGCAATCTGTCTCTCATTCCCATGAGGGATGTGCTGATTGAGTTTCCTGTCATGTTTAAGAGTTGAGGGTGACACAAGAGCATGGTACGTGACCAGCAGTGGTTTGTGTTATGTCGTGGTGACAGAGTAGCCTTCTCCCCTTGTCCCATTTTAGCACAGTGGCCTCTCACATGAACCCACCGATTATGTCCTGCTTGATTTGTACTTTCAATTTCTTTTCATTAAATATTAATAAAATTATTTTCTGATATATTGATTAATTAAATTAATCACAAATAATCGCATATATCGATATTTTCTGAGAAAAGCCCCTAAATGAACATAATTCAGAGGCATTGCATTATTGTGGTTGATGAGTAAAGCACTGAATAGACTTTACAAATGTGGCTTTAGAAGTCAATGTATTGTTTGCTTTATTTCCATATCATTAAGCATGAGCCCGTCAATCAAGTTTGTATGTACATGGCAGGTTTAGGGGGCCGTTCACAATTCACACTAGATGTGTTTTTGCATTCTGTCCGCACTTTTTTTTAATTGTTGATCTGACATGCATCAGTTTTGGTTGTTGCATCACATCTTACTGTTTTTTTATTTTTTATTTTATTTTATTTTTTTCACATCATGAACACCGTTTTGTAATGTGTCAAGTGAAAAATAGTTTTAAACGCAAACACATCCGTTTCATCACCTCCATTCATGTGCATTCGAGTGTGGGAAACTGGAAACGCAAGCTCATGTGAAGATATTCCGCATTTTGCCATGCACCAAAGTTCACATTCTGATCTGCAAATTCACATGATGAGAAGACATGTGACCAATGGAAGATCAAAACCACACACGCACACTGACATTTTGGCTCAATACAAAGAATACATATTTTAAAGCTGCATTTTATTTTTTTATTTTTTTATTGTTGCAGGAAAGTGAGTTGATGGTACAGTATGGGATGGTTATTTATTAGTTGTTATATGTTAGCTATTTATTAACACAAGAAGTCCACAATATCCTGTCCGTTGCAGTGTCTGAATTAATTTTGCATGCTCAAAGCCGCAGCATTAATCACATTATTTTCTTTATAATTAATTGCACTGAATAATTGTTAAATTGACAGCCATAATATTTTTTAAATACAAAACATGAGGCAAAAGACACATGCCTAAAATATGTCACGTCACGCTCCAAGAGTCACATTTGTCTGACTTGGAAATTTGGCAGTTTGTTAAATGTATGGTCCAATATGTTTACATAAGAGATAAACAGCTGTGCATGTATTAGTGGGGAACAGGCTTTGTTGCCTCCAATGATTTTAGGTCACAGCCCTGGGTTTTATTCTGCCCATTTGCACTAGCTGTCACCTCTGTTTGTGCTGCCTGTGGCACAACACTGCTGGGACCTGTGATGTCATAGATGTGTGAGAGCACTCAAGGCCACACTGAGCCATCAAAATTCGAACCATTGCGCGACACAGATCCATATCTCAGAGGAACGAACTTCTCTCTCTCTCCATGAAAAAACACAACTTAGATAAACACAACTTGATGCATGGTATCTTGTTACACACCACTGACAATAAACAGCACTTGTTTATGTAACTGAGAAGAGCCCACTGAATGACGCAAACTGCAAATTATTTATTTTTATACTTGTTTATGTTTTATTTTTTTAAACAAATGGTTCAAATATTTTCTGAGACAAAGAACTCAATAAGATGGATTGAGATGTGATTTGACGACTGAACAAATCTGGAAGTATACAAAATCGATTCACTGTGACAAAAAAGTTTTGGAAACAGATTGACTATTAGCAGCCTTCATCCACACTAATGCTGGCTGGTGAAACTAACTCTCCACAGATGTCCGGTTAAAGACAAATTAAGACGAAAGAGCTTTAAATTGTTTTGAACCTAATATCCATTAAATTCATGCAAAAACTGGTTTCCTTTCAATAAAAATGTGCACAATTTATTTTCCTCTCCCTTTTATGTGCTTTAGTTTTTCTAGTTTCAAAAGGGTGCATGACCAAAACAATTGAGAACCACAGAATTAGAGAAATATGGAGCCCTTTAGAGGACAGGGGGATTTTTTTTCTGAAATAGTTTTCCGTGTCCTCACAATAAATTTATCATGGTTTCACTACAGTTACCATCAGAGGAGTAGCCAGGGGTGGGCCGGGTTGGGCCAGGGCCCACCCAAATTAGACCCAGGCTCACCCAATATATTAGAGATTATTCTTTGACTTCAAATATATATTTATAAAATAGTAAAAAAAAAAAAAAAAAAACATATATATATATATATATATATATATATATATATATATATATATATATATATATATTTTATTATTTTATAAATATATATTTGAAGTATATATATATATATATATATATATATATATATATATATATATACAATATATTGCCAAAAGTATTCGCTCACCCATCCAAATAATTGAATTCAGGTGTTCCAATCACTTCCATGGCCACAGGTGTATACAATGAAGCACCTAGGCATGCAGACTGCTTCTACAAACATTTGTGAAAGAATGGGCCGCTCTCAGGAGCTCAGTGAATTCCAGCGTGGTACTGTGATAGGATGCCACCTGTGCAACAAGTCCAGTCGTGAAATTTCCTCACTACTAAATATTCCACAGTCAACTGTCAGTGGTATTATAACAAAGTGGAAGCGATTGGGAATGACAGCAACTCAGCCACGAAGTGGTAGGCCACGTAAAATGACAGAGCGGGGTCAGCGGATGCTGAGGCGCATAGTGCGCAGAGGTCGCCAACTTTCTGCAGAGTCAATCGTTATAGACCTCCAAAGTTCAGGTGGCCTTCAGATTAGCTCAAGAACAGTGAGTAGAGAGCTTCATGGAATGGGTTTCCATGGCCGAGCAGCTGCATCCAAGCCATACATCACCAAGTGCAATGCAAAGCGTCGGATGCAGTGGTGTAAAGCACGCCGCCACTGGACTCTAGAGCAGTGGAGACGCGTTCTCTGGAGTGACGAATCACGCTTCTCCATCTGGCAGTCTGATGGACGAGTCTGGGTTTGGCGGTTGCCAGGAGAACAGTACTTGTCTGACTGCATTGTGCCAACTGTGAAGTTTGGTGGAGGGGTGATTATGATGTGGGGTTGTTTTTCAGGAGCTGGGCTTGGCCCCTTAGTTCCAGTGAAAGGAACTCTGAATGCTTCAGCATACCAAGAGATTTTGGACAATTCCATGCTCCCAACTTTGTGGGAACAGTTTGCGGATGGCCCCTTCCTGTTCCAACATGACTGCGCACCAGTGCACAAAACAAGGTCCATAAAGACATGGATGAGCGAGTTTGGTGTGGAAGAACTTGACTGGCCCGCACAGAGTCCTGACCTCAACCCGATAAAGCACCTTTGGGATGAATTAGAGCGAAGACTGCGAGCCAGGCCTTCTCGTCCAACATCAGTGTCTGACCTCACAAATGCGCTTCTGGAAGAATGGTCAAAAATTCCCATAAACACACTCCTAAACCTTGTGGAAAGCCTTCCCAGAAGAGTTGAAGCTGTTATAGCTGCAAAGGGTGGGCCGACGTCATATTAAACCCTATGGATTAAGAATGGGATGTCACTTAAGTTCATATGCGTCTAAAGGCAGATGAGTGAATACTTTTGGCAATATAGTGTATGTATATGCAAATATTCTGATTTCTGAAAGTGTGAAAGAACTGTTTGATTGCACCGCTTCTCTGTTGTAAAGGAAAATTTGGTAAAAAATATTTAGACAAAACTTGGCCCATTTAATATTATCATTTTGAGGTTACTATGGGTTTTTTGGCAGAACCATGGTTTTAATACAATATACTGTATCCATATAGTAACCATGGTTTGAGTATAGATCAACCTATAGTTTAACCATGGTATTTGTAGGACAATCATAGTAACCACAAGATAAAACCTTGGTTACTATATGGATACAGTATATTGTATTAAAACCAGGATTTCCAACAAATAATAATAATAATAATAATAATAATACAAATAATAATAAAAAAAAAAAAAAAAACAGTAACAATGATAGTACTATAGTAAAACCATGGACCAATCTTATTTAGAATAGTATTTTTCTGATATACTGACACGGAAGAAGAAAAAAATAATAAAAAATAATAATAAAAAGAGCATCTATAAGTTTTTCTGCCATATACCATACAGTCAACAGCATACAGCACAGAGGTGTAGGAATGGTATCTTGTAGCCTACAGTTTAGCCACTGGCTACTGTAAGAAGATTTACAAATGTTGAGAATTTACAGAAAATGTGTAGGCCTTAACACAAATAAGTCTGTAAGTGGTGAATCTCTTACTTATACTACATATAGATAACTAATATTGGCATTATATTCATGCTGTTTAGCCAGAGGGGGACCCCCAACATTTTGAAGCTCCAAAATCTACATACTGTAAAAGTACTCCAGACGACTCTAGCGGTTAAATTCATATCTTCAGACATGATATGATAGGTGTGGTGAGAAACAGATCAATATTTATGTCTTTATTTGCTATAAATTCTCCTCCCTGCTCAGTCAATCTCAAATTCACTTTCCCATTTTTCTTCTTCTGTTTTTGGTGATTAACATTCATCGTGCATATAGGAGAATTTATGATAAAAAAAAATAAATGAAAGAAATACTTAAAAATGTATCTGTTTCTCATCCACACCTATCATATTGTGTCTGAAGATTGGATTCAACCACTGAAGTCATATAAATTACTTTTATGCTCCCTTTATGTGGATATTGGAGCTTTAAAATATTTTGGCCACCATTCACTTGCATTGTATGGAACTACAGAGCTGAAATATTCTTCTAAAAATCTTAATTTTTGTTCTGCAGAAGAAAGAAAATCATACACATCTGGGATGCGAGGAGGGTGAGTAAATCATGATAGAATTTTCATTTTTGGGTCAACTATCCCTTTAAGTGTTCATCGCTCTCATACAACAAAGTATTTTTGTAAATATGTTTGTGCTTCTGGAATACTGGGAACTTGTTTAACAGGACTAACCCTGACATCAACTCAAATATTTTTATAGATAGGCATCACTAGTAGACAAAATCTGGCTCTTCCTGAGTGAAAATATTGCCTTGTGTGGCAGAATTTCTCAAACATAGTCAAACTAAAAAATATCCCCTGGGAGCAAAGAAATGAACACTGTTTTCCTTGAATAATACCAATCTAATGCAGTTAGCTTCTCCCCACAGAGAAGAAAAAAAACCTTCCTAATAATCCTTTTGCGTCAGCAACTTTGGAAAGCTGCTTTTGTGTTGATTCATGTACGTTTTAGGAATGATGAAAGACGATCTCATTATTGAGGGGAAGAAGCATTGTTAGCTGCTATCGTAATCTCCGTAATTACAAATAATCACCCTGCAGAGGTTTCATTAGAAGTCCATTCATCAACTGCTTTGGTACCTAATTTCTGTGTCAGATATCCAGGAGATAACAATGCATCAAGGGCGTAGATTCCAGGGGGGATGGGGGGAAGGTCACCCCCAGTAATCAAAACAAGCAAGTACAACCCTCCCAATATTTATACCATGATCAATGGAAACATGTAAATGCTTCATGCTGAAGCATCACGCTTCACGCCCACCCCCACCCCCCAGTGTTCAAGCCAAATCAACGCCCTTGCAATGCATTTAAGCAATGTTGGCAACTATTACGAAATTTAGATGCATGTATGGCATTGGACTAAGGAGGTTTAAGCATAGTACTCAGCCATACTACACAAACATTGGATCACATGGCATAAAGAATATAATTTTCAACACTTTACAAGGTTGTTTTGTGAGAGTCACAGAGTTGAGTATTTTGGCTCAGACGTTGACTAATGGCACTGCATTTAAGGGCGCCCTCCTCTGGTTGAGAATAAACCTCATACACAGTCTGAGACAATGAAAAACACAATGACAAGAAATACACTGAGAAAAAAAAAATACAAATCTTGATCAGCTCTCAAAAAATATTTTAATGATTTTTTAAGTTTTACGTATTTCAATTGAATAAAATCCATAAAATTCCAAATTGAATTGTATAATTTATAACAAAATTAACTTAACTTATTTATTTTATTTTATTAAAGATTACTAAATTCAGTATGATTTTTTTTTTTTTTTTTTTTTTTTTTTTTTTTGAGTATAGGCCCATATCATTGTAAGTTTTGATTTCCAGTAAAAATATCTAAACATCCTTAAAGCAAGATATATTTATTTGAGAAGCAAAACGACGATTAAGTAAAGATTAAGTAAAAGTTTGTGGTTGTGCTTAAAAACATTACAAAAATAAAAATTGCCAACCGGGTAAGAAAAATAAGCTTGATTTACCTTTGAATTTAATGTATGTTTTTCCATAAATAGATTATTTCTTGATCAAAAATAAGTATGTTTTTGTTTATTTTTTGTTTGTTTATTTATTTGTTTATTCAAGCAAGAAATTAGGCACTTATTATGAGCATATCAGTTCATTTATACAATAAAATATGAGTATGAGGGTCAACCAAGATCTGACTCAGAGACCCTCAGGGCAGCTGACTCATAAATGGGCTCATACATTTGGACTTGCAACATAACTACAGTACACACATACAAAAGAGGTCAGAACCTCTTTCGGCAGTACACGGTTCTTAATCACCGCCCCAGAATTTTCTTTCTGCTCAAAATCACAGGGTCAATTGCTCACTTGCTTGAGACACAAATTCTTGTCTGCCACGAATGAGCCCCAAATCCACCAAATCAGAGCAGAGATTGAGGCTGTTCCAAAGGCTGTAGAAAAAACTGACTGCATCAAAATACACTAACAGCAGGGAAATGTAGCATAGATGTGACAGAGGTGCTTGCTTCATTAGTGAAAGAATCAAATACATTTACATTCATGCATTTGGCAGAACCTTTTATACAGCGACTTACAGTGAAATAAAGCTACACATTTTATCGGTAGCAATCTCGAGGTCATGGGTTTGGTTTCCAGGGAGCACGCAAACTGATAAAATGCAGGCTATAAATTTAATGCACTTCAAGTTGCTTTGCTCAAAAGTGTCTGCTAAATATGTAAATGAATAATAATTTTAAAAAACTTGGAGGGGTGAAGGAGAGAAAGTTCTGGTTCTTCCATTTTACCACAAAATGTATGTTTTTCCTATCTATCTTTTAATATTTGCATATACCGTCAGATACAAAAACAATGCAAACTGTCAAATATTTATAATAATTATTACAAATAATTAGTATTCACATTGATGATTGGATGATTTGGCAATACAGGATGGTTTTAAACTGATTTTCATCAGTTGAACTGTCAACAGTGACCAACAATCTGATGGTGTCGACAAAATACCAATATTTTGCACACCACAAATGTATTAATGCAGTGGCTATTATGTTCGGTTGATGTTACAAGCTACTATTATCATACCTATTTAAATTCACAGAAAAAAAATTAATTATCATGATGGTGACAGACAATAAAAACAAAGATAATTAATAAAAAATAATAAATAAATAAATAAATAGAAGGACTTATAATAGGGAAAAAGGACACAGCTGTGAAACTTTATAAAAGAGGAAGGCTTATATGAAACCCTTCTGTCAGAACATAGTAGTAATAATGTCTCATTTAAAGACAAGTACAGTATGAATATTTCATTTTTCATCTGTTTATGGAAGTATTTGTGTTATGGAAATGTGGGACATGTTTTGACCTATATTTCAAGAATAGTTGAAAATACATTAAAAAAAAACCTGTAAGACATAGCAGCTGGCAATGCAGAGCTTAGATGCACAATCAGGCCGTTTTCAGAGTCTGAAAGTGAAAGGTGAAAAGCCAAACACATGTTCTCCCTCACTCCCTGAAGCTACGCTCTAAGCACTAGCAATGACGTCAGTGCAGACTCAAAGAGAGAGTATTTATCGTAAACAGCTCACAGCTCTTCCATTTCCCTTTTATTCAGCCTGCCCTCTCGTTAACATTTCTGGCCTGTTCTGTCTGAGTGATCCCAAAAGCCCCTTTCATTCACTCTCCTGATAACCTTTTCATTTAGACTGTCACAGAGCCACTTCTTTCTGCAGTTCTTTTCTATCTATCTCTCGCCTTACACTGTGATATTTTATGCCTTGTCATGTGAAGATGCAGGTGAAAGCTGAGTAAGGTAGGAGAGGGTGGAAGCTAGGAGGGGGCTAATGTGATGTTAATTTACCTGATTTATGGCATTCAGAAGAATGACGCAAAAGACGCAAATTGAAAGCAAGGTTGCACCATGTCTATACAACCATCAGCCCTCCCTGCAACTTCCCAAGCGCAGGCATAACTCCACCTTCTCCTGCTTTTCAGAATCAAGTGGCTCCTCTCAATGCCTCATATTGTGTGGCGTCCTGGCTGACTCCTCTGGTCCCACTCTCTTGGGGTGCTGAGTGCATCTACAACACCTCTTCATTAAACATCCAGTTTCCAGCAGGTGAATGTGGATGCATGGGGAGTCTCTGTTCCTTTGCCAGGAAATGGAGGTGTGTTGCATGATTTGGAGGGTGTGCGAGTGTGTACTGTATGTGTTTCTATGCATTTGGGGGAAGACAGAACAAACTTGTGTTCCTCTCTACTGGACAGTTTGACAGGACCAATATGCAAATATAGTTCCTGAACTTTTTGCACTGTCAACTTTTCTTTTGCATTCTCTATGAACTGGTTTGCAACTGACAGATATGTCAAGAGCTCCAAAGGAGACAAGAAAGACACAGTCGAGTGCATACCGTACATTACCTCATTCTTTGCCACCTCCCAGATTAGTGCAACAAATAAATAAAGTTCTGTATGCTATATTATAATATACACAACCAGTCAAAAGTTTGACAGAATGTTTCTCATTATTTTAAAGTCCTTTCACCCAAAAATGAAAATTCTGTCAACATTTTCTCAACCTCATGTCATTTCTAATCTGTGTAACTTTCATCCATTTAACACTACATGAGAAGTATGGCAGAATATTCGAGTTGCCCTCTTGGTGGATGTTGACCAGAGGATCTCAACCTCCACATGAAAAGCAACATATAAACATCATAAAAATAGTCCATAAAACCCTTTGCACTATATTCCAAATCTTCTGAAGCCTTACAATAGCTTTCTGTCAGGAGTAGACTGAAATTTAAGCTGTTATTCACTGAACATCTTGCTTGACAGCAGGAGCGGACTTAGCACTAGGCAAAGATAGGCAACCGCCTAGGGCCCCTAAAAGCTGAGGGCCACCTAAAAATACAAATGATAGTTTTTATTATTATTAATGCAAAAGTACATATGCTGAAACTTGAAATATTGCTGTTATCACATCGATATGATTAATATTGCTTTTATTTTCAGCATCGTCAATGCAAGCAACCCCCTCAGATCAGGCTTTAATGCAATATTCCAAGGTTTTATACAACTATGCAAGATTGTGGAGGTAACAGGCAGGGAAATCTCGAGTGCATGGCCATGGACACGCTGTCAGGGTTGAGGTAATGTTATCAATGTGCTGCGCACTGGTCACACGGCTGCACTCTAGATCCGTGAACCACAATTTTATGTACTGCATGTAAAAAGAGCAAAAAAGAGCAACACAAACTGAGAGGTGATCACTTAAATGTGAAGAAAAAGCAAGACACGGTGCAACAGTCAAAGACATTCGTCCAGCATGTGTTTACATAGGAAAACAATGGGAAAACAGAACAGATGCGAGAAAAAACACGGTCGTGTGAACGGCCCCGAACTTGTCCATTCACGCATGTCTGTGAGAGAGAGTGCGTGCGCAAAACAAGTTTGGTAGGCCTGTTTATTTTTTCATTAATTACAAACCCAAACCCAACCCGAACCCAAAGTCCTACTTGGAAAAACTGACACGAACCCGGCCCGAAACCCGTCGGGTGGGTTGCAGACCTCTACCCCAAATCACTAAATCTGCCCCTGCTTGACAGTGATGAAAAACAGATAATGTATTAAGGTTAATGCTCTATCAAGTTTTAAATAAACAAAACTGACTTCCCTAGCTTAAGTAATATTACTTAAAATGATAGATACAAATTAATATAAAAGTTGATGTCATCGCAGTGATTTGGTCACGGAAAATGTCGGGGAGTGCAGTGAAGAGTTTGATCCGGAGGCGGGGTCTGTCGATCGCACTCGTTCCCGATGCTCGGCATCGCATGTGTATAGATTGCATCACTGTATTACTATAGTAATATTGTAGTAACCACATTTTTTGGCAGAAACCATAGTTTTAATGCAGTTAACCATGGTGTTAGTACAGTAATATGGTGGTATTATAGTAACCATGTTTGGTTGCTTTAATTTTACTACAAAATACCATGGTGAAACTATGGTTACTGTAGTAAAACCTAGGTTATTTTTTCTAAGGGATGGCTAAGGTTAGGTTTAGGGTAGAGGTTAATGTAGTGTGCCTGTGGAACTCTTAATAAACTCAATAAACACACTGCAGTGATGCCCATTTACAGTATGTTAGTTTTTAAATATGAGTGCAAATAGTATCTACCATTATTTGCACCATAGTTCGGGTGCAAATTATATCTGCCACAATTTGCACTGGGGTGTAAACAGCATATACCATTATTTGCATCAGGGTGCAAACAGCATTTGCCTAAAATGAATCACCTTGTCATGCACTAAGGTAAAAGTGTTTAGAAGTCATAAGAAAGCATTGTGTGAAGAACAGAGCAAAAAAGTAAGTGTTTATGAACTGATCAATGTTTTTTGGTTTTTTTTGTGTTGTTGTGATTTGTGTAAAAGTGAATAAAAGTAATTGCTGCTATAATGCCTCTAGTGTTATCACCAGGAAACTGCCTTGATACATAGAACGAGCCATGCATAAGCCATTTTTTCAAAAATGTATGTAGAGTAATGTGATTTCCAGAGACCAGGTTGTGCAATAAAGTTGTTTGTGCTCTTGGAGGCTGTTCAGCATGATGGTTTTATAGAGAACACCAACTGACATAGACTTCTACAATACATTTCTTCTCAAACGGGGGGTCACCACCTAAAAAAGATTGTAATAATATGGAATCAGATCCAATCAAAGTTTATTTACAGTAACAAAGAACAACAATACAGAATGCAGTAGTCATGCCTTCTACAAGCTTGGGTCACCCTAACCCTGTCGGAGATCAAGCGCATTCAGAAGTGGTTTTCCAGCAGGACAACGCCAAACCACTTACTGCCCGGATAAAGTAAAAAATAAAAGTATAGAGAGCAAGTTAATCTTGAGTTAGCTTACATGAGGGTGTCAACTTGAAGTTAATTTAGATTTGTTTAACCATCCTCTGAAATGTTGATATTATCAGACAGATTTAAATAAAATGTTCCATCCTGTTTGATAAAATACCAGAAATCAAGTTAGACAAACCAATTAACACCACAAAGCAGTACAGAATTCATAAAATCAATTGCTACTGTAATACTTACTGTGTTTGTGCTGTTTCATCAGTATAATTCTTATATGGTGGGAAACTCCTAATAAGATTTAAAAAATATCTTTAAAAGACAAGTATAATATTTACCCAATAGGCCTATAGACATATGCCAAGAAATGTAATGTACTATATAGTAAGAATGACAGTTCAAATAAATGTAGAGGCCATTAGGTTTAATATCAAAATGCATACATAGTTCAAGACAATCCAGAGGGAGTTAGACACTCATACACAGAATGAATGCTGAGGGAATTTCAGGGGCAAATATCCAGAGCTCTGTCTTTATAGATTGAATGTCAGGAATAAACATTGTGTCTGGATGATGAGTGTTTGCTCAGACTTCCATTACCATTCTGCTGGCATGCAGCGTTTCCTCACAATTTTATCAATATTTTATACATTTTACAGTAACAGCCCTATAGGCAGACTGTATTAACTCTCAGCCCAGCAATCACCCCGCAAAGTGTGGTTTATTAATGCATAAAATTCCCCTGACAACTCAAGGAGGTGATATTCCTGGACATTCCTGGAGAGCTGTGAGACAATTGAACTCGTTTACTCTCGCACAGAATATTCCTCTCTATTTAACAGCACAATTTAACTCATTACATGCATTGTGCACAGCTGCTCACTCACAAAAACCTGTAGCTTCTCAGATGTGTGATTCACGCAGGCTGCGTCATTCCCTGTCACTGCCACTGAGAAGGAATTAATTATCCAGAGCCACACAGAGCACTTTGAACACTTGATTATGGCTTTATTAAAGGTCACAATCCTTTCCTTCGCAAAACTTATGACAATCAAGATGCTTCTGTATAAGCTGTGGTGAAAGCTTCCTTCAAGTTTCAGCCACAAAAGATTTCAGTTCATCCGCACACTCAAATTCGAGCCTTTAATGGTTACAAATTCAGAGCATTGGCATTGTTTAAAATCCTACATCATGTAAAGTAGAGCATGTGTGTTTTTTCTGAGTCTTAACTCCATGTGAACTTTGAGACTGAATTGAGACTTAAACAGGTGAGGTGTTAAAGACCTGCTGACAGCACACGCTCTCTGCTGCGGCAACATTGTTCTGCCATTGACTTTAAACACTTGGTGTGGCTTTGTCTGTCAACACAGTTTGAATGTTGGAGAGCTGTAATGCTACACTCATAAAACAGGATAGACTGCCAAGAATATGCTCTGGCTTCTTAGGTACAATCCGTGGTCAGCCTAACTCATCATTATGCTCTGAAGTTCCTAGGATAAGGCAGTTGATTTTTAACTGGTTTTGCTTCAGATTTTTCATTGGACATCAAGTGGTGACCCAAGCACAATGCCAAAATTATTTACAATTTTTTACCACTAATCTCCACTTTCACGTTCACATTCTTCTTCTTTTGTTTTTGGCGATTCACATTTGTCGTGCATATTGCCCCCTACTGGGCAGGGAGGAGATTTTATAGTAAAAAATGACTTAAATATTGATTATTTTTCTCACCCACACCTATCATATTTCTTCTGAAGATATGGATTAAACCACTGGAGTCTTATGGATTACTTTTATGCTGCCTTGATGTGCATTTTGGAGCTTCAGAATTTTGGTATCCATTCACTTGCATTATATGGACCTACAGAGCTGAAATATTCTTCTAAAAAATTTTATTTGTCTTCAGCAGAAGAAAGTAAGTCACACACATGTGGGATGGCATGAGGGTGAGTAAATTATGAGAGAATTTTCATTTTTGGGTGAACTATTCCTTTTAATTTGTCATCATTGTTGTCGCCAAAAGCATGTTTATCTTTTTTGCAAGTAAACCCATATATCATATTATCTGGCTTATATTTTCCTTTACTTTGTGTGGTTTTTTCATGGGATTTTAAGGAAGAGGGCATGTCACATAACCTAAATTGATCAACTTAATTTGAAGCATTTGCACCAAAATACCATATATCACATATGACACACATCAACAAAATGAACAAAAGATACGAGAAGCATTTTCTCTACCCAATTAAAATTATATCTGCTTATTGTGTTATCCTTACTATACACAATGCAAATATATATATGTGCTGTGAAAAAGTATTTGTTCCCTATCTGTCACTCACTCGACGTTGTGTCGATGTAGTGACACTAGGGGTCACTCTTGGGAGACCGAAACACATCTGGTCTTTGAAAAAAGGCCAATGAAAATTGAACATATGGGTATAAAAGGAGCTGGTATGCAACCACTCATTCAGATATTCTCTTCGGAGCCGAACAGTCAATGCTCACTGAGCTGAATTCCCATGGCTATTCGTTCACCTCTGCTGGATCTGACGGCGCATTTCAGCGGCTTCTCCCCCCTCTGCACTGGTGCACTGCAGAGAACGCCCCTGGGCACTTCGGCAGAAATAAAACTGTATATTCTAAAAAAAGTGTATATTTCTCTAAACGAGCGGCACACACGGAACGTCTTTTTATAGATGCATCTTTTTAAAGATGCCTTTCCGTTTGTGTGTTATTCCTGGTTGCGGTCATTATCTCTATTCTAACGGTCACGATCGCTGTCTTTCGTGTCTGGGCGCTGCCCACATGGAGACAGTGTTCGTGGATGGGTCATGTACTCATTGTGAGAACATGTCCATGGCAACGATGCAGTCGCGGCTTGCCTTTGTAAGAAAGCAAGCCACCCCAGCGGCTCCCCGCCCTGGTCCTTCTACCCATGGGTATGAGGCCAGCGTGGCTAGCACTGGGGGTGATTTGGGGACCCCAATGGGATCACCTCCACCGGATATCCCAACCACGGACCTCCAATTCCCCAGCATGCTCGTCTGCCCCGATCGGGCTTCCGGATGAGTCCGCTAGCTTGTCTCATGGCGAGTTTGACCTCTTATTTAGAGCCCGCGAAGGTGATGAGCTCTCGAGCGCAGCATCGGAGAGCGGGTTCGTCCAGTCGGACGCGGAAGCCTCAGCTGGGCTCCCCCCATTGGGTGCGATCGCCCAGTCACAGGCTGACATGGAGATGATGGACATGCTTTCCCGGGCAGCCGCGAGCATCGGGCTAGAGTGGAACCCTCCGCTCTCCCCTGAACCCTCGTGGCTCGATGATTGGTTCCTGGGCTCGCGGCGCCACTCACAGCCACGCCCCACCCCATTTCCTTTCTTCCCGGAAGTGCACGAGGAGCTGACAAGTTCGTGGAAGGCACCTTTTACTGCCCGGTCCCAGATCTTTCAGCTCCCCCACCCTCACTATCCTCGAAGGTGGGGCGGCCAAGGGCTATTCGGCGATCCCCCCAGTGGATAAGGTGCTCACGGTGCACCTATGCTCGCAGAGCACCGCCACCTGGTGCGGGAGCCCAAAGCTCCCGTCCAAATCATGCAGGTTTACGTCGTCCCAGACGGCCAATGCCTATGGTGCTGCTGGGCAAGCCGCCTCCGCCCTGCACGCCATGGCCCTCCTGCAAGTCCACCAAGCCAAGGCGCTAAAGGAAATGCACGAGGGTAGTTCTGCCCCAGGACTGATGCAGGAGCTGCGCTCGGCAACCGATCTCGCCCTCCGGGCGACGAAGGTCATGGCGCGGTCTCTCGGGGACTTCTCTGTAGTTCTTCAGGGTCTACGGAGATCCCCCTTTGAGCCCCTGCAGTCAGCTGAGCTTAAGGCACTCTCTTTAAAGACTACCCTCCTGACTGCGCTTACTTCCATCAAGAGGGTAGGTGACCTGCAAGCATTCTTTGTCAGTGAAACGTGCCTGGAGTTCGGTCCGGGCTATTCTCACGTGATCCTGAGACCCTGACCGGGCTATGTGCCCAAGGTTCCCACCACTCCTTTTAGGGACCAGGTGGTGAACCTGCAAGCGCTGCCCCAGGAGGAGGCAGACCCAGCCCTGTCATTGCTGTGTCCGGTGCGCGCTTTATGCATCTATTTGGATCGCACACAGAGCTTTAGAATCTCTGAGCAGCTCTTTGTCTGCTTTGGTGCACAGCAGAAAGGAAGCGCTGTCTCCAAGCAGAGGATCGCCCACTGCCTCATTGACACCATAACTATGGCATATCTAGCCCAAAACATGCCGCCCCCGGTAGGGCTACGAGCCCATTCTACCCGTGGTGTAGTGGCTTCTTGGGCCCTGGCCAGAGGTGCCTCTCTAACAGACATTGCAGAGCAGCGGGCTGGGTAACACCCAACACCTGTGCAAGGTTCTACAACCTCCGGGTGAAACCGGTTTCATCCCAGGTAGTGGCACGCAACACAAGCGGATAAATCCGGGATAGCCGGCCGGGTGTATCGCTTGCACATAGTGCCTTCCACCTCCTTTTGAGCTGAAGACATGCGCTGTTAATTCCCAGTAGTGTTCACAAAAGTTGTTCCCTGGTTGACTTCCTCCGAGCCCTGTGGCAGTCGAGTTTTCGGAGAGACTCGCTGCCGACCCAGTACATGCGCTAGCTAAGAGCCCGGTTCTGGGGTAGGTGCTCTGCATGTGGCGGTTCCCTGTAAGGCTAACCCCATGCGATCTATATCTTCCGCTAATTCATTTCCCTGCTGGCAAACTGCGTCTTCCTTGGGCAGAGCCCCTCTGCCCCAGTCTCCATGTTGTAGTAACTCCTCCCCCCATTGGGCAGGATCTCCCTTGAAGGCTCTCCACATGGTTGGAAAGACCATGTGATGTATTCTTCCACTTAAATATCCCCCCCTCTCTTGGGGCGAGGTGTGGTCTCCGCAGTGTCCTCCCCTTTGGAGGGACACCCCCCGACTAGACCTGGCGGCCCAGTCGGATAATCCCCCTTCTTTTTTAGGGAGTGGAAAAAGAGAAGGGGAAAGAGGCCACGACTGGGTTAAGCCTGTCTTTATCTCTGGGTAGTCGACTTGTCCCCAAAAAGGGCCGTTCGACACTCATAACTGTGTTGGGGGAGGTTACGTGTCGACCTGGTGTGCTGGCTATGAGGCACACAGCAAGTCTGCCCACCACACACCGCCAGTTCACGTAACACAGTTCAGCCTTGTGGCGTTTTGTATAGGGACCCCTAGTGTCACTACATCGATACAACGTCGAGTGAGTGACAGATAGGGAACGTCATGGTTACTGGTGTAACCTCCGTTCCCTGATGGTGGGAACGAGACTTTGGTCCCTCCTGCCACAACGCTGAACTACCCGCTGAAATGGCCGGACCTTATATCGGCTCCTCAGCGTAAAACCTGAATGAGTGGTTGCATACCAGCTCCTTTTATACCCGAATGTTCGGGGGAGTGGCATGCAAATACCACTCGCCAATTTTCATTGGCCTTTTATCAAAGACCAGAGGTGTCTCGGGCTCAGAAGAGTGACCCCTAGTGTCACTACATCGACACCAACGTCTCGTTCCCTCCATCAGGGAACGGAGGTTACACCAGTAACCATGATGCTTCCTTGAGCAGAGGCCCCTCTGCCGCAGTCACCATGTTTGTAGAAACTCCTCCCCCGTAGGGTAGGACCTACCATGGGACTTCTCCACGTGACAAACTTCCGACAAGTCTCGGCAAGACCATGTGACGTATTTCCACGACTGGGCTAGCCTGTTGTCTCTATCTTTTGGGCAGTCGACTTGTCCCCGAAGGGCTGTTCGACACTCATAACAGCGTTGGGGGAGGTTATGTGTCTCCCCCCTCTGCACTGGTGCACTGCAGAGAACGCCCCAGGCACACAGTGGTCTGCCCGTCACACACCGCCAGTTCACGTAGCCAGTTGTGGCATTTCGTATAAGAACCCCTAGTGTCACTACATCGACACAACATCGAGTGAGTGACAGATAGGGAACGTCCTGGTTACTTGCGTAACCTCCGTTCCCTGATGGAGGGAACGAGACGTTGTGTCCCTCCTGCCACAAAGCTGGACTACCCGCTGAAATGGCCGAAGTTACACAAGTAACCAGAACGATATATTTAGTGTATATCTCATTTAGTATGAGATATACACAAAAACAGAAGAAATCAGGATTCAGGATTCACAACTGTATATGTATATATTCATATAATTTCTCTTTTTTTGGGGGTGAAATATTGAAACAAATTAATTACTTGAGAATCAGAATGACAAGATATTATGTGTTGTAAAAAAAAAAAATTCTCTGAAAACAAGACAAAATATCTTACGTTATTCTGGCTTTCAAGTACGTTTTTCTTGTTTTAAGAATGTTAACATATTTTACTGGAAAACAAGTAAAAAGTACTCAAAAAAAAAAAAAAAAAAGACCATTATCACATGTTTATCATTCACATTAAGCATTGTTTTTCCCTTCTATTCACAGCTCTTTCATAACATATCTGAGGTCAAAATATAAAATAATATATTGAAACTACAGATTAGATTGATATATGCCTACTATGTCATAAAAGGTTTCATGATCTCACACCTATCCCTAACCTGGTTATCAACAGTTTCATTGGTCTGGATTACATTTTTTTCTTCATATTATTTAAATGTAATGTTGTGCTGGCCAGTTTTTCATTAAGGGACAATAACAACAATACCGAAACTAATCCAATCCACCTCACCTGCAGCAATAATTCCTCACCATGGAAACACAGATCTGAACCAACCATTCAAGCCTGTCCAGAGTTCACAGTCATGACGACTGAAATCTAAATCAGTCAAAGCAGCATAAAGCTGGTATTATTCCTCAACGGAATATTGGGAAATATCTATAACCCTTTTAAATAATAGATGAAAACATGAAAACAATATTGTAGCTTGTACATTTAAGTTTAAAACAAGTTCTTAAAGATCATTCAAATGAGCAAAATAAATCTAGAAATTAAATAGACAAAGCTATCAGACATCAACCGAATGGATCTAAAGTGACAGCAAAGAAAGACTCTGATTTTTACTTCATTTAAACCATTGAAATTGTTTCAACCATTACAACAATCAGACAGACAAAATTTTGATCTGTTTAAAATATTTACATGTATTTACAGTAAATTTTTTATGACATCTGTTCATCAGGAAATTGAACATTCACTTCAAGATCAGCCATAGTTATGTGTGTCCATGCTGTAATGCTGACTGAGTGGGGAGGGTTCCTGTATGTCTACAAAGCTGGATTTCCCATAATATGCAGAGGCACAGTGCCAGGAAGCTTCAAGGAAACAACTAATGACGTTACTGATGGTCAGAAGAGATGGGATGGGGACCCGACTAGAATATGAAACAACCTCGACGTGCGCTCCTGCAAGTCTACACGACATCACACGCTGGCCTCTTTCTTATGACTTTATGTTTTCAACCAATGCATGTTCTTTACATTTCCAAGTCATTTTCTCTGGCTTGCTTCCTCTATGCAAAACAGAACACACCCTATCTGGCCCTGGACAATGTGTGTGCACATGAGACAAAGAGGACTTTGGTCATTAAGAGCCTGGAATTAACAGAGGGCACAGACCTAATGAGAAATTAGGAACAAACATACCAGAAGTGCAAATGGTAACTTAGACGCTCAGCTAAAACAAACAAACAAACAAACAAACAGGTTCAGTTAATAAATAATTTAACTTTGCATAGACATTTAAATCATGCTGTGTAGTAGCTTACAAAGGACAGCTAATCTCATTTATCACAAGGTGTCAATACTTGAAAAGCCATCTATTAAAATATGGAGATTAGTTTAAGGAAATTTAAGATAAAAGTGTTCGGGGTTGATAATGACAGAGTTTCAGTTAAATACTAAGGCTGTAAAAAAGCCATACACTTGTGAGCTGACTGTCATCAATAAATCTGGTAACAGTGTGTAATAAAGAGAACTTTACAAAATTTAACTGTGGACTCTTCATACATGCATTTTATCATAATTCTTAAGAATACTTGCAATAAGGTTGTATTCGTTAACATTATTTAACTAAATTAGTTAACATGAAATAAATACAACTTTTACAGCAGGCATTGATATCAGTTAATGTAAAATTCAATATATAGGCCTAATCCATTTTTAACTTTAAAAGTTGTTTATACATTAGTTAATGCATTATAAAACATGAAGTAACAATGAACAATGTTTATAAATTAACATTAACCAAGATTAATACATATTGTAATATATATACTGTATATGTATATATACTCACTGGCAGCCAAAAGTTTGGAATAATGTACAGATTTTGCTCTTATGGAAAGAAATTGGTACTTTTATTCACCAAAGTGGCATTCAACTGTATATACAATGTATAGTCAGGACATTAATAATGTGAAAAATTACTATTAAAATTTGAATAAAATGTTCAGAACTTCTTAAACTACTTCAAAAATCCTCCACGTGCAGTAATGACAGCTTTGTAGATCCTTGGCATTCTAGCTGTAAGTTTGTCCTGATACTCAGGTGACATTTCACCCCACGCTTCCTGTAGCACTTGCCATAGATGTGGCTGTCTTATCGGGCACTTCTCATGCACCTTACAGTCTAGCTGATCCCACAAAAGCTCAATGGGGTTAAGATCCATAACACTCTTTTCCAATTATCTGTTGTTCAATGTCTGTGTTTCTTTGCCCACTCTAACCTTTTCTTATTGTTTTTCTGTTTCAAAAGTGGCTTTTTCTTTGCAATTCTTCCCATAAGGCCTGCACTCCTGAGTCTTCTCTTTACTGTTGTACATGAAACTGGTGTTGAGCGGGTAGAATTCAATGAAGCTGTCAGCTGAGGATATGCGAGATGTCTATTTCTCAATCTAGAGTCTCTGATGTACTTATCCTCTTGTTCAGTTGTACATCTGGCTTTCCACATCTCTTTCTGTCCTTGTTAGAGCCAGTTGTCCTTTGTCTTTGAAGACTGTAGTGTACACTTTGTATGAAATCTTCAGTTTTTGCCAGTTTCAAGCAGTGTACAGCCTTCATTCCTCAAAACAATGATTGACTGACGAGTTTCTATAGAAAGCTGTTTCTTTTTTGCCATTTTTGACCTAATATTGACCTTAAGACATGCCAGTCTATTGCATACTGTGGCAACTCAAGAACAAAAACAAAGACAATGTTAAGCTTAATTTAATGAACCAAATATCTTTCAGCAGTGTTTGATATAATGACAAGTGATTTTCTAGTTCCAAATTAGCAATTTAGCATGATTACTCAAGGATAAGAAGTTGGAGTGATGGCTGCTAGAAATGGGGATTGTCTAGATTTGATCAAAAATGACTTTTTTTCAAATAGTGGTGGTGCTGTTTTTTACATCAGTAATGTCCTGACTACACTTTTTGATCAGCTGAATGCCACTTTAAAATTAAAGTACCAATTTCCTTCAGAAACAGCAAATATATATATATATATATATATATATATATATATATATATATATATATACATACATACACACACACACACACACACACACACACATTCTTTATGGTTAGTTCATGATGCCTAATGCATTGACTAATGTTGATTAATAGAAACTTATTTTAAAGTGTTTCCTTTATAAGATGGTAATTTAAGATATTTAAAGGTGTAAAAAAAATTTTTTTTTTAAATGTGCAGGTTTGATAATTATAGGATTTCGGATCAGGATAATGTTTTAACAGTGTAATGTAGACTGAACATAGAGTCTGGAGAAATATTGGGAAATTCCTCAGTGGGGTCCAAAACTCTGAGATCTTATTAAAAATCTTTTGTCTCAATTTGATCCCATAAAGTGAAGGTTTAAGTATTTAAAAATAAATAATAATAATAAAATAAAATACAAAAAGAGAAGATTAAACATTATGACATAAACTGAAGAAATAATGTAAAGATTCTGCACTATTTCTAGGTCACTAGTTAATAATATATGTTGTATACAAGTAATAACATCACAAATTGCTCTTAAGAACACACAAATCATGCTGGACAACATGGATCGTCAGGTTTTGCATAAACTTGTGGATTCCATACAAACTCAACTACATGCTGTCATTAAAGTAAAGTGACTAAGAAAATAAATGATTCTTTTACAATTTTCAGTGTAAATATTTACTTAAATTCTTATGCTGATTAATATAATTTCAATGAAATCATATTAGGAAAGTATGAACAATAGACACATTGTCACTTATGGCAGGACTCTTGTGGGAAAGAGCAGTCAAAATCACCTCTCCTTCAGGAAATAAAGCCTTTATTTGTAGCCAGTACTTATTACAGTAACCAGATTCAAGAAAAAGCTAAATCAACTTATGCTAAACAACATAACAGAAGAGACACATACATTCTGAGTGAGAGACCTCCAGCAGCATTAACTGAAACCGTAAACATGAGAGCTACCTAATGCACCCTCACTTACATTCATTTAATTCACATATTCCTATATACACACAGTCATTTTTCTTTACTCTTTAACAAAGAATATTATCCAGTCTCTACAAGTTGCAGTTTTTCTTAACAGGAGGTCAGAATGATAGAATGTTTTTTTTTTTTTTTTGCTCAAGCCAGAGTGGTCTGTTTAAACCGCTGTACTGGCAAGTCCATACCACCCTATTATTTATTTACATTCAGCATCATATCTTTGAAATCTTGTTTCAGTACAAGAAAAATCACCAAGTCTCCCTGCCTGGGTGCAGTTTGGTTTGCAATACTCACCTTTTATTTGCTTTGTCAGTCATTGTTAATCATGCCTGCAAACTTCCTACACACTGCAGAGATCACTGTGCTAAGAAGCAGAACATGAATGGTGAAATTTAATCACTGTCTGTTGGAAACTACTGCAGTCACTAGGAGGCAATATACATCTAGATTAGAAAGAGCCTGAATGCAGCCCCATCACAAATACTTCAGCTAAACTAAATCCCAAACTATACTGCATGCAGAATTGTTGGAAGAATAAAATACATAATAATTTAAATATACAAATCTTGAGAAAATCAAAATAAAACAAATCTGCAAATAGTGGTTCATTGAATTGTGAGATTACTTCATTATGGCATTTAACAAAAGAATGCACATGAGGACCAAAGAAGAATGAGATCTATCAAGAGACGGAGTACAAAATCTGTCAAATGACCTGTAAAACTATGTTGATTGGCTCTTACAGAGAAAAAAAGCATAGTTCTTATTTATGATTGAGCATGCTACTTTAAGAAATTATATATATATATATATATAGAAAAAGCAACACTCCATGTTTGGTCGTTCACAGCTCTTCAGACAGAGAGCACTCAGACAGAGAGCGTTCCCTCCTCTCACGTGTAGCCACGTAGTTCAGCAGGTCAATGGCTGTCACAACCCCAAACACCATCTGCCTCATCTTGGGGGATCCATCACTCATGTCTGTAACACAGGAACTGCAAATCAGACTGCTGACACCAGCCACTGCAATGACAACTCAGACAACATTCTACTGCATTTTATCTGCTTGGTATTTTTTTTTAAACAGATTGGTCACCCAAAAATCCTCATGGCATTCCAAAATGCTGTTCGTGAATGCTGCCATTTGTTCGGGTTAACAAAAGAGGAACATTTTAAAGCAGCTCTTTCCTGCTCAACAACAAAGTAATCATAGTGACCAAAATCTGTCAAGCTTCAAAAATAAAGCACCATAAAATTAGTCAATACAACTTGTGGACTATATTCCAAGTCTTCTGAAGAAACAGGATAGTTTTGAGTGTGAAATATGACTTAAATGCCATTATTCATTGATAATAATCTCCTCTGTTGCGGTTTTCAAATTAAATATGGCAATATAGGCACAATATGTGATTTGAGATTTGAGCTCTCGAGTACCAGCGGAGGGCAAGATTTTCAGTGAATAACAACTTTGTTCAGTTCCTTACAAAAAGCTTTCAAATTGCTTTAGAAGAGTTGGAATATAGCACAAAGAGTTTTATAGACTACTTTTATGGTGCTTTTATATTGTTTTTGTCCTTGCTGAAGCTTTACAGGCATGGTCACTACAAAGTGTTGCAAGGAAATAGCTTTGTTTCTTCAAAATTCTCCTTTTGTGTTCCATGGAAAAAAAAAAACAGCATACGTTGAAATTACAAGAGGCTCACACAGGTATATTCTTGAGAAAGTATTTTTTTCTTACCCAGCATTTACAGGCTTGGGAAAGTTATGAAAGCATTTTTTTAAAAGCCTAAAATAAGGCAAAGTAGATTCAAGTCTGTAGGCTTTGATATTTATTAATGTTTGTCAAGCTTAGTTCGAAAAATCAAAGTTCAGTATGGTGCCATGCAAACACTTGGCAGAGTATGCCACAGTAGGATACATGTCCTTGAACAGGAACACCATGTAGCAACATTCTGCCAAAAAGAGGGCATAATTATCTGGGATCCAGGAAAGCAAGTGTTCAATGTCAGGACTCTGTGCTGTCCTAGAATAAGATCCATGAATCAGACTCTTGTTTTAGAATAGTGCTGCTGTTTGTGAGGAAAAACTTGACTCAATTTTTTACCTGTTAATTCAGTGTTGAGATTGTAGATGCTTGCCTTACAATAGAATGCTGTGTGCTACTTCCTTTACACACCAGACTGAGATTTTGAGAACAGTGCAACATAGTTTGATTTTATACACTCACAGGTGGCTAATGACTAGCAATTTTATTTCAAACCTTTTATTATTCATGTTTTATCACACATTCTTTGCAGCACATTTAACATGTAGGACCAAGAAAAGACTTAAAAAAAAGAAAAAAGATTAAAAAAAAAAGGGAAGATGTGGAACGTAGTTGAGGTACTTTATTACTTACACTGAATCTGTTCATGCACAACAAG
This sequence comes from Myxocyprinus asiaticus, assembly GCF_019703515.2. NCBI lineage: Eukaryota > Metazoa > Chordata > Actinopteri > Cypriniformes > Catostomidae > Myxocyprinus > Myxocyprinus asiaticus. The sequence goes on along the minus strand of NC_059354.1, from coordinate 12,991,296 downwards.
GGCGAAATGGTCTGTCTCAAGGATACGGGAGAGTTTGCCCAGGTTATCAGTTAGATGCACCTAAGAGGAGAGAGAACATTTTCCTATCAAGGGATCTGATTACCTCTGTCTGCACCAGTTACTAAAAATGATTCATTAATTCAACGCAGAATTATTTACTTTTCCAAGACTAAGTAGCCAAAACAACAGATATATTTACTAGAAAGTGATCCAGCATTCATTTAGAGCCAGACAAAATAGCCCACACTGATAAGGCTGTCCTTCACACGTTGTGTGAATACTTTTGCATGCTCCTTCTGCTTCATCTACAGTATGACAGAAAGTTGTGTGTGCTCACCTGTTTAAACTGTTTGTAGAGAACTTTACTTATAGCATCAGATGGCCTGACTTTCCCAGCCAGAACAGAAGAGAGCATGTTCCCCAACGTGACCATACCCAGAATCTGCCTACAGAGACAAAACCAGACACCATACTTAAACAGGCCTCACACTTCACATCACATCGGTTTTATCATTCTGATTCGTTAAGGGTCAATGATGTGACACTCATTTTTATCCAGGATCTTTTAAGTTATTTAAAATGTCATTATAAATGTAATTTATACAGATAATGACTTTAATTGACTTCTTCTATAATGAACATGTTTTCAATTTCTAAATTAAAATTTCTTTATTTTTTGTCCAAAAAGATTGTAATATAAAATGCTGAAGCCTCATTAAAGGAATATTCTGGGTTCAATACAAGTTAAGCTCAATTGACAACATTTTTGGCATAACACTGATTACCACAAAAATTATTTGGACTTTTCCCTCCTTTTCTTTAAAAAAATGCATAAATCTGGGTTACAGTGAGGCACTTACAATGGAAGTGAATGGGGGACAATCCGTGAACATTAAAATACTCATGGTTTCAAAAGTATAGCCACAAGATGTAAACAATATGCATGTTCACATGATAAAATCACTTACTAACCTTTTGTGTAAAGTTATAGACAATTTTACAACTTTGTTGCCATGACGATGTAATGTCTACAAACCCTAAAATGACTGTAAAAATTACAATTTAAACAACTTTATAGGTCAAATAATACATGAGTTTTAACAGAAATGTGAAGCTTATCATTTTATAAAAGCACTTGCATTAATTCTTCTGTGTTTAAACACTCCAAAAATTGTCCAAAAAAACCCTCCATTCACTTCTATTGTAAGTGCCTCACTGTAACCCAGATTTTTGCTTCTTTTTTTTTTAAAGAAAAGGAGGGACATGGCAAAGTTATATTTTTGTGGTAATCAATATTATTCCACAAATGCTGTTGATTGAACTTAACTTGTATTGAACCCGGAACAGTCCTTTAAAAGGCTATAAAATAAAAAAAAATAAAAAGTCAAATGAAAATCAAGAAAACGTCTTGATAATCATGATCCAAAATTATATTTTTTTACCTTGAAAAATAGGTTTGAAAACATTTATTAATGTTTACTTGGTTCCACCACTCAAGTCATCAAATAAAAATTTATGTAAAAAAACTGTGTAAATGTTTTCCAAAAATGCATGAAACCAATGTGTAATTCTAAGATTACATTTCTAAGAACTTGGCCCATGCATGAATATTTGGTTGAAACATCCATATTTGTCATTGAACATTATGTGTATAGCACTAATATTTCTCTTGAAATGTCCTTATGTGGCAATAAATACACATTGTGACATTCCATTAATTAAAGTGATTAGTACAGATAAGTGATCTCCTCAAGGACAGATGATTTGACAAACTGGTCAAGTTCTGGATTAACCGGTTTCTGGATGAATAACCTACCCGGCCTCGTCCACCACAGGTGCTTGGTCAAAAGCCTTCACTTTCAGAATCTGAATGGTCTTCTTAATGGACACAGAAGGGAGCACAGTGAGAGGGGCAGAGAGCCGAAGTTCCTGCAGAGTTAAGTTCCACCACCTACAGAGAGAAGGGGGCAGGGGGCAGGGAGTAAAGCCCATGGTAAGAAGAGACACACACATACCATAGTAATTTAAGGGCCTGGTATCCTGCCTCTACATTTAGAAACTTAATTGTAACAGTACTGTAGCCTCATGTAATAACGGACTCAGATTTTTATCTGCCGAGAAACTCGTAAATGACAAGGGTGCTTCCAAAGAGAGCATGTGTACGTGCATACGAGTATGTGCTCACCATGGCTTGTTGACAACAAGATCCTCCTCTCGCAGGAAACCTTTTTCACACATCCACTTATCGCTAAGAAATTTAGACCTGGGGGGACAAATGAAGCAATCAGAGAAAGTCTAAACACACAAAAATGTACTTTCTGCACAGAACACACTGCATACTATTTCAAATCGGATGATTAAGCATGCAACAATGAATGTTTAAAGCTGTAGTTTTATGCAGGAGAAGTCCTGTTATCTCTGAAATAAATACAATACTTGTTTAAATGTTTTTAATCAAATTGTGAATACAGTACATGTCCTTACTGTTAGCAGCCCAATAACAAAACAAAACAAAAACCACAAAGGACATTTTAAATTTGCAAATTATATCGCTTCCAGTTCATTAGTCACTGTCAAAATAAGAGTCATAAATTACATTTTAATAACTGTGTTTTAATTAAAATATTTATTTGCTCACTGAAGGGGCACTTTTTTATCTAAACTATAGAAATTATTATGTCATCCTTTTATGTCAAGTACTCAAAATGTAATAAATATATTAACATAAAAAATCTGAATAATTAGATTTATAATTTTTTTATTTTTTTTACATTCAATTATTATGTTTAATTATAGAGAATTTATTACCGATTAAATTAACAAAGATAAAATGCATACATTTTATGTGATAATACGTATATTTCGGCCTAGAACAAAATATTAAATGAATAGTTCACCCAAAAATTAATATTCTGTCATCATTTGCTCACCCTCATGTTGTTATAAACCTGTATGATTTGTTCCCCAGTATAATTTCCTTTTGAGTTCCATGGAAGATAGCAATTCATATGGGTCTGGAGCAACATGAGAGGTAAATTATGACAGTATATTTATTTCTGGGTGAACTGTCCCTTTAAGAAATGCATCAGATTATACAAACTGTAAAAACAAGCTTTTTTTTTTTTTAAACCACAACGTTACAGCTGCATTTGTCACATTCAGTGGCATTTTTGCCTCAAGTTCTCAAGAACTTCTGACCCTGGTGAAGTCAGTGTGTTTGCATACTGCATTCGTAGTGGGTGAACAATGGTAGCATGCAATTCCTAACATACCGGCTGTCTAGGTTTTAGTCTAAAACATCACAGTAGCATTGTAGCTTAATCTACCAGGCAACACAAAACACACATTCACAGCACCGCTAAGCATATTAGAACTCTGGGAACACTTAAGCGTACATGTAGTTGCGGATGGAGTCGGGCAGGATCACCACACAGCGCTGGCCTTCTTTCAGCTCTTTGGCTACGTGCACCGCAGCAGATATGGCTGTGCCTGAACTGCCACCTAATAGTGAATGAGAACAGAGCTTAGCTACGCACCTAACATTTCACACACATAAATGTGAAAGACTACAAGTAAATGCAACTTCAAGTCGCATACCTGAGAGAAGCCCCTCCTCTCTGATAAGCATTCGAGACATGGCAAAAGACTCGTCATCATTGGACTTGTACCAAATATCGATCAACTGAGACAAAGCAAAAGAGCACATACAATAAAAAAGTAGCTTATCATGCGTCACTGACTCCTCGCTAAGCTCCAACACCCTTGAGTTACTGTTGCTCACTCAGACAAATATTACAAACAGTGTGATTTTAGTCAGTAAAGGCTCGTAAAGTGGGATTTCTTTTATTTTTTTTAGATATTATTATTAAATGGGCTAAATAAAGTGTGACACTGCAAAGAATGATTAATCAGAAAGGTTTAAATTCCACAGCAATATGATTAAACACTGTGGAGACTGCATATCACAATTGAGGCAAAAACTATCACAGTCAATTAAAAAGGTAAGAGAAAAAGCTTGACTAATAATATGGTGGATGGTAACAGTTGCTAAGATGGGATTGATCATGTGGTGCTTAAAGTGATAGTTCTCCCAAAAATGAAAATTCTCTCATCATTTACTTAACCTCATGCCATCCCAGATGTGTATGACTTTCTTTCTTCTGCTGAACACAAATCATGATCTTTAGAAGAATATTTCAGCTCTGTAGGTCCATACAATGCAAGTGGTGGTCAAAAGTTTGAAGCTCCAAAATCCACATAAGGGCAACATAAAAGTACTCCAGACGACTCTGGTGGTTAAATCCATGTGTTCTAAAGCGATATGATAGGTGTGGGTGAGAAACAGGTCAATGTTTATGTCCTTTTCCCTTCACTTTCTCCTGTTTTTGGTGATTCACATTCTTCAAGCATATTGCCCCCTAATGGCCAGAGAGGAGTATTTATGATAAAAAATGATTAAATATTGATCTGTTTCTCACCCACACATCATATGGTGTCTGAACACATGGATTTAACCACTGGAGTTATATAAATTACTTTTATTCTTCCTTTGTGGATTTTGGAGCTTCAAAATTTTGGCACCCATTCACTTGCATTAAATGGACCTACAGAGCTGAAATATTCTTCTAAAAATCTTAATTTTTGTTCTGCAGAAGAAAGTCATACACATCTGGGATGCCAGGAGTGTGAGTAAATCATGAAATAATTTTCATTTTTGGGTCAACTATCCCTTTAAGCAAAGGGTCAGTTGCCATCAGTAAACATCAAACCGTCATTTCGAGCATGCATCAAAATCTGATGTGTAAATACACACTTACAGATCGGTCCAGGACAGTGGGGATGAAGTCATAACCGATGCCCTCCACCTCATACTGAGTTATATCAGTCTTATTAAGCTCCTCTGGCTCAGCAAGTATAGAGCCCTCAGGGTCCACTCCAACAATCTGAGGCACAATGACACAGACATTTATTATGCATTTGTGACAGACAGAAGTTGTGGCAAAGCAAGTGCATTTCTTCACAGTATTATCGAAGCTAAAGTGCAGTATGTGTTGTATGCAGATAAATCTGGAGGGAATAAAGGGAATTCCTCTTGTGACTACATAATACGAGTTAGTTCATTCAAGGGCAAATTAATGTGGTTGAGCCGCAGGCTTGGAAGTCCTGCTGCTGAACAGACACATACTCTAAGCTGTTTTGGGGTCAATCAATGCCAAATGAGAAGGCCATGGATGATGAAAAGGAGGAATTCTGTATCAACGTCTATTAACCGTTTAAAAAAAATGTTTATTTCATTTTCAGTATTTCAATTAAATCACTGTAATTGTCAAGTGTTGTAATCAAGTAATACAATATTTTCCTTACAGTTTGAATACATGCATGCGCACACATCTCGATCATATAGTTTTCAGACATATTTTTTATTTTTTTACAAATATCCTCAAGTTTTTATGGGTTTGTTCCTTTTGACAAAAAGGTCAAAATATCTCATATTTCTTGTCACATAACCACTTTTGACTGGCAGTTAACTGTTCAAATATTAATAATATTTTATTTACAGTCTTTTTATTAAAAATTATTTTCTTACATGAGACTTTATCATAGAAGAGGTGTTTTTAAGTCTGAATGTATAAATTTTTTTGCACATGATAGAGTTCGTTTAAATACACGTTCTTACACCAATCATGCTTAACAAGCACACAATGTGCAAGGTCATGTGAACGCCTTAAACAGTGTTCTTAATTAGTCCATAAACACTGACGGTCAAAAACTGAGCAAAAATAAATAAATAAAATAAAAATAAAAAGATCAACACTGGAAAACAATTTGCCCATGACCCTGATTTCACTCTGCATGTAAACATCTTTACCAGCATTTTTACATGCTTATCCAATGTGTGCAAGTGTTGTGCGCATGACTGTTTAGATTTTGATGTCAATACAGTAGAAAAAACAATGATTTCAAACATTATGTAAACAGTTTTATTGCGTTGTTGGATTCTTTGATTAAGCTGATTTATCGGTTTATAGTTGTGCATGTAAACATACTCAGTGCCCTTTAAAGGAAGAATATCTCAGCTCTGTAGGTCCATACAATGCAAGTGAATGGTAGCCAGAACTTTGAAGCTCCAAAAAGCCCATAAAGGCAGCATAACAGTAATCCATTCAACTCCAGTGGTTTAATCCATGTCTCCTGAACTGATTCAATCGATTTGGAGTAAGAACAGAACAGAATATAAGTCCTTTTTCACTATAAATCTTGACATCAGCAGTCTTCTTGGCAATCATGATTTCAAGCTCGATTACACTTGCTAGCGCCGTCTAGTGCTCTGCACATTCGTCAAGCACTAGGAAGCGAAATCAAGCTTGAAATCCTGATCGTGCCTAGAGACTACAATGGCAAGGCGTACATTGAAAAAGCGGTTACAGTTTGGTCTGTTCTTACCTAAAACCGACTGGATCATTTCAGAAGAGTGGATTAAACCACTGGAGTCTTATGGATTACTTTTATGCTGCCTTTATGTGCTATTTGAAGCTTCAAAGTTTTGGTCACCATTCAGTTGCATTGTATGGACCTACAGAGATGAAATCAGATCTAAATATCTTAATTTGTGTTCAACAGAAGAAAGAAAGTCATACACATCTGCCATGGCATTAGGGTGAGTAAATGATGAGAGAATTTTCATTTTTGGGTGAACTTTTCCTTTAAATAGAAATACACTGATATGCAGAATTTGTGAATTGATCTGAGGCTTACCTTGATATTACTGCATTTCTCTTTCAGCTTGCGAGCGATGCCAGTGATGGTGCCACCAGTGCCGGCTCCAGCCACCAGCATGTCTACTTTACCTACAGAGAGCAGACACAAACACACTGTGTCAACAAGTTGTAACTGGAACATCCAGACATCTGGAAGCAATCGAGCCAAATGACTCTTGACGGAGACGGGTGTTTATTTTTGACAAAGCACTAATAGACACAGCGCTGTGCCGGTACAAATATTATAGTTACCATCACACTGCTCCAGAATCTCTTCTGCAGTTGTGTCGTAGTGAGCCAGAGGGTTACTGGGATTGCGGTACTGGTCCAGAATGTGAGCATTAGGAATCTCATTCTTTAAACGCCAAGCCACACCGACATGAGACTCAGGAGAATCAAAGTGGGCTGAGGTAGGGGTTCGAACAATCTCAGCACCAAGAGCTCGGAGAACATCCACCTGAGAGCATGTAAGGAATCTGAATTAAATTGACCACACCTAACAGGATCTTGAAATGGAATTTTAAGTGGAATTTAGTGAACTGGACTTCAAAGCAGTCGCACATCGGATGAATTTTATTCGTCCAACACTGCATTATGTTTACTACTTCAATTCAAATTTAGGAACTGAAATGGAATTTAAAAGGCACTCTCACTTATAAATGGCACAAAACCCGGGTAAGGGATGCACAAAAACAGATGCCCACAAACAGAAAAAACAAAAAAGTCACATGCACCTGTATTATTACGAGTATTTACCTTTATAACAGTCTCACCTTTTCCATACTCATCTTCTCAGGCATGACAATGATGCAGCGATAACCTTTGACTGCCGCTGCCAGGGCAAGGCCAATACCTGACAACACACACATGAGAGAGAGAAGTAATTTTACACCGCTGTCTGAGAATGAAGTAATAAATGATACACGTACTGAATAACACTGTGCAGACTGCATTTTTTTCTTCTTTGAATTGTAATTTGAATGCCAGGCTGGGTGGCACAGAACTGGTTTAACTGGTTTAACTTAACTGTTACTAAAAAGGAGTAGAGGCAGCTTTTCAGCATGGCACAGTTGAACATAGTCAGTAGTTGCTTTAAAGGCCAATAATAAAAAACACGCAATGAGAATAAATACCACAAGACAGCCCAAATGGTGGCGCACACATACATACACACCTGTGTTTCCTGATGTGGGCTCAATGATGGTGTCTCCAGGTTTAAGTAAGCCATCTCTCTCAGCATCCTCTATCATGCGCAGACTGATTCTGTCCTTCACGCTGCCGCCGGCATTGAAGAACTCACATTTAGCCACTGAAATTTCATACAGAAGATATTGATATGAACAAGTCAGCAAAAACCATTTGTAAACCACCATTGCCTTTTTGGATTAAAGACATGTTCTGGGTCGAATTCAAGTTAAGTTCTATCGACAGCATCTATGGCATGCTGTTGATTACCGCAGACTATAATTTGACTTAAACTAAAATTACATTTACAGCAATGTATTTACAATGGATGTCTTTGGGGCAAGACATTTCAGAGTTGAAAAGTAGCAATGTGCAGCTTGTATGTACTGTTAAGGCTCTTATATTAATTCTTCTGGGGGAAACAGTGTGTGTGTTTGTATGTGTGTGTTTTGAGCTATAAAATGGTCTGAAATCATCTTTTTAGTAGTGAAACAATTGTTCTATGTGGATTACCTTCTGGTAATGTGCTAATGACATTATTTACAGTATGTGGGTGAAGTTTTCTCCATGTAAATGGAACTTTGAGGATAGTTACGGCATGTCCCTTTCTGGCATTCTTGATCAGATCATGTGAAATTTTTGCAGTCACGACAGGGGTTGAAAGATTGGATTACAACTACACAGACAAAATTTGTAAAGGATACTATCAGACTAGTCTGTACAATAGCCAAGTACAATATCCAATCTTGTGGCTAAACTTTTAAAACTTTGTGCATTTTAACGTTCATTCCAATGCCCCTTCGAGAGAGAAAAAAAAAACTGAAATGCTTCCACGAACTAGGAAATGTTCTTGCAGTGGAAATTATTGAAACTAGAACATTCCTTTAATGTGGAAAAACCTTTTACGGTGCGAGCACAACAAGCACATGACCCCATTTTGCTGTATAGGCCCATTCCTACTGGTGGTACTAAAGCCCGTTTTAGGTACTTTTCCCCAGGACTAGTGCTTTTCATCGCTTTCGCACCTGAGGAACTATAGTTCCTTGAAGCCGTTTTAGGGGATATTTTTAGCTCCTACTCCAGGGTAGATACTTTTGCTGCATATAGGAACTGTGGGAATGTGGGAGGTGCTGCAGCCTATGATTGGTCAAAACCTGCATTGAGAAAGGTGAGGAGCTCCACAGCCACCGTTAGTAAACAAACTATCTGCTAGCCTGCTACTCAGAGAATTGCGCTAATTTTACAATTCCCTTAACAGAAATAACATATAACAAACAAAGTATCCAAAGAGAATCACCCGTTTCATGTATATGTGTGTGTGTGTGTGTGTGTGTGTGACTTCATCGGGAGATACTATTTGACTTTTCATTGCATCTGTACTGTGTGACTATAAAGAAAATAAAGTGATTTATGGATAACTACATCAAATTTTTCCTGGGATGATGGATATAAATAATCAGATGTTTGACTTTATTATACACTAAACCGTCATGAAATCAAGTTTACATAAGGGAAGTATTGCGTGCCTGTTACTGTGAGGTTAACTTGCATCAAGACGTCTTTTTTAAGTGAATGATTGAGTATTTCAATACAGTAATTTATGCTGAGTCATAAAATCCTTTATTGCAAAAGATTGTGTTGATCAGTAGGTTTATATTGCATTTTCAACATGTTGTCCACGGAGTTCAGCATGTGCTGCATGGTTAAAGAGCGCCTCTGCCGCCTGGTCTCATCTCTCACTCCTGTGGCAGCACGAAGCACCGCACGCGCGGATCACGCGCCCAGTTTAAACTGTAACCTGAAGACACAGGCTGTATCCAAAAACTGGAAAATGCTGCCTTCGGAGGCTGAATAAAGAGGTAGGATGAAATAAGATGCTTTTTAAACTGTTTGGAGCTCGTGCAAACAGTGTCACAAGAAAAATGTTGATACTAGATGACGTCACTACGGGGGTTACTTTGGTGTGTGCGAGTGCAAGAGAGGAAAAGTCTCCTCGGATGTCCCGTTCCTTGTAAGAGTTCTCATCTAGAAAGATACTAAAGGAAAACTACCAGGCCTGTGGGTGGGAAAGGGCCTTAAAATCTATCCTCCCTGTCCCTACTCTATCCCAACTACACACACACAAATGCAGATATATCAAATATACCTACTCAGATGTAATTAGTCAGCTAATTCCAAGTCTCCAATTCCAAAGCCTCTCATCTCAGCTGGCCAAAGAGTAATCCGTTTCACATGAAATCGCTAGATGTATTGAATCCCCATTATAAAGCTTATTAAAGTATTTAGAATCCAAAGGCTTTGACTTCTACACAATAACACTTTCAAATGTTGCTTGTTAAACTAAAGAGGGGATTAACTGCAGGCCCAGACACTTTTCACCAAGCGGCTAAACTCGTTCACCTTTCACTAAAGGAAAGAATGACTGCAGCCATTTTGTGAGCCTTTTGTGAGTTCAATTATGGCATAGAACAGACTACAGAATCCTGTTCTAAAAAGATCAGATACACTTTTTCAAGTATGCTTGGGTAAAGATCCTGGGAATTCAAAACCCCATAACTCTTATGACCTTAGCAGTCTTCTCAGCAGGGTGTGAAATTTGCCAAATGCGGGTACTTTTTTTGTGCAGTGGTAAGTAATATTGCCTACCTACCAGTGCTAGCCAACGTGTCAGGCAACCTGTTAGAAATCTTCAATTGAGATTTGACAGGAAATGCCATTGCTTAGAAGCAACAATGCATACTTGAAGAAACACATTTGATTGTATTTTTAAAAATACAGTAAGTACAACAGTAAACACAACAGTAAACTCAACACAACAACTTTAGGGGAGGCCTGAAAAAAAAAAGAATAAAAAAATGAATCGAGAGTGGAATGAAGTGGACCAAAAAAAGATTCGTTTTCCATTGTAAGTCCATTTTCAAGACCAGGGACAATGTGAAAAGAACTGAGTTTTTGGTCAACTTAAAGACGTCTTGAGTGGACCAAAGATGTCTGCCTATTTCTTATTATATATAGTAAGTTCTCTTATGTTTCAATTGGAAATATATTGAAGTGGCTGGTAAAAGTCAAGCATTCACCAGCCACAGTGCCTGGTGGGGAAAAAAGAAAATATCCCTCTCAGATTCTGCGACTGAATATAGTCAGTCTGGCAACGCTCACTCTCTCACATCCTCCTCAGTCACGAATGAAACCGAACACCTGCATTCCTCATACCAGTACAGCAACCCCTTACTTCCCATAAACACAGCTACCAAACCCAACCACACGCCGACACATGCATTTTAATGGCTGCCTTAAAGATCACATGGTCTCTCAGGTCCTCATAGTGCATACACTACAAATAATTAAATGCTTGCTTCTTGAAACTTCTTATATTGTATTTTTTTATATATATATTTTTCTAGTTTCTCTGTGTATCATTTTATCTTGTTGTACTTTTTATCTATTTTCTCCAATTAGTTTTGAGCAAAAGTATGTGGACACCCCAATGCCACACCTATATTTGTGCTTGTTGAGCATTTAATTTCAAAACCACGGGAGTAAATAGGGAGTCAGTCGTTCCTAAGAGCTTCCACTCTTCAGGGAAGGTTTTCCACTAAATTTTGGAACATGGCTGTTTGGATTTGCTCCCCTTCAGGCACAAGAGCATCAGTGCCCTCAGGCAATGCTGTTTGGTGATGGGGTCTGGCTCGCAGTCAGCCTTACAATTCATCCCAAAGATGTTCAGCGGGGTTCAGGTCTGGGCTTTGTGCAGGCCAGTCAAGTTTTTGCACCAGATTGAGTTAATCATTTTACTGGTGGCATCCAATGACAGTCCCACTTTGAGAATAACAAAGCTCTTTGGAACACCCCATTCTAGGTTTGTCTAAGACTGTATGATCATATGGTTGAATTGATACTTGGGCTGAAATGATTAGTCGACGTTATCGACAATAAAAAATTGTCGACCAAAATTTTCATTGTCGAATAGTCGATTGATCAAATTTAACGTAACGAGATCACATTAAACTAATGATGAGGCATGAGAGCAGCACTGCAGTTCGTGCCTGACTGAGGAGAGGAAGAATTTCACAGCTCACAGTCCAGATGCACTCAAACTTTCCAAACAGCTTCAGGTGATGTAGATCGCAAAGTCTGAGGGAATAATACAAAATAAGTAAATAAAGAAACACTTCGTTGTGGAATAAGTGAAGCCGGAGCTGCCGCTCCGCTGAAGCAAAACTTGCGTGTCGAGCGTCTTTAAAGGAAACACCCCAGCGTTACATCATAAATGCAGTTATATTTAAAGCGTTATAGCTTTATTAAAGTTCAAATAATAAGGCAGCTGGTCATGTAAATAACTACAAACTCCGAAACTGGTGGTCAGCCCCTCTTCTATGAGTTGCGTGAAGTGTCCCGATCTAAGGGGGAGAGATTGAAACTGCACCCGGCTGATGTACACTCTGTCGCCGGGACGCTCATCCCACGAACGCACATGCTTAATGCTGCTAGATTATAACGTGATGACTCGTGACTTATTGAATCATAATATATGCGTCACTGTGTGTTTATTTTCGTGAAGAAAATTGGCAATACGCAGCTTTATTAATAAGAGAGAGTTTGTTTTTTTGTAAGTAAAAGATGGATTGAAGTGAACAGAAAGGTGAGAGAGGGTAGTCTTTGCCCCATAATACACTGCAACAAAACACATTTTTTATTTGTTTTTGTTTTGGCTTGTTTTCCAATATAAATATCTAAAACTCATTTAAAACAACGTACATTTACTTTAGCAGCTATACTGCAGAAGAAACAATTGTTATCTGAGAATGTTGAATATAATATTAAAAATAAAATATTTTAAAATATCTAAAAATACTTAAAAAAAAAAGATGCATTCACCTGAGAAGCAGCATATAAGATATTTAGACTTGCTTTTAGAGAATAGATCTTGAATATAAATATATTTTGTCTTTACTGCACTCGCAGAAGTATAACCATGTGAAAAATACACATATACAAAATTCACTTAAATTTAAGATACATTCTCTTAAAGCAAGTCTAAATATCTTATATGTTGCTTCTCAAGTAAATGTATCTCGGAAACAAAAAACACTTGATAACAATAGGATTTTTTGCAGTAAAGTATTTTTGGCGGGGCCTGGGTAGCTCAGCGAGTAAAGACACTGACTACCACACCTGGAGTCGCGAGTTCAAATCCAGGGTGTGCTGAGTGACTCCAGCCAGGTCTCCTAAGCAACCAAATTGGCCCGGTTACTAGGGAGGGTAGAGTCACATGGGTAACCTCCTTGTGATCACTATAATTTAGTTTGCTCTCGGTGGGGCACGTGATGAGTTGTGCGTGCATGCCGCGGAGACTGGCGTGAAGCCTCCACATGCGCTATGTCTCCATGGTAATGCGCTCAACAAGTCACATGATAAAATGCGCGGGTTGAGGGTCTCAGACATGGAGGCAACTGAGATTCGTCCTCTGGCACCCGGATTGAGGCGAGTCACTACACCACCACAAGGACTTAAAGAGCACTGGGAATTGGGCATTGCAAATTGGGGCAAAACATTAAGTAAAAAAAAATATATTATATTGTCCTCTTTATTGTTAGTAAGCATGTTTAATACAAACAGGCACAAGCTGAATAATCGGTTAAAAGCTAATGATTAATCATTGCAATAATCACAGAATAATCATTAGATTAGTCAGTTATCAAAATAATCGTTAGTTGCAGCCCTAATTGATACATATGCTAGTAAAGGGTGTTACTGAAGTAGCAAAACCTGTTAATTAGGAGACAATGTCCACGCACTTTTGGCCATATAGTGCTTTTGTTTCTGCTGTACAGCACCTTGGCTCAACTTCTGTTGCTTTTAAATGTTCTTTTAAAAATAAATAACTTGACTTGAAGGCTTAACCCAGTGTGAAGACACAATTCCTCTTCACCTTTAACATTCAGATACTCACAGAGCTCACACTTGAGGCCAAACATTTTGGGAATCTTGTTCATGCGGACCAGTGGGGTCTCTCCAATCATACTCAGAATGTTGGGAAGGATACTGGGGGTCTTTTTCCTGGGAGAAAAGGGAAAATATTTTGGTTACATACACGTATGCTACCACAAACACACATTGGGGCAAATGTTAACCATCACCAACAACAAACTTAACAAAATGACTGAAATCACTATGACTCTGCAGACTGTGGATTACCACACCTATCTTTCTCTCTTAATAGTGTCGAATTTCTAGTGTCATTCATCCTGAGAAAACACTGTTTTTAACCACTCTACATGACTAAGCAGATCTCTTGTTTATGACACTGACTAGCATGTTATGCAAAAAAAGAAACAATGCAAAAAAAGCTAACAATTAAATACAACAAGATTTGAGTATGGACATTTGCCAAACAAAGTTAAGAAACTGCTGAATAATCCCAACCAATATTTCTAGCAACTGCATATGGGACTGAATGTATTGTGTTTTGTGTGTCATGTTTAAATTAATAAAAAGAAAGGGCTTTATTTCCTTTTGTAAATTAAATTAACAGTTATTAGGGGCACTGTCTAGCATGTGGCTATGCACAAGGTACAACAAGGCTGTCTTGTTCATGCTTGATGCATTCAATCTTGCGTGAACCACTACGAACTCGCACACTGTCTAATGCACTATTTTACGAAATTACAGGTAGTGTGGAGAAAAATATCAGCAGAACCAGCACGAAATAGCAACTTTAAATTTACACAACCCAGGTACAATGAAAAAGTTCAATTGCCTTTATGGTGCTACTAGCTTACCGTTGGTAATGGTTGTGGGGCGACTCTGTGTTTGGGTCACCGAGTTTCCAAGTGCATCTGCTGGGCAAATCTGGGCGAATCCATTTCCTCTCCATGGTGACCTCAGGTCCGTTCTCCATATGCTCTTCGTTCATGCTCTTTACATTATGACCATTTGTTTCATTCATATGGGAGCTATTATATCCAGTCTTGCCATTCAAGATTGCTTCTTCTTTCAGTTTGCCATCACTGTTGATCACAGGTTTTCCATTGGTGGAGTCCCCATTCTTGAGGACCTTTGCAGCATGTGGGCAGATGGGCTCATTCCCAGCTGTCTCTGAACTAGATGGTACTGATGGCATGTCTTACCTACAAGAGCAAAAATATCAAAGAGTCAGCAACCAGGTTTTCCTTTATACCTACTGCTGTAAAGTTCTCCAATTACCTAAATGACAGTCGTAAATATTATTAGTAGACATTATGCAACCAACATCCAGCCCCCATTAATATGGGTGTATCACTGTAGATTTTCACTCCGATACAGTTGAGTACAGTAGTCGAATCATCCAAGCTCTTATGTAACATCAACAGATCACAACATGCCACAAAGCCAGCTAAACCTTTACCAGTACCATCAATGTCTAAAATACCCTATAATTCCAGTGCTCAGACATTCACCGAAAATATACTTGCTCATACAGCTCAAATTCAACCTCCAATCTTTTACAAGAGAGGTGTGCTTTATGTGGAGAAACTGTACTAGCCTAAAGGCATTAACTAAATGATGTAGCTTTTGTAGCTTCATTTAAAAGCTTTGATAATGTTGTCAAAGTGTCCAGAAGTACAAGGTGCCAAGTGCTCAGAGACATGGCCACGGTCAAGAAGGCTGAAACACGACCACCACTGAATATATTCACAAGTTGAAGCGTCAAGATTGGGCAAAGAAATACATGAAGACAGATTTTTCAACAGTTTTATGGACAGATAAAATGAGAGTGACTCTTGACGGACCAGATGGATGGGCCCGTGGTTGTATCACTAATGGACAAAGGGCACCACTTCGAGTCAGGTGCCAGAAACGTGGAGGAGGGGTACTGGTATGGGCTGCTATCATTAAGGATGAGGTAGTTGGACCTTTTCGAGTAGAAGATGGACTGAAACTCAACTCTCAAACCTACTGCCAGTTTCTGGAAAGTACTTTCTTCAAGCAGTGGTACAGGAAGAAGTCCTCAGCATTCAAGAAGGCAATGATCTTTATGCAGGACAATGCTCCATCACATGCATCCAAGTACTCCACTGCTTGGCTAGCCAGCAAGGGCCTCAAAGATGCCCAAATAATGACTTTGCCCCCTTCCTCACCTGACTTAATTCCTACTGAGAACTTGTGGACCCTTCTTAAACGTGGAGAAGACAGTACACCTCTTTGAACAGCATTTGGGAGGCTGTAGTTGCTGCTTCAGCAGAAGTTGATCGTGAACAGATCAAGAAACTGACAGACTCCATGGATGGAAGGCTCATGGCAGTTATTGAAAAGAAGGGTGGCTATATTGATCACTGAATATTTAAGGCCAAAAATGTTATTTAATTGTCATTTTGTGTTACTTATTTGTTGCACCTACTCTAAAAATTGAGAATAAACAATTGAGTTGGGAGAAATTATTTTTGTATTTTAGTTGCCTAATAATTGTGCACTTATATATTCCCCTGAGAAGGACAAAACTCACTTTTTCTTTGTTAGACATTCAGGTTTGATGTTCAATAACATTTTGGATTGACTGAGAGCATTGTGTTTGTTCAACAATAAAATTAATCCTGAGGAATACAATTTGCAAAGTTAATTTTGGGGAGTTGTCCAAACTCACTCCCCCATCTGCTCCTGATGAAAGCATGGATAAGCAAAGGTTGATCCCTAATAAAAAAGCTATTACTACTGATCAAAACATGAGAACGGAACGCCCTTTGGAGATCCATTGTGTAACCTGCTGTGAAACTGTCAATGTTATCTCTGTGAAAAACCACCACAAACTTTTCTTTCAGTACACAAACACATCCAGCAGGAGCTGGAGATGGCTAGATATCTCTTGAGAACCAAACGGCTGTGCTCGACCATGGTTATGCCTAGCACATTGGTAGGTTTGCCGGGAAGCAACTCTTACGCAAAAAACTGCGTGCCGAACCACAACACCAAATCAGCTGTTTCGCAAAATGTACAAATCAGGACTCACTGAGCTTCTGTAAGAGTTAAAAAGACCCAATAATTAGGTTTTTGTTCTAGAATAACTATATTGTTTTGTAACTTTTAACACTGTCAAAGTGTACGTTCGCAATGAAGAAGAAAAAAGGAACTCGCACAGTCAGTTACTGACTGGCAAAACTCTGTCTTCTGCTAAAAGATATAACCAGACAACATCTTAAGTTACAACCATACCAACGTCATACACATTCTGAAAAAAAGTATTCAGCTAAACACGATAAAGTGACTTCTGCTTTTCACGGACACCCTTCAGTGAACTCGTGAAGAGTGAATTTCCACACAACTGAGAGGATGCAAAGCAATGCTAAGCCTGTACAAAGTGAATTAGTTTGTCAAACAAAGCTGACACTACAACTCGAGTTAATTTCTTACGTGTAATGCTTCCCAAAAATGTTCCCAACCTGAACAAAATGTATCACTAGATAACCAAAGATGTAATAACAATAGGAGAACACAAAAAAAGGACAAGAAATTTACGGGCTGGTTATTTGAGATCCCAATCACTTTTGAACAAACTGAGAAGACAAGCAATCCAAAACATTTATATAATTGCCATATAGACATGATATATTTTGAAATACAGGCTACATGAAATATACACCATAAAAATAAAAAAAACAATAATAATATTTTAAACAGCATTCTGCTGATCTACAGTATGTATAGACTTTATAATTAGCCAATCATTCACACTGGTTTCATTATATTTACATATATATATATATATATATATATATATATATATATATATATATATCTTTTTTTTTTCTAAATGGAATATTTATGCTTCACAACATTTTTCAAAAAGATGTTTAGAAATGGAGAAAAGCTTAAAAGAAATTGTAAGTTTAAGTTAAATAAAGTTAGAGTTATTGTATTGTTACAGTTATAGAGCAGAAGATACTTTCTCTTATATGTCATATTTATTATTTATATTTTAACCTAAAATCTTGCTTTTAATTGAAAAACATAAATAAAAAAATACCCATAGAATATAAAAAAACAAGCACTTAAATTAAGTCTCAATATGCAGCGTGTTTGATGGGCTTTAACAAATGTGTCCAGACATGCGGCTTAAAGGGATAGTTCACCCAAAAATAAAATCCTTTCATAATTTACTCACCCTCGTGTCATCCCAGATGTTTATGACTTTCTTTCTTCTGCAGAACATAAATGAAGATTTTCAGAAGAATATTTCAGCTCTTTTGGTCCATACAATGCAAGTGAATGGGTGCCAAAACTTTGAATCTCCAAAAATCAAAGTCAGCGTAAAAGTAATCGATAAGACTCCAGTGGTTTAATCCATGCCTTCTGAAGCCATATGATAAGCGTGAGTGAGAAACAGATCAATATTTATGTCCTTTTTTTTAACCATAAATCTCCACTTTCACTTATATTCTTCTTCTGTTTTTTTGGCAATTTGCATTCTTCATGCATATCACCACCTACTGATCGCAGCTTGTCAAAGGTGGAGATTTAAAGAAAAAAAGGACTTAAATATTGATGTTTCTCAACCACACCTATCATAGCGCTTCAGGTGATGGATTAGACCACTGGAGTCGTATGGATTACTTTTATGTTGCCTTTATGTGATTTTTGAAGATTCAAATTCCTGGCCACTATTCACTTGTATTGTAAGGACCTACAGACCTGAAATATTCTTCTAAAAATCTTCACTGGTGTTCTGAAGATGAAAGAAAGTCATACACATCTAAGATGGCATGAGGGTGAGTAAATGATGAGAGAATTTTCATTTTTGGGTGAACTATCCCTTTAAAAGCATTATATGAATATTAGTTAATGATAAATAATAAATTACTCCAATTCATTCTACATTAAGATCTCAGTCGCAGGTACATGTATGTATGGCATGTTAAGCATAATTTAACGACATTAATGAGAGAACACTAAAGGTAAGATGGTGCAATCGCGGCTGCGCTAATCGTGATGCGGTGACGCAGGGGTCGATTTCATCATGCTCGTGCCGCACTCAACACTAGCATCGCACTCTCATCATTTACAGCGTGCGAACAACATTTCATTAAAATATAAAAACTCAAATAGCTTCAGACCTATTCACCATCTCTATACATCATTGTATCTTTGTGTGGCATGTTGATCTCCCGTGTCTTTGTTAAGATATTCCTTAAAAAAAAAATGTATTTATGTTTAACAGCGGCTTCCATGCAAACGGACAATTTTACTCACCTGCGTATCAGATAGTGTAGAAGTCGCAAGTCAGTGAGGTCCGATTACACAGATGAACTGTCCTTATGTGAAAAGAAGTCGGCTTTCCAGTTCCTCACTTGCGTTAAAGAGGCAAACAGGCGTCCAATCGTGAAGCAGTATGCCTGGTTGGTGGACCGCTGATTGGCTACGGCGGGGGTGTCTGCGCTCTCCTGTTGACCAATCACATATCGACATTTAGTCGTGCCCTCGACGCGTTTAAAAGCCCCGTTCTGCTGTGCCGCTGGAGCAGATAGGAGTTGTTTCTACCCTCGTGTCGTTTTTACGCCCAGCATCAAGTTCTTTGAAGTATGCACATATTTTATGCTTAAAAAGCACAAGTTAAAAAACTTTTAAAGGAATATTCAGTGTTCAATACAAGTTAAGCTCAATCCACAGCATTTGTGGCATAATATTGATTCACAAAAAATATTTTTACTTCCCCTCATTTTCTTAAGAAAAAAAGCAAAAATCTGTGCTACAGTGAGGCACTTACAATGGAAGTCAATTTCTGAATGTTAAAACACTCGCTTTTTCAAAAGTATAGCCACGAGACATTTGCACTGTACATAACAGATTGTATTAGATTTGCACTACCCATGTGCATGTGTGTCTGTACGTATGTGTATAACTATTTTTTATTATTATCTATGTCTTGCTGCTGTTTTTGTATTGTTTATGTATTGTTGTACACTGGAAGCTCCTGTCACCAAAACAAATCCCTTGTATCTGTAAGCATACCTGGCAATACAGCTCATTCTGAGTCTGATTCTGAGACAAAACATTTATAGCCAATTTTACAACTTCATTG
The DNA here is from genome assembly GCF_019703515.2 of Myxocyprinus asiaticus. NCBI lineage: Eukaryota > Metazoa > Chordata > Actinopteri > Cypriniformes > Catostomidae > Myxocyprinus > Myxocyprinus asiaticus. The sequence continues at coordinate 12,971,301 of NC_059354.1, read as the reverse complement.
CATGACGAAACCCGAAAATGACTGTAAAAATGTCAATTTAAACAACTTTACAGCTCAAATAATACAAGAGTTTTAACAGAAAAAGTAATGCCTTTATAAAATTATAACCTTAAAATTTCTGCCTTCACACCCTACAAAAATTGGCCCCATTCACTTCAATTGTAAGTGCCTCATTGTAAACTCGATTTTTGTTTTTTTCAAGGAGGGACGAGTCTAATAATTTTTGTCATAATCAACATTCTGCCACAAATGCTTGAGCTTAACTTGTGTTTAACCCAGAATATTCCTTTAAGTTCTAATTGAGGTCTAAATTCTAATCTCTAGTTTAACATGTTTTTAATCTATTGAAATGTAGAACTGTGTAAAACTGTAAAAAAAAAAACTTAACTCAGAAGCAAATCACGTAACGTTGTCCTTAAATGAACTTTGATGTGTTCATAACATTGCTTATCTCTTGAAATGTAGAACTAAGTGTTACCATTTCGCTATAACTCGTTTGTGTTGTTGGGTCACTCAGTGAGGCATAGTTTTGTTACATGCACTTTGATATTTACAGTTTGAACTCCTAACCTACCCACTCCTTTAGCTGTGTGACCTGACACTGTTTGGTAGATGGCCATTGCCCTTTGCTGCCATTAAAGGAGCATTTCAGAGATGTATTATTAGTCACTTCCACCTACTAATCCTTAGTAAAAAGAATAACTGCAACTTTGAGAACAGTTTGATCATTTTCATAAAACCTGAAAGGGTACAAGCACTGCCTTAATTGTTAGAAGGTAAAATTCAAACTCAGAAAAATAAGACACACTGACAGATCACTTCATTAAGACTGCTGATTTGATCAGAGGATTATATAAATTACTCATGAAACGAAGTAAAACCACTAAGGTATCTTTATTGAAAAGCAAACAATTTTTGCATAAAAAGAAGTGGGCAAAGAAATCATTGGGGGAAATAAATTCATCACATCAATTTAATCAGGACTGAGTTGGATAGGGCTCGGGGAATGAAAGTTGGCTTCGGAAACAAGAAAAAAAAAGGGTTAAAATCGTCCAGAGCGTTCTCTATCTCTCGACCTTCGTCTCTCTCGGTCCTTTCCACCACCTCTATTGCGGTCCCTAGAACGAGAACGTCGCTCACGTGAACGTGAGCGGGAGCGATGCCTGTGTAAGAGAGAATACATTTTAATAGGGAGACAAAAACATGCCCATTTAGATATAAAACTCGCCATACATAATTTTTTTTTGCAGAAGTCAGTTTACATTTATGCATATGGCAGACGCTTTTCTCCAAAGCAACTTAGTGCATTCAGGGTATACAATTTATCAGTTTGTGTGTTCCCTGTGAATCGAAGCCATGATCTTGGTTTTGCTAGCCCCACGCTATAACAGATGGTCTTACAGTAGCCCAATATCCCCAAAGTGAAAAGTACTGACCTTTTTCTTCTGCGGCCATACAGTTCTCTTCTGAGCTCCCTTGAGATTGGCTTCAGGTGCATGAAATTGCAGAAGCCACCTCGAGTGCACTCTCTGCAGGAAGACAAGAACTGCAGTCAGCCACAGAAAAGCACAATAACATGCTTGTATTGAACAAAAGAGTGACACTTTATCACAATACACACCTTCACCTGAACCAACAAATCATGTGCAACGTGACATGTCATGTGGCAAAGGCAACAGGTATGGAGAGAGGGTGGTAAACAAGTTTATCTGTGATTACGCAGCGTGTGGGGGCGTTTTTGTTTTGTGTTCCTGTATGCACATGAGAATGTGTGTAACGCTCTCTGCTGGTTATTTAGTCACTTACCCCATTTCATACTGTCGACAACAGGCCTCTCTGAAGTCAGTGACAGGCGAGAGCTCAGCATGGATGGGCTGGCCATTAAACCAGCGGTTATTCAAATTAATCACCGCTTTCTCTGCATCTTCTTCACGACGGAACTACACACAAAAACACGACAGAATTTGGTTATTTTTTTAGCACCATTTAACAATAAAGTAATAGGTCAGGGGAGGTTGTGCGTGACAGCTATTTTACCACAGGTAAAGGGTGTTCTTAGACTCTAGGTTAAAACCCAATTAACCATGGTAAAATCACTATCGCAAGTGCCTCAATTGGTTTATTGCTTTTATAAAACAGCAGCAACTGCAATTTGATTAAGAAATATGATTACTGAAGCAATGTTCAATAAATAGCAACATTATACAATAAACAATAATAACATATTACCACCAGGTAATATGATTCATTAGCTTAACTGTAGGCTGTTTATGGTTGGCAAACAATGTAGCAACTTGGCACATTAACATGGAATGTGCTGTCAAAGGAGAGAATATCAGTATTTTACAATATGAACCAGACGCATCCAATCAGAATTTGGGGTCGGAAATATCGGTTTTAAATTTTAACTGCACTGATATTAGTGTGCTCATGTTTAGTTCACTAGACAGCCATTTAGTGATTACTATTTAGTCAACACAATTTAACTGGACAGCACTGACAGTACAATATCTCACCTTCACATAGACATTTCCCACCAAGTGATCTCCCAAATTATCACAAACATTCATCTCCTCCACCTCTCCATACTTTTCTTCCATTTCAGTGAAGACCTCCTGAACAGAGTTAAATAAATGTGTTATTTGAGAATAAAATCTGCAAGTTGTGATTTTTGTCATAGAAATACCAATGATGCAACAAACATGAGGCCTCCTCTTTATACACCCATCATTCTGAAACAATATTCATTTGGTGAGAATCAGGGTTTCCACACTTATTGTTCAAGGAACTCCAATGACCTTTCCAATCATTTGTGATAACTGGAGACTGGAGGGGATTTTTAAAAACTAATGAATCACTCCAAATGATTCATGTGCCAGTTCAACCAATTCACTGAAAAGAACCGACTCAAAAGTACAATATGCTCACAAAGATTAAGGATGCACCGATACCACTTTTTCTCTTCCGATCCGATATCGGAAATCTCAGTATCGGCCGATACCGATACCAGTGTTGTTGTTGTTTGCATAATCAGTTTAAAATATCTTTACATTATTGTATGGAACTAATTGGGGGTACTCTGTAATATGTAAAGAAACACAAACCTCTAACTCAGTGGTTCTCAATTTTTTGGGGTCATGCCCCACCTTTGAAACAAGAAAATCTTAATTTTGTTTTTACTGAAAAACAAAATGCTTTTAAAAGATTAAACAAAAATTTCTTTCATCTTCATAAAAAAAAAAAAAAAAAAAGTTTTATTTAAAAATACAATGAAAACTGAAAAGATACACTTCACTCCAGAGGGCGCTTGGCTGCTCAGAATACCGAATCCTCCATTTTTCCGCATTTAACTACCAAAAAGTTTTATATCTCATTGGAGACAATTTTACGCTAGAATAGTTATTTTTTAATAAAACACTGATAATTGCAAGGATTCATACCTATGAATGGAAATAAGCTTCAGCAGTCTCTATAAAAGTTTTTTTTTAAATCCTCATCCAGTAATAATGACTGTGATTGTCGCATCCTAGCCAGCGCTGAAAAAAGTAATAAGTATCACGTGACAGCGCCATCTACGTGCTGTTTTGGTAGCGGTCAGGACCTCTGGACAATAATTAACAACTGATTAATGATACTTTAATAAAAACGGACCTTTCTGCCATCATTTACTCACCCTCGTCGTTCAAAATCAGTATTACTTTTTTCATCCGTGAAACACAAGATTCAGGGATGAGAGGATTGTGTTTGTGTCCAAGCTCCGAAAGCACACATAAAAGCGCCATTAAAGTCATCCGTAACACTTGTGCCTTAGATTTCAATTCTTCTGAAGCCATATGATAGTGCTGTGTCAGTAACAGACCGAAATGTAAGTGTTGATTCAAAGTGTTAAAACAAGACATTGTTTACATGAGCGCACCTGACATCAACACTTTAGGCTGTCAAGACCTGCGCGCGCAGGACGCGCTGCGGTGCCAGGAGAAAGTTTAAACAAGTCAGGAGAAAAGGAAGAGGAAAGGAAATTGCTCACATCGGGTCTTATGTGTATTTTCACAATTTTTTGTTGAATGTGTGAAAAGTGAACGAGATTTGAGGATGGGTCAGTCTTCCGCGCCCCCCTTGCAATACCTCCGCGGCCACCCCTATGAGGTTTGCCCCACACTTTGAGAACCACTGCTCTATCTACACATTATTTCAATATAAATGTATAGCTTATTAAGAAAAACTTTGTTAACTAGTCTACTGGATAGTGTTGCAGCAAAATTAACAGAAATTCCAGTATAAGTCAGTAGTAGAAAAGAAGCCATTTTTTATTTTTTATTTTGCTAAAACTATCGAGCATCTACATCTGAGTTGTTGTTCGCGAGTAGCACTCAAATATTATGCACCGCGAAGGCAAAAAATAGCTGCGAGTGCTAGCAGCTTGCACGTGCTTGTGTGTCAGCAGTGTGCAAACTATTTACTTATTAAACACAGCCTTTTGCGATTGACAGAGCTATTGCGATCCAGGTATCGGATCGGTGCATGCCTAACAAAGATTACAGACATCACTTGTGATGCCTTGAGCTTGAAATATACAAGCTTTGCACAGAGCAATATCAAGCTAATGAAAAAAAGTGTATTAACAATGGAAATGGGTATTTTCCAACGTAAAACCCATTCGAATTTCCATAACTTTTGCATGCCTCGAAAACACAATTTTAAAATTCACAGGTTTTCCCTGACTGTGGGGCATGGCTTTCTTTCTCACCATTTTCCTACAACTCTTAAAGAGCGCGTTTACATGCATGTTCTTACACTGATTATGTTTAAAGGAACAGTTGACCCAAAAATGAAAATTCTCTCATGATTCACCTTCATGCCATCCCAGATGTGTATGACTTTCTTTCTTCTGCTGAACACAAATGAAGATTTTTAGAAGAACATCTCAGCTCTGTACGTCCATATAATGCAAGTGAATGGGTTCCAAAATTTTGACGCTCCAAAAATCATAACGCAGTATAAAAATAATCCATATGACTCCAGTCTTTTAATCCATTTCTTCAGAAGCGATATGATAGGTGCGGGTGAGAAACTGAACAATATTTAAGTCCTTGAAGATATGGATTTAATCACTGGAGTCTTATGGATTATTTTTATGCTGCGTTATATGATTTTGGCACCCATTCACTTGCATTGTATGGACCTACAGAGCTGAAATATTCTTCTAAAAATCTTCATTTGTGTTCAGCAGAAGAAAGAAAGTCAGACACATCTGGGATGAAGTGAGTAAATGAGAATTTTCATTTTCACATTGCAGACAATGTGTATAGTCATGTAAACACATTAAACAGTGTTCCTTTATCGATGTACGGTTGTAAATGGTGTAAGAATAAACCGATTGACATGGGTACACTTTGGCCCATAACACAGATTTGGTGTTGCATGTAAACACCTTTACGGCGTACTTATCAGCTTATCCAATGTGCGCATGTGTTGCACACATACCTCTTCGAGGTTTGACGTCAAAATCAGAGAATAAATGGAATATTTCAAATCTCATGTAAACATGGTTTTCTTGCTTTATTAGATTTTTTTTAAATAAGCTAATTTTTGGAAGAGATCAGCGTATTGGTGTGTATGTAAACAGGCAAAGACAGGACACCTACCTCAAAGAACTCATCGTAGTGTTCCTGCATCTCAACGTCACTAACAGCATCTGATAAAAGAGAGGACACGGATATGCAGGTGATATGGAAATCAATTGCAGTAACAAAATAATGTCACTCAAGTAACCCGTGTAGAAGAGTGAAAACTTACTTATGCCATCAGCAGACTGCGCTGTGTTTTGTGGGTTCCGGTAAATGTTCAAGAGAGCAATGGTCTGAAACACATATCAAATGTCAAAAATTTTCAATTTGTTCAACATGGCCAATACAAATTTACTCTGGGAGGAAACATACACTAAGCAGAACTTCATTCAATGAAAATTCATGTACATCCAGGGTTTTCAACTGGGGGTCCCTGAAGGTACTCCAGGGGGTCCTTTGAGAAGACATACAAAACACAGAGTTTTCTTAACTTACTAACTAATGTGAACTAACACTGTTTGATTATGTTCTTAAAGTAAGTGACTATAAAGTGTTAAAAATAGCCTTTTTTGGGCGTTGTTTGACTGGCTGAGTAGTCTAGGTGGGGGGATCCCTGGGTCTGTATTGGTTGAAACCCCTTGTGTAAATGAAGCTGTACCTGGCTGAAAGTGGGTTTGTTGTGGAGTCTGGAGCATCGGTCTCCATGGCGACATGCTCCAATTTTAAAGTAAAAAGAGCAATTAACCCTGTTCAAAACAAGAGAAAAATGTTTGGATTTGTTCTCGTTCTCTCTCTCTCTCTCTCACACACACACACACACACAAGGTAATCACTGTTCCTCCACACGGTATTATAATACACTACAGCTGCGACCTAAAGGCAAACTATTAACTGAATTAAACGATAAGGGAATATATATGTGGACATGATGTTCTCGTTTTTAGACGAACTTATAAATAAAAAAGACCAACAAGCAACGCGTTGAACGAAATCATGTGATTAACAATACAATAACTAAAGCTTAATATAAAATTATATAAATACTTATTGCCTAATTAATATGCATATTAAACAAATCTATCGTGTAAAACAAATATGTATTATTATTATTATTGGGCGCGTGGTAGCAAACACAATGTCAGCGGATGACCACGCGAGGCACTGGTTAAAAAGCCAAATATATTATCTTGTGACCATAACTGGCGGTAAGCAAAAATGCTGGCACTTTTTGGCAAATAATCAAAGCATGCAATATTTCAAGAATAAGCTAACACTTACTTGTCTTTTTCTGTTCCAAAAATCGACGCCAAATATTCTGCCATCTTGAATAAAGAAAGACGGTGGGCGATTTTTCTTCAGTAGCGGATACTCTGAACACGGACGGCAAGACTGCTGCCACCTTGTGTTGAGGTGCGGAAACAGCAGGGGCGAAACCAAAGTGTTTTTTCATCAATAAACCATTCTACAATTTGTATAATTGTAAACATTGAACATGAATTAAGTATATATATATATATATATATATATATATATATATATATATATATATATGTATGTGTGTGTGTGTGTGTGTGTGTGTAAACAAATGGAGTGTTTGGATGATATTTATTTGCAGAGAAGAGTAAAAACACATGATTTAATACAAAACTATTTTTTTCTAATAAAGTACAGTATATAGTTGTGTTATTTAATAGGGGGGTTCGTGAAAAAAAAAAAAAAAATATATATATATATATATATATATATATATATATATATATATATATATATATATATATATATTTTTTGTTTGTTTTTTTGTTTGTTTGTTTTTTTTTTGTTGCAAAAACAACAAGGCATTCAATTCCAGTGACTTTGAGAACATAATTTTTACATTTTCATTAATATATTGTGTGGCAACCTGCTGAGACAGTACACATGATACTGTGATGAATACCATAATACTTTGTATTTGATTCCACAAAAATATATCATCTAAATGTTCACCTTCTTTACCTACACGGACTGATTCTGTCAGGGCATTTGAATGTTAAAATCTGTTAAGGTGAAGACAACTTTTAATTTTATCTGTCAAATCAAAAAATAACCCCCTCTGCTAAAAATGTTATTGAAACAATACAGAGAATGATTTTTAAAATGTATGAATTTTAGTTAATGGTGATGGGTAACATCATTTACCAAAAGTGGGTTTGGTTGGCACATTGGATATTAATGCAAAAATCTCATTATTTACTCACCATCCTGGCATCCCAGATGTGTATGACGTTCTTTCTTCTGCTGAACACAAATGAAGATTTTTAGAGGAATATTTCAGCTCTGTAGGTCCATACAATGCAAGTGAATGGGTGTCAAAAGTTTGAAGCTTCAAAATCCACATGACTGTAAGTGGAGATTGAGCAGGGAGTAGAATTTATACTTTAAAAAGACTTAAATATTGATCTGTTTCTCACCCACACCTATCATATCACCACCAGAGTCGTCTTATGTTGAGAGTACTTATATGTTGCCCTAATGTGGATTTTGGAGCTTCAAAATGTTGGCACCCATTTACTTAAATTGTATGGACCTATAGAGCTGAAATATTCTTCTAAAAATCTTCATTTGTGTTCAGCAGAAGAAAGAAAGTCACACACATCTGGGATGGCATGAAGGTGAGTAAATGATGAGAGAATTTTCATTTTTGGGTAAACTATCCGTTTAAGTTGGTTAGGCCATTGGATAAAAAAAGAAAAAGAAAACAAAGAAAAAGAAAACAAAAAAGAATATATTTCGATTCATAACTTTCATTCACACTATTTACCTATTTACACTATTCACTGACACTAACTTAATATCTCTTTACACAGACGCACACACACATAACAAGGTTATACATATACACAGTTCAAGCCAAGCCAAAACACAATTTGTTACTATAATTTATATGATTACAAATGTTTTACAAGTTTATATAAGTAAATATTTCTATATTTATTCAGTTTATACAAGTAAAAATAGTTAGAGTTAGGGTTACTTTAGACACCTACAGCCTTCAGAATGTGAATTATAATTTTGGTGAATTTAGTGATTTTTTTCTAAAATAACTGAAAATACAATTAGACATTTGTCACAAATATGACCTGTAATAAGTCATGCATCCCACCCACTTAGCGCCTACTACAACCTTTGGAAAGTAAAAATATAATTGTGGTGATTTTTAGAGGATGTTTAGGTGCAATAATTGTATATCTATAATTAGACATATTGGGGGAAATAGTGCCTGTAGTGAGTTATGCATCCCACTGGGAACCTACTTCAATCTTTAAATGTAAAAATATAATTTTGGGGAACTTGAGTCAATTTTTCCTGAAATAACTGAATACAGTACAGTGTCTGTATAATTGGACATGCTGGATAAATCTCTTACATTGTAAGTCAGCCAACACAATCAGCTACAACCTTTAGATTCAGAAAGTGTTCTGCGTATTTACAAATATGATATGACTGTTTTTCATCAGATCGCCTGTGAGGATCATGCACTCTAAAACAGTGGTGCTGGATTTGTTGCAGAGAGAGACAGAAGGAAAAGTCCTTGCTGTCTCATGATGTCATGAGAATACTTTCGCTTACAATAGATAAACAGCTCAACTACTGAAGAGAGAAGTACTGTTTTAAAGGGCACCAGAAAACAAGTTCAACAGGTTAACCATACAACAGCAATAGACACAGGATAGAAACAGAAATTCTGAATAAAATGAAGCATTTTCTGACAGCAGGGCATTACATTTATACGAGCAACCACTAAGATGTATTATTAAATTTAAATGTGAGCTCATATGGGGTTGTGGAAACCTATTCATGTAAGGTTTTGTGTCACTTTCTGTTTCAGATATGCAAACATATCTATACCAATATTTATACCATGATCAATGTAAACATGTAAATTCTTCATACTGTAACCCCCCCCCCCCCCCATGTTCAAGCCAAATCTACGTCCTTGCAGATATGCAGCCATGACTTTGATGCTTAGATAAAACTGTCTAGCCAAAAGGGGAATTCAATTTTGATTAAGACAAAGGCATGATTCAACAAGATATTAACTATTAAAAATGTAAAGGGTAAATCAAAACCAACGAAGCTTCTGTACAACGATCCTCCTACTCAGTTAACAGTGCTGCTCTTCCAGGTGTGTCGCACGTGCGTCGGTTCTCGTGTGTCTTACATGCACACGCAATCATGTCTTGGCGAGTACTGGTTTATCGTGGCAAGATATATTGTGGTTCAAAAATGTGACGATGCGCATCGAGGAGATGGGACCTTTTTTTTTTTAAACATCTGTTCTATGCAATACATGCGATGTTCTTAGCCTGGGTAACGCAGGCATACAAACGGAAATCGCTATTTTGCACACAAGGAGCTCTAAAATATGATTGCACTATAGCAGCCACAGTGTGGTACATTGAGTTCGGCGGAAACTGAATCCAGGAGCGGGGGAGAGATGCGCCTTTTCAGCATGAAGGTCAGATCGAATGTCTGTTTGAAGCTCGAGAATGATCTGCTCTGAAAACGTGAGAGAAAATTAAAGTCGTGGTGACAAGGTTTATAGTAGATTAGTGTCACTGAATGGCTGCATGTCTGAGTGGTGTCTGGAGAATAGAATAGGATTTATAGACAATTGGAAGAGTTTTTGGGGTAGACCTGACCTGCTAAAGAGAGACGGACTCCATCCCTCCAGGGAAGGTGCCGCTCTCCTCTCTAGTAATTTGGCTCATAGTCTTAATAATGATAATATTTGACTTACTGGGGCCCAGGTCAGGAAGCAGACAAACTGGTTAATCTGATCGTCTGCTAGCTGCCTTGAGACGTCACACAGGTTACATAAACTACAACACATAGAGACTGTATCACCTAGATATCATACAGAGACTGTGTCTGTTCCCCGAACTACCAAACACAAAACTCTCACTAAATCATTTAGAAAAAAATTTGATTAAGGTCAAACTTGAACAAAACAAACAAATTAAAGATAAACACCATATAAAGATAGGGATACTAAACATTAGATCTCTTTCTACCAAAGCACTAATTGTAAATGAAATTATTAAAGATCATAGATTGGATGCACTCTGTTTGACTGAAACCTGGCTTAAACAGGATGAATATATTAGTTTAAATGAACCTACTCCCCCAGGTTATTGTTGTAAACATGTGCCTTGTCTGAAGGGTCGAGGAGGAGGTGTTGCTACAATTTACAGTGAAGTTTTTGGTGTTACTCAGAGGACAGGATATAAGTTGAAGTCTTTTGAACTAATAATGCTTAATAATGTGACACTGTCAGATATAGATATAAATAAAAAAAAACTCTGTCGTCTTGCTACAGTATATAGATCACCCGGGCCGTATTCTGATTTCCTTGGTGAATTTGCAAATTTTCTATCAGATCTTGTAGTTACTGTAGATAGAGCTTTAATTGTTGGTGACTTCAATATTCACATAGATCACGAAAATGACACATTGGGATTAGCATTTATTGATATTCTCAACTCTCTTGGAGTCAGACAAAATGTAACAGCACCAACTCATCGCCATAATCATACACTAGATTTAATTCTGTCATATGGAGTTGATGTTGATAATATAGAAATTCTGCCGCAGAGCGATAACATCTCGGATCATTACCTCGTCTCTTGTATATTGCGATCAGCTAATGTTACTCGATCTACACCATGCTATCGTTCAGGTAGAACTATTCTTTCGTCCACTAAAGATAGCTTCACTAATAATCTTCCAGATCTATCTCATACACTCAGTAAACCTCAAAGCCAAGAACTTGATGGAATAACAGAAAATATACAGTCATCTCTAGCACTCTTGATAGTGTCGCTCCCCTTCGATGAAAGAAAATTAAAGAAAAAAGCCCTGCACCATGGTACAATGATCACACTCATGTTCTCAAGAGAGCAGCTCGGAAAATGGAGCACAAGTGGAATAATACAAAATTAGAGGTATTTTGTGGTGCATGGAAGGATAGTGTCTGTAGCTACAGACAGGCACTAAAAGCTGCCAGGTCAGCATATTTTAGCAAACTCATAGAAAATAACCACAACAATCCTAGGTGTTTATTCAGTACAGTGGCTAAATTAGTTAGGAATAAAGCCTCAATATCTGAACCAGATATTCAGTCGCAGCACAAGAGTAATGACTTCATGAATTTCTTTACTGATAAAATTGAAATAATCAGAAATAAAATTGGAATTATGCAATCATCTGTCACAGTACCTCAGAAAACAGTGTCTCATAATTTTCCTCACGTGCAACTTCAATCATTCACTGTCATAGGTCATAAAGAGCTAACAAAACTTATCGAAACATCACAAGCCACAACATGTTTGTTAGATCCAATACCAACCAAGCTCTTAAAAGAGGTATTCCCCGTAATCTCACAAACTCTTCTTAATATTATTAACTCCTCGCTATCCTTAGGATATGTCCCAAGAAACTTTAAAATGGCAGTTATCAAACCGCTTATTAAGAACCCACAACTTGATCCTGGAGAACTGGCTAATTATAGACCGATTTCAAATCTCCTGTTTATGTCCAAAATACTAGAAAAGGTAGTATCCTCCCAAATATGTTAATTTCTACAGAGAAATAGTATATATTAACAATGACAGTCAGGATTTAGGCCTCATCACGGTACAGAGACTGCACTTATCAGAGTTACAAATGACTTGCTCCTATCATCTGATCGTGGCTGCATTTCACTTCTAGTGCTTTTAGATCTTAGTGCTGCCTTCGACACCATAGATCACGACATTCTCTTGAATAGGCTAGAGAATTATGTTGGCATTTGTGGAGTTGCATTAGCATGGTTTAGGTCCTATTTAGCAGACCGCTACCACTTTGTCTATGTAAATGAGGAATTGTCAAACCAAACAAAAGTAAAGTATGGAGTGCCACAGGGATCAGTTTTAGGGCCTCTGCTTTTCTCCTTGTATATGCTTCCACTGGGAGACATTATCAGGAATCGTGGAATAAGTTTCCAATGTTATGCCGATTATACCTAACTTTATATTTCTTTAAAACCTGATGGGATTTCACATTTCTCCAACTTAGCAGAGTGTATCAATGAAATAAAAGATTGGATGGTCAGAAATCTCCTTCTACTCAATTCCGACAAAACAGAGGTACTAATTATTGGACCAAAAACATCTAAAAATAAGCCGCTAAAATATAATTTGACTCTCGATGGATGTACTGTTACATCATCTTCAACAGCGAAGAACTTAGGTGTTATATTTGATACCAATCTGTCCTTTGAAAATCAAATTACCAATGTTTGTAGAACAGCATTCTTCCACCTAAGAAATATTGCTAAATTACGACACATGCTCTCTGTTACTGATGCCGAAAAACTAATTCATGCATTCATGACCTCAAGACTAGATTATTGCAATGCATTACTGTGAGGATGTCCATCAAGATCAATAAATAAACTTCAATTGGTTCAAAATGCAGCAGCCAGAGTGCTGACTAGAACCAAGAAATATGATCATATTAGCCCCATTTTATCATCATTACATTGGCTACCTGTTAAATTTCTTATTAATTTGAAAATTCTGTTAACTACGTACAAAGCTTTGAAAGGTCTAGCGCCGCAGTACTTAAGTGACCTTCTACCATGCTATATTCCATCCTGTTCATTGCGATCGCAAAATTCTGGCCTGTTAATTGTCCCTAGAATATCAAAATCCACAAAAGGAGGTAGATCCTTTTTATATTTGGCTCCTAAACTATGGAATAGTCTCCCTAACACTGTTCGAGATGCAGACACACTCACTCAGTTTAAGTCTAGACTAAAGACTCGTCTATTTAGCCAGGCATACACCTAATTTATCCTTCAACTCACAATTAGGCTGCTTTAGTTAAGTCTGCTGGAACCAGAAACAGTGATCATGATCTATAACTCTGCAATACATTGAATGGCATCTATGCTAATATTATTTTATTTGTTTCCCTGTCTCAACCTCGGGACTCCTATCCTGAGGTCACCAGAACCGTCTGGATCCAGCTCCATCCCTGCTTCGTGTTGGACTCCATTGCTATGTGTCGCTGTGTGATGATGACTAATAGCAGCCGGTGCCAGCCAAACATCACTTCAGTCTATTACGATGGACTTCAGAGGATGAACTGATGCCAACTCCAACCATAAGACATGGGATACTTCATATGCCATTGCCTGAACTTTGGATTTAGGATAGACCTCACCGAAATTACCAGCCAGGTTGAACTGCAATGCACCTAACTGATCTCTGCCTACATCACCTTGGTCTAATGATGGACTACACTCTTGAAATGGAATACATAGACTATAAATTAATTGCCAACAAAACCCTTCTTCAGCCAACTAACAAGGACAATTGCATTTATGTGAACTTCTGCAGTTAATCCAGGATGGACTTCAAAGACATTAGTCATTAATTTTACATTTCATACAAAATCTTTGTTTAAACACTGACCCTTAACACTTGCTTAGTTTAATAATTTTAAACCATGACTTGCACTATACATAAGTAATATTGGCATTATATTCATGATGTTAGCCAGAGGGGAACTGGCCCCACAGTGAATCTGGTTTCTCCCAAGGTTATTTTTCTTCATTAACCAACATCTTATGGAGTTTTGTGTTCCTTGCCACAGTCGCCTTCGGCTTGCTCACTGGGGTTATAAATACAATTATTATTTAATTACTTATTTTTAAACACAATTCACAATCGTATTTTATCAAATTACACAACGATGACTCTAAGACATTATAGATATTACAGTTTTATCTTCTGTTAATGCCTGATCTTCTGTAAAGCTGCTTTGAAACGATGTATGTTGTGAAAGGCGCTATACAAATAAAAATGACTTGACTTCCCGATAATAAACACACAGTGATGCATATATTATGATTCAGTAAGTCATGAGCCATCACGTTATAATCTGGCTGCAGTAAGCGCGTGCTCGAGGGATGAGCGTCCCGCGACAGAGTGTACATCAGTCGGGTGCAATTTTAATCTCTCCAGTGTCAGAGTTTGTAGTTATTTACATGACCAGCTTCCTTATTATTTGAACTTTAATAAAGCTATAACACATTAAATATAACTGCATTAAAGATGTAACGCTGGGGTGTTTACTTTAAAGAAGAGCTCTACACGCAAGTTTTGCTTCAGCGGAGTGGCAGCTCGAGCTCCACTTATTCCACAACGAGAGTGCTTCTGTATTTTCTTATTTAGTATTATTCCCTCATACTTTGCAGTCTACATCACCTGAAGCTGTTTGGAAAGTTTAGAGTGCTTCTGGACTGTGAGCTGTGTAATTCTTCCTCTCCTTAGTCAGGCGCAAACTGCAGTGCTGCTCTCGTGCCTCATCATTAGAGTTTAATGTGATCTCATGTTACATTAAATGAGAACAAAATTTTTGACGACAATTTTTTACTGTCGACGTTGTCGATAACGTCGACTAATCATTTCAGCCCTATTTTGTTGTGTTTATAACTGCCCAATTTTTGTTCATGTGGCCACCCAAACAGTATCAAATCACTACAACCACTGTATTATGAAGAATGAAAGTTGCAATTTTGTTTTGCATGGTGGTGATCCATGTTTGTGATTAACACTTTTTTTATTGATTCCCATACATAATACAGAACAAAGCACAAAATAAATAAACAGAATCAACCATTTTTTAGAAAATGAAAATATAAGTCAACAAATATATATAAAAATATATAGTCAACAAATAAAGAGAGAAAAGTAGAAAAGAAAAATTCCACAAAGGATACAATGTACAATTTCTGTGAACCATTCGTGAAATGAGGGAGCACCTTTTGACTTCCATCCTCTAAGAATTATCTGTCTGGCAATCATTACACTATTTTGGACCCAGCATTATGTATATTTGTCACCTACTTTAATAACCGCCGCATCACCCAATTTACTGTACATAGTCTAGGGCAGAATGAAATTTGAGTATCTAAAGCCTCACAGATAAAATTCTGCAATCTTACCTAGAATTTTTGAATCTTAGGCAGAACCACAGAGCATGGGCTATGTCTCCATCCTCCAAATGACATCGCCAACAGATCTGTGTGTCTTTTAAAGTCAGGTCATTTTTATTTGTATAGCGCTTTTTACAACACGTATCGTTTCAAAGCAGCTTTACAGAAAATCATGCATTAACAGAAAATGAAATCTGTAATATTTATAAAGTCTTACAGTCATCATTGTGTAGTTTGATTAAATATGAAGTGTGTGTAAAAATAAATAATTAAATAATAATTGTATTTAAAAACCCAGTGAGCAAGCCGAAGGCGACTGTGGCAAGGAACACAAACTCCATAAGATGTTGGTTAATGGAGAAAAATAACCTTGGGAGAAACCAGACTCACTGTGGGGGCCAGCAAACCAGCATGAATACAATGCCAATATTATTTATTTATGTGCAGTGCAGGTCATGGTTTAAAATTATTAAACTAAGTAAGTGTTAAGGGCCAGTGTTTAAACAAAGATTTAGTATGAACTGTAAGATTAATGACTAATGTCTTTGAAGTTCAGCCTGGATTAACTGCAGAAGTTCACATAAATGCAATTGTCCTTGTTAGTTGGCTGAAGAAGGGTTTTGTTGGCAAATAATTAAAAGTCTATGAATTCCATTTTAAGAGTGTAGTCCATCATTAGACTCACTGAGATCAGTGAGGTGCATCGCAGTTCAACCAGCAGGTCATTTCGGTGAGGTCTATCCTAAGTCCAAGGTTCAGGCAGTGGCATATGAAGTATCACATGTCTTATGGTTGGAGTTGGCATTAGTTCATCCCCTGAAGTCCATCATAATACACTGAAGTGATGTCTGGCTGGCACCTGCTGCGTTTAGTCGTCATCACTCAGAGACACATAGCAGTGGAGTCCGACACCAAGCAGGAACAGAGGTGGATCTGGCCACCTCGGATATGAATCTCGAGGTTGAGACAGGAAACAAACAGATTAATATTAGCATAGATGCCATTCAGTTTTTTGCAGAGTTATAGAGCATGATAAATGTTTCTGGTTCTGGCAGACCTAACTAAAGCAGCCTAATTGTGAGTTGATGGATAAATTAGGTGTATGCCTGGCTAAATAGATAAGTCTTTAGTCTAGACTTAAATTGAGTGAGTGTGTCTGTGTCCCAAACAGTGTTAGGGAGACTATTCCATAGTTTAAGAGCTAAATAGGAAAATGATCTACCTCCTTTTGTGGATTTTGATATTCTAGGAACTATTAACAGGCCAGAATTTTGCGATCTTAATGAATGTGATGGAATATATCGTGGTAGAAGGTCACTTAAGTAAACCAAGCCTAAACAATCTAGAAGGAGTCTAGCAGAAACTATGCAAAATCATAAACTGAATAAGGCATACCCTTGCATCCCTAGACATAGTTTAAAATTTTTTTTTTAATTCTTTCCCACTCCCCATACTCCAATACCAAGTTCAAATCTCTTTCCCATAACCTCAAAAGAGCTGTTAAGGTTCTCCCAGACTCCGAATCAACGAGGAATAATATACTGGTGCTTTATGACCCTCTCCAAAGGCTATGAGTATCACACAAAGACTGTCCGCAGCCTTAGAGGGTTGTATAATACCACTAAAAATAGAACAAATAAATGACGCAACTGTAAATACCTGAAAAATTGAGACCTAGAAATTCCAAATTGCTGTTATATTTTCCAATGATCTCAAAGCTCCATTTTCATAAAGGTCACCAAGTGTAGCAACACCCCTCTCAATCCATTCTTTCCAGCAAAAGGGGGACTTGTTAATACATAATTTGATGTTCAGCCATACAGTATAGTTGAGAAAACCTTTAGGTAAGTATCAAAATTGAACATATGGGAAACCTTTGTCCATACTGAATGTGTGAAATAATAGGATGCATTTTTACTTCTATAGGCAATTTAATATAAAGACTTTGCAATGGTAAGATTGGGGCAAGGACCATTGTTCAGTGTTGTACCAGGGAGGGGCTCTCTCTGGTGGAAGAAACCAATGGGCCAAGTGTCCAAGATTAAAAGCATAGTAATAAAACAAAATTTTGGGGAGGCCTAAACCTCTTTTGTCAGTTGGTCTATGTAACTTACTGAAATGCTACCGAGGTTGTTTTATATCAAATAAAAGATATTCTAATATTAATTAGATATTCTATCAAATTGTTTAAAATAAGAAAGAGGAACTTCTATCTAGAGGGAGAGACTGCAGTAGATAATTGAGTTTAGGGATACAAATCATTGACCTTCCCAGCCATAGACAGATATACAGGTGCATCTCAATAAATTAGAATTTCGTGGAAAAGTTCATTTATTTCAGTAATTCAACTCAAATTGTGAAACTCGTGTATTAAATAAATTCAATGCACACAGACTGAAGTAGTTTAAGTCTTTGGTTCTTTTAATTGTGATGATTTTGGCTCACATTTAACAAAAACCCACCAATTCACTATCTCAAAAAATTTGAATATTTTGACATGCCAATCAGCTAATCAACTCAAAACACCTGCAAAGGTTTCCTGAGCCTTCAAAATGGTCTCTCAGTTTGATTCACTAGGCTACACAATCATGGGGAAGACTGCTGATCTGACAGTTGTCCAGAAGACAATCATTGACACCCTTCACAAGGAGGGTAAGCCACAAACATTCATTGCCAAAGAAGCTGGCTGTTCACAGAGTGCTGTATCCAAGCATGTTAACAGAAAGTTGAGTGGAAGGAAAAAGTGTGGAAGAAAAAGATGCACAACCAACCGAGAGAACCGCAGCCTTATGATTGTCCAGCAAAATCGATTCAAGAATTTGGGTGAACTTCACAAGGAATGGACTGAGGCTGGGGTCAAGGCATCAAGAGCCACCACACACAGACATGTCAAGGAATTTGGCTACTCTTGTTAAGCCACTCCTGAACCACAGACAATGTCAGGGGCGTCTTACCTGGGCTAAGGAGAAGAAGAACTGGACTGTTGCCCAGTGTTCCAAAGTCCTCTTTTCAGATGAGAGCAAGTTTTGTATTTCATTTGGAAACCAAGGTCCTAGAGTCTGGAGGAAGGGTGGAGAAGCTCATAGCCCAAGTTGCTTGAAGTCCAGTGTTAAGTTTCCACAGTCTGTGATGATTTGGGGTGCAATGTCATCTGCTGGTGTTGGTCCATTGTGTTTTTTGAAAACCAAAGTCACTGCACCCGTTTACCAAGAAATTTTGGAGCACTTCATGCTTCCTTCTGCTGACCAGCTTTTTAAAGATGCTGATTTCATTTTCCAGCAGGATTTGGCATCTGCCCACACTGCCAAAAGCACCAAAAGTTGGTTAAATGACCATGGTGTTGGTGTGCTTGACTGGCCAGCAAACTCACCAGACCTGAACCCCATAGAGAATCTATGGGGTATTGTCAAGAGGAAAATGAGAAACAAGAGACCAAAAAATGCAGATGAGCTGAAGGCCACTGTCAAAGAAACCTGGGCTTCCATACCACCTCAGCAGTGCCACAAACTGATCACCTCCATGCCACGCCGAATTGAGGCAGTAATTAAAGCAAAAGGAGCCCCTACCAAGTATTGAGTACATATACAGTAAATGAACATACTTTCCAGAAGGCCAACAATTCACAAAAAATTTTTTTTTTATTGGTCTTATGATGTATTCTAATTTTTTGGTGGGTTTTTGTTAAATGTGAGCCAAAATCATCACAATTAAAAGAACCAAAGACTTAAACTACTTCAGTCTGTGTGCATTGAATTTATTTAATACACGAGTTTCACAATTTGAGTTGAATTACTGAAATAAATGAACTTTTCCATGACATTCTAATTTATTGAGATGCACCTGTAGTAAAGCCCACCTATCGACATCACATGAGAACCTTTTCATTAATGGGTCAAAATTAACTCTAACTAAATCTCTCAAATTTGCTGGAAATAAAATGCCTAAATACCTTTCCTTTGCTTGGGCCATTGAAAGGCGCCAGGTTGGAAAGCTGTGGTAGGGAAATACCGTATGCTGTCAGAGCAAGAGCTTCCAATTTAGACCATTTAGACCAATTCACCATGTATCCTCAAAATTTGGAGACAGAATTAATAATTCTATGGAGGGTAGTGTAGGGCTTTACTGGTTGTTTAGATCAGTGTTACTATCAGAAATAATTAATAATTATTTCTTTAGTTATTAATTAATATTTAAATGAATTAATTGAATCTAACTCATTAAAACCTCATATGGGGCTCCAGTAAATGTAGTGTGCTACGTTTAGGAGCGGGTTTGGTTATTAGCAATAATTAATAATTATCAAAGATAATTATTAATTATTAAAATCAATAGAACATTGATGAAAATCAATGTTAGCTTTTTTTAATCCTTTAAGTCAACATTGATCAAAGATAATCACCAATCATTAACATTGATGAAACATTAATTAAAATTAACATTAGCTTATTGATCATTCAAATTCAACAATCATCAAAGATAATTATCAATTATAAAAAATCAATAGAATATTAATAAGGATTAACATTGATGGGGCACCACCCTGGAATCAGGGACTAATAACCAGATAGTATAACAGTCTCAATATTAGATTGTTTTCTTAGGAAAATCGACATCCGAGGAATATCGATTTTCGGAAAAAAACAAAACAATGAATGAAGGCTTGAATCCAAGCACTGACATCCCATTAGCATGACACAGGTGTATGCAAAACAAACCAAAACACTTCTCTTTGTAATATAACAAAGTTTATTTATGCAGTAATATCAATTAATAATCAATACAATGCAGTCAATAAACTTCCGACTTACAACTACAAACTAAACAGTGATATGATTAGATATGGAAATCAAAATAATCCTATAACACATGAGGGTGTGTGTGTGAGAGTGTGTGTGTGTGTGTGTGTGTGTAAGGAGGGACATGCACAAAATGGCGAACGTGACTCTCGTGGAGAGTATGTCACGCGAGACTTCCGGCCAGGGAATATGACCGCGAATGTGGACGGAGAGAAACCAGTCAATGGTAGCTTAGGGACAAAGCTGAGCTTTATCACGAAGCTATCTACTAGCCAAAAATGTGTGCCAGAATGTTTGTAAGGGGTCGCGCGTGTGTGTGGTTAGTACGAGAGAGAGAGAGAGAATTAAGTGATGGCCCCAAAGCCGATTTCATGATCGTGGGAGAGAAAGCAGCTATTTGTTTATCACTCAGAGACGCGGTGGACGGCTCATAAACAGTCCCGCGTTCTTTGATTCTTTAATGGATAAACTCAGTTTGCCGGTCTCACCCGCGATGGCGGAAATGCACAACAGCCCAATGTGGTTGGACCACAATACAGCAAATCAAACTCGTGATAATTAATACCCTGAGTATTAATAATGAGCGGACATGGTGGTCCATAAACTGTACAAGCAATAACCTTGAAACACAAGAATAACACACTATAATATTCTATCTCTGCCCAGATGTAAACCTCTTACTTGAATCGCATGAGGATGCAGAATGTGTGTTCATCCGTCCTTCAACTCCGACTCGGTTCCTCAAGGCTCGGGTGATGACGGGAGGCCGTTTCCTCGCTCTGTCGGCGGGCGGTACGGCTGCTGATTCTCGGCGGGCTGGCGGAGAAATTAGCAACGTCAACTTGATTGAAGATGGAAGAGAAATATTTTATCTCTTCACTTCTGCAGGGAAACAGATGAAGATGTGGATTGCTCGGCGGGCTCCTTTGGATCCGTTAGAGTGTTCGGTGGAACACAGAGTAATCTCAACTCGTCCAGCGAGATGGAGATTGTATGGCCACAGTTTCAAGTCGGATGTTACTTCCTTGTGCCACAAGGCTACACCTGAGAGCAGCGATGATCTGTGTCTACACACGGTGAGCAAAGTTGCTGGAAGCAAATCCCTGAAGCATTTCAGAGGTATTTCTACTCCTGATGATGTCATGGTTGGGGTGCGTTCTGTCGTGTGCCTCATCCAATAGGAGTGAGAGTTCGATCCTTTAGTGAGCAAGGCTTCATGGGATTTGTAGTCTGTTTTGGACTCCCTTTGTTTGATTTTGGCGTGATTTCTATCAGTATAATTTATGACTTATGTGGGGGCCTGAGTTAGGTTTTACGACTGTGTAAGGCCTGCCTTTGTCTTCTATCTGAATACATGAGGCCCAACAGTAGGCATAAAAATTTAAATACAAATCTTTAAAGGCCTTATTAATATCTGTGGAAGAAGTAAATATATTGCCTCCAGAAGACTTCACTGAAGGAATGGTGGAAGAACACTGTCTCTGTTTTATGTATCTGGTAAGCTGTTTCCCTGCTTTGTCCCCTGACTCAAAATATGTCTGTCTTGCCCTGAATAACCAAAACCCTACCTTCTGTGACAAAATAGTATTGTAATTTACATGCATGACTGTTTCTTAGTAATATTTTAGCTCAGTCAACTCTCTAAGACCATTGGATATTATTCGGTACTGTTTCCGCACTTTTAATACTCTTTTCCAATTCTATGAATTCCTGTGCTTTGATCTTTTTAAAGAGTGAGGCATATTGTATGATCCACCCCCTAAGAACTGTCTTAAGCGCCACCCATGCCATGCCCACAGAGGACACTGAGGACCTATTGGTAAAAATTACATAAAAATTAGCTTCTGTCTTTTACATTTTTTGAAATTCTGTGTCTTGTAGAAGGGATGTATTAAAGCGCCATCTAAATGATTTTCTTTTCTCTATATGCAGCAACATCTCTAAACACACCAAAGCATGAGCTGAAACTAAAATGTTCCCAATTGAGCAATCAGTGGCAAATGGAATAAGTGACTTAGGCATATATATATATATATATATATATATATATATATATATATATATATATATATATATATATATATATATATATATATATATACACACACATACATAACTATTCAAGAGTAAATCGGATGAACTGATGATTAAATGGTATAATCCCTCCCATATGGATTCAGAAGTCTCCAAATATCTGTAAGACCAAGATTTTTACACATCCTCTGTAGTGTCAACATTGCTCTAAAGCAGAGGTGCCCAAATTTTTTTCCTGCGAATGGCCAAAAATCAAACTTGATTGAGGGCCATGGGCCAAAGGTAAACATTGCATTATAACAGACATTTTCTTTTAATCTTATGACTCTGTCAAACTTTTATGTCAAATACTTTAATTTAAACTACTAATTCAATTTTAAAATGGTATGTTTCAATAATTACAAAGTTGCATGATCTTTACATTGCATAATGTGCATTGTTAATGAAAATGTTTTTGTTATCTCATTCACATATTTCCAAATATTTTGGCTATTAAATTAACATAGCCTACAAAACTAATGCACCGACACAGGAGATGACAGCATTTCTCCAGATTTGGAATGAGGAGCTTATAAAAAAAACTTAGCAACTCCTTCATGCCATTTAAATATAAAATGCAAAAATAAACATTTAACAATGAACATCAGAGATATGATTCATACACCAAAAGTGGTTAATGTTCTGTAAAATTATTATTGTATCATTAATAACTTTTTAACTTCAAGGTAATTTAACACATCCAGATTTTTTTGGTAAATATTATTATTAACAACATTGTAGCATTTGGTATTTTTAGAGCGGGAGTACGAAACTGAACTGATGCGGAGCGTGAGAAGCAGACAGAGTGCCCGTCTGTGCACGTTAATGGCACAAGCATCCACGACTAACTCGGCAACATCTGCACAAGGGATGGCATGAAACAAATAATGTTCAGTGAAAATTCAAATGAAGATTGCGATGGATATATTTGGAACTATATCAGATTTCAGGGGATTTTTTTGTTTTTTGTTTTTTTGCCCAGAGCACCTGTTAATTTCTAATCTTGGCAGGAACTAGATATGGAAATGAGAGATAAAACAGGTGTTTAAGTGTCTTTCTTCACCATGCAGCTGGTACATTACATAAAGGATTTTTGCTATTGCTGCCTTTCTTGCAAATGTGCTGCATTGTGACTAATGAGGGAGCGTCAAGATATGAAAGGCGTTCGCCGTCATCAGCTTGCAATGTTAACAGCTTTGTTGGTTATGAACATGAACAATATTGTTTTATTGCATCGCTCGCTTACGGAGACACAGTATAATGTCATTTGCATTTGGAATTAACATGTTTAGAAAGGTTTATAAGTTCAGTAACTATGCGAAAATGCACACACTCACTAAATTCAATAGGTGCTCAAACGCACTGCTGACAGTTGCAAAAGAGAGAGGGATAGATTTACTCGCATCTTCTGGAATTACAGTTTGATACAAAAACAAGTTTATTGATTTGATTTTGATTCTGTATCTATTGGTTTACTAATTTGCAGCTGCACTGTAAAGTGAATAAAAGTGTGCAGGAATTTTCCGCATTATGAATGTGGAACTTGCAGGAATTACTAAAACTATGCGCAAAACCCACAGTCCCGTGCCGAATTTCAGACCCTGCTAACTGTATTATATTAAAATATGAAAGTTGCCCTGATCCCCATCTTTATGATTTAATTATACACAAAACATTACTCTGCAACCTGCTAAATTAATGCAACGAAAAGCTGCTTCAATAGCATTTTTTTTTTTGTCAAATGTGTTCTTGTCATATATGGCA
Organism: Myxocyprinus asiaticus; assembly: GCF_019703515.2. Classification (NCBI taxonomy): domain Eukaryota; kingdom Metazoa; phylum Chordata; class Actinopteri; order Cypriniformes; family Catostomidae; genus Myxocyprinus; species Myxocyprinus asiaticus. The sequence continues at coordinate 12,947,077 of NC_059354.1, read as the reverse complement.
AGACAGGACAAATCAAAGGTCATCACGGGCCAACTTTGGTTGCCCTGGTTTGGTCATCTGTGCTCTAAAAGGTCTACACACTTTTGCATTACTATGATAAAGGGACAAATCCATTAACAGATTGAAGTCTCCACCCAAAACCATGTCATGGAGGATCCCAGCTGCTTGTAACTTTCCCTCAAGATCAATAAAAAGGTTCTGATCATCAGCGTTGGATGCATAAATATTAGCCACTATAAGATTTTGCCCCTGTATTTCAGCCAAAACAATAATGACTAAATTATCTTTAATCTGTTTTAGACATTTAAATTGTAAATGCTTACTTATCAATGTGATGACTCCCCAGCTCTTATTCGAACCAGCACTGCAAAACACATACCAATCCCATGCCCTACCAAGTTTTTCAGCTTCCTGTGAAGAAAGGTGTGTTTCTTGAAGGCACACTATATCATATTTTTTAAGCTTAAGAAAAGATACAACCTTCCTTCTTTTTATAGGGTGCCCCAGCCCATTAACATTCCATGTGGAGAGAAAAATGTTACCTAAATTAAAGTGACACATTCACATGCAAAGAAAAATAAGGCAAAATTATAAAGACCACTTTCCAACATTGAAGTAACCATAAAATCCTGAACCCACAGAACAGAAAAAAGATGCGCTTCAACCTTGCGCATAACAGTCTCAACTGGTGACCATCCCCCGGATATACATGCACGCTCATGACTATTAGAAATGTTAACAAATAAATTAAAAATGTTGTTGAATAATGTCCAGGATGAAGTGCTCAAATCTCAGAATGGTTGTCTCCCATATTTTCTCCTAGAAAAGAGAAAACACATGATAACAACTACAGGCTAAACAAACTGTATCACTGTCATCAAAACATGCCTACTCAAGATATTTTATTACATAACTTTTCCTCAACATTTCAGACATTCCATATCAATATAATTTCAGTTGCTAACACAACTTATTTTTGTGATTAACCCAAAGTATTTACCTATGTGCCAGTAGAGTGAGCCAAATCCAGCACCATACTCATTTGAAGCATTGCAGATATAAAGGCCACTGAGGTCAGGTGTAAGTTTCAAGAAGTACAATCTATTCCCCTCTACTTTAATGGAATCATCAGGGATTGCCTGGTGCATCCTACTCCATGAAGAGGAAAGAGAAGACAGAGATGTGCAAGGTTAAGGAGATGATTGTGGATAATAAGAAAACACTGCGAGTCTCGATTATCATTAGTTGGGCAAAGGGTGGTGAGAGTCCTTGGAGTCTGTATTTTATCATGTATCCACATATTTTATCTATAGGCCCTCAAGGCTCCTGTCCCATTACTCTTCTTTACATATGGAGATTTCTTTAATTAACTTATAACTTTGTACTTTCAATGTACTTTTTTATTAAGATTTTCACTTTTATTCCTTTGTTATACATTGTGTTAACATACCCATGTCATGTTTTGCACAACTGTCTCTTGACTCTTGTCAGTGTCTTGAAAACTGATCCTTGTCTTAAGCATTTCAGTGGCTGTGCAAATGATAAATATAACATGACTTGACCCAGGGACAAACAGCTGGGACAAACAATCAAAAGGGAGGAGAATCTGTTGTTGTTGACAAGGCTGTGTGTCCAATAAAATTTTGCAGTATTCTGGTGCTAATTTACCTGTCACTTGGTGAAAATTAGCCAAATATTTTATCTTGGGAGAAGCATGCAGAAGCAACACGGACAAGCTGCAGCATGACATGCCTTCATCCTTGGTGACCCAGAGTTCGAAACAATCACAATTCAAGGGACATTTAGAATCTAAACATGTTCAAACTATAGACATAACAGTTTTCAAAAGAAATCAATGGGATCTGAAGTTCTGAACACATGCTGCTGTCATTTTAATTATTTTGCATATTGCAGGGGTTTGAAGGATAATATTAATTGATTTCATGTTACATTTTAAGGACATTTTTGTTTACTTTTTACAATTTTGGTATTGTATTGGGTTGCCACTTGACGTCCAATTTAAAATCTGGGTTCTGAAGCAAAACTAGTTGTGAATCAATGCTGCAGTGTTCACAAACTTTCAAGCAGCACTTGTATTTATTGTGTATTTACATTTACGTTATTGTCACAATAACCATATCACATGCATGTTCTGTTTGTCAGTTTGTGAAGTGTATATCAGCCAAGCAATACATGTAAATGTAGATGTAAATGTGTTGACAACCTCAGTGCAATTCTCTTACTGTTTACTGGTTTAGAAACTGGAGGGTTGCTGCAGCTAAATATTTTAAATGGACTGCTTATGGATTATTATGGAAGAGATCAAATAAAAAAACATCTTATAAACAAAGATCCTATTGGATAATATAACTAGGAAGTGAAAGGTTCAACACCACTCAGGAAATATCTACACAATTTGCAACCACAAACCAGCGGATAACTTGTGACTGAGAGTGGATAACTTATATGACTGAGAGTGGATAGGATAACTTGTAACTGAGAGTGGATAACTTGTGACTGAGAGTGGATAACTTGTGACTGAGAGTGGATAGGATAACTTGTGACTGAGAGTGGATAACTTGTGACTGAGAGTGGATAGGATACAGTTGTGCTCAAAAGTTTGCATACCCTGGCAGAAATTGAGAAATTTTGGCATTGATTTTGAAAATATGACTGATCATGTCTTTTATTTAAGGATAGTGGTCATAAGAAGCCATTTATTATCACATAGTTGTTTGGCTCCTTTTTAAATCATAATGAAAACAGAAATCACCCAAATGGCCCCAATCAAAAGTTTAAATACCCTTAAATGTTTGGCCTTGTTACAGACACACAAGGTGACACACAGAGGTTTAAATGGCAATTAAAGGTTAATTTCCCACACCTGTGGCTTTTTAAATTGCAATTAGTGTCTGTGTATAAATAGTCAATGAGTTTGTTAGCTCTCACATGGATGCACTTAGCAGGCTAGATACTGAGCCATGGGGAGCAGAAAAGAACTGTCAAAAGACCTGCGTAACAAGGTAATGGAACTTTATAAAGATGGAAAAAGATATAAAAAGATATCCAAAGCCTTAAAAATGCCAGTCAGTACTGTTCAATCACTTATTAAGTAGTGGAAAATTCAGGGATCTCTTGATACCAAGCCAAGGTCAGGTAGACCAAGAAAGATTTCAGCCACAACTGCCAGAAGAATTGTTCGGGATACAAAAAAAATAAATAAAAATAAAATAAACCCACAGGTAACCTCAGGAGAAATACAGGCTGCTCTGGAAAAAGACGGTGTGGTTGTTTCAAGGAGCACAATACGACGATACTTGAACAAAAATGAGCTGCATGGTCGAGTTGCCAGAAAGAAACCTTTACTGCGCCAATGCCACAAAAAAGCCCAGTTACAATATGCCCGACAACACCTTGACACGCCTCACAGCTTGTGGCACACTGTAATTTGGAGTGACGAGACCAAAATAGAGCTTTATGGTCACAACCATAAGCGCTATGTTTGGAGAGGGGTCAACAAGGCCTATAGTGAAAAGAATACCATCCCCACTGTGAAGCTTGGTGGAGCTCACTGATGTTTTGGGGGTGTGTGAGCTCTAAAGGCATGGGGAATCTTGTGAAAATTGATGGCAAGATGAATGCAGCATGTTATCAGAAAATACTGGCAGACAATTTGCATTCTTCTGCACGAAAGCTGAATGCGCATGCGCATGGGACGCTCTTGGACTTTCCAGCACAACAATGACCCTAAGCACAAGGCCAAGTTGAACCTCCAGTGGTTACAGCAGAAAAAGGTGAAGGTTCTGGTGTGGCCATCACAGTCTCCTGACCTTAATATCATCGAGCCACTCTGGGGAGATCTCAAACGTGTGGTTCATGCAAGACTACCAAAGACTTTGCATAACCTGGAGGCATTTTGCCAAGACGAATGGGGAGCTATACCACCTGCAAGAATTTGGGGCCTCATAGACAACTATTACAAAAGGCTGTGTTGGGCCTCATGTATTCAGATAGAAGACAAAGGCAGGCCTAACACAGTCGTAAAAACCTAACACAGGCCCCCACATACCAGGTCATAAATTATACTGATAAAAATCGTGCCAAAATCAAACAAAGAGAGTCAAAAACAGACTACAAATCCCATGAAGCCTTGCTCACTAAAGGATCGAACTCTCAACTCCTATTGGATGAGGCACACAACAGAATGTCCCTCAAACCATGACATCATCAGGAGAAGAAATACCTCTGAAATGCTTCCGGGATTTGCTTCCAGCAACTTTGTTCAACGAGTATAGATGTAGCTCATCGCTGCTCTCAGGTGCAACCTCGTGGCACAAGGAAGTAACGTCCACCTTGAACTGTGGCCATACAATCTCCATCTCGCTGGACGAGTTGAGATTACTCTGTGTTCAACCGAACACTCTAACGGATCCGAAGGAGACCGCTGAGCAATCCGCATCTTCATCCGTTTGCCTGCAGAAGTGAAGAGATTAAAGATTTCTCTTCCATCTTCAATCAAGTCGACACTTCTGAGTTCGCCGCCAGCCCGCTGAGAATCAACAGCCGTGCCCGCCAACAGAGCGAGGAAACGGCCTCCCGTTATCACACGAGCCTCAAGGAACCAGGTCGGAGTTAAAGGACGGAGAGACACACATTCTACCTGTGTCCTCATGCAATTCAAGTAAGAGGTTTACATCTGGGCAGAGATAGAATATTATAGTGTGTTATTCTTGTGTTTCAAGGTTTTTGCTTGTACAGTTTACAGACCGCCATGTCCGCTCATTATTAATACTCAGAGTATTAATTATCATGAATTTGTTTTGCTGTATTGTGGTCCAACCAAATTGGACTGTTTTGCATTTTCGCCATCGCAGGTGATACCGGCAAACTGAGTTATCATTAAAGAGTCAAAGAACGCAGGACTTTTACGAGCCATCCACTGCGTCTTTGAGCGATAAACTAACAGCTGCTTTCTCTCCCATGATCGCAAAATCAGCTTTAGGGCCATCACTTTATTCTCTCTCTCTCGTACTAACCACACACACACACACACACACACACACACACACTCGCTCTCTCTCACACACACACCCTCATGTGTTATAGAATTATTTTTATTTCCATATCTACTCATATCACTGTTTAGTTTGTAGTTGTGAGTCGAAAGTTTATTGACTGCATTGTATTAATTATTAATTTATATTACTGCATAAATAAACTTTGTTTATATTACAAAGAAAAGTGTTTTGGTTTGTTTTGCATATGCCTGTGTCATGCTGACTGGATGTCAGTGCTCGGATTCAATCCTTCATTCATTGTTTTTTTTCCCGAAAATCGATATTCTTCGGATGTCGATTTTCCTAAGAAAACAATCTAATATTGAGACTGTTATACTATCTGGTTATTAGTCCCTAATTCCAGGGTGGTGCCCCATCAATGTTAATGCTTATTAATATTCTATTGATTTTTGATAATTGATAATTATCTTTGATGATTGTTGAATTTGAATGATCAATAAGCTAGTGTTAATTTTAATTAATGTTTCATCGATGTTAACAATTAACAATTAACGATTATCTTTGATAATTGTTGATTTAAAGGATTAAAAAAAGCTAACATTGATTCTCATACATTTTCTATTGATTTTAATAATTAATAATTATCTTTGATAATTATTAATTATTGCTAATAACCACACCTGCTCCTAAACGTAGCGCACTACATTTACTGGAGCCCCATATGAGGTTTTAATGAGTTAGATTCAATTAATTAATTTAAATATTAATTAATAACTAAAGAAATAATTATTAAATATTTCTGATAGTAACACTGATCTAAACAACCAGTAAAGCCCTACAACTGCACGCTGTCATTGATGCTAAAGGGGGCAATACACAGTATTAAGAACTAAGGGTATGCAGACTTCTGAACAGGGGTCATTTCATTTTTATTTTGTTGCCATGTTTTGTTTTATGATTGTGGCATTCTGTTATAACCTACAGTTGAATATGAATCCCATAAGAAATAAAAGAAATGTGTTTTGCCTGCTCACTCATGTTTTCTTTAAAAATGGTACATATATTACCAATTCTCCAAGGGTATGCAAACTTTTGAGCACAACTGTAACTTGTGACTGAGAGTGGATAGGATAACTTGTGACTAAGAGTGGATAACTTGTGACAGTAACTGCTTTGTGTTAACCATTACCGACAGTCCACAGTCCATAATTATACAGTAACAATGGGGGTTTTGCAATCTTGTCTTTTGAGAGTAAACTATTGAGATTAAAGTTTCTAATAAATTTAAGTATCGGTCTTAGTTTAACAATCACATTTTGGTAAATACTTTGGAAAACATTGCCATTCCATTAGAGGTGTTGATATTACATGTACTGAGAAAAATCTGTTTTACTTACTAAAAGACAAGCAGTGCTGGGTAGTAACAGATTACATGTAATCTGGAATATTTACTCATATTACAAAAATCAAGTGTAATTGGATTACATTACATTTTATAATGTGCATAATCAGATTATAGTTGCATTTTTTGGGATTACATGATTACATTCTTGATTACATCACCAATCAGCAATAATTTACTAATTATGCTCCTTAATTGTAAAACAGCAGTCTGAGCAGTCTGTATAGTATATACTGTATTTTAAAACATCTAGCCATGTGTACAAATTGAACATCTCTTCATCAGGTCTAGATGAATTCTCTCATTATCGATTTCAAAGCTGGATAAAGTCTAAGTCTATTCTCTATATTAATTTCTTAAATAATAAAAAAATATATCTTAAATTTACAAATATAAACATGTTCTTATTGTCTTGAGTAACACAAATTGATGACCCTTTAAGCACCTTTTTTTAACTTAGCAACTGACAACTAGCATGTTTCCATTTGAATATATGTTAACTAATGTTTAATGAATGATTAATGTTAATTGGTACTTAATACATTTAAAATTAATGATTATAATTTAATCAAAATATGAAATAGTTAATCCAAAAGTAATCAGATTAGATTACCTAAAAATGTAATCTAAAATATTATGTAATGGATTACAATTTAAGTTGTTTAATTTGTAATCAGTACCAAATTACATGTCAGAAGTTATCTACCCAGCACTTAGGACAAGATCACATGTCCTACCTGTGCCAGCTGAAGTTGGCTGCAGGATTGGCATCTGCCTCACACTTATACCCATGAACACTGGAGAAGTTCTCAAGTGGTGACACAGAGACCAACTGAGGTGGATCTATAAAACACACAAACACAGACATGCCGATCAATTAATTGCATTAAAAAGTGGCTTTTGAAGTCAGTATACACTATATTTTGTTTTATTTCCATACTGTTGAGAAACCCTACAATTGACAGCAATCCATATTGCAAATTGAGCTTGTCAGTTTTCACAGGACGTGTTTTTGCATTCTGTCTGGGCTGTTTTTAATTTGTCCTTCTAAGTACATGTGTGTTAGATGGACAGGTTTAAAGCTGTGCACACTTTCTTTTTAACACTCATTTGTTCACACTCATTATACATTATTATATATTAATGCAATCCTGTGCAAAAACAATTCACATATATTTATACTTATGTAATATACCCTACCTCTTCTATCAGTAGAAACTGTATGTCTGAATCAAGGACTAAAAACGGTTCAAGGAACGAAAATGAAAACCGAAACAAACAAAACGGAACAAAGTGATTTTCTATTGTGTGAAAACGTTATTTTAAAATGCTGGTAGCTGGTAATAACTGGTTAATTCCGTTCTGATAATTGTTTTCCATAAAACCAAAGGGAAAAGTGTCAGTAAATTTCTGGAACTACACCACTTCATGTTGCCCGAAAAAATGAAACGTGCCTTGATCCTAAAGGAAACTGCTGCATCACAATTTTCTTTGCCAAGTTGCCTGTTGTGGATGTTGCATTCTGTAAATGAAGACCTTTTTAAAAACTACGTGTAATTACTACATACTCTATACATACACAGCTAATCCAGATACAATGAAAACATTATTAGAGGTAAAAAGTGTATTGCTTAGTTGTTTTCAAGTCTTCACTGAATTATTGTTAGATATGATGCATTCATATAGATTTGATGCTGTTGGAAAAACAGATCTGTAGTTAAAAATTACACTTAACTGTTAATTAACTGTGTGCTTATGATTTCTACACTTATTTTTGTGAGGCAAGTAGCTTAATTTGGGCTTGCTTTTCCAGACCAGTTCGCTTGTTTCTCTTACGAGATCTGGCAACACTACAACTGGTAAATCACCAACTTTTACCACACAGTACTGTCATTTTAAAAAAGAACGTTATGAATCATTCTTTTATTTTGTTCTAACCTGTAACTTTTTGTAAAGGAGGCTGCAAAACCTCTAAACCAGAAAGTTTTTTGCTCAGAACAAACGAAAATGAAAAATATTTCATTTTTAGTCCCTGGTCTGAACATTTATATCAAGTTATTTCTATACATATTTTATAACATTTTCTATTTTATTTTCTGTGCACTGGAAGCTTCTTTTACCAAGACAAATTCTTTGTGTGTGTGTGTAAGCATACTTGGCAATAAAGCTCATTCTGATAATGACATTTTTTGTAATAATTTTTGTCTTTTGGATAAATGGCCTTAACATCTTTTCAAGGCTTAGTCCATTAATTTGTCAATTTTGGCTTATATAATATAAGCCCATTCTTCTCAGCAGATTTGCTCCAGGTTGTTCAGGTTGGTTGGGTGACGCTTGTGGACTGCAATTTTCAAATAGTGCCACAGATTCTCAGTAGGATTGTGATCAGGACTTTGACTGGGCCACTGTAGGACATTTATCTTTTTGTTCTTGAGCCACTCCAATGTTGCTTTGGCCTTGTGCTTGGGATCATTGTCATGCTGAAAGGTGAATTTCCTCCCAAGCTTCAGTTTTTTATCAGACTGAAGCAGGTTCTCTTGCAGTATTTCCCTATATTTTGCTCCATCCATTTTCCCTTCAATTCTAACAAGATTCCCAGTCCCTGCTGATGAGAAGCATCCCCACAGCATGATGCTACCACCACCATACTTCAATGTAGGGAGGGTCTGTCTTGAGGCATAGGAAGTGTTAGGTTTGCGCCACACATTGTGCTTTGAGTTTTGGCCAAAAAGCTCTAACTTGGTCTCATCTGACCACAAAATCTTCTCCCACATCGCAGCTGGGTCACTCACATGCTTTCTGGCAAACTCAAGATGTGCTTTCAGATGGTACTTTTTGAGTAATGGCTTCTTTCTTGCCACCCTTCCATACAGGCCAGCATTATGCAGTGCTCTTGATATAGTTGACTGGTGCACCATTACTTCACTCCCAGCCACTGAAATTTGTAGCTCCTTCAAAGCGATTGTTGGCCTCTCTGTGGCTTCTCTCACAAGTCTCCTTTTTGTTAGAGTGCTGAGTTTTGAGGGATGGCATTTTCTTGGCAGTGCCTGGGTGGTGTGGTGCAGCTTCCACTTCCTGATTATTGATCCAACTGTGCTCACAGGGGTATCAAAACATTTGGATATTATTTTGTACCATTTCCCTAATCTATGCATTTTTATTACTTTAACTTCTGTGGAATGCTCTTTGGTCTTCATTTTCCTTCAGATTCACAGCCTGACCAATGATCCTTCAACAATGGGTTTTTTATCCATAAAATGTGATTGCAACTTTAATGATTCACAGGTGGATGCCAATGGTAAAATAACTGTGTCCTCGTTAGGGCAATTTCTTTCATCAGTGTAACATGGCAGCTTCCACAGCACAGGGGTTGAATACTTATGCAAGTAAGATATTTCAGTTTTTTAATTTTTAATTTTTAATTTTATATTTCCCAACATAAAACCAATGTCACCTAACAATAAATGATTTTGAGTTCCAGTGTTTTAAAATAAAATATCAAACAGAATGAAATTTATTTGCACCATTTGTAATTCAGTAATATGAGATAATTGGTCAGGGGTCTGAATACTTTTGCAAGGCACTGTATATATATATATATATATATATATATATATATATATATATATATATATATATATATATGAGAGAGAGAGAGAGATAGAATGATAATATGATGTTATGTGGGGACCTAATGTTATGTGAGGACAGGTTCAGAATTGGACATTATAGATACCCATGGGAATAACCACATACTGAAAGCCAACACAAATCTAACCCCCACAACTACAACATGGAACAATCTGGACAGTACAGTCAACAAAAACTGGTAAGGAGTTAGTGTGTCTCTGTCGAGGCCTGGGTCTGTATATGCTTAATGGTAGGATCCGAGGGAACTCTTTAGGTCAATTCACATACTGCTCAGCTTTTGGGGCTAGTGTAGTCGACTATGCCATTACAGACATGGACCCCTCCTACATACGTGCATTCACTGTCAGACCAGTCTTCCTTATCAAACCACTGTCAAATTAATGTGTTCCTAAAGAAAATCCAACACCACAGAACAGTCCAAGGGCCCAGCAACCTGTTCAAACTAAATCCAACATACAAATGGTCCCCAGAATATGGCTCCAAAGAAATGTCCAGCCTAATCAATAGATTTCAAATAACACAGTTTATGGCTAACAAGATTGATGTAAATTCTGCAGTACAACAATTAAATGATATTTATCAAAGGTGCTGAAAGCAAACCTACTCCATACAAACAAGAAAACTAAACTAAAAACTGGGGATGAAATTTGGTTTGATAATGTAAAATTATCAAACACTCTCTGAGTGTCCCCACGGGATGCTGGGAACGCGGAGGGGCGTTCTGTCCGCTGGGGGTCGGAGGTCTGACTCCGGTCCGCCTGGGGAGGAGCGGCTGCAGTCCGCCTGAGAGGGTGGAGTAGTGTCGAGGTGCCGAAACCCGGGAAGAAGGAGGGATTCCCGTCGCAGAGTCCTCGACACTACTCCACCCTCTCAGGTGGACTGCAGCCGCTCCTCCCCGGGCGGACCGGAGTCAGACCTCCAACCCCCAGCGGACAGAACGCCCCTCCGCATTCCCGGCGTCCCGTGTGGACACTCCTCCGCCCCTGGCAGCCCTGCAATTCTCTCTCTCTCGAACTGTCGTCCCCGGCCGCCTTTAACCCTCGCGCGCCCCATCAGGCTGATTGGGGACTGGGTGTGTCACATTCCAGCCCGGCCCCGCCCTCCTCGGCTCTACACTCCTCCCGGCGTTCCCCCACTCTTCCTCTCTGGGGGGGCGTGTCTTATGCCCCAACTGCCGGCGGGTCATCCCCGCCTTCCTCAACCTGGGAGGAGACAGGAGGGGAAAAACAACAAAACAAAATGGCGAGGGAAAGGCCAACACGGAGCGACAGAGAGAGAGAGGAGAGAGAGAAAAAAAGAAACTCACCGGTTTTCTGATGCGCCGTTGCATGGTCCTCGATCACTACTCCACCCTCTCAGGCGGACCGCAGCCGCTCCTCCCCGGGCGGACCGGAGTCAGACCTCTGACCCCCAGCGGACAGAATGCCCCTCCGCATTCCCGGCATCACGTGGGGACACTCCTCCGCCCCTGGCAGCGGCCCTACCACTCCAGGCGGTCGGGGAGTCACTTCCCTCCTCCCCCCGCGGACGGCGGTATTCTCTTGACCCCTCCGCGTTCCCTGGGGGACGGCAGGGCACTCCTCCGCCCCCAGCAGCGGCTCCCTTGCTCCAGGCGGTCGGGGAGTCCTGTCCCCACTCGCCTCACGGACGGAGGCCATACCCCACGTCCGGGTGGTCGGGCTACTCCGTCCCCCGTCGGATGGCAGCGGCGCTCCCCTGGGTGGACGGCAGTGTCGAGGACTCTGTGCCGGCGCATCAGAGAACCGGCTTAATAATATAAATAATAATTTAATAAACAATTTAAACAAAACACACAACCAAAAACACACAGTACAGCTGCCTGCAATTCTCTCTCTGTCGAACTGTCGTCCCCGGCCACCTTTATCCCTCGTGCGCCCCATCAGGCTGATCTCATTCCAGCCCGGCCCCGCCCTCCTCGGCTCTACAAAAAACATTTAGACTATCAGATTAGCAGAGAAGAACAGAACATTAGAACAGAAATACTGAAGCACAGCCTTGCAGTAATGCAGGAGACCTTGTTAAAACTGTTCAATCTGGTTCTGCAAACTGGCTATTTTCCTGTTACCTGGAGTATGGTCTTAATACACCCATTATATAAGAGTGGAGATAAATTCGACCCAATAACTACTGAGGCATTTGTGTGAACAGTAATCTGAGGAAGACTTTCTGTTGTATCTTGAACACTCGGATGCAGGCCTTCCTTACCAAGCACAATGTCTTGGGTAAGAGCCAGACTGAATTCCTACCAAGCTACACACGATAGTCAACCAGATGTTCATCAAAAAAGCAAAGGCAAAATGTATGCATGTTTTTTTTATTTAAAAAAAGCATTTGATTCCATTTGGCATGATGGTCTATATTATAAAATTCTACAATCCGGCACTGGGGGTAAAATGTACGACACTATCAAATCTATGTATTCGGACAACAGGTGCGGAGTTAAAATTGGCAATAAAATAACATAATTCTTCACTCAATCAAATCAAATCAAATCAAATCACTTTATTGTCACACAGCCATATACACAAGTGCAATGGTGTGTGAAATTCTTGGGTGCAGTTCCGATCACTCAAGGGCATGGAGTGAGACAGGGCTGCAGTTTGAGTCCAGCTCTGTTCAACTTTTACATTAATGAGTTAGCAGTGCTACTGGAACAATCTGCAACACCCGGTCTTACTCTAAATAATTCTGAAGTTGGGGGCCTGGGTAGCTCAGCAAGTAAAGACGCTGACTACCACCCCTGAAGTTCGCGAGTTCGAATCCCAGGGTGTGCCGAGTGATTCCAGCCAGGTCTCCTAAGCAACCAAATCAGCCCAGTTGCTAGGGAGGGTAGAGTCACATGGGTAACCTCCTCATGGTCACTATAATGTGGTTTGCTCGGTGGGGCACGCGGTGAGTTGTGCGTGGATGCCGCGGTGGATGGCAGGAAGCCTCAACATGTGCTATGTCTCCGTGGTAATGTGCTCAACAAGCCACGTGATAAGATGCGCGGGTTGACAGTCTCAGATGCGGAGGCAATTGATATTCGTCCTCCACCACCCAGATTGAGGTGAGTTACTATGCCACCATGAGGACTTAGAGTGCATTGGGAACTGGGCATTTCAAATTGGGGAGAAAATTATTTTTATTCTGAAGTTAAATTTCTTCTCTATGCAGATGATCTGGTGCTGCTGTCAGCTACTGCACAAGGGCTACAGCAGCACCTGGACCTGCTGGAGAACTACTGTTAGAACTGGGCCCTGACAGTCAATTTGAAAAAAAAATTATGATCTTTCAGAAAAAAAAGAGATTACAGGAAACCAGATACACATTCACTCTGGGAAACCCTACACTATGACTACCTCGATCTAAAAATAGTTTGGTCTGGCAGTGAATGCACTAAAAGAGAAAGCTAGAAGAGCATTCTATGCTATTAAGGGCAAATTTACCCAAATGGACATTCCTGTAATAATTTGGTGTAAAATCTTTGATAGTATTATTATGCCTATTGCTCTGTACCAAGGTTTTGGGGTCCACACTGTATGGCAGATTACTCTAGATGGGACAAACACCCCATAGAATCCCTGCATGCAGAATTCTGTAGAAACATTCTAAGAGTTCAGAGAATACCTACTAATGTGTGCCGGGCCGAACTAGGCAGATACCCCCTAATTATACATATTGAAAAACGATCCCTCAAATTCTGGACACGTCTAAATTTCAAGTTTCCCTAACACACTGTAACATGAAGCCTAAAACCAGTCCCCTTTGTCAGCTGGCTCTGAAACTCACAAACCCACTAACAACTAACAAACACCAGTTTCAGACCAGCACTGCTGAACAAAACCAAATCAGAATAAACCAAATCATAAAAGAAAGCAAAAATTCATATTTGGACCATTGGGAAAAAGAAAGTAAACTCAGCGTCCTCTCACTTTCAACTGCTTTTATTTTCAGCAAATTTAACATGTGTAAATATTTGTATGAACATAAAAAGATTCAACAACGAAGACATAAATGGAACAAGTTTCACAGACATGTGACTAACAGAAATGGAATAATGTGTCCCTGAACAAAGGGGGGGTCAAAATCAAAAGTAACAGGTGTGGCCACCAGCTGCATTAAGTACTGCAGTGCATCTCTTCCTCATGGACTGCACCAGATTTGCCAGTTCTTGCTGTGAGATGTTACCCCACTCTTCCACCAAGGCACTTGCAAGTTCCTGGACATTTCTAGGGGGAATGGCCCTAGCCCTCACCCTCCGATCCAACAGGTCCCTGACGTGCTCAATGGGATAGAGATCCGGACTCTTTGCTGGCCATGGCAGAACACTGACATTCCTGTCTTGTAGGAAATCACACACAGAATGAGCAGTATGGCTGGTGGAATTGTCATGCTGGAGGGTCATGTCAGGATGAGCCTGCAGGAAGGGTACCACATGAGGGAGGAGTATGTCTTCCCTGTAATGCACAGCATTGAGATTGCCTGCAGTGACAACAAGCTCAGTCCGATGATGCTGTGACACACCGCCCCAGACCATGACAGACCCTCCACCTCCAATTCGATCCCACTCCAGAGTACAGGCCTCGGTGTAACGCTCATTCCTTCGACGATAAATGCGAGTCCGACCATCACCCCTAGTGAGACAAACCCGTGACTTGTCAGTGAAGAGCACTTTTTGCCAGTCCTGTCTGGTTTAGTGAAGGTGGGTTGTGCCCATAGGTGACGTTGTTGCCAGTGATGTCTGGTAAGGACCTGCCTTACAAGCCTTCAGTCCAGCCTCTCTCAGCCTATTGCGGACAGTCTGAGCACTGATGGAGGGATTGTGCGTTCCTGGTGTAACTCGGGCAGTTGTTGTTGCCATCCTGTACCTGTCCCGCAGGTGTGATATTTGGATGTACTGATCCTGTGCAGGTGTTGTTACATGTGGTCTGCCACTGCAAGGATGATCAGCTGTTCTTCCTGTCTCCCTGTAGTGCTGTCTTAGGCATCTCACAGTAAGGACATTGCAATTTACTGCCCTGGCCACATCTGCAGTCCTCATGCCTCCATGCAGCATGCCTAAGGCATGTTCATGCAGATGAGCAGGGACCATGGGCATCTTTTTTTTGGTGTTTTTCAGAGTCAGTAGAAAGGTCTCTTTAGTGTCCTAAGTTTTTATAACTGTGACCTTAATTGCCTACCGTCTGTAACCTGTTATTGTCTTAATGACCATTCCACAGGTGCATGTTCATTAATTGTTTATGCTTCATTGGACAAGCATGGAAAACATTTTTTAAACCCTTTACAATAAAGATCTGTAAAGTTATTTGGATTTTTACAAACTTATCTTTAAAATACAATGTCCTGAAAAAGGGACCTTTCTTTTTTTGCTGAGTTTATAATCTAGCAGAATATCTCCACACTGTAAGAGATCAAAAACAGAGACGGATCCTCACCAAATACAGACTGAGCAATCACAGTCTGGGCATAGAAAAAGGCAGACACAGACAAACATGGCTTCCAAAGGAAGAACGAGTCTGTGCTCACTGTGACATTGGTGAGGTTGAGACAGAGAAACACTTTCTTCTTCACTGTGAGAAATTTACAGAGGTGAGAGAGAAATAATTTGACAAACTCTCAAACCTCATGTCACAGTTTTCCAGTTCAGCAGAAACAGTCCAGATGCAGGTGTTACTGGGGGAGGATAATCATGCATCAGTTGCAGCAACATTTTTGAAGTGCACACCCTGAGAAACCAATTACTGCTTTAATGTACTTTGGTCACAGTATTTTTTTTTAAATGTTAATAATATCTTGTTAAATTCTCATTTTATTTTACATTGTTTATTGTTATTATAGTTTTTATTTTATTAATTACCTGGCACCTTATTTTAGTTCTATTTTTATTTGTCTTATCATTAGCTGTTTTGTGTATTAATGCTTTGGCAATATTTTATGTAAACACAATCATGCTAATAAAGTACAGAGACTGAGAGAGACAGAGACACAGACAGACAGAGACACAGAGAGATTAGCTGACAATGTGAAATTTTTTTAATGACAAACGTGTCATTAAAACTAAACTCAGCAAAAAAAGAAACAACACTTTTTCAGGACACTGTATTTTAAAGAATTTTGTAAAAATCCAAATAACTTTACAGATCTTTATTATAAAGGGTTTAAACAATGTTTTCCATACTTGTTCAATGAACCATAAACAATTAATGAACATGCACCTGTGGAACGATTATTAAGACACTAACAGCTTACAGACGGTAGGCAAATGAGGTCACACATAAAAACTTAGGACACTAAAGAGACCTTTCAATTGACTCTGAAAAACACCAAAATGAACGTGCCTTAGGCATGCTGCATGGAGGCATGAGGACTGCAGATGTGGCCAGGGCAATAAATTGCAATGTCCGTACTGTGAGGCGCCTAAGACAGTGCTACAGGGAGACAGGAAGGACAGCTGATCGTCCTCGCAGTGGCAGACCACATGTAACAACACCTGGACAGGATCGGTATATCCAAATATCATACCTGCGGGACAGGTACAGGATGGCGGCAACAACAACATGCCCGAGTTACACCATGAACGCACAATCCCTCCATCAGTGCTCAGACTGTCCGCAATAGGCTGGACTGAGGGCTTGTAGGCCTGTTGTAAGGCAGGTCCTTACCAGACATCACCGGCAACAACGTCGCCTATGGGCACAAACCCACCTTCGCTGGACTAGACAAGACTGGCAAAAAGTGCTCTTCACTGACGAGTCACGGTTTTTTCTCACCAGGGGTGATGGTCGGACTCGTGTTTATCGTCGAAGGAATGAGCATTACAGCGAGGCCTGTACTCTGGAGTGGGATCAATTTTGAAGTGGAGAGTCCATCATGGTCTGGGGCGGTGTGTCACAGCATCATCAGACTGAGCTTTTTGTCATTGCAGGCAATCTCAATGCTGTGCATTACAGGGAAGGCATCTTCCACCCTCATGTGGTACCCTTTCTGTAGGCTCATCCTGACATGACCCTCCAGCATGACAATTCCACCAGCCATACTGCTCGTTCTGTGCGTAATTTCCTGCAAGACAGGAATGTCGGTGTTCTGCCATGGCCAGCAAAGAGCCCGGATCTCAATCCCATTGAGCACGTCTGGGACCTGATGGATTGGAGGGTGAGGGCTAGGGCCATTCCCCCCAGAAATATCCAGGAACTTGCAAGTGCCTTGGTGGAAGGGTGGGGTAACATCTCACAGCAAGAACTGGCAAATCTGGTGCAGTCCATGAGGAGATGCACTTCAGTACTTAATGCAGCTGGTGGCTACACCAGATACTGACTGTTACTTTTGATTTTGACCCCCCCTTTGTTTAAGATACATTATTCCATTTCTGTTAGTCACATGTCTATGAAACTTGTTCAGTTTATGTCTTCGTTGTTGAATCTTTTTATGTTCATACAAATATTTACATATGTTAAGTTTGCTGAAAATAAAAGCAATTGAAAGTGAGGACGTTTCTTTTTTTGCTGAGTTTAAATATTCAGACTGTCAGATCCGAGGCTCAACCAGTGAGCCAAAGGAGAGGAAAGGAACCCTACTTCCAAAGGCTGCTCAGAAACAAGATTTTTAACTTATTTAATAATAATAATAAAAAGTTAAACAAAAATATAATCCAATCGGGAAACAGTGCAAACAAATGCAAAGAGAAATCCACAAAGCAAAAATATAAATCCACAGCAAAAATATAATAATAAATAATCCACAAATAAAATAAAAGTGGTGTAAGAAAGAGAGAAAGGAAGAGAGGGAAGAAGAAAGAAAGAAGGAGAGGAGGAGGAGGAGGAGGAGGAGGAGGAGAGAGAGAGAGAGAGAGAGAGAGAGAGAGAAGGAGGAAAAAAATAGGAACAGTTGCACAGGTAGCTTGACTTGGGGGAAAAACTAAACACCAAGCACTAAAGCAAGAGAACAAACCGACTTAAATACACACAAGTGAATGAGACACAGGTGACAGCAACAATGATAATGACACACAGGGGGAAAAAACAACATAAGAGAGACCACTGAGGCCCTCAAGTGGCTAAAACAAAGAATATCATGTCCAAAACCCTGACATGTACATTTCAATTTTTTTTTATTAATATTCATAAAATATACAACACACTGCAAAAAAAAAAAAAAAAAAAAAAAGTTTTAAATAACCAGCAAGTTGCTGTATTCCATACCACAGTAAAATTACTGTAAAACTAACTACAGTAGTTTAAAGCATACTGTATAATGATTTACAGTATATTAGCTGTACAGTAAAATTAATTACGGTAATCGTTTGGGACAAATTCTAAACTGAATTTTTGTAATATAAAGGGGCCCTGAGAAATATGTAGTCAGGGGGCCCAGAATACCTTGCTACAGCCCTGAAAAAGGTAAACTTTGACTACACAAAAGTCCATTAAAAAACTTTTAATTTTAAGTTCACCAGATGTCCAAATGACTGAAAGAACATTCTCCAATCCTTTGCCTGTCCAGACCTAGAGAGCAAAATACAAAAATAAATTCATATCATGTAACTTCAGTCTTGTTTTTAACATGGCATTTAATCTACAAAAAGAAAATACACTCTAAACAACCATGGTTGTGCATCATACAGAAAAGACTGAGTTAGAAGTTACTTATGTACATATTAAATAAAAGCAAAATATTTACACGTTATATTTGTACATAATATTACTTTATTTTAGATGGAAGGGTCAAAGAAAGTTGCGCACGTTTGACCGGTGTAAATACAACAACATTTGCTCACAGACAAGGTAGTTTGGTTGCTTACTTTAATACTAAACAGAATGGCCATTATAACTAATGCTTGTATCTGTTTGAGAACGTCAGCTTTATCGTTACAAAGCTACTTGTCGAAAATTAAGAGCAGATCTTCATTGTCAAATGATGAATGTTTGAAAAAAATACTACAAACTGCTAAAAGATGTTTTGTGCGATTTTTGGCACTCACCTGGTTTAGCTGAAAAGAGATAATTTTGCTTCTGCTTCTCTCAAAACTGAAGTGATGAGGAGTCGAATGCAGGCTCAACGTTCGGTTGCCAGGTGCATTCCCATTCAGAACATCTTTTTATGTGATTGTATGAGTAAATCCAATGTAGAGAAGGCATCTCCAAGGTTTTGTCTTTTTGATAATAGATCATTGAATAATACCACAAATTTACCCATCTAAAATACCCTTCTAAATTGTGTATGCACAGATTTGAGATTGGGCAAGTTTTCGTGCAATATAACAGTAAATTACTGTAATTATTTTCCTGCTAATTTTTTCCTAAAGAATACAGCTCAGTTTGACAGTAACATACTGTAAACGGTTTCTACAGTAAGGCACGTTGGAAAATACAGCAATAATACTGTCAAAACAACAAATATGATTTACAGTGCATATTCAAACGATTCTTGTGAAAACCTAAGCTCCTGTGATAATAGCATATAAAAAGTAGGTCTACTAAAGTATTAACTGTTACTAGCTTTTTAGAAGTTACGATGTTGTGAATCGCTTTAGGGACTGTTATTTATTTTCCAGGTTTAGGGATTCTAAGATTTTGCTTTCATGTAGAGCGTTTTTATGGAAACTGCATATTTATAATACATTCTGACTAGCATGGAACTTCACCCATGTATTCGCTTCATTGTCTGTGCAGATGTAAGTTAAAATATTATGTTTTAGTTGTAGATATAGCTGACTGATCACATACAATTTAATGGATGCCTGTGAGAGAGTTAATTAACCCGGTAGTAAAGTGGTTCAGTTTACCAGTTTTAAGCTCGTTCAACAGCAGGGAAATCCCAAACGCTACTGTGACTAAATTATTTGAATAATTTCTAAATTTTTCTTCTTCTAAAAACATTGCAAGTTCATTGTTAATGCCTTGCTGTATTATTATTATTATTTTGTAAACAGTACATTTTAATTAAAATAATATAATTATCAACTATCAACTTTTATTTTTAGAGCACTTCCAAAACACAAGAATGGACCAAAGTGCTGTACAGAGATTCCCATTTCAACATCAAACACAATACATACCATGACAACTAAAATACTTATACAAAGACATACAAATAAAAACCTGGGAAATAAAAGCAAGTGCAAAGATAAAAATTTGCCTCACACACCATAATAAATACTACTCACAAAGTTAAAACTTATTCAAAGGCAAAAGTAAATAAATAAGTCTTTAGGCCAGTTTTGAAAGCCTTAATACACAATGCTGATTTTATAGACGGGGCAAATCATTCCATAGTCTAGGGGCTGCCACTGAAAAAGCACAGTTGCCTTTGCACATCAAGCGGGACCGTGGAACTGTAAGACACAACTGGTCAGTAGAGTGCAATAATCTTTGGGATTGATGAGGGACGATCAAGTCTCTGATATACAGTGGCGCCAATCCATGTAGGGCTTAAAAACAAACACTAACACCTTATATTGGATCCTAAACTTCACCGGAAGCCAGTGAAGCACTGCCAAAACAAGTGTTATATGGTCCCTCATCCTGGTATTAGTTAAAATTCTTGCTGTGGCATTCTGCACAAGCTGGAGGTGAGAAACCGAGGATTGACTGATGCCTAAATATAAGGCATTACAATAGTCCAAACAGGTAGAAATAAAAGCATGTATAACTTTTTTCCAAATCTCTAACAGAGAGGATAGATTTTAGGTTAGAAAAACATCTTAACTGAAAAAAAATTGTTTTTCACAACAGCACTTATCTGATGATCATATCTAAACTCAAAAATAATTCCTAGATTCTTCAAACAACATGTTACCAGACAGTAAACCAAAAATGTCTGTCGTATCCTTATCACATTGATTCTGACCAAAAACAATAAATTCTGTCTTATCTTCATTTAATTGGAGAAAGTTATTCACCAACCAAACTTTGACCACAGCCAAACAAGCATTCTGTTGTGCTGTGTCCAGCCGTCAAGCTGTCTTTTTAAGTGGCTGAGCTGCTTGTGAGTTTTGCTGACCCGGCTCGCAAAAACACAAAGGGTGCGTCTCACCTCGCTTCCTAGCTCCTTAATATGTTATAAATCAGTATATCGTGAACACGAATTCTGGCACTGGCAAGCGTGTTCCTCCACTGAACATTGGGACGCTCATAACTAAATTACCTGTGACACGATTATGAGGCCATGCGTTTAAATGTGGCTGGTATTAATCAGCAACATCTCTGTGTAAAATACACTGTCGTGCATTTTCATGGTAGATATTAAAACGTAGTGTTATACTGAATGATACATTACATAAATTAAGAAATAAAAATACAAAGGAGTGTATTTATTTATTTTATTTATTTGTTTGTTCTCCCCTTTTCTCCCCAATTTGGAATGCCCAATTCCCAATGTACTCTAAGTTCTTGTGGTGGCATAGTGACTCGCCTCAATCCGGGTGGCGGAGGATGAATCTCAGTTGCCTCCGTGTCTGAGACTGTCAATCCGTGCATCTTATGTGGCTAATTGAGCGCGTTACCGCGGAGATATAGCATGTGTGAAGGCTTCATGCTATTCTCCGCGGCATCCACGCACAACTCACCACGCGCCCGAGCGAGAACCATATTATAGCGACCATGAGGAGGTTATCCCATGTGACTCTACCCTCCCTAGCAACCGGGCCAATTTGGTGGCTTAGGAGACCTGGCTGGAGTCACTCACCACACGCTGGATTCGAACTCGTGACTCCAGGGGTGGTAGTCAGCATCTTTACTTTCATGCAAATTATGGATGAAAAAATATTACAAACTACATCTCTTTTAAAGAGAAAACTCTGACTTCATAATTTTTTTATTGTGCTTTTCCTCTAATGACTTGAAAGACTTCAGAAGACATGACATTTACAGTAAGGGATTTTTAGAGAGCAAACATTTCACTGGAACATCCACTGGAATGGTTTTGCGAATGGGACAGCCCTAGAAATGTTCCACTCACTGGTTAGTGTCCTGATTACTGAACTTAGGAGCTAATTGAAGTTGAAATGTAATTTAAATTTAATATAGCCTAAATAAAATCTTGAATTGCTCCGATAGTAGGGAAATATGTATTTTATTACGGAATTTATGTATGGGTCAGGGAGCATGGTTAATTGCATAATTTTTTTAATGCATTCTTTTTATATAATTAATCACACTAAGTTAACATTTTAAATCGACAACCATGTTGCAAAGTATGTAAAATACAGTCTGGCTAAGCTGTTGTACGAAAAACATTCCTTACCAAAGAGTCAACATTAACTAGCAAAATTAAGTTTACCAACTGAAAATTGAGCATAAATCCTAAATAATTGATACAAAAAAACAGCAACAGAATTTCGTTAAAAGTCTTGTCACATTATTACAATGAAATATTTTTCCTTTTGATTGCTCTATTTCTCTTTTCACTCTCAATTACTATCAACCAACCATCTAGGAAGTGGCACCAAAATGAGAGATAACCTGCTAAGTAAACATTTTCAGAATTAGATGTCTAACCACACTGGTCAATAACCACTTCAATAGCAAACATGTATCTAAGGGTTTGAAATGTCATCAATTTGGGTCTGTGCCTCTGCTACTTACAGTGAACAACAATCTTGTGATTAATTTCCAGATCCTCTTTCAATGTAGAATGTCTCACCACACACTGGACATTGTGCTGATTCATCTCTACAGTTGGGGCTCCAATCAAACTGCTAGTGACTGTGTATGTCCCATCCAGATGTTTAACAGTGTTGGTCAATACCTTCACAGAATCAATCAAAGTGCCCAAATGCCATGAGACCTGGGCGGTGGGCTGGGATCCGGAAGCTGTGCAGGTCGCCAAGGGAAACTCAGAGTATCCAACCACGAGAGTTGCATCAGTAGTCACACTCGCATTCGCAGGCCTAACTGTGGCTGGTGAACATGAATAACTATATCAGTTACTAACGACTTTTAATGCATTATTACATTAAATCAATTTAATTAAAATGATGGAGAATATGAAAAAAAAGAAGGAAAATAAAAAGATCTGTGTAGGCAGTTCTTGTTTATTGTAGTTTTAAAGAAACCATTAGCAAATGAAAGAGATCCATTAGCAAAAGAAAGAGAATCATTAGCAAATGATTAAAAATAGTTGTACAGCCACTGAAGACAGATAATATTGTGTTTACACGTGAAATCCCATACAGTATGTGTATATGTTTATTAAACCTTTGACTATGTTAATGTTTTCATACCATAAAGCTTCTTTAACCTGAATAAGAAGGGCTCCCATTGATTTGACGGCATACAAATAAAAATAAGCCTCAGCAAAAGTCCTGATGAAAAATTAGCCCAAATATATGTACTTTGTACCTTGACCCACACTAAACAATAGAGGTTGGTGCATGCAGGAAATCAAAGTCATTACATTACTACTGTACATATTATATAATCAAGCACCATTGACTGTTTTAAAACAATATTATAAGAATATCCCTGATATATTTTTTACAGAAGAAAACATGCAGAATAGGCCTATTGGAATTTTTTTTAAGAGAAAGTATTGTGGTATATGTTCTATGACAATTATGTATGTAATGACAATAATGTATGTAATAATGGCAATTCAAAGTGATACAGTTTGTTTTGAGATTAAATATTTGATCTAAATTTCCTTAATTCTCTTAATCTGTCAGAGAAAAACATAATTTCCACATTGACTATATACAGTATAAAAGGCTATACCCCTAGACAGAAATTTGCATTTGCATTCTGCATTAAAATGCAACAGTAATAAGGGGAATTCATAGTGGTGCAATTTGATTTCAGATTCAATTATATTTTATCTAGATTATCTAAACTAAACTCTATTAATCTGTTTGATTTAAACTAAATGTTGTCCACATTGGCTATACTGTAATACTCTATTCTTGTATTCTGGATTAAAATGTCTGCATCTCTAGCAACTACTTACAAATATTAGGCTACTGAAGTATAGGGAAAAATCGCTTACCTCGTTCTCCTTTGTAGATGAAAAAATACAAAACAAAAGTTATCGTCTTTAATTGAAGGGAAAACATGCTTTGATAGAGGGAAATGAAGTGAGTGCCTTCACGGATGTCCCAATGAAGAGAACATAGCTGGTAGTGAGTGAGTTCCTTTCACTTTCCTCTCCATACTCTTGTATGGGTTGGCACTTGACAGGCAGCAAATATTAATATGAAATTTCCTCACGAACCACCACTGCCTGTCTCTTTAATTAAAGATGGAAGTGCCTCGACTCAGAGAAACATATCACACCATTCTCAGTCTGTGGCAATAAATAAAGATTGTATTCTATTGAAGTATAACGCCATGCACGATTGAGGGGCCATTGGCCCACACAATTTCACAGTCTGGATGTGTGTGATATAAATGTGCAAAATGTGCTGTATGTGCAAAATCTGCAGCCACACACGAGCAGGATGAGCACATACAGCGTAGGTAAAGGAAATTGAAACCACAGGTGTGAGAATGTAGCCTACATGAGGGAAGAGTACAATGACAGAATGCCAGTATGTGTTTGTATTAAAGTTCTTTAACTCTCTGAAGGAGGCGGGAGCCGGGCAAACATCCAACATAAGACACTTTATTGTCAGTACTATTGAGTGTAACAAAACATTCAACACCACTGCTTTTTAGCAACAGGAACATACATTAATGGGGTGCTTCTCAGTTTCACACAGACACACACAGCTTCCTTGTGTTTCTCTCTTTCTGTGTCTCTCTCGACTGCAGCTCTGGTTGTTGCTTTATCCATCGCCCGTCAACACTTCAATCACCAGCAGCTGGGCAAGATAATTTGCTCCAGGGAAGGGTTGCACCAGCTCTGCGTAAGGTCTCATGTAAGTTGGGATGTAAAGTTCACACTAAGGGCTTAGTAACTACTAGTTAGTTTGTAACTAAGTCAGTGCTTAATTTATTTGCACCACCTGTTCTTAAGGCAAGACTTAACAAGTAAGTCATAAGCTCTCCGTAAAGTAATGCGTATAGTCGCATAATATGACGTTTACCTGAACTGAGCCAATAAACAGCCTTTACATTTTTATACAGAAGTGTTAAAAAGCCATGAACTTCAATTTGATCTTGTTATGGTTGATGTTCAAACCTTGTTTGCTCACGTAACTGTCAGCTGAATAAATTATATCCCCATTAAAATACCATACGTAATAAAACAAGATTTCATTAATGATATAGGCTATTTAATGTAAATAACAATATTCAATAACTGTATCTATAATGAATAAGGGACAGTAAATAAATACTAATACAATAGGCTGGAAAAATAGACATTTATTAGGTTGGCTTGGGAAAGTGTGCAGTATCCCGAATAGTGTGCTATATCTTTTCTAACTGATTGGAATTATGGTATTCCAGTATCGGACTTCCGAAAAGGCCTCATGTCACTTTGACTTCCATACAAGGTATGAAAACTTTTCCCTGTAATAACTCCTTTAGAGGATTCAAGCTACATCCTATAACTCCACCACTCATAATTTCTATCACTCCATCACTTTCTTTTTCTCTCTTTACATCACTCTTTTTATTCTTTCTTTCACTCTATCAATTTAACACCTTAGCAACTGCATACAACCTAGCAACCATTTAGTGCACCCTAGCAACCAAAACCCATTGACTTCCGTTAAAATGAGCTTAGATGGATATCTCCTGACCAGAATATCATAGAGACTTCATTATTGGCTCAAATGACTCAGGCCAGCAAGCAGCCTTATTAGTATCACCCTGGAAACTGCCTAGCAAACAAATAAGCTCACCCTAGCAACCAAGTAACAAAACATATATCTCTGCACCAGAACATCATAGAGACTTCGGGTTTCTTTTATTTGACTCAGAGTAGCAAGGAGCCTTTTGAATATCACCTTGGTAACTTCCTAGCAACCAGATGGGGTTACCCTAGCAACCATGTAACAAATTGCATATCTCTGCACCAGAAAATTATAGAGACTTTTGGTTTCATTCATTTGACTCAGGCTAGCAAGGAGCATTTTGAGTATCGCCTTGGTAACTTCCTAGCAACCAGATGGGGTTACCCTAGCAACCATGTAACAAATTGCATATCTCTGCACCAGAACATCGTAGAGACTTACAGTTTCATTCATTTGACTCAAGGTAGCAAGGAGCCTTTTGAGTATCACCTTGGTAACTGCCTAGCAACCAGATGGTGTTAACCTAGCAACCAAGTAACAAATCACAAATCTCTGCACCAGAACATCGTAGAGACTTCCAGTTTCGTTCATTTGACTCAGGGAAGCAAGGAGCCTTTTGAGTATCACCTTGGTAACTGCCTAGCAACCAAGTAATAAATCACATATCTCTGCACCAGAACAACGTAGAGACTTCTGGTTTCGTTCATTGGACTCAGGGTAGCAAAGAGCCTTTAAAGTATCACCTTGGTAATTGCCTAGCATCCAGATGGGGTTACCCTAGCAACCAAGTAAAAAACCACATATCTGTGCATCAGAACAATGTAGAGACTTCTGGTTTAATTCACTGGACTCAGTGTAGCAAGGAGCCTTTTCAGTATCACCTTGGTAACTGCCTAGCAACCAGATGGGGCTACGCTAACAAACAAGTAACAAATCACATACCATATGTCTGTCTGTCTCTCTATCTATCTATAAACTTTCAGACTAGGCTTTTTCAAGCCAACCTAAAGTTTGTCCACAAACTTTTCAATTTAGTTCATTTTAATACCTTATATATATCGTATATGTTGAAACTTGACACCGTACACAGGAAAGTGCACCGTTAGATTGGTTGAATCATGCTGAAGAAGTAAGATTTTACATTATGTTTTCTCCCATAAAACGAGTGTAAATGCCAACATCATCATATATGTCGAAAGTACTGAAGCCTGTAAACCAAAACATGAGCTCACTGATGTCATTAAATCAGTCTGCTTTTTTATTCCATCCATTACTCTTGGTCGAAGGCTTCCGTAAATATTTAGTTTATATGTAGGGTTACGTCCTACCTAAGTTTAATGGTGCAACGCTCAAATATATAGTAGTGTGTACATTGTCACTTAGTGCCCATTTAAGCCACAACTAGGCTAAGTTGTAACTTACATATAGCTGGTGCAACCGGCCCCCGGTCCTCAGCCAGCTGGAACACCTCCGTCAGCGATGCTGGGCTATAGCACTGGACACGCTCAGCCGTCTCCTTTGGTAGCCTGATGACAAACCACTCCAGTACCACCAGATCATGTATCCTCAGCGTCGTGTTCGTGAGCCAGAAGCGAGGTCTCCAGAACAGCGTGGTCTTCCTCCAAAGTCCCAGGTTTCGGCACCAATGTAACAAAGTTTTTTAACTCTCTGAAGGAGGTGGGAACCGGACAAGCATCCAAGGTAAGACACTATATTGTCAGCACTTTTCAGTGTAACAAATCATTCAACACCATGAACACACATTAAAGGGGTGCTTTTCAGCTCACACACACACACACACACACACACACACACACACACACACACACGTGCGCACGCACGCACGCATGCATGCACAGCTTCCTTGCGTCTCTATCTCTCTGTGTCTCTCTCGGCTGTAGCTCTGGTTGCGGCTTTATGCTTCGCCCGCCAACAGCGCAATCACCAACAGCTGGGCGAGATAATTTGTTCAGGTGTCCATCCCGGTCTCACTCGGCCCCACCCCGCTCACCACAGTGTTCAACAATGTGACACTGATGGCTCTCAGGATAAGACTGAATGAAAATCTGTTTTGAGTTTGAGGCCTTCTGTGAAATACTTGGCTTGTATTAAAGATGGATTGGCTGAAATTAACTTTTAAGGACTGTCTAATTTTAACATCATCATTATTTTAGAAATCATTTCAGTTTACTGTTGTCATCATCTTTGCACATTTGTTGCAATGTTATGTTTTTAGGCCATGCCCCTCTATGTCCTGTCTTTAAAATTCAGAGGGGGACTGTTCATACAACCTGCATAAACAAGCCGTTGATGGTCTCCTGCAATCTGAAGTATTGTGATGATCTAGCAATCAATGTTACATGGACTAAAGCTGATAGCTCAAATTACTGGATTTCAGTAACCAGAATAGCTCAAATGACATATTCACAGAAGCTTTTATCTTCTGAACTAAAAATGTTAACTTTGTATTTAACATTCAAAACTATATCAAAGCATCATGATGGCCTCTACAGATGTGAACTTAAGTTACCAAAGTCAACAGAAGTTAGCCATTATATTAATGTCTCTGTCTCAGGTAATTATATTCTCTCTAATTTTTAACAATTTAAATGTATTCATTTATTCTCCACTTCTAAGGCAAAAGTTATCAGAATCAGCTGTGGTGAATAGTTCAAACTTTTTTTTGAACTTCCACAGATGGCAACCTTGGAGATGAAATGTCATGTAGGCCTACTGAAAGTAAGAGCAGTTTCAATCTGAATCTCAAAGTGTTATTTGCATACTTTGTCAAATGTTCCACTCAGAGCTTTATAATATTTAATTAATGAAAAATTACCACTGAGCTGCAACCAATTATACACTATCAGGCAAAGTTTGGAAATATCTACTCATACATTATTATTACTATTTTCCACATTGTAGATCTAAAGTAACATTGCTTTTAAACACTATTGAACTATGTGATTACAGTGTTAACGGGGGAGAGATAAAGCTGTGGCAAAGCTGAGAGAGAGAGAGAGAGAGACAGAGAGACACAGGGAGACACTCAACACTACACTACACTACACTACACTACACATAAACAGCTTCGTTGAGTCTCTCACTCTCTCTCTCTATGTCTCTCCCCGACTGCAGCTCTCGCCACGGCTTTATCTCTCGCCCATTAAAGCTGTAATCAGCCACAGCTGGGTGAGATAATCCGCTGCAGGTGTCCAACCCGGCCTCGCTCCGCACAGTCGCCGCTCGGCCCGCCCCGCTCTCCACATACCCACATCGCCCAACTCAGGCCGGGGACCTCTCTGGCCTGAGCCTTACTTCCCCCATTTCTGGAGAGGAGCCACTGCCCTTTTAGCCGGCCCAGTGCCGGATGGTTTTCCCCGCCTCCGTGAATCCAGAACAGCTCTAGGGTAAGGAGAGGGGGAGGGAAGAGCGAGAGAGAAAGAGAGCAAGAGAGTGGGAGAGAGCGAGAGAGAGAGAGAGAGAGAGAAATAAACTTGTCAGCTCCTGAACACGCCGCCCACTCAGTCCTCAGCCAGCTGGTCCACCTCCGTCCGCGATGCCCGGCGAAGGTACTGGTCTCACTCAGCTGTCCCTTTCTGTAGCCTGCTGATGAACCCGTTGCGTCTCACCAGATTGTTTATCCTTGGCACCGTGTTCTTGAGCCAGCATTGAGGACTCCAGGACAGCGTGATCATCCTCCAATTTTCCCAGGTTTCGGCACCAGTGTAAGGAAGTTCTTGGAAAAGGAGGATGCTGGAGCCGGCTTGACAAACACATAGACATTTATTGTTGCACTTTTCAGTCGCACACAATAAGGCCGCTTTTCAGCAGTAAACAAAAGGTTTGCTTTTCAGCTTCACTACACATAAACTTTGTTGGCTTTTCAGCTCAACACTATACGTAAACTCTATTGGCTTTTCAGCTCAACACTACACATACACTCTATTGGCTTTTCAGCTCAACACTACACATACACTCTATTGGCTTTTCAGCTCAACACTACACATAAACAGCTTCATTGAGTCTCTCTCTCTCTCCCTGTGTCTCTCCCCAACTGCAGCTCTCGCCATGGCTTTATCTCTCAGCCGTTAATGCTGTAATCATCCACAGCTGGGCGAGATAATCCACTGCAGGTGTCCAACCCGGCCTCGCTCCGCACAGTCACTGCTCGGCCCACCCGCTCTCCACAAACTAGTTCCCATGTATGCTATTCACTTATTGGCTGGTTCATTCTCCAGTCCATTTAGTAAAAAAACAAAAAGACTATAAATAATTGAATATAGGTTTTAAAAGAAATTTATTCATATAGGCACATATTCAAAAAGTATGAGAATGTTTTTTTTTTTTTAACAAATTCAGTGGTGTCTAAACTTTTGACTGGTAATGCACATATTTGGTTGACGTTCCAGCTCATGAAAAGTGGATGGCACTGGTTTTGCTTTCTTTGTTGCTGACAACAGGAAGAGACAGCACTGATGCCATCTCTGATCTAAATCCATGGTGGCTGCCTTTTTTATTTATCTGTTTGGCTGTATTGATTCTACTGAATCGGGCGGGGGAGGAGTATGACGAGGAGGAGGGCATGGCCGGGCCGTAATGGAGCACGTCCTGCCGCTGAATCAGTTGATCAGTGGGAGAGCGAGATAAGGGGCAGCCAGAGATGCCGGTTCAGGAGAGAGAGACATACGTGGCCGCATTGCATGTGTGTCTGTGTCCTTATGCTTTATGTTGTTATGTTTACTGTTCAGCCGGTTCCCTCCTCCTCCTTACCCATCCTTATACTGTTACAGTGGTGCTGAAATCCGGGAGGGAGGAGGGATGCTCTGTCACGGACTCCTCGCTGCTTCCATCTGCCAGGGGAGCAGCCACAGCCGTCTGCCTGGGGATGGAGGGTTCACTGCCAGCCGCCAAGAGCCGGAGGAACCATGGCCGTCTGCCGAGAAGGGGAGGAGCAGTTCCATCCGCCAGGGGCCAGAGGATTCGCTGTTGTCATCCACCAGGGGAGGAGCGAGCTGGCTTCCACCAGAGGGTGAAGGAGCGGTTGAGGACCGGTCGGCAGCGCATCCAGGAGCAAGTTCTTCTCTCTCTCTCTCCTCTCTCTCTCTCTCTCTCTCTGTGTGTGTCTCCGCTTGCCCTTTCCCTCTCGCAACGCCTCCCCACGTCTCTCCACAAGGTTCACAGGAGGCGGGGTGGATCAACAGAACGGCCGGAAGGGCAGTGTCTCCCCCCTAGGGATGGGGGGAATTAGTCAGACTGGTGGTGCCCTGGCCTGAATCTGGCGGGGGAGGAGTGTGACGAGGAGGAGGGTGTGTCTGGGACGTGATGGAGCACGTCCCGCGCTGAATCAGCTAATCAGTGGGAGAGCTAGATAAGGGGCAGCCGGAGACGCCAGTTCGGGAGAGAGAGAGACGCACACAGCCGCGTTGCATGTGTGTCTGTGTCCTTATGTTTTAAGTTGTTTTAAGGTCATTTATATCATTAAAGTTTATGTTTACTGTTCAGCAGGTTCCCGCCTCCTCCTTGACCGTCCTTGTACTATCACAGAAGTCTTTGTATCTTTTCCCAAGAGAAGAAAATATATTATGGCACCAGGTGAAAAGTTCTCATTCACAAGAGCAAAGTATTCCGCCTGAGCAGAGAAGTTCACACACATACACATTCCAGCAAACTCAATTTACACCATCAAGTCAAGGATTCTTGCAGTCTAGCAGTTCTAAGGATTAACTCTGATTGGTTACATTTCTATAAACAAACAACATGCCTATGGAAACAGAGCATATTGTCCCTTATGATTCTGATAACATGTGTGAATGTACCACAAGTCTTTATGTTATATTTAGACACTTGTTGCCTCAGAGACAGCTCTTATTTCCTTTGTCAAGGCCTAGACACAGACACATCAGCAGAATCATAGTCAACAACTCTCATTCTAAAATATAATTCTAGTACCTTAAGGGATTAATATTCAATTTAACATCTGAAAATTAATATCATAAATGTACTGTAATCGGAAACATAATCAGTAAATGAATTTCTCCAACAAAGAACACAACTGAAGATTTTTAGAAGAATATATCTGTAGGTCCAAACTGGGTCCAAAACATTTGAATCTCCAAAAAGCACGTAAAGGGAGCATAAAAGTAATCCATACAACTCCAGTGGTTTAATAAATCTCTTCAGAAGCAATTTGATGGGTGTGGGTGAGAAACAGATCAATATTTACAGTAAGTCCTTTTTTACTATAAATCTTCACCTTTGACCAGCCTCGACCAGTAGGTGGCGATATGCATGGAAAATGAAAATAGCCAAAAAACAAAAAGAAGAATGTGGAAGTGAAAGTGGAGATTTATAATGAATAAGGACTTAAATATGGATCTGTTTCTCACCCGCACTTATCATAATGATTTAGAAGACATGAATTTAACCACTGGAATCATGTGGATTACTTGTATGCTGCCTTTATATGCTTTTGGAGCATCAACATTTTGGTCACCATACACTTGCATTGTATGGACCTACAGAGCTGAAATATTCTCCCAAAAATCTTCATTTGTTTTCTGTAGAAGAAAGAAAGTCATACACATCTGAGATGGCATGAGGGTGAGTAAATAATGAAAGAATTTTCATTTTTGGTTGAACTATTCCTTTAAGTACTATCTGACATTAACCCTTTTTGTGTTACCTCACTGTCATTGACAGCACACAAGGACAGTTAAAAACCAGTAGAAGAAGCCATGGCTCTAAATATACAGTGTTACTAGTCTGGAATCCTTTGCAAAATAATGTATTGTCCTCATATAGCCCTAAGGTTTACTATTTTAATTATTTGACCAAAACTATGTACTGTATGGGTGAAACGTACACAAAGGTTTATTGTATCTTTAAATACAGTACATACAATTATTTTAGACTTGACCAATTTATTTAATACTTTACAAGATAAGGGGAACATATTGAAATGACTTTCTCTGTATGAGTTTATGCATGGTCACAACCAAATTGAACTGTAGCCAATATTATTTCTGTATTACAGTGTATACATATATGTGGCTCATGAATTACTCACAACATGAAGCTACTGTATTGTAGATTTAGATTTATAATGGTGTGTGCTGCAAATACAAAAATCATCACAAAAGTAACAGCTGCCATGTGTCACTGTTAAAGGGATAGTTTGCCCAAACATGAAAATTCTGTGATTCATTGGAACACAAAATTAGATTTTTTACAATCAAATACATCCAAGATATTTCTTAAATGTTCAAATCAGAACTTCTAACTCGAATAACATTTTCCATTTTATGCACATCCAAAAGAAGAAAACTTCAGTTTTATTAGATATCAGAGCATTTGAGCAAAACTGTTTACAACGTTTGCTTAGTTCTGCCTCCTTATTGGAGGTTGGGACTTTATTTTCCATTTCATCTGGCATAATTGGTCACAGACCAAACCCAAGGAAAAAGCATCACAATGTTGGCAAGGCTGCCACACATAAAGATCAGAAAACCAGATATTAAGAGCACAACTTCAGCAAATTGGAACTGCAGAGAACATGAAATGATCCAAATCATTCTTAATTTTCTATTCCTTTAATTTTTGTGTCAAAGGCAGATCTCAGTGTAACCATGATCAACCAATGCCTACACTGTGTATATAAAACAAGAAAAGAAAAATAAATATCTAAACTAAAAGAATCTGGTATCTATCTTTTTTCCTAAATTTGGGGTGCCCCTGTCTGAGTGGAGACACCAAGAGAGACGAGTCTTCCCATTCAAAGTCTGCAGACTAACATTTGCATGCTATCCTCACAGTACTGGGTGTAACCCCTCCCGCTCACTCTCCTTACTGAGCGTGGGGTGTTATAGCTCTCTTTTTATTCATGGCACTAACAGCATCTCACTCAATCTCTCCATCAGACAGTCCCTAACAAAATAATAAACTCTGCCTATCTTATTTTTGTTGGTTGATCAAGTTTACACCGATAAAGTTGCAACTCACATGTAAATTTGTTCTCCAAACATATTAAACACATAGAAAATCAATAATAATAATAATTATGGGTTCTTACATTTAGATATCAAGACTTTACAGTGTTTAATTTAATATTGTTCAAAATTTTATTTTCTCAAAAACTGGAACAGACAGAATGTAAAACAGACACGTGAATGTGAAGTTTACACATTTAAGGTTTGCTTTTCATACTCAAGTTACAAAATAGAATTTGGTTTTGGAAAAACATTTCTTATTAGTCAGTTTCACATTTTGTTTCTTTACTAATTTCTCTTTCCCATTTCTTTGAGATTTTATCAATCAATTCTCTACACAGTGGATTTCTAGATTTTAGTATTTCCATTGGAGTGTTTGCCATAATTATACCTTATTGTAATGTAACAACACTTATTTAGTTTACTTTAGTTTAAAGTAATACACTGGACTCAAAGCTTTATTTTTTGTCCAGATAATGTGATTTCCCAAATGGAATTCAATCGCTTTAAAGTTCTTTATAATTTCAATATTCTTACTTGTCACTGTAATATGAACTTTAACTCTAAGAATCAGAATCAGAATGAGCTTTATTGCCAAGTATGCTTACACATACAAGGAATTTGTCTTGGTGACAGGAGCTTCCAGTACACAACAATACAAAAACAGCAACAAGATAATTTGTAAAGATAATTAAAATTGAATAAAAAAATAGATAAATATTGAAAGAAAAAAGTATATATAGAATACACAATAGACTATGATATATATATATATATATATATATATATATATATATATATATATATATACAATTGTGCTCAAAAGTTAGCATACCCAGGCAGAAATTGTGAAATTTTGGCATTGATTTTGAAAATATGACTGATCATGCAAAAAAAAAAAAAACAAACAAACAAAAAGAAAACTGTCTTTTCTTTAAGGATAGTGATCATATGAAGCCATTTATTATAACATAGGTTTTTTGGCTCCTTTTTAAATCATAATGATAACAAAAATGACCCAAATGGCCCTGATCAAACGTTTACATACCCTTGAATGTTTGGCCTTGTTACAGACACACAAGGTGACACACACAGGTTCAAATGGCAATTAAAGGTTAATTTCCCACACCTGTGGCTTTTTAAATTGGAATTAGTGTCTGTGTATAAATAGTCAATGAGTTTGTTAGCTCTCACGTGGATGCACTGAGCAGGCTAGATACTGAGCTATGGGGAGCAGCAAAGAACAGTCAAAGGACCTGTGTAAAAAGGTAATGGAACTTTATAAAGATGGAAAAGGATATAAAAAGATATCCAAAGCCTTGAAAATGCCAGTCAGTACTGTTCAATCACTTATTAAGAAGTGGAAAATTCAGGGATCACTTGATACCAAGCCAAGGTCAGGTAGACCAAGAAAGATTTCAGCCACAACTGCCAGAAGAATTGTTCGGGGTACAAAGAAAAACCCACAAGTAACCTCAGGAGAAATACAGGCTGCTCTGGAAAAAGACGTTGTGGTTGTTTCAAGGAGCAAAATACAATGATACTTGAACAAAAATGAGCTGCATGTTTGAGTTGCAAGAAAGAAGCCTATACTGCACCAATGCCACAAAAAAGCCCTGTTACAATATGCCTGACAACATGCCTTGACACGCCTCACAGCTTCTGGCACACTGTAATTTGGAGTGACGAGACCAAAATAGAGCTTTATGGTCACAACCATAAGCGCTATGTTTGGAGAGGGGTCAACAAGGCCTATAGTGAAAAGAATACCATCCCCACTGTGAAGCATGGTGGTGGCTCACTGATGTTTTGAGGGTGTGTGAGCTCTAAAGGCATGGGGAATCTTGTGAAAATTGATGGCAAGATGAATGCAGCATGTTATCAGAAAATACTGGCAGACAATTTGCATTTTTCTGCATGAACGCTGCACATGGGACACTCTTGGACTTTCCAGCATGACAATGACCCTAAGCACAAGGCCAAGTTGACCCTCCAGTGGTTACAGCAGAAAAAGGTGAAGGTTCTGGAGTTGCCATCACAGTCTCCTGACATTAATATCATCGAGCCACTCTGGGGAGATCTCAAACATGCAGTTCATGCAAGACGACCAAAGACTTTGCATGACCTGGAGACATTTTGCCATGACGAATGGGCAGTTATACCACCTGCAAGAATTTGGGGCCTCATAGACAACTATTACAAAAGACTGCATGCTGTCATTGATGCTAAAGGGGGCAATACACAGTATTAAGAACTAAGGGTATGCAGACTTTTGAACAGGGGTCATTTCATTTTTTTCTTTGTTGCCATGTTTTGTTTTATGATTGTGCCATTCTGTTATAACCTACAGCTGAATATGAATCCCATAAGAAATAAAAGAAATGTGTTTTGCCTGCTCAATTATGTTTTCTTTAAAAATGGTACATATATTACAAATTCTCCAAAGGTATGCAAAATTTTGGGCACAACTGTATACACACACACACACACACACACACACACACACACACACACACACATATACACACACACACACACACACATACACACATACACACATATACATACATATACACACACATACATACACACACATACACACATACACACACACACACACACACATATATATATTATCACGACGCAATAGAGCGGTATCTGTAGGACTTTCTTTTCCTGCCTACCCATGCAGACCTCTTATCGCTACGCTTATCCGTAGACTTTCTACGCATTAATTTATCTGAAATTCTCACTGTTATCCATCAAGGCCCACTTAACAGTAGAACACAGTTTATCTGAAATTTTTACTGCTATCCATCAAGGCCCACTTAATAGTAAACATAATTTATCTTAAATTCTCACTGTTATACATCAAGGCCCACTTGACAGTAGAACACAATTTATCTTAAATTCTCACTGTTATACATCAAGGCCCACTGGACAGTAGAACACAATTTATCTTACATTTTTACTGTTATCAATCAAGGCCCACTTAACAGTAAAACAAATAATTTATCTTAAATTCTCACTGTTATCCATCAAGGCCCACTTAACAGTAGAACACAATTTATCTTACATTTTTACTGTTATCCATTAAGGTCCACTTAACAGTAAAACACATCATTTATCTTAAATTTTTACTGCTATCCATCAAGGGCCACTTAACAGTAAAACACCATTTTTGCATGCGAGTATATTCTTTTTGAATCAGAAATTTGTCTGTTATTTAATTTGGAGAATCTTTTTTAAGAATGCTCTTAACACTACGGGCAGACCTGTGGCGAACTACACAAACAATTTATACTAAAAGCAAAGTTGCTTACCTCACGCGGCCACCAGTTTGTGTAGCTCACCTCGTGCCAGCCTGACGCAGCAGCCTGCATTCTGCTCCTGTTCCAATCCCACTTGTCCAACACCAAGTAATTATGTCATGGTAGATTCCTCAAAACAGCCATCGAAGCTCAGTCGAGGTGCAAAGTTCTGATTCCAAAACTAGACTTTAATATAAAATAACAAAGCTGAGATGGTTCATGAAGCATCTGAAGTTACATTTTAGAACATGCCTTTTTTATACAGTTTATGTTCTCTTTGAGGATGGCCTCTTCATCCAAAAATTAACTCATGATATCATCCAATAATATCATCCAATAAAATCTTATTCCTTTATTATTTATGTCATCACTCCTTCTAACAGGACATGCTGGCTTTGCTTACTTCAGTGGTGGCAAAAGCATAACTATTTTATTTTATATGCATAAAGCACACTGTAATCTCTCCATATGGTTACATATTTTATATTAACTAACAATCATTACTTTCTGCATTAATTTGATTAGTATATTAAATGATTTCCCTTATTTCAGTTTATTGTTCACACACAACACATCCCTGTGAGAAGTGTGTGTGTGTGTGTGTGATGCCACAGGTGTTCCTTCTTTTTTATCCTTGAGACTTCTACTTGATGCATGCTTCTCGATTCATCCCAATACTCCCTATTCCACATATTGTCTGCATCAAATCTTGCATTGTCGGACTCTGTTCTATTAAAAGTGTTACTCATTATTACTTGACACAGACAAATCATGCATTGTCTGACTCTATTCTATTAAAAAACATTCACAGAAAGGGCCTTACATAGAGACACAGAGAGAGACTGTAATTCTCCCTAGAGAAGCCAAGCTGCATTTTTCCATTGATTTTCACTTTGATTATTAAATGATAGAGTAAATGATAATTAAATCAATAAATTAATGATTAAATATCTAACATAAAGAATACCATTCATAATGCAGTTATTCATAGTACATTGATTACACATTGTTATTTTAGATTACTGTGTATTGCATACATGTTAATGCAATCATTAAAATAGACTAACTGAATGATTAAATGAAAATATATTATACGCCCGCACCCGTGGCAGTGGATTCATCAACCTGGGGAGAAGAGCGAGAAGAGACAGGGGGAACCAGTGGCTGGACCCACCCCTGTGCTCGGGGAGCCGGTTTGGGGTTAGCAACCAGGAGAGGGGGAGATGGGGTAGAGAGAGAGCGAGAGAGAGAGAGTGAGAGAGAGAGCGACGGATACATCTGCCCCCGGATACACTGCCAAATGATCCTCAGCCAGCTGGACAGCCTGGCACTGGACCCATTTTGCTATTCCTATCGGCAGACGAAGGATGAACTGCTACAGCACCACCAGATCAATGACTTCCTTGGCGTCGCACTCCTCTGCCAGCAACCGCTTTCAGCAGGCGTCGCTAAGCTGTTGGGTGAATGCTGCAGCTGACCCGTTGCAAGATGGCTTTCTTTAAGTCCTCGCACACCAGGAGATTAGCTGCCAGCAGATGTTGGGCCACGAGTTGGGCTTTCCCGGACAACAGCGGGAGGAGGCGGGCCGTCCACTGGGACCTCAGCCATTTCCACACCTCCGCAGTCTGCTCAAACAGTTTA
Source organism: Myxocyprinus asiaticus (assembly GCF_019703515.2). Lineage (NCBI taxonomy): Eukaryota > Metazoa > Chordata > Actinopteri > Cypriniformes > Catostomidae > Myxocyprinus > Myxocyprinus asiaticus. The sequence goes on along the minus strand of NC_059354.1, from coordinate 12,908,396 downwards.
ATAAATGACTCCAGTTCGTCTTGAGGTCCCATTTTCATGAGGGTGATCGGGGGCATGGAAGTTACTGGGTCCGGGTTCGCGGCTGGGGCTTTCTCTTGGTGTAGAAAGCTCCAGATTGCCTTCCGGTCCTCCGCTTGAGCCTGGAGATTCGCCTGGAGATTCGGCGTAACTCAAGCAGGGCCTGGTGTTGAGTCTGAAGCATGTTGGTGAGGGATTGAATGACTTTGGCCAACGACGAGGACTCCATAACAGTGTATTGTCTTCCTCCAATTCCCGGGTTTCGGCACCACTGTGACAAGTCTGGTCAGTGTGGGACAGAGGAAGCATGGTACAGGTAACTGTTTCTTCAAACTCTTTATTAACAGGATGATAAATCAGTGTTTGTCGGTGTGATGAGGAGGAGGGTGGGGCCGGGCCGTGACTATGCATGCCCAGCCCCCAATTGGGCTAATCAACTGAGGAGAGGGATAAATGCAGCCAGATGTGGCAGTTCGGGAGAGAGAGAGCCACACACAGCTGTGTTTGTGTCTTTTTGTTTAATTAAATATTACTTTGTTTTTTCAGCTGGTTCCCACTTCCTCCTTGCCCATTTTTCCCCTGTTACATTGGTCCCGAAATCTGGGAAGAAGGAGGGATGCGCTGTCATGGAGGCCTCGCTACTGCCGTCCACCCAAAGGAGCAGTCGCGGCCATCCGCCAGGGGACGGAGTAGTCGCTGCTGGCCACCTAGATGTGGATGAATGGCCGCCGTCCGCGAGGGGCATTCCATCCACCAGGGGTCAGAGGACTTGCTCTGGTCCGCCCGAGAAGGAGTGGCTGTCATCCACCAGAGGGTGGAGGAGTGGTCGAGGACCAGGTGACGGCATGTCTGGGAACCGTCGAGCAATTTTTTCTCTCTTTCCTCTCTCTCTCACTGTCGCTCCGCCTTGCCCTTTCCCTCTCCTCTTTTTTTCCCCTCCCCTTGTCCCCCTCCCCAGCTCAAGAGAGGTAGGGAAAAGCCTGCTGGCATGCGCAGCCAGAGGGGCAAAAAAATAAATAAATAGTGCTGAAATATTTAATACTTAATTTTGTGACACCAATTAATCTCAAGAGGCTAAAAAACTTGGCCATTCCTGTACTTTTGCCCTAAACACTTCCAAAAAAACAAAACAAAAAACAATAAACTATGGATATAGCCTACATATGAGAAAACACAAGGTGTAAAATATTAAAATAAAGTACTTGTATTGAATGAACAGAATTCTGCATAAATGTATGAGTGTAGCTTATCCTGAGGAATATGGAACAATTCCCAGTTATGAAAGTCTGGAAAAACATATAACATGGCACAGTATAAAAACAGTTTAGTTGTTATCATTAACCCTCAGGCGTCCTGCTTGAGTTTTTTTCCTCATAACAGCAGAAACAACTTAAAATACTCCGTCATTTTTGGGCATACAGATAAGTGTAAGAAATCATTAGTGACTATAAAGGGTCTACTTTTATTTGTGTACACTCACAATAACAACAAAACCTTGTGCTTTTGTAAAATAAAGAAAATAATCTGGGTTAGCTTTCAGCCGTCTCTGTCTCCGCGAGCATCTTTATGAAACACGTCACAAAAATAAACTGAAACTCCGCGAATACTTATCAGACAAACATGAAACATATGTCTAAAGAAAGCTTAAAATGTCTACTTTTAAATAAAACAATTCAAATTTAAAACAAATATTCTCCTGCAATGTAATCTGTATGAAACAAAGCGATGTACAGTTTCTCCTGGCTCAGCTAATTATCGCTAATGTGATCCCACCCACCAGCAGAGCGCGCTATTCATACGGTAATGTGCTGAGGCGATCAATGCAAATGGTAAACGCCCCCAACAATGCCTTAAAAAACATCATCCGATTCATTCACTTTCCTGCGTGTTTGGAATATGGCATGCTACACAGGTGAGGAAGCTCCTGGATAGTGATGAAGAGTTCACATTTTCCTCAGAAGAAGAGTGGGAATCTGACAATCACTGTCTTTCGTGTCTGGGCACTGCTCACACGGAGACAGCGTTCGCGGATGGTCATGTATTCATTGGGAGGACATGTCCATGGCAACGATGCGGTCGCGGCTCGCCTTCGTAAGAAAGCAAGCCACTCTAGAGGCTCCCCGCCTCGGTCCTTTTACCCACGGGTATGAGGCCAGCGCGGCTAGCACTGGGGGCAATTTGGGGACCCCAATGGGACTACCTCTGCCGGGTATCCCCCCGTGGACCTCCCTTTCCCCTGCACGCTCGTCTGCCCCGACCGGGCTTCCGGATGAGTCCACCGGTTCGTCTCATGGCGAGTTTGACCTCTTATTCGGAGCCCGTGAAAGTGATGAGCTCTCAAGCGCAGCATCAGAGAGCGGGCTCGTCCAATCGGACGTGGAAGCCTCAGCTGGGCTCCTCCCTTCGGGGATGATTGCCCAGTCACAGGCTGACGCGGAGATGGTGGCATGCTTTCCCAGGCAGCCGCGAGCTTCGGCTAGAGTGGAACCCTCTGCTCTCCCCTGAACCCTCGTGGCTCGATGATTGGTTCCTGGGCTCGCGGCGCCGCTCAAAGCCACGCCCTGCCCCCGCTCCTTTCTTCCCGGAAGTGCATGAAGAGCTGACAAGGTCATGGGAGGCACTTTTTTACTGCCCAGTCCCGATCTTTTCAGCTTCCCTGCCCTCACTACCCTCGATGGTGGGGCGGCCAAGGGCTATTCGGCAATCCCCCGGTGGATAAAGGCGCTCGCGGTGCACCTATGCCCGCAGAGCGCCGCCACCTGGCAAGGGTGCCCAAAGCCCCCGTCCAAGACCTGTAGGTTTACGTCGTCTCTGACAGCCAAGGCCTACGATGCCACTGGAAAAGCTGCCTCCGCCCTGCACGCCATGGCTCTCCTGCAAGTCCGCCAAGGTGCTAAAGGAACTGCACGAGGGTAGTTCCGCCCCAGGATTGATGCAGGAACTGCGCTTGGCAACCGACCTCACTCTCCGAGCGACGGAGGTCACGGTGCGGTCTCTTGGGCGGACAATGTCCACCTTTGGCTCAAACTGGTCGAGATGGGTGAGGCCAACAGGACACAATTCCTTGCTGCCCCATCTCCCAGGCTGGCCTATTCGGCGACACCGTCAAGGACTTTGCCCAGCAGTTCTCGATGGTGGAGCAGTAGACGGAGGCTATCCGGCATATCCTGCTCAAGATCCTGCACCCTGTCTGCTCGTTGCCAAGGACATCCCCCTGCGGTGACTGCACCGGCTCCGCCGCAGCCCGCCCCTTCGAGCCTGGCCCCGGCGTGGAGCCCACCGCAGGAAGCAGACGCCACCCATCTCACGGCCGCCCAGAACCCGTGAAAGGCTTCAAAGCACCCTTGAGACGGATGACCCAGGGACGACGAAACCTGCTGCTCTGGAGCTGGTAAGCAGATCTCTCCATCTTTTTGTTACCTTTGCATTTAATTGCGCTGCATGCCCAAGTGGCTGAAGTACTCAAGAGTTCAGCAAGCATGGTTTCCTTGTTCCCTGGGTCACATATCAGGGGTGCATGGCCGTCATCACGACCACCGTCCACCACTCTATTAGGCAGGTGTGCCGCTCCAGCGGCGGTCTCCCGCCCCTGAGCGCCCAGCTGTGGCACGAATCCACCCCTGATGTGACAGTCTCCATGGGTCATGAGGACAGGCCTCTTCCTCCCCCTTCCAGGCTGTTCCGGGGGTGGTCACAAGGAGCCAGGTAAGTGCTTCGATTTCCCTAGACTCAGCACGGCCACGACATGGTGTGGCACCTCGAGCTCCGCCCTGCTGCGAGGCCCCACCTGCCGGTACATCCGACGATGTTGTCCCTTTGGTCCCCCTTGCGCGGAACTTGGATGTGTGGCTTGCACTTTCCAATCCGTCGCGATGGCTGGTCCGGACCGTCTGACTCGGCTATGCGATTCAGTTCACCAGGCGTCCGCCCAGGTTCAGCGGTGTCCACTTCACCTTGGTGAAGGAAGAAAATGCTGCTACCTTGCGCGGAGAACGCTACCCTCCTACGGAAGGGCGCCATAGAACCTGTCCCTCCAGCTGAGATGAAGAAGGGATTTTACAGCCCCTACTTCATCGTACTGGAAAAAGGCCGTGGGTTGCGGCCAATCTTGGACCTGCGAGTACTGAACTGGGCTTTACACAGAATCCCTTTCAAGATGCGGACGCAAAAACGCATTCTGGCGTGCGTCCAGCATCAAGATTGGTTCACGGCGGTAGACATGAAGGACGCGTACTTCCACGTCTCAATCCTTCTTCGACACAGACCCTTCCTGCGGTTTGCATTCGAGGGTCAGGCATATCAGTACAAGGTCCTCCCTTTCGGCCTGTCCCTGTCTCCTCGCATCTTCATGAAGGTCGCAGAGGCAGACCTTGCCCCGCTAAGGGAGGTGGGCATTTGCATTCTCAACTATCGTGATGACTGGCTAATCTTAGCTCACTCTCGGGGCATATTGTGCACACACAGGGACTTGGTGCTCTCACACCTCAGCCGACTAGGGCTTCGGGTCAACTGGGAAAAGAGCAAGCTTCTCCCGGTTCAGAGCATCTCTTTTCTCGGTTTGGAGTTGGACTCAGTCTCTTTGACAGTGCGCCTCACGAACGAGCGCACCCAGTCAGTGTTGGTCTATTTGAAGGCATTCAAACAGAAAACAGCAGTTCCACTGAAACTTTTTCAGAGGCTCCAGGGCATATAACATCCTCAGCGGTGGCCACCTCGCTCGGTTTGATGCATATGAGACCGCTTCAGCACTGGCTTCAGACTCGAGTCCCGAGATGGGCATGGCGCCGCGGGACACATCACGTGGTCATCATGCCGGTCTGTCACCGTCTTTTCAGCCCTTGGACCGACCTCTCATTTCTACGGGTAGGTATTCCCCTAGAACTGGTCTCCAGGCGCCTCATGGTCACGACGAACGCCTCCAAAATGGGCTGGGGCGCTGTTTGCAATGGGCACGCAGCCGCCAGCTTGTGGACGGGCCCGCGACTGCATTGGCACATCAACTGCCTTGACCACCTGCGGTGGTAGACATGATCACTTAGGCTAGGGCCCCCTCTATGAGGTGCCTGTATGCCTTTAAGTGGCGTCTGTTCGCTAAGTGGTGTTCTTCCCAACAGGAAGATCCCCAGAGATGCGCAGTCGGATCAGTGCTTTTCTTCCTGCAGGAGAGGTTGGAAGGGAGGCTGTCCCCTTCCACCTTGAAGGTGTACATTGCCGCCATAGCAGCACACCACGACGCAGTCGACGGTAAGTCCTTAGGGAAGCATGACCTGATCATCAGGTTCCTAAGAAGTGCCAGGAGGCTGAATCCCTCCAGACCGCACCTCGTCCCCTCATGGGACCTCTCTGTAGTTCTTCAGGGTCTTCAGAGAGCCCACTTTGAGCCTTTGCAGTCAGCCGAGTTTAAGGCACTCTCCTTTAAAACTGCCCTCCTGACTGTGCTCACTTCCATCAAGAGGGTAGGAGACCTGCAAGCGTTCTCTGTCTGCAAAACCTGCCTGGAGTTCGGTCCGGGTTACTCTCACGTGATCCTGAGACCCCGACCGGGCTATGTGCCCAAGGTTCCCACCACCCCTTTTAGGGACCTGTAAGCGCTGCCCCAGGAGGAGGCAGACCCAGCCCTGTCGTTGCTGTGTCCGGTACGTGCTTTACGCATCTATTTGGATTGCACGCAGAGCTTTAGGATCTCTGAGCAGCTCTTCGTCTGCTTTGGTGCACAGTAGAAAGGAAGCGCTGTCTCCAAGCAGAGGATCACCCACTGGCTCATTTACACCATAACTATGGCATATCACGCCCAGGACATGCCGCCCTGGTAGGGCTAAGAGCCCATTCTACCAGGGGTGTAGCAGCTTCCTGAGCCCTGACCAGGGGTGCCTCACTAACAGACATTTGCAGAGCAGTGGGCTGGGCAACACCCAACACCTTTGCAAGGTTCTACAACCTCCAGGTGGAACCGGTTTTGTCCCAGGTAGTGGCATGCAATACAAGCGGTTAAGCCTGGGATAGCTGGCCAGGTGTATCACTTGCACATAGCGCCTTCCACCTCCTTTTGAGCTGAAGATGTGCGCCATTAATTCCCAGTAGTGTTCACAAGTTTTGTTCCCTGGTTGACTTCCTCCGAGCCCTGTGGCAGTCGAGTTTTCGGAGAGACTCTCTGCCGGCCCAGTACACGTGCTAACTAAGTGTCCTGTTCTGGGGTAGGTGCTCCGCATGTGGCGGTTCCCTGTAAGGCTAACCCCATGCGATATATATCTTCCGCTAATTCATTTCCCTGTGGGCAAACTGTGTCTTCCTTGGGCAGAGCCCCTCTGCCCCAGTCTCCATGTTTGTAGTAACTCCTCCCCCGTAGGGTAGGATCTACCTTGAAGACTCTCCACATGGTTGGAAAGACCATGTGACGTATTCTTCCACTTAAATATCCCCCCCTCTCTTTTGGCGAGGTGTGGTCTCCGCGGTGTCTTCCCCTTGGGAGGGACACCCCCTGACTAGACCTGGCGGCCCAGTTGGATAATCTCCCTTATTTTTAGGGAGTGGAAAAAGAGAAGGGGAAAAGAGGCCACGACTGGGTTAAGCCTGTCTCTATCTCTTAAGTAGTTGACTTGTCCCCAAAGGGCCGTTCGACACTCATCACTATGTTGGGGGAGGTTACATGTTGACCTGGTGTGCTGGCTATGAGGCACACAGTAGTCTGCCCACCACACACCGCCAGTTCACGTAACACAGTTCAGCCAATTGTGGTGTTTCGTATAGGGACTCCTAGTGTCACTACATTGACACACCGTCGAGTGAGTGACAGATAGGGAATGTCATGGTTACTTGTTTAATCTCTGTTCCCAGATGGAGGGAACGAGACGTTGTGTCCCTCCTGCCACAACGCTGAACTACCCGCTGAAATGGCCGGACCTTATATCGGCTCCTCAGCATAAAACCTGAATGAGTGGTTGCATACCAGCTCCTTTTTATATTTCACAATATCACTGTTTTTGCTGTATTTTGGATCAAATAAATGCAGCCTTGGTGAGCAGAAGAGACTTCTTTTAAAAACATTAAAAAATCTTACTGGTCTAAAACTTTTAAACGGTAGTATAGGTCTAAAGTTTTTAAGTAAAGTCTTTATGTAAGAAAATGTATAGTCAGATTACTTCTTTTAACTTGATTTTGTGAATAAGCTACAAACAATACATTCAGTCATTAAGTCTCCTCACATTCATTCTCTCTCAGGGGAGGGGTCTTTGTCTCCTCAGGTGTGAGTCACATCAATATTCATGATCATCCACGCCTCCTCGCATATGGCCTTTCTAACACTAAAAGTGTCTTACAAAAGTTAAATGACTATATTGTTTTGTATGAATGAGTGATCAGATGGTTTTCACATCATTTTATAGCAAAAACTCTAGGCTACAAGATCCAGTTCTCAAAAGTCTTGTAAACAAATGTTTAGTATGTGTTATATGGCCTTATTTCAGTCACTTAAAATTTTTGTTTTTTCAAAAACCATGTATAAACGTTATTTTCTCAAAAATACAAACATGTACATACATATTGCTCACATTTTATTGTAGACCAGTTTGTGCTTAATACAGTGTTATCAGACTTTAGCCATTAATAATATTTTTAAGCAACTGAAAAAAGCACAAATGTCAAGGCATGTCAAAACTTCTCCAGGGCCCAAAACACCCTCAGACCCCAGAGGGTTAAACTGAGTTGCACATACACTGATACAAAGTTCAAAGCTACTAAATTTCCATCAATACAGCATGTACAGTATTTCATCAATATTCATCAACCATTTAAATTCCTCTAGCAGATTGCAGATAATACATTTTTCACTGGTATACTGGAGGCATACTGAAGTGAAGCAGGCCACAAACTTTCTGTATTTGCTGAGGGCACCTCCAACATGGATTAATTTTCCCACCATTGCTCTGGATTCAGAGATTGTCTGGAGTAGTGTTTCTCAATTAGTTGTACAACCCCAACACAGTTGCAAAATTGATTATCAAGCAAAAGTGAACAAAAATTCCTTGAAATCGAACATTGAAATGTATTTATATTACCATGAACTGCACATGCCTAATAATATATAAAATTATTGTTTGGTTTCTAAATGTCTCTTGTGTCTCTTGTGGTTTCATTCTCTTAGAAGCCAATATTCACCACACAAAACACATTGTGGTTGATAAAACACGTTTATCCAAGCTACAAGTGAAAGCAAGCAGTCTGAGTCATTTATTTTTATTTTTTATTTGCATGGGTATGGCACACAAACTGTCCATGTTGGCTTTTACCTAATTTGACTTCTACCATGTGACACATGAGTTTGATTGGAAGCACAGCTTTTGATGTCAACAACTAAAAATATGGAAAGAGTTTCCTCTATCTTAACTATGCATGGTTATATGGTTAATTACATCTGATTTTTGCATTTATCATTGTATTTTTTCCCTGCTCTCCATGATTCATTAGAACAGACCCGCGACCCATTTTTGGGTTGCAACCCACCAGTTAAGAACCACTAGTCTAGTTAAGTATGCATAATCATTTTACAATGAAAAAGAATGGGCTGAAAATATAATTAAATATAATACTAAATATAAGACTTGCTATCAACCAATCAACCTTGTAAAAGTATATTTGTTCATAATACAAATATCACAAAATAAAAAGATATCATAGAATCATGCAGCATTTTTCAATAGAAACTGTAATTTACTTTAAGTGGGAAAAAACAGGGAATGTTTTTTTTTGTTTGTTTGTTTGTTTGTTTGTTTGTTTTTAATTCAAGCTATTAAAAGCTTTTCTCATACATTTAGGGCTTTGAATTGTATTCTGTCTAAATTTCACACATTAAAACTTGGTCAATGTAAACATGCCCGGCCTAGATGGACATCTTTGACCATTGTGACATGTCTCTGTTTTTTCAGCATGTCACCTCCTGAGTGACAGCATGCCAAATGAATAAAAAATGCAACTTTTAAAAACGCATCTATTTAAAAGTGCATTCTATTTCATTCTGCTGTGCTGTGTCTAGCTGTGTTTGAATGCAAGAACTGATCCTGTGAGAATGGCCCCTTACTCTAACTTCATATTAGTTATACCTAACTTAAACACAAGGATTTATAATGTGAATAAGATCTTTCATCATTTAGAGAAGTCTGGTCTTCATTGGCTGGAAAAGCAGGGAAATGAGTACATGAGGTTTTCTTCTTCTTCAGAGGTGTCTCAGCATATCCATATTGTAAAGAGAAGTGAATCTTGTCAATTGTCATGGTCAGAATTGTTCACTCTGTGGTTACATGACAGAGTACAGATTTTAATAATTTATCATAGAATAATTTCAATTGTAATTACGTTACACACAATACTCCCATAGTGACAATCCGAGAATTATGTTAATTCAAGAACGATCAGCTAGCAAGGATGCATGTCATGGGGAATTCCTTTTGGCCACTTCATGGTTTTATACTGATTGGATAGCTATTTCATCACATAAAGACCAAGTGTAAATGCCCTCCAAGATGCATTCGAGACAAATAGCACCACAGGAGGTCGTCACAACACCACAGTCGCAAGACATGACATGCAATGTAAAAATGCATCTGGTTTTTTAACACTCTTCCTCCTAAACTGAACTACGCCAGCATGTGTTATTTTGGGAGCCCAATGATGACTAATAAAATGCAGCACATACCAGTTGTTGGCTTTTATACCACAATCATCAAAACAATTGTCGAAATTTTAACTGTCCCCTCTTTTAGTTTTTATGAACCACGTCAAAGCATAATTTCCCTGTCTGGCATTGGCAACATAAAGGATGTGAACTCTGTATTTGCAGATAAAGTTGGAATAGTAAATCATATTTATATGTGTTTTGCAAATACGCATTTACAGTATGTGGCCTCGTGTAAATGAAATGTGCATTCCCAATCAAATAGCAATCTGATTGATCAAGATGCATGAAGTGAAATAGGCCCTCAAACTCTTATCAAAAGTAACTTCAGGACTACATCAACATGAGTCATGAGAGACTTTCTCGCACTCATTAAATAATTATAAATAAATAAAACTGCCAGTTTTGTTTGAAAAGAAATACCTAAGATACTGTTTTAAAACAAGTCAAAGTGAGGCACACAAGATCTTTATTTGATATGTCTGAGGATCATAAAGAAACAATCAAAATATGAATGAAAAATAACTGAAAACACTGGGAGAAAATTCCTTCTGCCTCCTTGCATTTTACATGTTCACAATTGCTGACACCCGGTTGGTTAACATATCTTTGGAGGGTGGGGTTTTGAAGAGAGTGCATATGGTTCAAGGGATGGTGGTCTAAGTTAGCAAAATGGCTTAATGCACCTATATAAATGGGCTCACGCTGAGAAATAAATATTAGTTATTAAAAAACTGGTTATGGTAATAACACACACACCACAAAGAAAAAGATTTTTTAGTTCTTATTTGGGTAGAACTGATCTGAAGGATTTATGTTCAAAGAAGTACATGTCATCTCAGTGAAGCAGATGTAGGTCATAGGAAGAGGCTTAGTAGCCTACTTCCTGTTCTGCATTTCTTAAGAAAACACCAGCATTCAACTAACTGTTTCTCTGTCTTCTCTGCCTCTTCTTGGCAAGTGCTGCTCTTTGTGCTCTGTCCACGTACAATGTGTGTAAAACACAGAAAATACAAACATGCACAAAGTTCACGAGAATCCGCAGTTATAATGGATTTGTACACATTTAAATGCATTTAAATTTTAAAAGTTATTTATTGTATATATGCATTGCACACATATATGATGCATTTATACATACCCACATTTAAAGGGGTCATGAAATGGAGTCACATTTTCCTTGATATTTAGAAATATAAGAGTAAACTGTACTATAAAAACATACTGGGTAAATTTCAGAACTCAAAACTTCCTCCCCAGTCTAAAAAGAGCATTTACAGTTCCCACCCTTTTGTAATGTCTCGTTTTGAAACTGTGTGTTCATGTCATTATGAGACATTGCTAATTTTATTTACATGCCCCACAACATGCATCATCGCACCCTTGTCCCCACCCACTGGCATTCGGTACATATCTTAAACAGAGAGGGAGAGAGACAGGTCTAGCATGACCAACTATTCCTAAACACCAAAGGGAAACCATCTGGACTATTTTGACTTTTTTGTGTGTGTGTGTGTGTGTGCATATAACATGCATTACACAGATGTCTTTGACATCTTTGAACCGTAGCCAGCTGGTACATACTGTGCAGTGTGTGTAGAGGCTGTAGCCTTTAGCCTCCTCATTAGCGTGCCCGCCTCCCACGACGGAGATGCCGGTTTGAATCCCGTTTGGAGTGGGTCGAGCAGGACTGGTTACATATGTACGGCTAATATCAGCGTGGATTGCTGTTGAACCAGTCATAATGCAATTCAAGCTTTGCAAAGGAACTGTTATTGAAGAATGGGGTCTTTAAAGCGTTTTCCTCATTTATTCTGTTGAGTGTGTATATTGCACCAAATGCGTGTGTGAACACAGCGCTGCAACAGCTGGCTGATCAAATCATAGACACGGAACAACAATACCCGGACTCAGTTATTATTATACTTGGGGATTTTAACAAAGCAAATCTCACACGTGAACTGCCCAAATACATACAGCACATTACATGCCCCACCAGAGACAGGAACATACTGGATCACTGCTACACAACAATAAAGGATGCATATCGCTCTGTCCCTAGAGCAGCTTTGGGACTCTTTGATCACTGTCTGGTTCATCTTCTTCCAACCTACAGGCAGAAATTAAAATCAACCAAGCGAGTAGTAAGGACTGTAAAGAGATGGACCAATGAAGCAGAGCGGGAACTACATGCCTGCTTCGATTGCACGGACTGGAGTGTTTTTGAGGCTGCAGCCAAAGACCTGGACGAGCTAACAGATACTGTTACATCATATATCAGTTTCTGTGATGATATCTGCATTCCTACTAGGACTTATTTAAAGTTCAATAACGACAAACCGTGGTTTACAGCAGGAGCTCAGGCAGCTTCATCAGGCCAAAGAGGATGCTTACAGGGGTGGGGATAAAGTCTTGTACAATCAGGCCAGGAACACACTGAACAAGGAAATCAGAGTGGCTAAAAGAAGATACTCTGAGAAGCTGAAAAACAAGTTTTTAGCTAACGACCCTGCATCAGTGTGGAGTGGCATGAAACAACTCACAAATTACAGGACTCATACTTGTCAATAATGCTGATTCTGATTCTGATTAAAAACACTTGGACTTGACTGCAAAACGTGAGTAAAAAGTTTCATTCAAGAACATTACAAATGTCATGACTGTTTGATAGTTTATTGTGCTGCTGTGCTTGAGTGAACATTTTAATATATTCAGATGCAATGTGTTGAATGTATGTTTAGTTTTATAATTTTGTGTGTTTATTTTCTTCCAATTAAGTTTAAAATATGGCTGAATTTGAAAGGCTGTACGATGTTACCCTAACACAGGGGTGTCAAACTCAGTTCCTGGAGGGCCGCAGCCCTGCAGAGTTTAGTTCCAGCCCTGCTCCAAAATGCCTCCTTGTAATCTTCAAGCACTCCTGAAGACCTTGATTAGCTGCTTCAGGTGTGTTTAATTAGGGTTGGAGCTAAACTCTGCTGGACTGTGGCCCTCCAGGAACCGAGTTTGACACCCGTGTCCTAACAGAACAGTCGGCATTTACATTGAAGTTTAAAGGAGATGCCGAGGCCAAAATCGAGCAATTCAGTCAGAGGGCCAGAGTCAGGTTGGAAAATTATCATTTATTAATAAATTATGACAGTTTTTGTGCAAAAAACTTTACTGACATTATTAGTGGACCTCAGGGAAGATTATAAAAAAATACCTGGCTAGATGGTATTTGTTCTATGTCATGCATTCAATTGCAACACTTAGTAAGCTAAAGTTTTGCAGTTGTGTCCTGTTTTTCAAAGGTACATGTTTTCAAACATTTCTGCTAGCTATATATCTAAAGTGTACTATATTGTCACAATAAACAGTGTAGCTAGCCAAGATTTGTTCACAGACTTAATGCTATCTTCGTTTCAGTTAGTTAGCTAGCTAGCTGATGGTATTGCAGCACTGGAGAAGATTCAATCAACCAAATTTGTCTTGTCTTCATTATTTTTCAGGTGCCATATTGAAATATTTAGGACTTCAAAGGCAGATGGGGATTCAGGTACACAAATTCCTTGTCAATAGCCATTTTGTATATAATCATTAGTATAAATGGCTAATGCAAGAGCCTGTCACATAAGTTTCTCACCAGTCACTGTGGAGGCCTCCAAGTAGGATTTCGCTTAGGGCCCCCAAATGCTCAGAAATGGCCCTGGAAATGATGCTCATTTTTTCCTGATCTATTATATTATTCAAAAATACATTAAAAACCAATTCACACAGATAGTGACTTGCATACACCTCTATATGAACATGCTTTTAAATTTCCAAATTAAAATTATTTTTAAAATGCTTGTGGTCAACAATGTCTAGGGGGTGTAACTATCCAGATTTTGTAGAAACAAATGTCATTAAAAGGCTTATTAATTATAATTATCAAGGCTTATTATTGTTGTTGTTGTTGTTGTTTCTATAAAAAGAAAAAATAATAAATAAATAAAACTCAAGCAGTGAAGCAGTAACCAACCAAAATGCAACAATGCACCAAGACATTTAGTTGTCAAATTACGTGACAAGAAAACGCTAAAATAAGATTATATTCGGAATCGCATACTGCCATACTGCTCTTACTATATGTGCCATATATGGCAGAAATAGTAATAGGAGTATGTTAGTATGTGATTCTAAGTTTAGTCCCAGACATTATATCCCACCCTGTAGCCCCTCATGTTTGTCAGTGTTTGTTTTTTTTATAAAGAAAAAAGGATCAATAAATGAATAAATGAATGGATAAATAAAGTAAAAATAATATATGAAACCTTTCAATCAGATGTTTAAAAGATTTCTCCTTTTCATCACCTCAGTCATCCTTATTTGTCAATGACCCATGTATGTTTAAAGAATTCATTCATGTCAGTAACAGTAGCAGTAGGAACAGTTTGACTTCAGAAACCCTTGTGCTGGGTGGGCTTATATTTAAAACTGTGCAACAACTGCTTACTACTTACTTTCCCCATTTTACTCTTCACTTATGGAAATTAAAATGTCCTAATTGTCGTACAGAAACCAGTTACTGTACAGTAGCCTATGTAGTGCATTAATCTTTCAAGCATGGCATTTTGCTAAGCTCTACATTAAACACCAGCTAAAAAGAAATGTATAGCCTACTTTAGGATTGTCCAGGTACACTTTGCTGTCAACAGAGCAGTTGGCTGCACTAAAACATTTTTTTTTTCATGTGTTTACATATTTACAGTTGAAACAGGAAGCAAGGGGTAGGACATATCAAAGGGCTTATCCCTTTATTCTTAAATAGCCAATAGCCTTAAGTTTACTTAGCCATGAATATGAGTTGCTACTGCTAGTCAGAAGTTGGTGGTATTAGAGGGAGGGATGTTTTCATTCTAAAAGCATTTTATTGGGCTAAATAAGTGAGTGCAAGAGGATTCAACAATTTCTTAAAATTTTCAATATAGTAAATTTTTCCGGATGATTACAAACTGTATGTGGACATCTCTAGTACACTAGCATATAGATGACCTCAGACTCTTAACAGACATGGACTAGCCACAAAACTCACATTTTTAATTCATGGGGTCTTTAGCTTTGCTAAATATACTCACCATCCTTATGCAGGACACACTTCCACAAACAGAAACACAAGCAGAGAACCAAAAGGAATGCTACTGTTGTCACTGATATCAGGATAGCAAGCACCATCCCGACTGGTGAGAGACACAGAAAAAAGACAGATTAGTTGCTACTTATAGATTATTTGTTCTCTTTTACCATTTCACTCAATATTTTCCCAGACATCAAAATATTTCAGTATTATTGTGCAACAACAATATTTATGTAGTTTACGAAAGAAATACAGATGACTAATTCACAATCACAAAAAGCCTGCGTCAATAGCAGCGAACATACAGAATATAGGGGAAACTAGCTGTCACACAGGAAAGTTGTCAAACAGAAACCTTGGAATGCATGTTTGACTTTGGTTTGAAATGGTAATATACAACCCCAATTCCGAAAATGTTGGGACAGTATGAAAATGGCTAATAAAAACAAAACGGAGTGATTTGTAAATTATATTCACCCTTTGCTATATTGAAAGTACCACAACTACATATAATATGATGTTTTACCTTGTGAATTTTATTGTTTTTTTGAAAATGTACAGTAATTTCAAATCAGATGATTGCAACACACTCCAAAAAAGTGGGACAGTCAAGTATTTACCACTGTGAAACATCACCATTTCTTCTAATAACACCTATTAAGCATTTAGGAACTGAAGACACATGTTTGTTAAGTTTAGAAAGTGGAATTTTCCCCCATTCATCCATTATGTAGGTCTTTAGCTGCACAATTGTAAGGGGTCTTCGTTTCTGGATGGTGTGCTTAATAATGCGCAACACTTTCTCAATTGAAGACAGGTCACGACTGCAGGCAAGCTAATCTAGCACCCACACTCTCTGCTTACACTGCCATGCACTTGTAATCTGGGCAGTATGTGGTTTGAAGTTGTCCTGCTGGAAAAGACGGTGCTGGATGGCAGTATATGTTGCTCCAAACTTTGTACAAATCTGTCTGCATTCATGGTGTTCTCACAGATGTGCGAGTTTCCCATGCTGTAGGGCTTTACTGGTTGTTTAGATCAGTGTTACTATCAGAAATAATTGATAATTATTTATTTAGTTATTAATTAATATTTAAATTAATTAATTGAATCTAACTCATTAAAACCTCATATGGGGCTCCAGTAAATGTAGTGCGCTACGTTTAGGAGCAAGTTTGGTTATTAGCAATAATTAATAATTATCAAAGATAATTATTAAAATCAATAGAACATTGATGAGAATCAATGTTAGCTTTTTTAATCCTTTAAATCAACAATTATCAAAGATAATCACCAATCATTAACATCTATGATACATTAATTAAAATTAACACTAGCTTATTGATCATTCAAATTCAACAATCATCAAAGATAATTATCAATTATCAAAAATCAATAGAATATTAATAAGGATTACCATTGACAGGGCACCACCCTGGAATCAGGGACTAATAACCAGATAGTATAACAGTCTCAATATTAGATTGTTTTCTTAGGAAAATCGACATCCGAAGAATATCAATTTTCGGGGAAAAAAAACAATGAATGAAGGCTTGAATCCGAGCACTGACATCCCGTCAGCATGACACAGGTGTATGCAAAACAAACCAAAACACTTCTCTTTGTAATATAACAAAGTTTATTCATGCAGTAATGTCAATTAATAATTAATACAATTAAGTCAATAAACTTACGACTTACAACTACAAACTAAACAGTGATATGATTAGATATGGAAATCAAAATAATCCTATAACACATGAGGGTGTGTGTGTGTGAGAATGTGTGTGTGTGTGTGTAAGGAGGGACGTGCACAAAATGGCGGACGTGACTCTCGTGGAGAGAATGTCATGCGAGACTTCCGGCCAGGGAATATGACCGCGAATGTGGGCGGAGAGAAACCAGTCAATGGTAGCTTAGGGACAAAGCTGAGCTTTATCACGAAGCTATCTACTAGCCAAAAATGTGGGCCAGAATGTTTGTGAGGGGTCGCGTGCGCGCGTGTGCGTGTGTGTGTGTGTGTGTGTGTGTGTGTGTGTGTGTGTGTGTGTGGTTAGTACGAGAGAGAGAGAGAGAGAGAGAATAAAGTGATGGCCCCAAAGCCGATTTCGCAATCGTGGGAGAGAAAGCAGCTGTTAGTTTATCACTCAGAGACTCGGTGGACGACTCGTAAACAGTCCTGCGTTCTTTGATTCTTTAATGGATAAACTCAGTTTGCCGGTCTCACCCGCTATGGCGGAAATGCACAACAGCCCAATGTGGTTGGACCACAATACAGCAAATCAAATTCGTGATAATTAATACCCTGAGTATTAATAATGAGCGGACATGGTGGTCCGTAAACTGTACAAGCAATAACCTTGAAACACAAGAATAACACACTATAATATTCTATCTCTGCTCAGACGTAAACCTCTTACTTGAATCACATGAGGATGCAGAATGTGTGTTCATCCGTCCTTTAACTCAGACTCGGTTCCTCGAGGCTCGGGTGATGACGGGAAGCCATTTCCTCACTCTGTCGGCAGGTGGTACGGCTGCTGATTCTCGGCAGGCTGGCGGAGAAATTAGCGACGTTGACTTGATTGAAGATGGAAGAGAAATCTTTTATCTCTTCACTTCTGCAGGCAAATGGATGAAGATGTGGATTGCTCGGCGGTCTCCTTCAGATCCGTTAGAGTGTTCGGTGGAACACAGAGTAATCTCAACTCGTCCAGTGCGATGGAATTTGTATGGCCACAGTCGGACGTTACTTCCTTGTGCCACAAGGCTGCACCTGAGAGCAGCGATGAGCTGTGTCTACACACGGCGAGCAAAGTTGCTGGAAGCAAATCCCGGAAGCATTCAGAAGTATTTCTACTCCTGATGATGTCATGGTTGAGGGACATTCTGTTGTGTGCCTCATCCAATAGGAGTTGAGAGTTCGATCCTTTAGTGAGCAAGGCTTCATGGGATTTGTAGACTGTTTTGGACTCCCTTTGTTTGATTTTGGTGCGGTTTTTATCAGTAAGATTTACGACTTATGTGGGGGCCTGAGTTAGGTTTTACAACTGTGTTAGGCATGCCTTTGTCTTCTATCTGACTACATGAGGCCCAACAATGCCATGGGCACTGACACACCCCTGGCCCATACAGACACTGGCTTTTGGACCTGACTCTAATAACATCTTGGATGGTCCTTTTCCTCTTTGGCCCGGATAAAACAACGGCTGTGTTTTTCAAAAACTTTTTGAAATGTGGACTCTTCGGTCCAAAAAGCACAGTTCCACTGTTCTACTTTCCATCTAAGATGAGACCGAGCCCAGAGAAGTCAGCAGTGCTTCTGGACAGTGTTGATGTAGGGCTTCTGCTTTGCATAGTAAAGTCTTAACTTGCATCTGTGGATGCAGCGGGGGATGGTGTTAACTAACAGAGGTTTACTAAAGTTATCCCAAGCCCATGTTCAAGACATCCATTACAGATGAATGACGTTTTTTAAGACAGTGATGTCTGAGGGATCAGAGATCACGCGCATTCAGAAGTGGTTTTCGTCTTGCCTTTTACGTACCGAGATTTGACCAGAATCCTTGAATCTTTTAATATTGTGCACTGTAGAGGGTGAAATGCCCAAAATCCTTCCAATTTGTCTTTGGGGAACATTGTTCTCAAAGTGCTGGATTATTTGCTGAAGCATCTGTTGGCAAATTGACAAGTCTTGAATGATCCTTGCTCTTGAAGGTCTAGGCTGTATTTGGAGGCTCCTTATATAGTATACAGTATTATGACACAATTGCCTCACCTGTTTAACATCTCCTGTTTCACATCGCCTTGTTATTTCAACTCATCAAATTGTTATTAGTCTTAAATTGCCCCTGTCTCAACCTTTTTGGAGCATGTTGCAATCTTTTGATTTGAAATTACTGTACATTTTCAAAAAGTAAATTCACAAGGTAAAACATCATATTATGTGTAGTTGGTGTGCTTTCAATATAGCAAAGGGTGAATATAATTTAAAAAATCACTCCTTTTTGTTTTTATTAGCATTTTTCCTACTGTTCCAAAATTTTTGGAACTAGGGTTGTAGAACAATGTTGAGATGCATGACATGACAGCCCTACTCCATCACAGTTTCCATATACTGAACTAATGCCACGAAGCCTTTGTGATTAGGATCTCTCTTCTCTGCTTCCCTTTCCCCCTTTAAAACTATTAAGATATTTTCTGGGCTTTAAAGATATTAATCTACATTTTGTTATCCTGAGCTTTGCCCTGCCTAATGCTTCTGTCCAAAAGCAGCTCTCTCAAAGGCAGACCTACAGTGAGGGCCAAGAAAAAAACTGGGTGAATGATAAGCTCTGAAAACTGACATACCAGAGCTGATAACATTATTAAAAGAGCAAGACTATAAACAGGAGAATTCACATACCACTGAAATTGCAACCACCAAAATATGGCAACCATAAAACTGGAATTGAGAGAGTTATGATCTAAATAGGGTGCCTCTCTAGTAATTTAACTAAAAGTAACTATTTTGCAGTTCTTTGGTTTCTCCAAAGCACATTTTTGTGATAATAACAATTTATAACAACAAATAATACACATTAGGATAACAAGATTGATCGTTATGTATAGAAAGCGAAAAAGCTTTGTCCATTTTCTACTTGAACACTCAAGTGCAGCAAGAGAGCAATTTCTAACAGAATTGCATATATTGTATCTTTCTTATCTTTGTTCTTCTGGTGTTTAGGAATAATTATATCAATACAGACAAGCTTTGCAGCTTAGTTTAAATGAATGATCTTTTTTTACTGGGCTCTGTAAAAATTTCGACTATTAAAATTGAAAACTAAGTTGAACTGCTGCTTACATTTTTAAATAAAATCAAAGTGCTGCTTAAGTTACAACATGCAATTAAAAGTTCATTTCACTTTTTTGACCAATTTAAATGTCAATACATCTGCAGAAAATCTTTACATTTTGCAAAGTTAAACGTATGAAAACAACTCAGATGCACAGGAAGATGTCTAAACCTGCTGGGCATTACTGTCTGCCACAGCTTGGCCTGGTTTCGCTACCCACTCATTCCTTCTCCAGAAACCCCCAGATAAGGATAGAGTGGGTGAGCAGAAATAATTCCTACCCACCCCTTTCCTCTTCTACATGTTTCCTCACCACGTATCACAATTGTTCCCTATTCCTACTTTCTCACTTCTGTACACCCCAATTTTCATCCTTCCTTCATAAAAATAGCCAGAAGCTCCCTTTTTCTGCTTCTTCTGTCATTTCCTTCAGAGACATCTTCAAAGCTGATCCAAAGATACCAGTGTTTTTCAACAGGTGCTGCATGGATGTTCCAATATACCTTCGACACCTGACCTCCACAGGGTAAGTGGCAACCCTCCATCCATTTTCCCTGCACTTGGGGGCCAAATCAGCATGTTTTATCTTCTTCCTCTCATAGGCTGCCTCCAGTCCCTCGTCCCATGGGATAGTAAGTTCAATCATTATGACTTTCCAAGCTTTTTCTGACCATAACACTATGACTGGCCTCAAGGAGGTAATGGCAATCTTAGAAGTAAATTTTAGCTGCTGGCCAAGGTAGTCCATTGACCAGTCACTTCCATGTGCCAGGATTGACCATTCCTCTCTCTGTGCTATGCCTTGTGCGGCACCTCCCTTTTTAACAAACTCAATGTACTTCCTCTGAGGAGTATGATGGCCTATATTCTAGACACCTCAAGGATCTCTGCCAGCTTTTGCAGAACCTGATTATGTCGCCACCTGTATCATCCTTGTGCCAAGGTGGTCTTTCACCCAGCCAACATGTGCAGCAGCTTTGCTCTTGGGGCCTCGCAGAGGGGACAACTCTCCTCTTTGCCATACCACAGAGACAAATTTCCAGGGCTTGGAAGAGTGTCATAGGTGGATCTTATTAGAAAACTTAGCCTGGCCTGGGGTGTCTTTCTCAGGTCAGCCCATCCTAAAACTCTATTAGATGCACTTTCCCATACTGTCCAGCACCCTTGCTGCTGCTGGCTGACTGCTCAAATCATATACCCTTCCTTTTCCATCTTAGTTACTTCTGTCACTACCATTGCTTTCTTCTGTTTTTTTAGAGGTTGCTGACCACTGTTTGGGAGCCATCCCCCTTCCTAGGTCTGCTCTTCCTGACTGGGTTCTTCCAACAATCTCTTGTTGCTTCAGTCTTGAAACCACCCTGTTTACATCCTCCTCTGCCTTGGACCTGGGCCTGACAAGCCCTCACTGACTGGTCTCTTGATTCCCTTAGTTCTAAAACAGCCTGGTCTTCTCCTGCTTGTAACCCAGGGTGATGGAATTTCATCGCAGTTGTAAGGCATTTCTTCAAAACAATGCTACGTCTGAAAGACAATGCGGCAAGCCCAGCCATTTAGTTATGTAACTGTTGGCCTTGGTGTCCATCCTTACCACTGCCGCTGCAGTGATCTCACACATCTTTTGCGGCCACATCAGGCGATGATACAATGTAAATTGGTATCACCAGACCTTGTATTTGTCTGGGAAATGAAAATTGTCTATCTTTTCCAAACCTTCTTTCAGCTGCTTCAAAACCAAATCTGCCATGTGTTTACCTGACAGATCTGCTGTGTATTCTCTCCCTAAACATCGAATTACATTTTAAACATTTTACAGTGAGGAAGTTACGAGTTCTGAAAGCTACAGTTTGTTTTCAGTACAATTAATGCTTTTATGTCAAAGGATCAAGGAAAAAGTATCATGGTATGTCAATACCCTTTAAGCTGATTAGTTAACATCAGTATGACCCACTCACTGTAATTATAGTTGCATTAGTGCATAAGAAAATAGTTAACACTCACTCTTAGTGTTCATAGAAACAGCAATTGCAGTCTCCAGTCCTTTGTGGTGAACAAGACAATTGACAGAGACATATTTCAGGAGTCCAGCCCGTATGGTCAATGTACTGATGACCAGAGTAGTGCCGTCACTTTGCTGGATAGCAGTGGACACAGGTGGACTGATGGTCTTGTTATCACCCTCCACGTTCCACACTTTTTCAGTAATGATGGGAAGATCGGATCATTTTACTGACTTTGATCTTTGAGTCTCGCTCAGCACAATGAACGAATCTTTATTCAAGTCATTTCGTTCATTTCGTTCATTTGAGCAGAATTAAATTAAAATGTTACATTTTCAATAGCAAAATCCCCCCCAAACACGTCTACTTATGCAAACTTTGATTATAGTCCCAATAAGGACAAAATGATAATGCAACCAAGGACAAATTATGAGAAACAGAAATGATTAATTCACCTCTAAAATCTTCTTGTCCGAGTGGTTCGTTCTTTTGTCACGTGACAAAAGAATGAACGATTTGGACCAGATGACTCCAGAGGTGAACTAATCATTTTTGTTTCGTATGTGAGCAATACATAGTGTATACGGCTGTCACATGACAAAAGAACGAATGACTTGCACCAAAAGAGTTGAAAGGTGAACTAATCATGTCTGTTTCCTGTACAGCGCCTATGTGGTTTTCACGCAACAATCGAATGGAGGTTGCGCAATGCGCATGCACGGCCAACACAAAATGAGTGAATCACTCTCTAAGACTACTCGTTCTTCTGAGTCACATAAAAGATTTGTTCAAAATGAACGAATCGTTCATGAATGACCCATCACTATATTTCAGCCTGTGGCTGGGAAATGGCAGTACAGTTAGCCTCAATCACTCCTGAAGATGTGGTCTTGTAGCTTTCTTGAGATTTGGGCAGGAATGTACAGGAACACAATACACAAAGCTGCGGTTAAACTGGTGGATGCTCTTTATTGGGGTCTGCTCTGTTCCAAAACCTAGTGAGCTGTGTATAGAGACAGCATTTTTTAACCCTAAAACAGCCAACATGCACCACAAGATACATACTCTTTAGTGTCTTATAGAGTGTATGATAGTTTTTTACCCAATCTTATTATCATTTATCATAGTTGGGTCTGTTTTGAGTATGTGGGTCACATGACCACACTCACTCACACACACACACACACACACACACACACACACACACACACACACACACACACACACACACACACAGACACACACACAGACACACACACATATGTATGATATGTTTTAAAATAAGAGGGGTAGTCAGAAACATATTTTTTGCATCAAATAAAACACAGAACTATTGATGACTTTGGCTTTTTTTTGTACCTTAATAGGGCAGCGTATCCTGGGAGATACAACTCATTAAATCCAAAATACTGTGTATAAAATATATACAAAATTCCTTTGGATATCTGTTACTTAAGTCCAAATGATATAAAAAGTGATGTGAAATTATTTTTTGCTTATCATTTTCCACTCTTGCCTGTTTTAGGTTTAAAGGGATAGTTCACTAACAAAAATAAAATTATATTCTCATTTACAGTAAACCCAAAGTACATCAATATGAAAAGAAATGCCAGACATTTCAGGGCAATTTTGAAATCCTGGACGGACACTTTTTTTCAGGTCCGAAAAGAGGATGTATGGTTTCCATGCCTTACATTGCATGGAAAAAGATTCTAAATCAGTCACGTGAGGTTCCATGACAACTAAGCTGCTGCCTTTGAAGGCAGCTGCCGTCATAGGCAGTGAGAAGGTTCACTAGGTTTTGGAACAAATCAGTAGAGTCATCATGGTTACTTTCGTAACCTCTGTTCCCTGATGGAGGGAACGAGACGTTGTGTCGATGTAGTGACACCAGGGTTCACACTTGGGAGCCCCAAACACCTCTGATCTTTTGAAAAAAGGCCAATGAGAATTGGCAAGTGTAATTTGCATGCCACTCCCCCCGGACTTATGGATATAAAAGGAGCTGGTATACAACCACTCATTCAGGTTTTGTGCTGAGGAGCCGAGACAAGGTCCCGGCCATTTCAGCAGGTAGTTCAGTGTTGTGGCAAGAGGGACACAACGTCTCGTTCCCTCCATCAGGGAATGGAGGTTACGAAAGTAACCATGACGTTCCCTATCTGTCACTCACTCGACGTTGTGTCGATGTAGTGACACTAGGGGTCCCTATACAAAATGCCACAACCAGCTGAACTGTGTTACATGGACTAGCAGTGCGAGACGGGCAGACTTTTGTGTGCCTCGTAGCCAGCGCACCAGGCCATCACGTAACCTCCCCTAATGCTCTTATGAGTGTCGAACGGTCCATCAGGAACAAGTCGACTGCCCAACTATAGGGACAGGCTAGCCCAGCCGAGGCCTCTTTTGCCTCTTTTTTCTCCCCAAAATGAGTGGAATTTTTTTAACAGACTGGGATCCGCGAGTTTCCACGTCAGGGTGGGTGTCACTCCCAAGGGGAAGACACCGCGGAGACCACACCCCACCCAGAGAAAGGGGGGGTACTTCAAGTGGAAAACATGGTCTTACTGAGTCTTGTCAGAAGTATGTGGAGAGTCGCATGGTAGGTCCTACCCAAGGGGGGAGGAGTTTCTACAAGCATGGCAACCGGAGCAGAGTGCCCTCTGCTCAAGGAGGACGTAGTTTACCAAGAGGGAAACGATTTTACGGAAGATATAACACATGGGATTAACTATGGGGAACCACCACATGTGGAGCACCTACCTCAGTACAGGGTCTTACCAGTGCACTTACTGAGTCAAGAGCGCACGTCTTCCCCTCAAGGGAGGGGAAAGGCGCTATGCGCAAGCGGTACACCTGGCCAGCTGTCCCGGAACTTACCTGCTTGTGCCTGCCACTACACGGGACGAGAGCCCAATCGGGGCAAGCAAGCGTGCTGGGGAATGGGAGGTCCGTGGGCATAGGTGGTCTCATTGATGTCCCCAAATCACCCCCAGTGCTAACCGATGCGGCCTCAAACCCATTTGCTTACAAAAGCAAGCCACGACCGCAACGTTGCCATGGTCATGTTCTCGCAATGAGGACATGACTCATCCACGAACAATGTCTCCGCGTGGGAAGTGCCCAGACATGTAAGACAGCGATTGTGGCCATCGGAAGCGGAGAGATAACGACCGCAACCAGGAATAACACACAAACGTAAAGGCATCATTTTCAAAAAGACGCATCTTTAAAAAGACGTTCCGTGTGTGCTGCTCTTTCAGAAAGAAAATATACTCTTTTAGAATATACTCTTTTAAATGTTCCGCCGAAGTGCCCAGGGGTGTTCTCTGCAAATCACAGATGCAGAGGGGGAGAAGCCGCTGAAATGCACCGTAAAATCCAGCAGAGAGAGGTGAATGAACTCGGCGGATGAATTCAGCTCAATGAATAGAAACGCTCGGCTCCAAAGACAAAATCTGAATGAGTGGTTGCATACCAGCTCCTTTTATACCCATATGTCTGGGGGAGTGGCATGCAAATACCACTCGCCAATTCTCATTGGCCTTTTTTCAAAAGATCAGAGGTGTTTCGGGCTCCCAAGAGTGACCCCTAGTGTCACTACGTCGACACAACGTTGAGTGAGTGATAGATAGGGAACAATGTATTGACTCTACTGAATGATAACCATTTGTGTTGGCATGAAAACCAAGAGCTTTGTAAATCAACAGCTCTACATGCCATCACTGAGTGGTTACAGCCCACATAGTTTTGCCTTTAGTTCAAAACTACAGAGATGCCCATTCAAACCACAGCTCTGGCCAAAAAGGCTTATACGCTTCACATTTTGATGGTGGATAAGCATTGCATTCTTGCAAAAGCATGAACCCTTCAGAAAAATGCAGCACTATGAATAAGAGATGAGTGAATATGATTAAAGGAACAGTGCACCCAAAATTGTTTTTTTGTGTGTGTTTTTTTATGTCATTATTTACTCATCCTCGTATTGTTCTTATTTCTATGGATTTTTTATTTTAATTTTATTTTTTTAAGAATCGTTACACTGTTCTGGCCATACAACAGCAGTTCATAGTGCCTGCATTTCAAGCTCTACATAACAATTCTTCCATAAAATATACTTTTGTGTTCCAATGAAAAACAAAAAACAGCATATAGGTTTGGAATTACATGAATAAAAATTGACAGTATTTTTATTTTAGTAACTATTTTTTTAATTAACCATCAATGGTCAGTGGTTGGATCTGTAGATTGAAGCCCTGGTGGAGCAGCACAAAAGACTTTTGCTCAACAGTACAGAGCAAAAGTCAGAAGTGAACATTCATCTAAAAGAGACAGAGGAAGAGAAAGGGAGGACAACATAGAGAGAAGCACTGTGTTAGTGAAACAGTGATACAGTCAAGCACTTTGGCCACAGTCTGAATAAATCACAGATCTCACAGTATCACCTCCTACAATCAGTTTCTTTCACATCTCTCTGTCTCGTTCTCTCTGTCTTTTGCCCTCTTTCTCTCGAGTCCACTGTGTGTTTAGCCTTGTCTTGCTCTATCTACCACTCTGCAGGAGGTCGATAGTGGATTTGTGCTTCACTCTGTTCAAAATCTAAGAATCAAATATAAGCAGTATAGCTTGACTTTCAAAATAGCAGAGTCTGCCAACTAATAGGGACACGAGGGTAGTTCTGACCCGGGATTGATGAACTGCGCTCGGCGACCGACCTCGCTTTCCGGGCGACGAAGGTCACGCCGCGGTCTCTTGGGCAGGCGATGTCCACCCTGGTGTTCCAGGAGCGCCACCTTTGGCTCAACTTGGTTGAGATGCGAGAGGCTGACAAGGCACGGTTCCTTGACACCCCCATCTCCCAGGTTGGCCTGTTCGGCGACACCATCGAGGACTTTGCCCAGCAGTTCTTCACATCCTGCCCTGGTGCGGCTCAAGACCCCGCACTCAAGGGCATCCTCCTGCAGCAACAAAACCGGCTCCTCCGCAGCCCGCCCCCGTGGCCCGGCCCCGGCGTGAGCCCAACACAGGAAGCAGATGCCACCTGTCTCACGGCCGGCCGCCAAGAACCCAAGGAAAGCTTCAAAGTGCCCCTGAGACAGGCGACCCAGGGGTGAGGAGACCGGCTTCTCTGGAGCTGGTGAACAGACCACTCCATCCCCCGGTGGAAGGCTGGGAGGAGAATCTTTTGTTTCATTTTTTGCCGCATGCCCAAGAGGCTGCGGTACCCAAAAGTTTGACAAAAGAGTGGTTTTCTCGTGTCCTGGATCACATGTCCGGTGCGCACGGCCGTCATCACAACCACCGTCCACCACCCCATTTTTGCAGGTATGCCACAAAAATTGAGCTGTGGCACAAACACGCCCGCACGGGATTGGTTCCGGTGGACTACAGGGATGTAGATTCCTCCTACACCCTCCTCGGCCAATCTTATAGTGGGCGGTAGGAGCCAGGTAAATGCTTCGATATCCCTGGACTCAGCACGGCCACAGGGCTCGAGTCCCCTCGATGTGGCACCTCGAGCTCCGCCCCGATGCGAGGCCCCACCCATCGGTACGTCTGACGTGATCATTCCCTTGGTCCCCCTCACCCGGAGTTTGGGCACGTGGCTCGCGCTTTCCAACCCGTCGCAATGGCTGACCCGGACCTTCCGACTCGGCTACAAGATTCAGTTTGCCAGGCACCCGTCCAGGTTCAGTGGCGTCCACTTCACCTCGGTGAAGGGCGAGAATGGCGCTACCTTGTGTGCGGAGATCGTGACCCTTCTGCGCAAGGGTGCAATAGAGCCTGTCCCTCCAGCTGAGATGAAGAAAGGGTTCTACAACCCTTACTTCATCGTACTGAAGAAAGGCAGTGGGTTACGACCAATCCTGGACATGTGAGTACTGAACCGGGCTTTGCAAAGACTCCTGTTCAAGATGCTGACATAAAAACGCATTCTAGCAAGCGTCCGGCATCAAGATTGGTTCACGGCGGTAGACCTGAAGGACACGTATTTCCACGTCTCGGTCTTACCTCGACACAGACCCTTCCTGCGGTTTGCCTTCGAAGGCCAGGCGTACCAGTACAAGGTCATCCCCATCAGCCTGTCCTTGTCCCCTCGCGTCTTCATGAATGTCACAGAGGCAGCCCTTGCCCCGCTAAATGAAGTGGGAGTCTGCATCTTCAACTATCTTGATGACTGGCTAATCCTAGCTCACTGTCGAGAGTTGCTGTGCGCACACAGGGACCTTGTGCTCTGGCACCTCAGCCGACTGGGGCTTCGGGTCAACTGGGAAAAGAGCACGCTCTCCCCGGTTCAGAGCATCTCTTACCTCGGTTTGTAGTTGCACTCAGTCTCGATGACGGTGCGCCTCACAAACGAGAGCACACAGTTGGTGCTAAACTGTCTGAAGGTGTTCAGATGGAGGACAGCAGTTCCATTGAAACTTTTTCAGAGGCTTCTGGGGCATATGGCATCCTTAGCATCGGCCACACCGCTCGGGTTGATGCATATGAGACTGCTACAGCACTGGCTTCAGACTCGAGTCCCGAGATAGGCATGGTGCCACGGGACACATCGCGTGGCCATCATGCCGATCTATCGTCACCTCTTCAGTCCTTGGACCGACCTTGCATTTCTACGGGCAGGGGTTCCCCTAGAGCAGGTCTCCAGGCGTGTCGTGGTTACAACAGATGCCTCCAAGACAGGCTGGGGCAACATATGCAACGGGCACACAGCCGCCGGCTCCTGGACTGGCCTGCGGCTGCATTGGCACATCAAATGCCTAGAGTTGTTGGCAGTACTGCACGCCCTGCGGAGGTTCTAGCCATTGATCCGGGGCAAGCACGTGTTGGTCCGGATGGACAACACAGCGACAGTAGCGTACATCAACCGTCAAGGCGGTCTACGCTCCCGTTGCATGTAACAACTCACCCACCACCTCAAGTCACTATGAGCCACTCACATCCCGGGCGACCTCAATACCGCTGCGGACACGCTGTCACAACAGGTTACACTCAAGGTAGAGTGGAGACTCCACCCCCAGGTGGTCCAGCTGATTTGGAGTCGATTCTGTCGAGCACAGGTAGACCTGTTTGCTTCCCGGGAATCCTCCCACTGCCCGCTTTGGTACACCCTGACCGAGGCACCCCACGGTATAGATGCGCTGGCACACAGCTGGGCCCCTGGACTATGCAAATACGCGTTTCCCCTAGTGAGTCTACTTGCACAGACCCTGTGCAAGGTCAGGGAGGACGAGGAGTAGATCGTCCTAGTAGCACCCTACTGGCCCACCAAGACGTGGTTCTCAGATCTCACAATCCTCACGACAGCCCAAGGCGAATTCCCCTGAGGAAGGACCTTCTTTCTCAGGGACTGACACCATCTGGCACCCGCGACCAGACCTCTGGAATCTCCATGTCTGGCCCTTGGATGGGACGTGGAAGATCTAAGTGGCCTACCACCTGCGTTGGTAGACACGATCATTCAGGCTAGGGCTCCCTCTGCGAGGTGCCTGTATGCCTTGAAGTGGTGTCTGTTCGCTAAGTGGTGTTCTTCCCGATGCGAAGACCCCCAGAGATGCACAGTCGGATTGGTGCTTTCCTTCCTGCAGGAGAGGCTGGAGGGGCGGTTGTCCCCCTCCATCATTAAGGTGAATGTAGCTGCTATTTCGGCTCATCACGATGCAGTAAATGGTAAGGACTTGATCATCAGGTTCCCGAGAGGCACTAGGAGGTTGAATCCCTCCAGACCACGCCTCGTCCCCTCATGGGACCTCTCTGTAGTCCTTCGGGTGTCTACGGGGAGCTCCCTTTGAGCCCTTGGAGTCAGCTGAGCTTAAGGCACTCTCTTTGAAGACTGTCCTCCTGACTGCGTTCACTTCCATCAAGAGGGTAGGGGAACTGCAGGCGTTCTCTGTCAGTGAATCGTGCCTGGAGTTTGGTCCGGGTTACTCTCACATGATCTTGAGACCCCGACCGGGCTATGTGCCCAAGGTTCCCACGACCCCTTTTAGGGATCAGGTGATGAACCTGCAAGCGCTGCCCCAGGAGGAGGCAGATCCAGCCTTGGCATTGCTGTGTCCAGTGCGAGCTTTATGCATCTATTTGGATCACACACAGAGCTTTAGAAGCTCTGAGCAGCTCTTTGTCTGCTTTGGTGGACAGCGGTAAGTAAGCACTGTCTCCAAACAGAGGATCGCCCACTGTGTCATTGACGCCATTGCTATGGCATATCAGGCTCAGGATGTGCCACCCCCTGCGGGGTTATGGGCCCACTCTACCAGGAGTGTGGCGGCCTCCTGGGCCCTTGCCAGTTGCGCCTCCTTGGCAGACATCTGCAGAGCAGCGGGCTGGGAAGCACCCAACACCATTGCGAGGTTCTACAATCTCCGGGTTGAGCCGGTCTCGTCCCGTGTATTGGCAGGCACGAGCAGGTAAGTTCGGGTGTACCGCTTGCACATAATGCCTTTCCCCTCCCTTGAGGTGAAGACGTGTGCTCTTGACTCCCAGTCGTGTTCACAGACTGTGATCCCTGGATGACATTCCTCCTTAGCCCTCTGGCAGTTGAGTTTGCAGAGAAACTCTCTGCCGGCCCAGTATGTGCACTAATGAGGCCCTGTACTGAGGTAGGTGCTCCACATGTGCTGGTTCCCCGAAGGCGACACCATGTGATATCTTCCACAAAATCGTTTCCCTGTTGGTAGACTGCATCTTCCTTGGGCAGAGGCCCCTCTGCCCCCGGTCGCCATGCTTTGTAGAAATTCCTCCCCCTTCGGGTAGGACCTACCATGGGACCTCTCCACATGACATACTTCTGACAAGACTCGGTAAGACCATGTGACGTATTCCACTCAAAATACCCCCCCTCTTTTTGGGCAGGGTGTGGTCTCTGTTGTGTCTTCCCCTTGGGAGGGACACCCCCTGACGTAGACACTTATGGCTCCCAGTCGGTTAACAAATTCCACTCTTTTTGGGGAGACAAAAGAGTAAAAGAGGCCTCGGCTGGGCTAGCCTGTCCCTATATTTGGGCAGTCGACTTGTTCCTGAAGGACCGTTCGATGCTCATAAGAGCGTTGGGGGAGGTTACGTGACGGCCTGGTGCGCTGGCTACGAGGCACACAACGGTCTGTCCATCACGCACCGCCAGTTCGTATAGTTTGTATAGGGACCCCTAGTGTCACTACATCGACACAACGTCGAGTGAGTGACAGATAGGGAACGTCATGGTTACTTTCGTAACCTCTGTTCCCTGATGGAGGGAATGAGACGTTGTGTGCCTCTTGCCACAATGCTGAACTGCCCGCTGAAATGGCCGGGACCTGGTCTCGGCTCCTCAGCACAAAACCTGAATGAGTGGTTGCATACCAGCTCCTTTTATACCTGTATGTCTGGGGGAGTGGCATGCTAATTCCACTCGCCAATTCCCATTGGCCTTTTTTCAAAAAATCAGAGGTGTTTGAGGCTCCCAAGAGTGACCCCTAGTGTCACTACTTCGACACAACGTCTCGTTCCCTCCATCAGGGGACGGAGGTTACGAAAGTAATCATGACGTTTTCAAACGTCTTAGCACAATGACCTATTTCTCAGGAAAATAGCAAATTGTGCTTTGCGCCACTTCATTAACATGCAATACATCCACAGTTTGTGCACATACACCCACAATAGCGCAAACACTCCCACCTACACCCACTTATGGTAGCACGAAAATTGCGATTATAATTAGCGCTCTCACGAAAATTGGATAAGACATTGCGCACGGCCATTGCGCATAGTGTTGCGTGCTCACAGAAATATAGCCCAAAGTCTCCAGAAACTCAAAAATCATAATTTCTAGCTTGATATCTATCTACAATTTGAAATGGAAGTGTAGCTATAATTTCTGCACCACTAAGCGTCACCAAACAGAATTGCAAAAATGATTGCTTTCAGAGAGGTTTTCCGAACACTCCCCCCATATTCTTTGGCAAAAGAAAAGGTAGTCCCACCTCAAACGCACACCACTGGATAAGTCAATGTTGGGCTGGTTGGAGTGTTCAAAACAAACAGAGCAGTGCATTGATAGTGCCACAGAGTCACGGTTTTTACACTTTTCACAGTTTTTCTTCAGAAAAAGTTTATTGTCAGTCTTGCGTGGAGACAGTAATGGTGATAATTTCCTTCAGTAATGGTCTTTTCCAACATCTTACTGAAGGGATGCCATCTTTGTCCACATATTACAGACAAAAAGTAATTTTCGTAATTTTAACGGTAAAAGACTGTAAAAATGCTACAGTAATTTTTTTTAAAAATTTTTATTGGTAGTTACCTTAAAATATCTGGTAATTTTTTTAATATATATATATTTAAAAAGACAATACATGTAGATTTACGGTAAAATTTGGTAATTTTCTTTTTTTTTTAAGGTAAAAAGTATTATTTTCTGTATAATTGAAAGTAAAAATGAATATTATGTTATGTATGTATGTGTATATGTAAATGTGTGTGTGTGTGTGTGTGTGTGTGTGTATATATATATATATATATATATATATATATATATATATATATATATATATATATATATATATATATAAACACACACATGTGTGTGAATTTACAGTAGGCTACCAGTAAAAAGATTACATGCACTTCACTGAATGCATTTTTCTCATGAACTTACATAAAACAGATTTCTACTTGAAGGCTTCAGATTAGTTTTGGAGACAAATATAAATTGTGCCTACATACTGTTTTATTTTCTCTGCAAAAGCAAAATGTTATTTTTTATTTCTTTAATTATTTTAAATGCATATAGTGAATAAAAGCAGTCAACTAGTGCCGAAAACCATTGAAAATCCTTCAATACTGTATAAAAAGCATTCCAGGTGACATGAAGTTTTTTGAGAGAATGTCCAGAAAAAAATTAGATTTTAATGGAAAAATAATGTAAAAATGCTAGAGTAAAACAAAACAACAACAACAAAAAACTTGAATTGGTTAACAGGTGCCTTAACATTTACAGTAAAAAAAATATATAATATATTAACAAGACCATACATTTAATTTTACAGTAAAATATTGTAAAAAATTATGCTTTTTAGGTGTAAAATTTATGATTTTACCATATAATCAATGCTAAAAATGTATATTACTCTTAACATATTAACATAAAAAAACATAATCTCATTAATAAGTGTTTATTTAGTTTCATCCATAATTCCACACCCTCATATTTAGTTTATACATACACACACACACACACACACACACACACACTGGTGGCCAAAAGTTTGGAAGAATGTACAGATTTTGCTGTTTCGGAAGGAAATTGGTATTCAACTGATCACAAAGTATAGTCAGGACATTACTGATGTAAAAAACTGCATTTTTGATCAAATCTAGACAGGCCTCATTTCCAGTAGCCATCACTCCAACATCTTATCCTTGAGTAATCATGCAAAATTGCTAATTTGGTACTAGAAAATCACTTGCCATTATATCAAACACTGCTGAAAGCTATTTGGTTCGTTAAATGAAGCTTAACATTGTCTTTGTGTTTGTTTTTGAGTTGCCACAGTATGCAATAGACTGGCATGTCTTAAGGTCAATATTAGGTCACAAATGGCAAAAAAGAAACAGCTTTCTCTAGAAATTCATCAGTAAATCATTATTTTGAGAAATGAAGGCTATAGAATGCTTAAAATTGCCAAAAAACTGAAGATTTCATACAAAGGTGTACACTACAGTCTTCAAAGACAAAGGGCAACTGGCTCTAACAAGAATAGAAAGAGATGTGGAAGGCAAGATGTACAACTAAACAAGAGGATAAGTACATCAGAGACTCTAGTTTGAGAAATAGATGACTCACATATCCTCAGCTGACAGCTTCATTGAATTCTACCCACTCAACACCAGTTTCATGTACAACAGTAAAGAGAAGACTCAGGGGTGCAGGCCTTATGGGAAGAATTGTAAAGAAAAAGCCACTTTTTAAACAGAAAAACAAAAAGAAAAGGTTAGAGTGGGCAAAGAAACACAGACATTGGACAACAGATAATTTGAAAAGAGTGTTATGGATCTTAACCCCATTGAGGGATCAGCTAGACTGTAAGGTGCGAGAGAAGTGCCCGATAAGACAGCCACATCTATGACAAGTGCTACAGGAAGCGTGGGGTGAAATGTCACCCGAGTATCTGGACAAACGGACAGCTAGAATGCCAAGGATCTGCAAAGCTGTCATTACTGCACGTGGAGGATTTTTTTATGAGAACTCTTTGAAGTAGTTTAAGAATTTTTTTTTCAAATTGTAATAGTAATTTTTCATGTTATTAATGTCCTGACTATACTTTGTGATTAGTTGAATGCCACTTTGGTGCATAAAAGTCTAATTTCTTTCCATAAGAGCAAAATCTGTACATTATTCCAAACTTTTGGCTGCCAGTGTATCTCACATGCATATCAGGAGCAGAGAATATCAAAAACACATGCACAATAGCACACCAGAATGTTTGTAAGGTGCTGAATCTAAACAATGTCTAAAATCCAAAGAAAGAGTGCATATAATATTAGTTCAAAAGCATACAGTATGTTTATATCATTTTTAGAAGATAAGACATTTTTACACCTGACATACTGGGTGCTCCAGTTTCTCTCATTCATTTTAATATGGTGGTCTATTTTGGGCTAAAAAGTCCCTGTTTAAAATTTGCTATGCATTCTGATCAAATAAGATTTTTTTTTTACAAGCAACATTAGAGTAGATGTTTTACCAGTGCCTGATTCTGTTTTAGAGAACTCTTAGAAGTGTGAAATGGACTTCAATTGTTCTGTCTGCTGTCATTGAGGTCATTGCACAGAATAGTTGTTAGTGAAGGGCTTCAGACATCACCACCACGAGGAATTAGAGTGCACTGGGAAGTGGGCATGCCAAATTGGGGAGAAAAGGTAATAAAAATATACATAACATTTTTTTTAAAATAAGGCCATCAGAAATCTTGTTGTTCCATCAGCCAATAAGTGTTGTCATTATGGTCAGAGTGATTAAACACAAGGCTTCTGCAAATTAAGCTTAAAATTATTTTAAAAATGAAAGAAATTTAATTTTTGAAATTTAGCTTTGAGTGAGGTGACAACTATATACAAAGATGTTCAAAATTAGAAAAGTGACAGACTTGACTGCACTTGACTGTTTGTTGAATTCATTCTTTTGTTTGTTTACAATTAGTGCACCATCTGCATGCATTTAATAAACTACACTTTACAACATTTTTACCACATAAAGAGGTCAGAGGCCTTGTATTAATTTGCTCTAGTAACTGTTTCGGTGTGCAGAAACTTGAATGAGAGGAAACATCAGGCTTGACGCTTAACCTCATTTGTGTACTGTTATCACATGTCTCTGGCTTTGTCTCATATGCAATTTTCATAGAAGACTTCTTAGTAATAACACTGCATTCAACATAATATAAATAGCTACATAATTTAAACATATTACAGTACAAGAAGAAATATGACCTATTGCAGTACACCTATTATGTTTATCACAACAATGGTAAGCAAAGGTTTGAAGTGAGACCCAAGCAAAAAAAATTTTTAATTAAAAGAAATAAAAAAAAAAACACAATCTACACTTAACTTAAAGGAAAACAAAGATGACAAAACATACATAAGCCATTTCCCAGTACTGTTTATCAAGCAGAAAAATGTGTTTGGATTAAATAGTGCACCCTACTTGACCACAGTAACCAATAACTTTACATCAACATAAACCTATTTGTCTGTGCAAAAAACAAGTGAAAGCCCACTCGTTGCTGCAGCAGTCTGGGATTTTACCTCTTTGCCTTATCATTGGGAAGAATCAAGCATGGGGTCCAAAACAACAAAGTTATAATGTTCTCAGACTATAGATTGTATCGCTTATCTGATGTCCCTCTTCCCACTTGTAACCTTTGGTTTCCTTGCTTTTTGTACATCCGTTTTATTGACATAAATGGGCTCTTCTGTAAAACAGAACAAATGGAAAGTCTGATATTAAAAATAGATACTGTATGAGTGTTGGTGTTTAAGGTATCTACAAACTTTTGGCCATTTGGTGTGGCAGCAATTCAATGATTTTCAGTTATATATTTCAAATGCATTTCTAAATTCAAACAGCTACTGTATATTGAGCAGCTCTGTGTGAACATAGTTATTCGTAATAGATATAATAATAAAAGAGGAAAATTATAAATGAAAATCACACTTACTTGAAGTGCAACAACACTTTTTTCTACATTTGAAGATGAAAATGGTGGCTACAATAAGGACAACTGAGAGTGCTGAGCACACAGGTATTTCAATCAGTGCTGTGTTAGGATCATGGGATTCTATGAAGAAAGAAAGACAGCAAAATTAAAATACATAAGTAGCTGTAAATAATGATCAGTATATCATAACACTAGAAACACACAAATGGACAGCCCCTAGATTATACAGTTCTCCATTGTCTACCATTCCAATGGATTTTGATGTCATCACTGTTTTTGAGTTGTTAGGATAATTTTCTTTAGATTTAGTGTTCCCTATCTGTCACACACTCGACGTTGTGTCGATGTAGTGACATTAGGGGTCACTCTTGGAAGCCCGAGACACCTCTGGTCTTTTATAAAAGGCCAATGAAAATTGGCGAGTGGTATTTGCATGCCACTCCCCTGGACATACGGGTATAAAAGGAGCTGGTATGCAACCACTCATTCAGATTTTCTCTTCGGAGCCGAACAGTCACGCTCACTGAGCTGAATTCCCACGACTGTTCATTCACCTCTGCTGGATCTGATGGCGCATTTCAGCGGCTTCTCCCTCCTCTGCAGTGGTGCACTGCAGAGAATGCACCTGGGCGCTTCGGCAGAAATAAAAGTGTATATTTCTCTAAAAGAGCGGCACACACGGAATTTCTTTTTAAAGACGCATCTTTTTAAATATGCCTTTCCGATTGTGTGTTATTCCTGGTTGTGCTCGTTATCTCTCACCTTCTGATGGTCACAATCACTGTCTTTCATGTCTGGGCACTGCTTACGCGGAGACAGCATTCGTGGATGGTCATGTACTCATTGCGAGGACATGTCCATGGCAACGATGTGGTCGCAGCTCACCTTCGTAAGAAAGCAAGCCACCCTAGAGGCTCCCCGCCTCGGTCCTTTTACCCACTGGTATGAGGCCAGCGTGGCTAGCACTGGGGGCGATTTGGGGACCCCAATGGGACCGCCTTTGCCAGGTATCCCCCCGCGGACCTCCCATTCCCCAGCACGCTTGTCTGCCCCGATCGGGCTTCCGGATGAGTCCGCCGGCTCGTCTCATGGCAAGTTCGACCTCTTATTCGGAGCCCGCGAAAGTGATAAGCTCTCAAGCGCAGCATCGGAGAGCGGGCTCGTCCAGTCGGACGCGGAAGCCTCAGCTGGGCTCCTCCCTTCAGGGACGATTGCCTAGTCACAGGCTGACGCGGAGATGACGACATGCTTTCCCGGGCAGCCGCGAGCGTCGGCTAGAGTGGAACCCTCCGCTCTTCCCCGAACCCTCGCGGCTCGATGATTGGTTCCTGGGCTCGCGGCGCCTCTCAAAGCCACACCCCGCCCCGTTCAAGTGCATGGAGAGCTGACAAGGTCATGGGAGGCACTTTTTTACTGCCTGGTCCCGATCTTTTCAGCTTCCCTGCCCTCACTACCCTCGATGGTGTGGTGGCCTAGGGCTATTCGGCAATCCCCTGGTGGATAAAGGCGCTCGCGGTGCACCTATGCCCGCAGAGCGCCGTCACCTGGCGTGGGTGCCCAAAGCCCCCGTCCAAGGCCTGTAGGTTTACGTCGTCTCTGACGGCCAAGGCCTACGGTGCAGCTGGACAAGCCGCCTCCGCCCTGCACGCCATGGCTCTCCTGCAAGTCCGCCAAGGTGCTAAAGGAATTGCACGAGGGTAGTTCCACCCCGGGATTGATGCAGGAACTGTGCTCGGTGACCAACCTCGCTAACCGAGCGACGGAGGTCACGGCGCGGTCTCTCGGGCGGACAATGTCCACATTAGTGGTCCAGGAGCTCCACCTTTGGATCAACCTAGTCGAGATGGGTGAGGCCGACAAGACACGATTCTTTGCTGCCCCCATCTCCCAGGCTGGCCTATTCGGCGACATCGTCAAGGACTTTGCCCAGCAGTTCTCGACGGTGGAGCAGTAGACAGAGGCTATCCAGCATATCCTGCCCCAGCACGGCTCAAGATCCTGCACCCCGTCTGCTCGCCACCAAGGGCGTCCCCCTGCGGTGACTGCTCCGGCTCCGCTGCAGCCCGCCCCTTCGGCCCGGCCCCGGCATGGAGCCCACCACAGGAAGCAGACGCCACCCATCTTGCAGCCACCCAGAATCCGTGAAAGGCTTCAAAGCACCCTTGAGACAGGCGACCCAGGGATGACGAAACCCGCTGCTCTGGAGCTGGTAAGCAGATCTCTCCATCGTTTTGTTACTTTTGCATTTAATTGCGCTGCATGCCCAAGTGGCTGCAGTACTCAAGAGTTCAGCAAGAGCAGTTTCCTTGTTCCCTGGGTCATGTATCCAGTGTGCACGGCCATCATCACGACCACCGTCCACCTCTCTATTTGGCAGGTTTGGCGCTGCAGCAGCAGTCTCCCACCCCTGAGCACCCAGCTGTGGCACAAATCTGCCCCCGATGTGACAGTCTCCACGGGTCATGAGGACAGGCCTCTTCCTCCCCCATCCCAGGCTGTTCTGGGGGTGGTCACAAGGAGCCAGGTAAGTGCTTCGATGTCCCTAGACTCAGCACGGCCATGACATGGTGTGGCACCTCGAGCTCCGCCCCGCCGCGAGGCCCCACCTGCCGGTACGTCTGACGACGTTGTACTTTTGGTCCCCCTTGTGCGGAACTTGGTCTGGACCGTCCGACTCGGCTATGCGATTCAGTTCGCCAGGTGTCCACCCAGGTTCAGCGGTGTTCACTTCACCTTGGTGAAGGACGAAAACTCTGCTACCGTGCGCGGAGATCTCTACCCTCCTACGGAAGGGCACGATAGAACCTGTCCCTCCGGCCGAGATGAAGAAGGAGTTTTACAGCCCCTACTTCATCGTACCAAAAAAAGGCGGTGGGTTGCATCCAATCTTGGACCTGCGAGTACTGAACCGGGCTTTACACAGACTCCTGTTCAAGACGCGGATGCAAAAACGCATTCCGGTGAGCGTCCGGCATCAAGATTGGTTCGCAGCAGTAGACCTGAAGGACGCGTACTTCCACATCTTGATCCTTCCTTGACACAGACCCTTCCTGCAGTTTGCAATCGAGGGTCAGGCATATCAGTACAAGGTCCTCCCATACGGCCTGTCCCTGTCCCCTCGCATCTTCACGAAGGTCGCAGAGGCAGCCCTTGCCCAGCTAAGGGAGGTGGGCATTCGCATTTTCAATTATCTCGACGACTGGCTAATCTTAGCTCACTCTCAGGACATGTTGTGTGCACACAGGGACTTGGTGCTCTCACACCTCAGCCGACTAGGGCTTCGGGTCAACTGGGAAAAGAGCAAGCTCCTCCCGGTTCAGAGCATCTCTTTTCTCAGTTTGGAGTTGGACTCAGTCTCTTTGACAGCGTGCCTCACGAACGAGTGAGCCCAGTCGGTGTTGGTCTGTTTGAAGGTGTTCAAACAGAAAACAGCAGTTCCACTGAAACTTTTTCAGAGGCTCCTGGGGCATATGGCATCCTCAGCAGTGGCCACCCCGCTCGGGTTGATGCATATGAGACCACTTCAGCACTGGCTTCAGACTCGACTCCCGAGATGGGCATGGTGCTGCGGGACACATCGCATGGTCATCACGCCGGTCTGTTACTGTCTTTTCAGCCCTTGAACCGACCTCTCGTTTCTACGGGCAGGTTTTCCCCTAGAACTGGTCTCCATGCACGTCGTGGTCACAATGGACGCCTCCAAAACGGGCTGGGGCGCTGTTTGCAATGGGCACGCAGCCGCTGGCTTGTGGACGGGCCCGCGACTGCATTGGCACATCAACTGCCTCGAGTTGTTGGCAATTCTGCTTGCCCTGCGGAGGTTTCAGCCGTTGATCCAGGGCAAGCACATGTTTGTTCAGACAGATAACATGGCAACGGTAGCACATGTCAACAACCAAGGCGGTCTGCGCTTTCGTTGTATGGCACAACTCGCCCGCCGTCTCCTCCTCTGGAATCAGCAGCACTTCAGAAGTCACTGTGTGCCACTCACATCCCGGGCAACCTTGACACTACAGCGGATGCGCTGTCATGACAGGTTACCCTCAGGGGAGAGTGGAGACTCCACCCTCAGGTGGTCCAGCTGATTTGGAGTCGATTCGGACAGGCACAGGTGCACCTGTTCGCCTCCCAAGAATCCTCCCCACTGCCCGCCCCCGTGCCCCGCCTGTTTCCCCCAGTGAGCCTACTTGCACAGACCCTGAGCAAGGTCAGGGAGGACGAGGAGCAGGTCATACTGGTAGCACCCTACTGGCCCACCCAGACATGGTTCTTGGACCTCACGCTCCTCGCGACAGCCCCCCCTGGCGAATTCCCCTGAGGAAGGACCTTCTTTCTGAGGGACAGGGCACCATCTGGTACCCGTGACCAGACCTCTGGAATCTCCATGTCTGGCCCCTGGACAGGACGCGGAAGATCTAAGTGGTGGTAGACACGATCACTCAGGCTAGGGCCCCCTCTACGAGGCGCCTGTATGCCTGTAAGTGGCGTCTGTTCGCTAAGTGGTGTTTTTCCCAATGGGAAGACCCCCAGAGATGTGCAGCCGGATCAGTGCATCCTTCCTGCAGGAGAGGTTGGAAGGGAGGCTGTCCCTTTCCACCTTGAAGGTGTACGTTGCCACCATAGCAGCACACCATGACGCAGGTGACGGTAAGTCCTTAGGGAAGCACGACCTGATCATCAGGTTCCTAAGAGGCACCAGGAGGCTGAATCCCCCCAGACTGCGCCTTGTTCCCTCATCGGACCTCTCTGTAGTTCTTCAGGGTCTACAGAGAGCCCCCATTGAGCCTTTGCAGTCAGCCGAGCTTAAGGCGCTCTCCTTGAAGACTGCCCTCCTGACTGCACTCTCTTCCATCAAGAGGGTAGGAGACCTGCAAGCGGTCTCTGTCAGTGAAACGTGCCTGGAGTTTGGTCTTGGTTACTCTCACGTGATCCTGAGACCCCGACCGGGCTATGTGCCCAAGGTTCCCACCACCCCTTTTAGGGACCAGGTGGTGAACCTGCAAGCGCTGCCCCAGGAGGAGGCAGACCCAGCCCTGTCATTGCTGTGTCCGGTGCGCACTTTATGCATCTATTTGGATCTCACGCAGAGCTTTAGAATCTCTGAGCAGCTCTTTGTCTGCTTTGGTGCACAGCGGAAAGGAAGCACTGTCTCCAAGCAGAGGATCACCCACTGGGTCATTGACGCCATAACTATCTTGCCCAGGACATTCTGCCCCCGGTAGGGCTACGAGCTCATTCTACCAGGGGTGTAGTGGCTTCCTGGGCCCTGGCCAGAGGTGCCTCTCTAACAGACATTTGCAGAGCAGCGGGCTGGGCAACACCCAACACCTTTGCAAGGTTCTACAACCTCCGGGTGGAACCGGTTTCGTCCCAGGTAGTGGCACGCAACACAAGCGGATAAGCCCGGGATAGCCAGCCGGGTGCATCGCTTGCACATAGCGCCTTCCACCTCCTTTTGAGCTGAAGATGTGCGCCATTAATTCCCAGTAGTGTTCACAAGTTTGTTCCCTGGTTGACTTCCACCGAGCCCTGTGGCAGTCGAGTTTTCGGAGAGGTTCGCTGCCGGCCCAGTACACGTGCTAACTAAGAGTCCTGTTCTGGGGTAGGTGCTCCGCATGTGGCAGTTCCCTGTAAGGCTAACCCCATGCGATATATATCTTCTGCTTATTCGTTTCCCTGTTGGCAAACTGCGTCTTCCTTGGGCAGAGCTCAATGTTTCCATGTTTGTAGTAACTCCTCCCCCATTCGGCAGGATCTACCTTGAAGACTCTCCACATGGTTGGAAAGACCATGTGATGTATCCTTCCACTTAAATATCATCCCCTCTCTTTGGGCGAGGTGTGGTCTCCGCTGTGTCTTCCCCTTGGGAGGGACACCCCCCGACTAGACCTGGTGGCCCAGTCAGATAATCCCCCTTCTTTTTTAGGGAGTGGAAAAAAGAGAGGGGGAAAAGAGGCCACGGCTGGGTTAAGCCTGTCTCTATCTCTTGGGTAGAAGACTTGTCCCCAAAAAGGGCTGTTCGACACTCATCACTATGTTGGGGGAGGTTATGTGTCGACCTGGTGTGCTGGCTATGAGGCACACAGTAGTCTGCCACCACACACCGCCAGTACACGTAACACAGTTCAGCCAATTGTGGCGTTTCGTATAGGGACCCCTAGTGTCACTACATCGACACAACGTTGAGTGAGTGACAGATAGGGAAAATCATGGTTACTTGTGCAACCTCTGTTCCCTGATGGAGGGAACGAGACGTTGTGTCCCTCCTGCCACAATGCTGAACTACCCGCTGAAATGGCCGGACCTTATATTGGCCATTCATTGGCCTTTTATCAAAGACCAGAGGTGTCTCGGGCTCCCAAGAGTGACCCCTAGTGTCACTACATCGACACAACATCTCATTCCCTCCATCAGGGAACGGAGGTTACACAAGTAACCATGACGTTTTTGGGGCAGATTTTATTTATCATCAAAAACAATATTAGCTACACATTCAACAGCACTTGCCACTTAGACAGTGAATACAGATATTTGACAGCTACAGGTCACTAAAGTGTCTGCAGATGTACTAAACCCAAAGTTAGGCCAAGAATCGATTTCAAATGTTACAGTAGATTGCACAGAAGAAAAAAAGAGGAATTCACTATTGGCAATTTTTTAACTCCCACAATTTAAATATCTGGGGCATTTTCATCACTTTCAGTGGCAATCTGATGGTTGATCCGAATGTTGTTCCAGACCAACAAGGATGTTGATACAGGAACATGTTCTACATGACAAAGTCATTGTCACTGTGTATGTGTAGCTAGCACAAAGTGTTGAATCAACAATTTCTATTAGAAAGGAACGATGTAATCTAACATTGTTATAAGAATAAAGAGTTGCATGTGCAGTGATTGGAAAGGTACCTGATGGTTTAAATGTTGAGTTGTACACAGTGTTGTTGTGTTGTTCCAAGTCTCGAGCTAGGAAAACCATGTATTAGTATCAACAAATATACACACCCCTAAAATAATTAATAATTCTTTGTTAATTATATCAATAACACCATTCTTATCAAATCCTATTAAATTATTATTGTAAAACAATCATGAGATAAACAGCCTAAAAATAATTGTAAGACATTAGTGAGAGGTACCATTAAGTACTTGAAAATAGATCTGCTGTGTTTGCATTCTTTGATCCTGGAAAACGATGGTGCATGAGTAGTTCCCAGAGTCTTCATCTTTAACATCTTTAATGTAAAGTGTACCGTTCTTTGTTATTTGCATCCTAGTCCTCTTACTGAAAATCCTTGAATCATGATATTGATTTTTATTTAGAACAATCTTGGCCAGCAGAATGTTTTTTTTGCTCGTATGATATTTCCATTCAACCTCATTAATAGAAGTGCCCGCCAGAAGTTCAGGTAGAGGAAACAATATAGTCTTTCCCTTCGATATGGATATGTGCACACCTTTTACAAGAGAGACAATAAGGTTTTTTAATTAATTAAAAGGTGTTGTGTGTCACTGGACAGTAAATGGCTAGTGAATGGCAGTAAATAAAAATTAACTGTAATGATAATTTATTATATCATCATATATACAGTATATATTATTACATTCTGAAGAGTTTCACACACATAAAAATTAATTAAGACTCTTGGGTGAGAGTGTAAAAAAGGCAGTATAACAGAAATATGGGCAATTTATATGTTTGGTGGTAAAATATTAAATGTCTCAAAACTCTACCCACACAAACACATACATATACATATACAATGTACAATGTAACAAAACAAAAAAACAAAAAAACTAAAATAGGATTAGTTATAAAATTGTAAAAGGACAACCTTATGTACTCTTTATTGCCAAATTACACTATATATTTCTCTATGTAAGCTATATTGATGTTTGAAGTGGCGAGGCATACTGAAAAAGAATAGTTGCAGGTTCAAACACACTAAGAAGTGTTCCAGGAGCTATAACCATTGTGCCCTGTCTGTGACTAAGGCATCTGACCTCAGGTCCATGAGGACCGTCCCTCTAATGGGTGTAATGTCAAGCACTTTGTTTAAAACCATTGGCTGAATGACAACTTTCTATACTTGCATACTACACATAAATATGAATGTGAACATGGTATTTAACATATATTTAATTACATAACAAATGGAAACTGAAAACAGTCAATGTATTACAAGAGTAATGCCAGTGTAAAATGCATTGAACACCCGAGTAAACACATATGGATCATAGAGGACCCACATATGAATTGTAGGGGTAGTGATGCAAATTCTTTTATATTTTAAAGAATATTAAATTAAACTTTAAAAAGGTCAGTTCACATGGTCAAAGACACCTTAACTGAGAAATACAATGAGTGGCAGATCAAAAGACCACTTCATGTAAA
This sequence comes from Myxocyprinus asiaticus, assembly GCF_019703515.2. Taxonomy (NCBI): domain Eukaryota; kingdom Metazoa; phylum Chordata; class Actinopteri; order Cypriniformes; family Catostomidae; genus Myxocyprinus; species Myxocyprinus asiaticus. Next base: position 12,864,180 of record NC_059354.1, on the reverse strand, counting down.
ACATTATAGTCAAAAAATAGATGGCCGTGCAATTTTTATCCCACATTTGTTTTCTAGGGTTAAAGTAACACAACTGAAAAATAATATACATAAGATCACAAGTCTCACCTGATGTCAGCTGCAAAAGAGTAAAAAAGATGATGCACTGATAATTTCTCATCCCAGCTAAAATCCACCTTAAAAAATTAATAAATAAAAATACTGTTAGTCATCAAGGCTGCTTTTCCAATACTTTCTCTCCCAGACAGGGAGAGTATTTTTCATATTTCTTTTAACACAAACGTTTGTGTCATATTTTTCTGGCAGAAAGAGAGATGCGAAGTGTGAAGTGCACAGCTGATTAGGTTTTAATGTATATGCTGGCTCTCAAATGCTTTTTTCATAATTAAGTATCTGTAGGTGTTTTCTTACAATAGATGTTGTCATATTGCCCCCTATAGAACTGATGATGGCACTGCAGAAAATTAATTACTCTGAACAAAATTTCCCCAACCAAAGTTACTCATGGGGTCAAATGGCAAATAAGTAATATTTTTGCTACAAGATTAGTGTATAACTCATGGACAGATTACAAAATTAGATCAACAATTACATTTTCAAATACTGTAAAACTATAGACTTCCTGTCAATAAAGCAAAGCAGTTCATGGTGTGTGTGTGAGAGAGAGAGAGAGAGAGTGAGAGAGAGAGAGAGTGAGAGAGAGAGAGAGAGAGAGAGAGAGAGAGAGAGAGAGAGAGAGTATTATTTTTATCTACCATGTGGTCTTTAAGGAAATGCTCAACTTCCTGTGCCTAGCAAACTATAACTGCCAGACACCAAACATGAATCATTTGAGCTCAATAATCTTCAAAGACTACATTAACTATCTGGAACAGCAAGAAGTATTAAACCAGTCAATAAAAAAGCCCTGACTGATTGTGTTAGTGTTTTCTAAATAATAATAATAATAATAATAATAATAATAAATGAATAATCATAAATGCACAGATGCTATCAAAGACATTTGTTTTCCATACACTTTTCAGCCCTCTTCATATCAAGAACCCTTTTTGCTGTATCTGATTCCATACATGGCTTTCTGAAGAACTTCTGAATAAAAAGTTCTGCTCTGACATCAGTCATAAATACAAAAAAGTGACATAAATGCACAGAATCGGTCTGATGGAATATGAATATGAAAATGCTCTTTAGCAAAAAAATAATAATACAAAACTGGTAATTTATAGAATAGTTGTCATGGAATAACACACACACACACACACATTATATGGATAGGAGAAAGCATAATGACCAATAAGAGATGTACTCAAACACACGCATGAAAATAGAAGTGTGTGTGTCTGCGTGCTCAGAGGCAAATGAAAACGACAGAACACAGGAAATTCAAACAGATTACAAGCACTGTTGTTTGACCGCTTTACACCGAATTATCTCTGCACTGAATAATTCCATCCCTCTCTGCTTCTATTACTGAATGCTGTTGTATCTTATACTGTCCAACTGACAGGTTTGAAACTTTATGTTTCACTGTGTGAAACTCTGACTAGACTGTTTCAGTACTACACTGTCATCTGTGGTTATCGGTCCAGTATTTACATTACGGCAGACAAGTAATATTGAACTTGCTGGAACTATGGGAAATTCCTTTAGCAAGCGAAGGTAGGTCATCTAAAGAGCTTGATTATGTACTGGTAATATGTAGGGAATCAGCAATCTATTAGGCTACTATAAGTCTATTACTGTTTATTAGACAGAGTTATAAAGCCTTTCTGAATGCTAATGCTAATCTTTCTAGTTGCTGAAGAGTTATTGTTGATTTTCTGATATGTTAAACTGCAGTACATACAATATGTGATTTACATTACATGTTTTAAACTACTTTTTTTATCCTCAGAAAAAAGAAACCTCAAGAAACTGGTAAGAATTATTATTATTTTATTTATTTTTTGTCAGCTGACATACTATAAAGTCTCATTTTTTAAAGACAAATTGTTAAAGCCAATGTATTTTTAAGGAAGTTCTTTTTACAAAATAAGCCAGGCTTCTGCAAGCATGAGTTTATTTTTATGTGAACAAAGTGCATGTCAGGTCAATAGCTCTTTTTCATGCATGCACTCCTATAGCTGAGAGTGCTATTTTAACCGGATGTTGGTGTGATACAAATCCGTAAAGAGCATATGTGAATGGATGCCTGCACTGTTCACTCACCACTGAATTGGTAGTGATAGCTAATGTTCTTTGTATGTTTCATCAAGCAGAGACTGGTAACCCAAATGACACAGCCACAATGGTAAGAATGTATTCTGAATATTTGTATTGCATTCTAGTTAGATTGACATTTTCATCTTTCTTTGCCAGTGTAAACTGGTAAAATTAAAATATTACAACTGTACAATTTAAACTCACAATGTTTTCATTTGTTATATCCATAGCCCTTTACCTTACATCTTTAATAATATCAAGTAGTAATTTTCAATGTTAGAAAACATCTTTCAGACAGGTATGGTGTCAGTTTCATCACAGTTATTCTAGGTTTTTAAGGCTTTTCCACCTGAACAGCTGCCTAAAAAGCAGTCGATGCTTGTTTTGCATTTTGGCGCATCATAAAGTCTGCTCTGAATGGGTCTGTTGACTAGAATATTCAAATGATGACCTGCACAGCATTAGCCAAAGTGGTATTTTCCTGTTCCTCAATCCAAATGATGCTATCGATAAAAATGGAACCCAGCTGGAAAACTTAGTGAAAGTAAATGACACTGAGGACAAAAATAAGTTAATAAATTGCCACATCCTTGAAGAAATTGCATAACTTCCTTGAAAGTTGCATTTTTTTTTTCTAAGCCAGTTTACGCATTCGTGCTTGAAAGTGTCATTTAGCAGACAGAGCTTTCTAAACCAAAGGCAGTTATTGTACTACCTCACTGCTCAGTCAGTCAGATAGCGTGAAATTACAATGAAGAATCAGATGGTATGTAGACAGTCTGATCTGATCATACAATAAACATGTGAATTAATTAACTTCTCCAATAACTAATGAATTAACTTATCCATTAATTAATTAATTGCTTCATCAGTGAATACCTTTATCCTTTCCACCAATCTCCGAACCGCGTACAGAGGATGGCAAGATATTATAGACAACAAAGGATCTATGCTGCCTTAGTAACAGGCCAAATGAAGGTATCTTAGTAGGCATCATGGCTACTGTATGCAAATTGGATTGGGACACGCCTAGATGCCTTCCTACTTCCATATACTGCTAACAGAGGCAGCATGCTTCTGGTATCTGATACAGCCTTATCTAAATGTTATCCTATACTTACAGTGTACTTTCTAATTACAGTATGGTGTCCCTAGACGAGCCTGGGGATATGTGGCCTGTACATGGGGGTAAAATGATGACAGATCATGGATTACCCTTTATCCCCTTCAAGTAATCATACAATTTCCATCCCAGATCTTTCACTTCTAGACTACACCTCCCCAATTCATACTAGCTCTATAGAAAAGATACTGTTGAACATTTCAATCATTATTGGCCAAGGAAAAAAAGATACTGTTAATTGAGCTCATGTTGACTTTTTGTGAAAGCAGGGCATGTTGTCACACTATGGGGTCAGCTGTGTTAGTGGAACACGTGTTCCTAGAAATTTTCATAGAAAGCCTTAGAATTGTTTTTTTAACCTTTTCGTTTAAATGGAATTTTATAAACTAGGTTCGGGAGGAGCAAGGTCATTTAATCCGACCAATCACCTCACAAGAGTAAGCGTATATAAACAGCCGCTTACCTCTACATGGCGTCGAGTCTTCCGGCATCCCTCCATCTCCCCTTTCTCCTCCTATCCACGTTTATAATATCCTCAAAGCAAGATCAAATGAACTTGTGAACAACTGAAATTATATAGTACCTTCATTATATAGTTGTCCCTTGCCTGCATGTGTGTGGTTTGATTATGCTTGCTTGTTTACCCAACAGATATTACAAAGATTTGATGGTATTGGAATTTTAGTTTGGATGATAGAATTCTCAAAAATGCTTTTAATTTAAGATGGTTTTGAACTAGAAACAAAACCACTGGTAGAAGACAACACATTTGTTAAACTGGACTGTCAACTCAAAACCTGATAGTAATAGGGATATAGCCCTTAGGGCAATTACCAGCCCCAATCCCCCTTTTATGAAAACAATGTTTCTCCTTGTGTTGAAATATAAATTAGAAATTCACTATTAGACAATATATTTATATGAAAATAAAAATGTGCATATAAAACAAAACTGTTACATACATTTTATTTTCAATATGAGGATTAATGCTGTGGAAGGTAACAGACTAATGACATTGATACTGAGAGTTTCTCCAACTTAAATGGCAGTTGATTTTATGAATTTATTGTTTTGGACTTACACAGACACCTAGCGGTGTGGATGCAGCATCATTCAAACACAATATTATTCAGTAACCAAAGTCATTGTAGAAATTCACTATTTTCAGTCAGCCATGATTCATTTAATCCATGAGTCAAAGTGTCCAATAACAGGGCGGTTACTGAGATTAAGCAAATAGTATTCAGATGGTCATGTGATTTAAACATGGCAGCCCCCAAGAGGAGACCTCTCAATGTAGAATAAAACAGCTATTTATAAGGTTCCTGATATGACTGGAGTCTTTATCTCATATGAGTGGTCATGATTTTATACACATATTTCAAAATTACAGTTAATTTCTTTAGGAGTAAAATTTTTTTAATAAGGGAATAATTACTGAGTATACTTTTAAATAATTTAAAAAATGATGAGTCCGCACTCGAAATAGGAAAAATCAATTTATTTCCACAGAGGCCCCAACAAAGCAAAAGATGTGCAAAAAGTGCCAAGTGAAGCAGCAAAATGTCTTCAGGATCACCCCTTCATCAGTGCTAAATACCTATAAGCAACACACCTGCAGTCATTTATAGTACCGTAAACCTTCTTGTATTAGGTATACAACTGGATTAAAAGTCAAAAAGATGTAGTTTTATACATCCAAAGAGACATTTGCTTGTACATATACAGTATACTTTATATACATACACAACAACCGAACATCTTGTACAAATCTATACATGGACAATCAAGGAGAAATGTATTTAATGTATATATATTTTGTGGTCTATACTATAAAATATATATATATATATATATATATATATATATATATATATATATATATATATATATATATATATGTAAAAAAAAATCGAAAAATTTGTGATATAATGTCTAAGTGTGGTCCAAAAGTGTAATGTGTTATATAAATATGTATGTACAAGCAAGTTGTATATGTAATACTAGAAGGTTTACAGTAAATTATTGTACTATAAATGATTGCAGGTGTGTTGCTTATAGGTATTGTATTGAATTTAATAATAAAAGAGAAGAAATATTAAAAAGCTATCCAGATGTTAATATGCCAAGGAAACCATCCGAGGACACATTAGATGTTGATTTTAATTTGGATGAACTAAACCTGGCAATTAATGGATGCAAAAATACAGCACCAGGAGAAAACCAAATATGCTATATCACGTTCAAACATATGCTAACAGAAACACTTAAAAGTATACAAAAGCTATTTTATATAATATGGAAAGAAGGTAAGATACCAACAAACTGGAAAAGGGCAGTTGTGCTTCCATTTGCAGAGCCTGGAAAAGATCCAACAAGTCCCAAAAGTTACAGACCGATAGCCCTAACATCCAAGTTGATGGAAAAAATGATAGTATATAGAGTATCATTTTATCTAGAATATAATAGAAAGATTAGACAATATCAGTGTAGCTTTAGGAAAGGAAGGTCTACATTTTTCTATGAAATAGAAAAAGCATTTATCCTAAAGGAAACTGTAGTAACAGTGTAATTTGGTATTGAAAAGGCATATGACACAGTGTGGAAAGAAGGATTATTAATGAAGCTGCAGAAAATGTGGATACAATGGAGGCTGTATAACTGGATACTGCAGATTTTAACTAATAGATCATTCAGGTAAAGGTGGGCCACACAGTGTCAGAAACATATAATATAGAGTGTGGAGTACCACGGGGAAGTGTGATTAGTCCAATATTATTTAACATTTTAAAAAATGACATTTTCGATGAAATAGGATTAGGAATTGGAGCTGCTTTATATGCTGACAATGGCACTTTGTGGAAAATAGGAAGAAATGTAGAACATATAACATCCTGGTTACTTGCGTAACCTCCGTTCCCTGATGGAGGGAACAAGACGTTGTGTCGATGTAGTGACACTAGGGGTCACTCTTGGGAGCCCGAGACACCTCTGGTCTTTGATAAAAGGCCAATGAAAATTGGCGAGTGGTATTTGCATACCACTCCCCCGGACATACTGGTATAAAAGGAGCCGATATGCAACCACTCATACAGGTTTGATGCTGAGGAGCCAAGACAAGGTCCCGGCCATTTCAGCAGGTAGTTCAGCGTTGTGGCAGGAGGGACACAATGTCTCGTTCCCTCCATCAGGGAACAGAGGTTACGCAAGTAACCAGGACGTTCTCTATCTGTCACTCACTCAACGTTGTGTCAATGTAGTGACACTAGGGGTCCCTATACAAAACGCCGCAACTGGCTGAACTGTGTTACGAGAACTGGCGGTGTGTGACGGGCAGACCATTGTATGCCTTGTAGCCAGTGCACCAGGCCAACACGTAACCTCCCCCAACACACCCAACGGCCCTTTGGGACAAGTCGACTACCCAAAAGACAGAGACGGGCTAGCCCAGTCGTGGCCACTTATCCCTTTTTTTATTTTCACTCCCCAAAAAAAGAAGGATACACTGACTGGGCCTACCAGGTCTAGTCGGGGTGGGGGGTGTCCCTCCCAAGGGGAGGACACTGTGGAGACCACACCTCACCCGGGGGGGGGTATTTAAGTCGAAATACGTCACAAGGTCTTGCCGAGCTATGTCAGAAATATGCCATGTGGAGAAGTCCCATGGTAGGTCCTACCCTACGGGGAGGAGTTACTACAAGCATGGAGACTGGGGCAGAGGTGCCTCTGCCCAAGGAAGACGCAGTTTGCCAACAGGGAAACGAATTAGCGGAAGATATACATCGCATGGGGTTACGTACGGGGAACCGCCACACGCGGAGCACCTACCCCTGTACAGGGCTTTATTTAGCACGTGTACTGGGCCGGCGGTTGTAGCCCGCTGCTCTGCAAATGTCTGTTAGAGAGGCGCCTTTGGTCAAGGCCCAGGAGGCCGCTACACCCCTGGTAGAATAGGCTCATAGCCCTACCGGGGTCGGCACGTCCTGGTGTGATATGCCATAGTTATGGCGTCAATGAGCCAGTGGGCGATCCTATGCTTGGAGACAGCACTTCCTTTCCACTGTCCACCAAAGCAGACAAAGAGCTGCTCAGAGACTCTAAAGCTCTACGTGCGATCCAAATAGATATGTAAAGCGCGCACCGGACACAGCAATGTCAGGGCTGGGTCTGCCTCCTCCTGGGACAGTGCTTGCAGGTTCACCACCTGGTCCCTAAAAGGGGTTGTGGGAACCTTGGGCACATAACCCGGTCGGGGTCTCAGGATCATGTGAGAGTAGCCCGGACCGAACTCCAGGCACGTTTCGCTGACAGAGAACGCTTGCAGGTCTCCTACCCTCTTGATGGAAGTGAGCGCAGTCAGGAGGGCGGTCTTTAAAGAGAGTCCCTTAAGCTCAGCTGACTGCAAAGGCTCAAAGAGGGCTCTCTGTAGACCCTGAAGGTCCCATGAGGGAACAAGGTGCGGTCTGGAGGGATTCAGCCTCTTGGCACCTCTCAGGAACCTGATGATCAGGTCGTGCTTCCCTAAGGACTTACCATCCACTGTGTCGTGGTGTGCTGCTATAGCGGCTACATACACCTTCAAGGTGGAAGGGGACAGCCACCTTTCCAACTTCTTCTGCAGCAAGGAAAGCACCGATCCAACTGCACATCTCTGGGGGTCTTCCCGTCGGGAAGAACACCACTTAGCGAACAGTTGTCACTTAAAGGCATACAGTCGCCTCATAGAGGGGGCCCTAGCCTGAGTGATCGTGTCTACCACCGCGGGTGGTAGACCACTTAGGTCTTCCACGTCCCATCCAGGGGCCAGACATGGAGATTCCAGAGGTCTGGTCGCGGGTGCCGGATGGTGCCCCTTCTCTGAGAAAGAAGGTCCTTCCTCAGGGGAATTCACCAGGGGGAGGCTGTCGTGAGGAGCGTGAGGTCCGAGAACCACATCTGAGTGGGCCAGTAGTGTGCTACCAGGATGACCTGCTCCTCGTCCTCCCTGACCTTTGCACAGGGTCTGTGCAATTAGGCTCACTGTGGGAAATGCATATTTGCGCAGTCCAGGGGGCCAGCTGTGTGCCAGCGCATCTATACCGAGAGATGCCTCGGTCAGGGCGTACATGAGTGGGCAGTGGGAGGATTCTTGGGAGGCAAACAGGTCTACCTGTGCCTGTCCGAATCGACTCCAGATCAGCTGGACCACCTGAGGGTGGAGTCTCCACTCTCCCCTGAGGGTAACCTGCCGTGACAGCATGTCTGCTGCTGTGCTGAGGTCGCCAGGGATGTGACATACAATGGTGGGTGAGTTGTGACATACAACGGGAGTGCAGACCGCCTTGACGGTTGACATATGCTACCATTGCCGTGTTGTCTGTCCGAACTAACACGTGCTTACCCTGGATCAACGGCCGGAACCTCCGCAGGGTGAGCAGAATTGCCAGCAACTCGAGGCAGTTGATGTGCCAACGCAGCCGCGGGCCCGTCCATAAGCCGGCGGCTGCGTGCCCATTGCAAACAGTGCCCCAGCCCATCTTGGAGGCGTCTGTCATGACCACGACGTGCCTGGAGACCTGCTTTAGGGGATCGACTGTCAATAGAAACGCGAGGTCGGTCCAAGGGCTGAAGAGGCAGTGACGGCGCCATGCCCATCTCGGGACTCGAGTCTGAAGCCAGTGTCGTTCGTGAGGTGCGCTGTCAACGAGACTGAGTCCAACTCCAAACTGAGAAAAGAGATGCTCTAAACCGGGAGGAGCTTGCTCTTTTCCCAGTTGACCTAAAGCCCTAGTCGGCTGAGGTGCGAGAGCACCAGGTCCCTGTGTGCACACAACATGTCCCGAGAGTGAGCTAGGATTAGCCAGTCGTCGAGATAGTTGAGAATGCGAATGCTCATAATATAATATAAAGGGGTTGTAAAACCCCTTCTTCATCTCGGCCGGAGGGACAGGTTCTATCGCATCCTTCCATAGGAGGGTAGCGATCTCCGTGCACAAGGTAGCAGGATGTGCCGGATAGCTTCCTTCTGCTGCTTCACCGTCGAGAACTGCTAGGCAAAGTCCTCGACGGTGTCGCTGAATAGGCCAACCTTGGAGATAGGTGTAGCAAGGAACCGTGCCTTATTGGCCTCACCCATCTCGAACAGGTTGAGCCAAAGGTGGCACTCCTGGACTAAGGTGGACATTGCCCACCAGAAACAGCACGCCATGACCTTCGTCGCCCGGAGAGGGAGGTCGGTCACTGAGCGCAGCTCCTGCATCAAATCTGGGGCGGAACTACCCTCGTGCAGTTCTTTTAGTGCCTTGGCTTGGTGGACCTGCAGGAGAGCCATGGCATGCAGGGCAGAGGTGGCTTGTCCAGTGGCACCGTAGGCTTTGGCCGTCAGGGACGACGTGAACCTACAGGCCTTGGACGGGAGCTTTGGGCGTCCATGCCAGGTGGCGGTGCTCTGCAGGCATAGGTGCACCACGAGCGCCTTATCCACCGGTGGAATCGCTGAATAGCCCTTGGCCGCCCTGCCATCAAGGGTAGTGAGAGCGGGGGAGCTGAAAGATCGAGACCGGGCAGTAAAAGGTGCCTCCCATGATTTTGTCAGCTCCTCATGCACTTCCGGGAAGAAAGGGACTGGAGCGGGGCATGGCTGCTTTGAGCGGCGCTGCGAGCACAGGAACCAATCATTGAGCCATGAGGGTTCAGGGGAGAGCAGAGGGTTCCACTCTAGCCCGATGCTCGCGGCTGCCCGGGAAAGCATGTCCGTCATTTCCGCATCAGCCTGTGACTGGGCAACCGTCCCCAAGGGGGAGAGCTCAGCTGAGGCTTCTGCGTCCGACTGGATGAGCCCGCTCTCCGATGCTGCGCTCGAGAGCTCATCAGCTTCGCGGGCTCTGAACAAGAGGTCGAACTCACCGTGAGACGAGCCGGCGGACTCATCCGGAAGCCCGATCGGGGCAGACGAGCGTGCTGGGGTATGGGAGGTCCGTGGGGGAATACCCGGTGGAGGTGGTCCCATTGGGATCCCCAAATCACCCCCAGTGCTAGCCGCGCTGGCCTCATACCCGTAGGTAGAAGGACCGAGGCGGGGAGCCACTGGGGTGGCTTGCTTTCTTACAAAAGCAAGCCGCGACCACAACGTTGCCATGGTCATGTTCTCGCAGTGAGTACATGATGCATCCACGAACGCTGTCTCTGCGTGGGTCGCGCCCAGACATGAAAGACAGCGATCGTGACCATCCGAATTTGAGAAGTAATGACCGCAACCAAGAATAACACACAAACGGAAAGGTATCTTTAAAAAGATGCGTCTTTAAAAAGACATTCAGTGTGTGCCACTCTTTTAGAGAAATATACTCTTTTAGAAAAATATACCCTCTTTTTTCTGCCGAAGCGCCCAGGGGCGTTCTCTGCAGTGCACCAGTGCAGAGGAGGGAGAAGCCGCTGAAATGCGCTGTCAGATCCAGCAGAGGCGAATGAACAGTCAGCTCAGTAAACATCGACCGTTCAGCTCTGAAGAGAAAATCTGAATGAGTGGTTGCATACCAGCTCCTTTTATACCCGTATGTCCAGGGGAGTGGTATGCAAATACCACTCGCCAATTTTCAATGGCCTATTATCAAAGACCAGAGGCGTCTTGGGCTCCCAAGAGTGACCCCTAGTGTCACTACATCGACACAACATCGAGTGAGTGACAGATAAGGAACATCAGTTCTTCAAAAAGCAATAGAATGGGGATTTAAGTTATCAGTTAGTAAATCATATTGTATGTACTTTTCAAAGAAATTTATCCCTGAAAATAACAAACTTTATCTGTATGTTAGTCCACTAGAGAGAGTGTCAGTTTTTAAGTATCTGGGATTATGGTTTGACAAAAAGTATACATGGAGAACACATATAAATATGATAGAGAATAAAGGTAAGAAAGTTATACATTTGATGAGGGCCATATCAGGTTGTGGATGGGGGTGCAGATAAAAAAAAAAAAATCAATGATGAGTATATACAGAGGTATGTTAAGACCCATTATTGATTATGGAGGTCCAATATATAGAGCAGCGGCAAAATCAAACCTCAGTAAACTGGATAAAATACAGACTAAGGCCTTGAGATTATGTACTGGGGCACTTCATCATACCCCAAATAATACTTTACTGTTAGTGACAGAAGAACTCCCAATAGACTTAAGAAGAAGCCAACCATCTTTAGCATACTGAAGCAGACTTAAGAGCAGTAAGCAAGAACATCAAACTATGGAAGTACTGGAAATTGCTGGGAATATCAGAGGAATCAGGGAAGAGGTTTTCGATGGGTAGTCAATGAAGTAGTTAAATATGGCTTATCACGATTAGAATAAGGCAGTGGCGGACTGGCCATTGGGAGAACCGCGAAATGGGGCCACATGGGCTGCCGCATTATGCAGAACGTGCCACAAAACGGCGCAGCAATATGTGGAAGGGGGCAGCAATATGAAGAAAAGGACAGCAATTCATACTGTATTCCACTACAGTTACAATTTACATAATTGGTATTTAGAATACAGTTACATTCAAAATTTATTTTGATTACCGAAGAGATTACTTTGCATTTTATTGTCATTTGTTTCATTTAATATTTAGTCCTTTCAGATGGAAAACATTTATACATATAAATGATGTGATCCAAAGTGCATTTGAACAGCGGTGAAACACTTTCTTATGATATGTTACATTCATACGAGCATACCAGGCACGATCATATTTTTTTAACAAGAAAATTCCAATGGATCATAATTTCTTTTTTCTAGTAAGACCTTTGATATTAGGGAAAAAATCATATTCTTGATAATTTTTGTATTGTTTTCCTGTAAAAATATCTAAACATCCTTAAAACAAGATCAATTTGATTTATCTTGTTTTAGAAACAATACTGCATTAGATATTTAGGTTTTTCAGAGAATGTATTTTTAACATGTGTATTTTGTCTTACTGTACTGGCAGAGTTTTTATGGTCAACCAGTGCTGAAGAAGTAATCCAAAGTATTTAGAATACGTTACTGACCTTGAGTAATCTAATGAAATACGTTACAAATTACATTTTACAGCATGTATTCTGTAATCTGTGGTGGAATACTTTTCAAAAGTAACCCTTCCAACCCTGTATATATATATATATATATATATATATATATATATATATATATATAATTACAAAATCACTAGAAAACATGAAAATAGATGTAACATTTTGTTGGGTACCTGCACACACAGGAGTTTACGGAAATTAAATTGCAGATATGTTGGCGAAAAAGGTATTAAGGAGAAACATTATCGACATTGAGGTTCCATTAGGCAGAGTTGAAATAAATCAATAATTAAATCAAGTATTCAAAAAGAATGGCAGACAAAATGGGATTTATGCAGTAAAGGAAGATTTGATTATATGATACATACATCAGTTAAGGAGGCATACAATTTAGGGCAATATAGGAAAGAGGAGGTGATTCTATCTAGATTGCAGTTTGGACATACAGTGCTTAATACGTCATTACATTTAATAGGTAAACATAATACAGGCATACAGATGTGATTTTTGTGGGGAAATGGAAAGAGTAGAACACGTAATATTGAAATGTATAAAATATTATATAGAAAGAAAGAATATGTCTGAGAATGTAAAAGGTTATACAAAAGATAAAAGTATGATAAATTGGATCTTAGGGAAAGGTATACAAAACCAAATTAATCAAAGAGCATTTATGACTTTCTTGATAGACACAGGTTTAGATAAGTGTATTTGATATGGAAGTTAAGAGGATCTTGATATGTTATTAACATAAAACTCCATACACACTGATATAGAGGGAACTCACATGGTGAGGTTTAGGCACTAGTAGCTGAACATGCAGCAGCCTGAGCCCACCATAGTTGGCACCCAAAACAAACATAAGAAGAAAGGTAGAAAGATCACCCATGTTGGTTGCAAAAAACAAAAAAAATGTAGGTGGCGGTATGTGCCTAAGGTGCAGAAGAAGCTTATAGGTATTTAGCACTGATGAAGGGGTTATCCTGAAAACTTTGTACTGCTGCACTTGGCACTTTTTGTATATCTTTTGCTCTGTTGGGCCCTCTGTAGAAATAAATTGATGTGAATTTTTTCCTATTTTGAGTGCAGACCCGTTTTTTACCTTTAGCATATTTATAGGTTTACACAGTATGCACCTGGACAATTTGATTTATTTTTTCAAACTTGGACTGGTGTTTGGCGCAGTGTTGTTTGTTACATTACACTTTTAAATAAAGAATGTATTTCACATGCATGTGTTTTCTTTCTGACCTACAGACATCACCTACAGAAGACATCCTCTATGCCTCCATTAATCACAGTAGTGTCAAAGCAGAAATGCCTTTGAGAGACCTTGAGGATAATGATTGTGATTATGCTGTTGTAAAGATTCCTGATGAGATGACAAACCCGACCAAACACAAAGACAATGAGGACTGTTCAGATGATTATGTGCTCATGGGCTGAGCAGTGCACCACTGATATGGCTAAAATCAGCACATTCCATCGGAATGGACAACCTGAGATATCTACACACATTTTTAAAGGCCTGTTGACTTTGTAAATGATATTATAATGATATTCTGTTTTTTTAATTATTATTTATTTGTGGGTTTCTATTATAAGGTCAGGGTTTTGTTTTTGTTCTTTTCAACGTTCTGTGACTGCATCTACAGTATGGGGCTATATAAAGCATGTAAAGGAATTTTTTTTGTTGTTTTGTTTTGTTTTTGGTTTTTTGCATTTTGATGCATTAAAGGCTCCATAAAATCAGAATTGGAGTTTTGTGGCTTTCAGTCTATGTCTGTTAGCTTTGAGGCCATATATGCTAGTGTACACCTTAATTTGTGAAAATCACCTTTAGCAGATATACACATTTAATATTTACAGTATTTTGTTTTGACAGATTTCTGTTCTGGAAAAACTTAAAAAAAAAAAAAAAAGTGGGAGTGCATAGTGGGAGTTCTGTCAGGAAGACTCATAGTAGCAGTACACCATTCATTCAATTCAGGCATCATCCAATCATAATACAGCATCTGCTTTGTAAGCTCTGCAGCTGTCTTTCATCACTTTTTACGCGGGTTGAAGATTTCACACTCACATGTGAGTGAAACACACAATCATGGTACACGCTCTTCAAATTTGGATTATTCGTTGTTTGGTTTACTCACCATGACGTTCACACTCAGCGCATCAGGTCGCAATCATCAATATACACATATCCTCTGATTATTCTTTTGGGGGATCAATTGTCAATGCATCTAGCTAGTGATTGTTGGGGTTTAGGCTTTCCGCTATCAATGTTCTTAATTTTCTGTTCATCATATTCCTTACTACATCAGTATCGCTTTTCAAACAGCAATGCTCGGTGCTCGGTGTACACCGACATCATGTTGAGTGAGAAGATTGCGCATTCTGCCAGCATGGCGGATGCGTCACACAGAAAGACAAGTTCAGGCTCACATTGCTCATCTTTTTACAACAGTGTTTGCATGCCCGAGTATACTCCTGCATTGGGGAATCAAGATTCAATTCATGCGTGTTGATAATGCATAGTACTTCAGTGTATGTGGTCTGATTATCTTTATCTAACTATTGTTAAGTTAATGTTGGTGTTTTAGACTGATCTGCCTTTCCTCTCTGTTTCTAGTGCTTTTTTCCCTGTCTAGTGTGTTGTGTGTGTTTATGTTTGACAGATTGCCATGCAGACTGGGTTTATGTTGGTTTGACAGTTCACGTGTTGGTGCGCAGGTGTAGCCACTTAGGCAATCAGGGCACCAGCTCATTCTCTTTGAGTTTACTCACCTGTATTTCATTGTCCTGACTGTATTTATTCCCTCTCTATGTTTTTCCTGTTTTTCTCTTGACCCTTTTTCTTCGTTCCAGCCCCTATATAGCCTCAGTGATTAAAGCATTAAAAACTAGTTTTTTTACATGAGCGATTGTCCACATTTGTTTTTCGTTTTTCCATTCTGAGTGCAAATCCCAATTTCTTCATTTGGAAGTGCCCGTTAGATTGCTATTCCATATTCTCATTCTGAAGTTCTCTCTGTTTTGCTAGACCAATGTGTGGTTCCTCTGTCTGCCCTCAGCCTCCTGGGATCAGGCGTTGACTAGGCTGAACGCTTCACGCTTGAGCCATGTGTATCCAATGACCCGGACTATTAACCTGAGTGGTCCCGTTCCTGTTGGTCACTTGTGGATACAGGCTCTTCACTATTTATTTTGTTTTTCTCCTCACTCCCTCACCCCCTGGGTGTTCCTGAGCCTTCGATATACCTCTGCTAATTCACACCTGCATTTGGGTCCCGTATCTCCGCATTGCTTCTCATGTTTTGCTTGTTACTCCTAACCCATGTTATCACAAAGATTTTCTTCATTTACTTCATAAGTTTACATCCTTCTCTCTTAAAGGGGAAGTATCATCTGTTGCTTTGTGCCTTTTGACACTTAGTGGTAGGCTATTGTGCAACAACATTACTGAATTACTGAAAAATCAAGGGTATTGCACAAGCAATACTCTGCTTTTCAAGGGCTTTGAGGCATAGCTAAGCATTGGTTATGCTTTTAATGGGTATTGCACAACTAATGCTTCAGCCTGAACCAATTCAGGGTTCAGATGTGTCATACGCATTGTTATTCTTTTCAAGGGTATTGCACAACCAATGCCACCCTATTCAGGGCTCAGAAACCTCCCAAGCATTGTTTATCCAAGTATCAGGTACGTGCACTTTCGTGGTTAATGTGTATTTAGTCATATTCTGTGTTATGTTTCATACAATTATTTATATTTTTTTCAGGTTTATCTTCACCTTCTGAAGACATGGTTTATATTGTTTTTTTTTTTTTTTTTTTTTTTTGCTTTTGGGGGATTAAATTAAGAAGTTCTCATTTCCTTTTGGGGTAAATTCCTCTCCCCTGCCATTATCATCTTCCGACAAGAGCTGATAGTTCGAACAAGAATCTTAGCACTGAACCATAAGACGGATCTTATGCCAAAGGAAACTATTCTATCCACATATCCATAATTATTGTCCATTATTCTGAGTCTTTCTGGTAGAAATGGAACCATAGCGGTAGTTCTGTAAGCAAGGCTCGTAGTAGCATTACACCATTCAATTCAGGCATCATCCAAGCATAATCCAGTATCTGCTTTATAAGCTCTGCAGCTATCTTTCATCACTCATTATGCACATTGTTTTTACTCCCCATCCACCCCTTAACTACCAGTTTGGGTCCCGTCCTGCTGTAAGGGTAAGTTCCTCTCCCCTGCCATCATTGTCTTCTGGTGGGATCTGATGGCTCGAATGAGAATCTTAGCGCTGAACCGTAGGACATGGCTTAGGACAAAGGAAACTATTTTATCCCCATATCCATGATTATTCTCAGTTATTCCAAATATTTCTGGTGAACTGGTAAGTGGAAGGTTGTTGGTTCAATCCCCACAGCCAAGGCACGTAACTCCAGGTTGCTCCAGGGGGATTGTCCCTGTAATCAGGGCACTGTAAGTCGCTTTGGATAAAAGCGTCTGCCAAATGCATAAATGTAAATGTAAAATAAGACTGTCCGTCTCGCCTAGGGCGGCAAAATGGTCAGAAACTGCCCTGGATGTGAAGATATTCAGATTATATACATAGAATATTTTCAGAAGTAATAGACTAAATCAACGTTTATGTTTTTAAGCATTTCGTTTTTCATCAAATCATCCCGCGGGCCACATTGGAGTCCTTTGCAGGCCACATTTGGCCGCATGTTTGACACCTCTGGTGTAGGGAGACCGACTCAATTTGAGTCATTCACACAGCGTCACAGAAGTGGGCCGTCACTGCAGAACTCGTTGTAGAAGTGCGTGTGACTGCATCAGTTTTACCGCACTAATGATGGCCCTGTTTATAATTTATTGTTGAAAATATACACCTCTGGAAAACAAATTATGGGATTTTTACTTTCGCATCCAGACTGCAATTTAAAAAAAAAGTAAAAAATGGACGAGGCCTTTAATATATTCCACTCCAACACAGGAAATAATTTTATGGGGTCTTCAAAGCAATTATAGCCCTTTTCCAAAATGTGTAAATGTGTACAGTGAATAAAAATGCATATATAATGAAACTGAAGTGAGATTTTTTTTTCTTTTCTCTTTTTTTTTTCTTTTCATAAGGTAAATTAGTAGTTGACTAAATGTGTAGTCAGTCTTTAAGAATACAATTTGTTCAGTAACATACTGATAAAAATATGTTTGGGGTTACACTGTAAAGGTACACTATGAAGGATTTCTCATTTAGTCCTTCGTTAGAAATGAACAAAATACCATTATTGATCCAGTGTATATATATATATATAAAATGTTCAAAACTGCATTCTTGCCTTATGGAAAGCCTACAATATGTCTTATGCTTTTACACTTGGAGCTGTCGAGTTTCATTTGGTATTGAATTTCAGGCTTCCGGCTTTCATCTTTGCATGTTTACATCATGTCTGTTACCAAAGAACAAGGTCTAACAGCAGATAGGGTACAATGGAGCTTAAGGCACACCTGTAGGAAAATTAGCTTTTTCTGGTCACTAAATGCATCACGAGATTTAAAAAAAAAAATATATATATATATATATATATATATATATATATATATATATATATATATATATATATATATATATATATATATATAATTTTTTTTTGTTTTTTTTATTTTTTATTTTTTTTATTTTTTTTTTGAATATTGGAACAACATCATTTGTGTGAGAAAAAAATAATAATAACAGAAGTTTGTTTTGATTTTGATTTTGTTTTGAAAACTGTTGACAGTATTTAAATAAGGTGGCAAAAGAGGGTTACACATACTTGGGGTAAAAGGCCCCAGGGGGTTTCTAGTGATATTGTGTAGATTTAGGGGCAATAGGGCAAATTGTCAATTAATGCAAATAAAATAAATTTTTAAAAATTTAAAAATTAAAAAAAAAAAAAAAGGGAGACTGCGAGATGCATTTTTGAGTAACGAATTAATATAATTCTTATTACTTCAGAAAAGAGTGCATAATTTATTGTTCATTTCAATCACATTTGGCATTTCATAAAATCTCATGTATTCTATATATAAACATAGTCTTTTGTCTCAAAATAAATGTGATCATTTCAGGGATTTTCATTAGCTACATACATTTGCAACATTTTAAAGATTATTAAATATTAGATTTTCGATATTAGAATGACCTCAAAATCAAACTTTAGACATTGCACACGATGATCTCATGGATCAGGAAAATATTGCATTGTTTATTGACAAACAGGTGTTTAGGAATGTGCAGTAGAAGTTTTTGTTGCTATTGAGGATTTGGGGAGACAATAAAATCAAATGTTCCTTTAGCTCCGTTGTACCCTGCGCTACTTACTTGCTCTGACGACATAACGTCTTTTAGGACTTTCTTACTATCTATGATGATTCTTGGCGTAGCTAGTCAGATCTGCTCTGATAGCATGCATTGGGTCAACTTGAAACCATCAGATTCCTCTGCGCAGAAGAGTAGTGCTGAAGCACAACTGACTTATTTATTTAGATTTGTTTGTTTGTTTGTTTATTTAGATGTCACTAGAGGAACCAGAATTCCGTAGCGTACTGTTAATTTGCAA
Source organism: Myxocyprinus asiaticus (assembly GCF_019703515.2). NCBI lineage: Eukaryota > Metazoa > Chordata > Actinopteri > Cypriniformes > Catostomidae > Myxocyprinus > Myxocyprinus asiaticus. Next base: position 12,845,213 of record NC_059354.1, on the reverse strand, counting down.
CTTTTCAATAAGGGTATGAATGAGATTACACCACCCTTACCACTAGAGAGCGCAAAATTATTTTGAATGTTATAACCAAGGCACATTACCAAGCTTTAAGATCTAAATTAGGATCGAATGAAAATTCTCGCTGTCATAGTTTTTGGGGATTCCCTGTTTTATCAAAATCAAAAGAGGTTGATACCATCCCACCAGTATCAGTTTCGGCAGGAGTCTCTTGTGTGATATCTGAGGGCGTATCTTTCCTTTCCAATGACAAGAATTCAGAAAGGTATACAGTTACCCCTAAGTTTCCACTTCGTTACCCTCCACGCTTACTCATCCAAAGGAAGGGGACTGTGTGATTTTTATTTTTATTTTTATTTTTTCATTCGCCTTAATGAGGCTGAGATTCTTCTGGGCTGACTCTATTCACAAACCCCCCAGTGTTACATATTCAGTCACAATCACCACTTGATGGTGGCTCTATTAAAAGCAAGTACAAGTCAGACACACAAGTCACATTATTTAACATCACTTTTGACCCAAAGCCAGGCCTGTTTGTGCAGAGACAACCAGCATTCACTGGAATCGAACATTAATAATATGTAACAGGTTGAAAGTAGTTTATTTAAAAAGAGCTTTATACTTTGTATTAAACTAAGATGGATAGTAAACTACAGATAAAAATAGGTTAAGAACACATACTGAAATATAAAGTAATTAAGTTTATTTACATATTTTGATCCATTTTAATTGTGCAAAATGTAAAATATGTTCTCCTTGGGTTTTTACAAGGCCCACTTTAGTATTTTTAGAGGACAAAGTTGTTTGCTGTAGTTTTGTCACCTTTAACACTATGAAAGGAAAGATATCTTTACAAATTTGAAAAGAACAATATTTGTTAAAGTGAATAATAATAGACAGTTTCTACAAATCTGCATTTTAGTGATATCACTGCCACTGAAGTAGTCCAGTCTTTCCTCATCACTAAAGACAATCAATGTTCCTTTGTAATCACCTTTCATCATTTGACTTAGTGTGACTTTTGTTCCTCAGTCAAAGCCTGTTTGCTTTGGGGATGCTCTCTTGAAATGACAGTTTTTCCACTAGTATGATTTTCATGTGTTTAATTCTGACCACACTTTTCTCTGTTATGTATCACTCTTCTGGTATCTCATTTCATCATGAAAAGTGATGAAAGTGTGTGACCTGCTGCTTAAGCATTGAAGAGTTCAGCTGAGGAGTTGTAGATGGAGTTGACTCGCTGTATATAACTTGCATAGGGTTCCACCTCTTCAACATCATGGGGCTTCATACACATAGCATATGCTTCAGTGAGCGATACATCAAAAACCATGCTTTTATGAAGTTAAAAATACACAATTTCCCCATCAAAAGTTTGGACACACATATTTACTCTTTATCATTACTTTTTCCATTTCATAACTACAACAAATGGAAGTATGGGAATTATGTAGTGAGCAAAAAATGCTTAGTAACGCTAAAATAAGGTTCCCTTTGTTAACATTAGTTGACAACATTAGTAAACATGAACTAACAATGAACAATACTTTTACAGCATTTATTAATCTTGGTTAATTTTAGTTTCAGCATTTACTAATACATTTTTAAAATCAAAATTTGTATTTGTTAACATTAGTTAATGCACAATGAACCAACATGAATTAACTATGAACAATTGCATTTTTATTAACAAAGATTTATAAACGCTGTAAAAATATATATTGTTCATTGTTAGTTCATGAAACCTAATGCACATAATAATCGTAACAAATGTAACCGTATTATAAAGTACTACCAAACCATCTTAAATTTGCCTAAACAGATCTGCACACTTAATTTTCCTTTAAATTAAAAGTTAGTTTTTAAATAAATTCATACACTTATTTTTGTCTACAAAACTAATATCAGGCACTTAAGGATATGCCTTTAGATCATAAGGCAAAGTACATAAATTCAGCTGTGTGTCCAAACTATTGTTTGATAGTGTACACAAATGGAGTCATTTTAAATACTGCTCAGCATAGTCAATCTTGATGAAGTCCAATATATATATATATATATATATATATATATATATATATATATATATATATATATATATATATAACAGTTGTGCTCAAAAGTTTGCATACCCTTGGAGATTTAGTAATATATGTACCATTTTTAAAGAAAACATGAGTGAGCAGGCAAAACACATTTCTTTTATTTCTTATGGGATTCATATTCAACTGTAGGTTATAACAGAATTACACAATCATAAAACAAAACATGGCAACAAAGAAAAAAATGAAATGACCCCTGTTCAAAAGTCTGCATACCCTTAGTTCTTAATACTGTGTATTGTTCCCTTTAGCATCAATGACAGCGTGCAGTCTTTTGTAATAGTTGTCTATGAGGCCCCAAATTCTTGCAGGTGGTATAGCTGCCCATTCGTCTTGGCAAAATGCCTCCAGGTCATGCAAAGTCTTTGGTCGTCTTGCATGACCCGCACGTTTGAGATCTCCCCAGAGTGGCTCGATGATATTAAGGTCAGGAGACTGTGATGGCCACACCAGAACCTTCACCTTTTTCTGCTGTAACCACTGGAGGGTCAACTTGGCCTTGTGCTTAGGGTCATTGTCGTGCTGGAAAGTCCTAGTGCATCCCATGCGCAGCTTTCGTGCAGAAGAATGCAAATTGTCTGCCATTATTTTCTGATAACATGCCGCATTCATCTTGCCATAAATTTTCACAAGATTCCCCATGCCTTTAGAGCTCCACCCCCCCCCCCCAAATCAGTGAGCCACCACCATGCTTCACAGTGGGGATGGTATTCTTTTCACTATAGGCCTTGTTGACCCCTCTCCAAACATAGCGCTTATGGTTGTGACCATAAAGCTCTATTTTGGTCTCATCACTCCAAATTACAGTGTGCCAGAAGCTGTGAGGCATGTCAAGGTGTTGTTGGGCATATTGTAACCGGGCTTTTTTGTGGCATTGGCGCAGTAAAGGCTTCTTTCTGGCAACTCGACCATGCAGCTCATTTTTGTTCAAGTATCTTCGTATTGTGCTCCTTGAAACAACAACACCATCTTTTTCCAGAGCAGCCTGTATTTCTCCTGAGGTTACCTGTGGGTTTTTCTTTGTATCCCGAACAATTCTTCTGGCATTTGTGGCTGAAATCTTTCTTGGTCTACCTGACCTTGGCTTGATATCAAGAGATCCCAGAATTTTCCACTTCTTAATAAGTTATTGAACAGTACTGACTGGCATTTTCAAGGCTTTGAATATATTTTTATATCCTTCTCCATCTTTATAAAGTTCCATTACCTTGTTACGCAGGTCTTTTGACAGTTCTTTTCTGCTCCCCATGGCTCAGTATCTAGCCTGCTCAGTGCATCCACGTGAGAGCTAACAAACTCATTGACTATTTATACACAGACACTAACTGCAATTTAAAAAGCCACAGGTGTGGGAAATTAACCTTTAATGGCCATTTAAACCTGTGTGTGTCACCTTGTGTGTCTATAACAAGACCAAACACTCAAGGGTATGTAAACTTTTGATCAGGGCCATTTGGGTGATTTCTGTTATCATTATGATTTAAAAAGGAGCCAAACAACTATGTGATAATAAATGGCTTCATATGATCACTATCCTTAAATAAAAGACAGTTCCCTATCTGTCACTCACTCGACATTGTGTCAATGTAGTGACACTAGGGGTCACTCTTGGAAGCCCCAAACAACTCTGCTTTTTGAAAAAAGGCCAATGGGAATTGGCGAGTGGAATTTGCATGCCACTCCCCCGGACATACGAGTATAAAAGGAGCTGGTATGCAACCACTAATTCAGATTTTCTCTTCGGAGCCAAGCGGTTGTGTTCAGCGAGCTGAATTACTCTGCCGATCCATTCACCTCGAAAAGCTGTTGGATTTACGGCGCATTACATTGGCCTCTCCCCCTCTTGCACTGGTGAAGTGCAGAGAACACCCCTGGGTGCTTCAGCAGCTAAAAGAGTATATTCTTCCTACTAAAAGAGTATATTTTCCCTTCTTAAAAGAGTGGCATTAACGGAGAGCATCTTTTTAAAGATGCCTCTCCATTTGTGTGTATTTCCTGGTTGCGGTCGTTACCTCTCCGCTTCCAATGGCCACGATCGTGGTCTTACGTGCTTGGGCACTGCCCACGCAGAGACAGCATTCGTGGACGGGTCATGTTCTCACTGCGAGAGCGTGACCATGGCAACGTTGCAGTCGCGGTTTTCCTTCGTTAGAGGGAAAGACCACCCCAGCGGCTCCCTGCCTCGGTCCTTCTACCTATCGGTTTGAGGCCACATCGGTTAGCACTGGGGGTGATTTGGGGACCCCAATGGGAGCCATTCCACCGGGTAACTCCCCACAGACCTCCCATTCCCCAGTATGCTTGTTTGCCCCACTGGGATGAGACCACCTGCTCATCTCAGGGCGAGTTCGCAATCTCGTTTCGGCGCTCGTGAAGTGGATGAGCTCTCGATTGCAGCATCGGAGAGTGGGCTGTCCAGTCTGATGCTGAGGACTCAACTGGGCTCCCACCTTCGGGTGTGGTCCCTAGTCACAACCTGACGTGCAGCTGGCAGCGATGCTTGCCCAGGCGGCTGCGTGTGTCAGGCTGGAGTGGAACCCTCCACCCCCCCTGAACCCTCGCAGCCTGATGATTGATTCCTGGGCCCGGAGCGCCGCTCACAGCCACGCCTCGCCCCGGTCCCTTTCGTCCCGGAGGTGCATGAGGAGCTCACAAGGTCTTGGTGGGCACCTTTCACTGCCTGGACCTGGTCTCTGAGCTCCTCCGCTCTCACAACCCTCAATAGTGGGGCTGCCAGGGGGTACTTGGCAATTCCCCAGGTGGATAAGGTGGTTACGGTGCACCTGTGCCCACAAAACGCCGCCACCTGGCGGGACCGCCTGAGACCCCCATCCAGCGCCTGTAGGGTTATGTCGTCTCTGGTGACTGAGGCCTGCGGTGCCGCTGGACAGGCCACCTCTGCCCTGAACGCCATGGCTCTCCTGCAAGTGCACCAAGCCAAGGCGCTAAGAGAACTGCACGAGGGTAGTTCTGACCCGGGATTGATGCAGGAGCTGCGCTTGGAAACCGACCTCGCTCTCCAGGGGGCGGCTGTCCCCCTCCACCTTGAAGGTGTATGTGGCCACCATTTCAGCACATCACAATGCAGTGGATGGTAAGTATTTGGAGAAGAACAACTTGATCATCAGGTTCCTGAGAGGTGCTAGGAGGTTGAATCCCTCCAGACCGAGCCTCATCCCCTCGTGGGACCTCTCTGTAGTCCTTCAGGGTCTACGGGGAGTTCCCTTTGAGCCCTTGGAGTCAGTTGAGCTAAAGGCACTCTTTTTGAAGACTGCCCCCTGACTGCGCTCACTTCCATCAAAAGGTTAGGGGACCTGCAGGCGTTCTCTGTCAGCGAATCGTGCCTGGAGTTCGGTCCGGGTTACTCTCACGTGATCCTGAGACCCCGACTGGGCTTTGTGCCTAAGGTTCCCATGACCCCTTTTAGGGATCAGGTGGTGAACCTGCAAGTGCTGCCCCAGGAGGAGGCAGACCCAGCCTTGGCGTTGCTGTGTCTGGTGCGTGCTTTACGCATCTATTTGGATCGCACGCAGAGCTTTAGAAGCTCCGAGCAGCTGTCTCCAAACAGAGGATCACCCACTGGGTCGTTGACGCCATCGTGATGGCATATCACGCTCAGGACGTGCCACCCCCCGTGGGGTTATGAGCCCACTATACTAGGAGTGTAGCAGCCTCCTGGGCCCTGACCAGTGGCGCCTCTTTGGCAGACATCTGCAGAGCAGTGGGCTGGGCATCACCCAACACCTTTGCGAGGTTCTACAATCTCTGGGTTGAGCTGGTTTCGTCCCGTGTATTTTCAGGTACGAGCAGGTAAGTTCCGGGACAGCTGGCTGGGTGTACCATTTGCGCATAACGCCTTTCCCCTCCCTTGAGGTCAAGACATGCGCAGTCGTGTTCACAAACTGTGATCCTTGGATGACTTGAATGTTCCCGAAGGACCATTCGACACTAATAAGAGCGTTGGGGAGGTTACGTGATGGCCAGATGCACTGGCTACGAGGCACACAGCGGTCTGCCTGTCTCGCACCGCCAGTCCACGTAACACAGTTCAGCTAGTTGTGGCATTTTATATAGGGACCCCTAGTGTCACTACATCGACACAACGTCGAGTGAGTGACAGATAGGGAACATCCTGGTTACTTTCATAACCTCCATTCCCTGATGGAGGGAATGACATGTTGTGTCCCTCTTGCCAAAACAATGAACTACCCGTTGAAATGGCCGGGACCTTGTCTCGGCTCTTCACCACAAAACCTGAATGAGCGGTTGCATACCAGCTCCTTTTATACCCATATGTCCGGGGGAGTGGCATGCAAATTCCACTTGCCAATTCCCATTGGCCTTTTTTCAAAAAGCAGAGATGTTTGGGGCTCCCAAGAGTGACCCCTAGTGTCACTACATCGACACAACATCTCGTTCCCTCCATCAGGGAACAGAGGTTACGAAAGTAACCAGTATGTTTTTTTGCATGATCAGTCATATTTTCAAAATCAATGCCAAAATATCACAATTTCTGCCAGGGTATGCAAACTTTTGAGCACAACTGTATATATAAAAACACCACTTGATCTTACTCCTTACCTGGATTGGTTTGTCTTTAACAAGTGTAGAGATTTTGGATTTGCAGCAAAGCATTTTCAATACACTAAACAGACATTGAAAAAATAGCTATTAATAAGACAGACATTAATAATGAATCAACCTACCAACGCTCTCGATCACTAAATTTTAGGTGAAGGGTTGGGCTAGATCATTTAAATATGCAAAAAGGTGGGGCCTGGGTAGCTCAGCAAGTATTGATGCTGACTACCATCTCTGGAGTCACGAGTTCGAATCCAGGGTGTGCTTAGTGACTTCAGCCAGGTCTCCTAAGCAACTAAATTGGCCTGGTTGCTAGGGAGGGTCACATGGGGTAACCTCCTCGTGGGCACGATTAAGTGGTTCTCGCTCTCAATGGGGCACGTGGTAAGTTGTGCGTGGATCGCGGAGAGTAGCATGAGCCTCCACATGCTGAGAGTCTCTGCGGTGTCATGCACAGTGAGCCACGTAATAAGATGGATTGACGGTCCCAGAAACGGAGGCAACTGAGACTTGTCCTCCACCACCCGGATTGAGGTGAGTAACCGCACCACCATGAGGACCTACTAAGTAGTGGGAATTGAGCATTCCAAAAACTGGGGAGAAAAGGGGATAATATATATATATATGCAAAAAGGTTTAATTCAACAGCAGTTAATCATGGCATTAAGAGATCCCACCTTAGGCTGTTAAGCTTCCTGCAAAGTACATAAACCACAGCCAGAAATACAGTGATAAAACACACAGAGCCGACTGCTATGGAAATAATTTCCCATGGAATTCTGTGATCTGAAAGATCTGAAATGAGAAAAGATTAGTTCACATTAACTTTGAAATATAATTCATTTAAAATGGAATATAAACAGATACAACTTCAGTATTTTATTGTCAAAGCAAATGTCTTTTTGAATATAATGCCAGCTGTTGCTATAATATGGGACTGTATACATGAATGATTACCTATAGGCTTTGTGCTGTCAATTTCTTATTACCGATTTTTGCTAAAGTCTGAGCATCATTTCATCAAAATGACCTACTATCTCATTGAAAGTCAATGAAAAAAAAAAAAATGTTCCTGCACTTCTATTAAAATACAGTGTGCTTACCTGGTTTTATAAGATCAGGTGTTGTGTTCTGTTGCCAGTTAGGATAATTGGCCACACAGGTGAGGTTACTAACATTAACAACATCGTGCAGATATACTCGATTCTCCACAAAAGGCACATCACCCTTATTGATAATGCTGGTATTTGAAACATTTTGCAATGCAGGTTCCCAATGAAGAGTGGGTGCAGACTGTTCATATTTGGCTTCACAGATAACATACCACTGACCATTTTTAAACTCCTGCCTGCTGACAAGATTGGGAACTAAAAAAAAAAAGGAATTTAGAATATCAATACCATACCAGAATATCAATACCATTGGCTTCATTTCTGGTCCAAAATACTTAGTCCAATGAATCGAAGTGTTCACACTTCACCAGCTCGTGACCACTTTGAGAAGTATAATAGACTTAACTAGTCTTGTTGAATGTAATTAGATAACATCAAATTTATACTGCTTATTGAAAAAGGTACTTGTGCTTTCAGTTGATTGAAGTCTTTTTAGTGTGACAAACCTTTCAAACAGAGTTAAGTTTAAGTACTTATTCAAGACACTGACTTTTACTCACTATTTGGCAATCATGACATATAGCTAAGTTGATGTAAACAATAACTTGTACTTACCAATTACAGAAACTTTCACTGTTTGAGCATATGTTCCTTCTCTGTAGGATATATCACACGAGTAAAATCCTTCATCTTCCTTTGAAATGTTGGGAATGAATAATGAAACTCCATTTGAGTGTATGAGATGCATCTTTCCATCATTACAAATGGATTCCAGCTTAGATGGCACCATGCCGATGAAACACTTTCTGCTTTTCAAGCTAATATTCCAGGTGATATAAATCAGCTCATTCCATTTAACCTCAGAATTTCCACATGTTAAATTGACATTGCGGCCCTCCATAAATGTCTCAGCTTTGAAAACTACAGAAAATATTTGAATGTGCATAAAATTAGATTAAAATAGCTGAATAATATTGATAATAATTAGAATAATACATCTGTTTAACTAGAGCATTACAAGAAAAAAAAACGGCATGAAAACTGTATTTTCAGTATGTTTGATCTGCTTTCATGGCTAAAAAATTGTTGTTCTATTCATACTGTATAGTTGATTTGGTTAGTCTTAGCAAGCAAACTCACAAACAAATATTAAGACAAGATGGACACGTATCTAGCTAAAATTATCTCTCCCAGCCATGCCAGACTGCTCTTATCCCATGGTGTGTCGCTTCCTTCCCTTACCCTAAAAAACACCTATACTCAGGGTTGGGGAGTAACGAAATACATGTAACGGGAATACGTATTTAAAATACAAAATATAAGTAACTGTATTCCACTACAGTTAGTTTAAATCACTGGTATTTAGAATAGTTACATTCAAAAAGTATTTTGATTATTGTAGAGATTACTTTGCATTTTATTGTCATTTGTTTCATTTAATATTTAGTTCTTTCAGATGGAAAACATTTATATAAATAAATTATATGATCCAAAGTGCATTTGAACAGCGGTGAAACACTTTCTTATGATGTGTTACATTCATACGAGCAGACAGAATTAAGTTTGAAGAAAGTTTGGAGCAGAAGAAATAGAAATAAACCTTGTGTAAATTGTCAGCTTTACGTTAAGCTAAAATGCTATTTCTAGCCATTTTACATGCACGTTACCAGGCACGATCATATTTTTTTATTAAGAAAATTCACGTTGGATCATAATTTCTTTTTTTCTAGTAAGACTTTTGATATTAGGGCAAAAATTGTATTCTTGATATAATTTTTGTATTGTTTTCCTGTAAAAATATCTAAAAATCCTTAAAGCAAGATCAATTTGATTAATCTTGTTTTAGGAACAACACTGCATTAGATATTTAGGTTTTTCACAGAATGTATTTTTAACATGTGTATTTTGTCTTACTGTACTGGCAGAGTTTTTATAGTCAAAACAAGTGAAAAAATCTACCAGTGCTGAAGAAGTAATCCAAAGTATTTAGAATACGTTACTGACCTTGAGTAATCTAACGAAATACGTTACAAAATAAATTTTACAGCATGTATTCTGTAATCTATAGTGGAATACATTTCAAAAGTAACCTTCCCAACCCAGCCTATACTACTGTAATACTACTGTACACTGAAGCTTTACTTTCACAACAAATGTGACACATTTGTCACTTCCATGAATATGGTAAATTTTTATGTTCCATTACTTTTTTTAAAGCATTAAATCCCCTAAAGCAAAAATACCATGGTTTATTTTGTTGTTCAAATTATTACATATGTTAGATAAACTAATTATCTAACATGAAATTAACCTAGCATGAAAAGTCTGGAGAAAGCGTATGATTTCCCAACTGTAGTTTTACTTAAAATTGTGACACCAAAGAACTAAAATAATTTGGACCCTTTCAGCAGAATAGCAAAAGCAAGAACATAATTTCCTTACATTTACTACATTTTTACAAAGATTTTAGCATTGACTGCACTCTGCAAGCACAATACTCTGTTACTCAAGATACTGAACAAATCTTTATCTTTAATGTATCAGAAATCTAAAGGTAAGTGCTTGTTAATTTACCTAAATAAATAATAAGGAAGAAAATAAAAGTATAGTTTTCTGACCTGTTAATTTACTTTCCAGCTTGTCATTCCTAGCTTGAAGTGGTTGTGTTAAGTTGATGTTTTGATCTTCTCCTAAGATGGTTTGTGATAAAGTATGTTAGTACCATGTTAACAAGACAACTCAGCCACTCAGAACATGGAAACACAGTCTGTCAACTTAGTTTTTCTCAAAAGTATGTGTTTGTTACACAAATGTAAGTGTAGGGATGCTAAAGTTTAGTAGAAGCTTCGATTACATGGATAACTCATGTGTTAGAACATTACTGATTTTTGGTTAAAGAATAGGTAAGCATTTATCAAGATTATTTTAGTACAAGCAAAAGAGGTGTAATTCTGAACCAAATGCAGTTTGAACAACTGGTCTGCAGTAAATCAACAACTGACATACCACCACATGAACCACATTTAATGGCATTATTGTGAACAGTCAAAACACCAGTGTCATTTGGTTCCATGTACTTGCTCATAAGGGCATGCTCTACATTTACAGGTTTCTATTCAGGTGCTTCTGTCAGCCTCAAAAACCTCAGCAAGACAGTTCCCCCCAAAGAATCCCCCAGAGAGGAAGAGAGCCTCGTCATGGCATGTGCTCTCATAATAGAAACAAACACAAATAGAAACACACACAAAAGCAACACATGCATTTGAGAGTACAGATTCCTCATTCTGCTGTACATCCATCACTATTGTGAGCTCCATGTAACCACAGAGAGGCACCATACTAAACTTTCCTTGCATTCTACTGTAAGTGGAACAGTATAAAAATAGATTTTCCCCTATAGTGATCAACAGTTACTGTCAGTTACACTCTCAATTTAATCACATTGCCAAGTCATGACCTGAAACTTTCAATATACACTAAAGTACGTGTAAAAGTTTGGACACATTTGCCTTAAAATGTTTCGAACTAAATGCTTATGCTTGAATGCTTGATTAGATTTGTTGACAAAAAAGAAAAAATTATAATAAATTGTACCTATGTACTATATGAATTTATGTACAAAACTATTATTTAATTATTTTTTATTTTATTTATTTATTTATTTTCAGTAGGTAAGTTGGACCGGACAGTGAGAGAAGTACAGTCAACAAGTGTCCAGTATACATGGGAGCTCCAAAACTATTTAAAAAGCATTTGAAGTGAAAGTCCAGAGTGTGCAGAGCTGTAATCAAGATTACATGTAATTTTGAAAGATGTAATTTTGATCACTAAATAACTCCCATACATCAGTTAGTGTTATTTCACAGTTTTAATGACTTTACTATTATTCTAAAATTTGGAAATAGTAATAATAAAGAATGAGTAGGTGTTTGCAAACTTCTGACACATAGTTTTTGTCATAGAAAACACAGGCCACGATTTTAACCACAAATCAAAAATATGCAGAGGCCTACATAAAATGGTAAACGACTTAAGTTAACTATTACATCTCATAAGATAAGGGTGAAATTATTCTTAAATGTATAGCTACAGACATTTTCACATTGAAATCTGTTCGAACTAACCTCTGGTATGATGTCTTGCCACAAAGAGGCTCAGGAGAGCAACCACTGTCAATGTCCTATTGTTCGTCATGGCTTCAAAACTCCAGTCAGCTCCTCTTCACTCACAAGTTCCTTTAATATACTTCTATGGTTTGTACTCTTGTGTCCAGATTTAAACTGTTATGCACTTGTAGTCAAAGTATCTTTAACCAGCTTGCCCGATTGTCTTTTTCAAAAGCACTGAAATGTCACACATTCCGATTATAGACACACTTCATCACTCTTAAGAATAAAGTAATACATGTTTAACCTGAAGCTACAAAAGTTTTTAGCATCTGTATTTCTGTCTCTTTACCAATCTCTCATACATTCTCTCTTTCCCTTGTCTCAGTTCTCCTCCATTTGTTTCCTTTAATGGTGTGATGCTGTCATACACTCCTCCATTTTTACTTTTTTTATAATTTTTTTTCTTCTCCCACATATGAAAATGTTGACTTCCTGCCTTGTTAACCACTGCAGTCATGTGTGAGAGAGTGTTTTCTTAGTGCAAGAACACTGCAGTTTGGCAGTGTGTTATACTGTAGCCTATAAGGTGATATTGGTTAATTGTGTTATCCAGCTTACGGAATTATGAGAGTACATCTTACAGCAACCTGAAAGCCCCTTTCTGTACTTTCTGATTTATGAAGTCTGCTTTGATTAAAAAAAATGTTTTTGCTTCCTATAACATATTGGAAAAATATGCTAAATAAAAAATAAACTTGTTACAATCAAGCAAAATAATCAAAAGTTTATACAAATGTATTAAGCACCTAGTTTTGTCTTGAATACCCTAATTTAAAATCTTTCGCAGGTGCCCAAAGCTCTTTCATGAAACTCTCATGACAAAGCATCGCTGGGGCAATTTTTGCAAGCACCATCAAAATGTCGCCCTTGGTCCATATTTTAAATGTCTCTCTGATGCCATATTCAACTCATTTTGGAGCATTCCATTACTTTACCCAATTCTATATTATGTTAAATAATTTGAAAATTCTCTTATCATTTACTCATTCATTTATAATGTAATTTTTAGTTTGCCATGGGACACAAAGGACATTTTTAGAACGTCCTAATTGTGGCTCAAAAAATAGAAAGGCACCATAAAAATGATCATAAAAGTAATCCTGTATTAATTTGCTTTATTCCAGGTCTTGCAATGCTGTGTGATTGCTTTGTGTGAGGAACATATCCAAATTTAAGTCTTTATTTAATAATCAACATTCCCATCCACCATAACAGTCAGATCCCACACTCATTTAAAGGGATAATTCACCCCAAAATGAAAATTCTCTCATAATTTACTCACCTTCATGTCATCCCAAATGTGTATGACTTTCTTTCTTCTGCTGAACACAAACAAAGCTTTTTATAAGAATATTTCAGCTCTGCAGGTCCATACAATGCAAGTGAATGGTGACCAGAACTTTGAAGCTCAAAAAGCACATAAAGGTTGAAAAAAGTAATCAATAAGACTCTAGTTTCAGAAGCTATATGATAGAGTAGATGAAGTATGCGAATCAGCCAAAAAAAAAAAAAACAGAATTAGAAGAACTCTGTCCTCTCGTGAATGCGCATAGGAGGGATGGTGAAAGTGTAGATTTATAGTAAAAAAGGACTTAACTATTGATCTTTTTCTCACCCACATTTATCATATCGCTTCTGAAGACATGGATTAATGCCTTAAGACCTGTTCAGACCAAATCTGTGACATTTTTGCAAGATGAACTGATAAGGTCTATTCACACCGAGAAGAATTAAACGTAAACATATTTCACCCTGGAAAAATGACAAAAAGCTAATATCTCATTGGTCAGTTAGTTTTCATCATACCCGAAGGAAAAACAAATCTGACAGCTCTCTGTAAAAGAAACCTTATGATTGTCGGCAGACTATTTGGCAGACCCAATGTAAAAAGCTCCATAGGAATTGATTGTTCCAATTCAAAAGCTTGTTCAGAAGATCAATTGCTCCAAAAAAAAAAGCAAAAAAAAAGCTTGGTGTGAATAGGTGTAATTTTTAACATGTGTGTTCATGTATTTCATGTCTTTTATTTTGGAAATTTATTTCTAGTTCCTGTTTCATGTCATGTGGTTCCCTAGTCATGTGATGTCCTGTTTTCCCTCCATGTTCATGTGTCTTGTTTTCATTGGTTCATTGTTTGATTATGTTGTTTAGAGTTTTGTTTGTTCATTGGTTTTCTTTGACATTTGTTCTCCCATGTCCATGTATTTAAACCCTCATGTTTTCCATTGTCCTTTGTTAGGTATTATGTATGTTTGGTAACGTTGTTCATGTCAAGTCAAGTCAAGTTTGTCAAATCAAGTCAAGTTTATGTTAAGTCAAGTTTATATTCAAGTTCATGTTTATGTTTCACGTTTATAGTTAGGGTTTTTTGGATTTCACGTTTGTTAATAAATTGCACTTGTGTTCTTCACTCCATTGTCATCATCTTCATCATTGCCAGCGCCAGCAGCCAATCATTATAGAAATACCTAACCGAACTATGAACCCAGCAATCCAGCTCCTCCGCCTACGTCAGGGGAATCATCTCCAGGAGGATACTCCATGTAATCCTCCAGGGTATGACTTTTGCGCTCTGGCCTGCCAGATGGACTTTAATGAGGTTGCCCTCAAAGACTGTTTCAGATTTGGACTGAATGAGCCCATCTCTTTTCTGATGCCAGGCAGTCAGAGTACCCACAGCCTGGCTCAATATATCAACCTCGCCCTGCAGATTATTGGTTCCACGTTCACTGTGGGGGAGGCAGATGCCGAGCCAGAGTTCCACGACATGGCCGCCGAGCCAGAATCCCACAACATGGCCGCCAAGCCAGAGTTCCACGACATGGCCGCCGAGCCAGAGTTCCACGACATGGCCGCCGAACCAGAGTTCCACGACATGGCCGCCGAGCCAGAGTTCCAAGTCATGGCCGCCAAGCCAGAGTTCCTCGTCACCGTCGCTGAGTTAGCACCATCTTTTGCCCCGGATCCTCAGCCTGCTCCATGCCATGTCACAGCAATGCCTCAGCCTGCTCCATGCCATGTCACAGCAATGCCCCAGCCTGCTCCATGCCACATCACAGCAAAGCCTCAGCCTGCTCCATGCCACGTCACAGCAAAGCCTCAGCCTGCTCCATGCCACGTCACAGCCACGCCTGAGCCTGCTCCATGCCACGTCACAGCAAAGCCTCAGCCGGCTCCATGCCACGTCACAGCCACGCCCGAGCCTGCTCCATGCCACATGACAGCCACACCTGAGCTTGCTCCATGCCACGTCACAGCCATGCCTGAGCCTGCTACATGCCATGTCACAGCCACGCCTGAGTCTACTCCATGCCATGTCACAGCCATGCCTGTGCCTGCTCCATGCCACGCCACAGCCACGCCTGAGTCTGTTCCATGCCATGTCATCGTATAAAATGAGCTGGTATGCAACAACTCATTCAGATTTTCTCTTCAGAGCCGAACGGTCGATGCTCACTGAGTCTGCCGGCTCATCTCACGGCGAGTTCGACCTCTTGTTCGGAGCCCACGAAGGTGATGAGCTCTCGAGCGCAGCATTGGAGAGCGGGCTCATCCAGTCGGACGCGGAAGCCTCAGCTGGGCCCCCCCCCCCTCGGGTATCGTCGCCCAGTCACAGGCTGATGCGGATATGACGGACATGCTGTCCCGGGCAGCTGCGAGTGGCGTGGCACCTCAGGCTCCGCCCCACCGCGAGGCCCCACCCGTCGGTATGTCCGACGAAATTGTCCCCTCGCCTAGAGATTGGACACATGGCTTGCGCTTTTCAACCCATCGCGTTGGCTGGTCCAGACCGTCCGACTCGGCTACGCGTTTCAATTTGCCAGGCGTCTGCCCAGGTTCAGCGGCGTCCACTTCACCTCGGTGAAGGGCGAGAACGCTGCTACCTTGCGCGCGGAAATTGCTACCCTCCTACGGAAGGGTGCGATAGAGCCTGTCCCTCCGGCCGAGATGAAGAAGGGGTTTTGCAGCCCCTACTTGATTGTACCGAAGAAAGGCGGTGGGTTGCAGCCAATCTTGGACCTGCGAATACTGAACCGGGCTTTACACAGACTCCCGTTCAAGATGCTGATGCAAAAATGCATTCTAGCGAGCGTCCGGCATCAAGATTGGTTTGCGGCAGTAGACCTGAAGGACGCGTACTTCCACGTCTCGATTCTACCTCGACACAGACCCTTCCTGCAGTTTGCATTCGAGGGTCAGGTGTATCAGTACAAGGTCCTCCCTTTCGGCCTGTCCTTGTCCCCTCGCGATTTCATGAAGGTCGCAGAGGCAGCCCTTACCCCATTAAGGGAAGTGGGCATTCGCCTCCTCAACTATCTTGATGAGTGCACACAGGGACCTGATGCTCTCACACCTCAGCCGACTAGGGCTTCGGGTCAACTGGGGAAAGAGCAAGCTCCTGCCAGTTCAGAGCATCTCTTTTCTCGGCTTGGAGTTGGACTCAGTCTTGATGATGGTGCGCCTCACGAATGAGTGCGCACAGTCGGTGCTGACCTGTTTGAAGGCATTCAAACAGAAGACAGCAGTTCCACTGAAACTGTTTCAGAGGCTCCTGGGGCATATGGCATCCTCAGCGGTGGCCACTCTGCTCGGGTTGATGCATATGAGACCGCTTCAGCACTGGCTCCAGACTCGAATCCCAAGATGGGCATGGCGCCACGGGACACATCACGTGGCCATCACGCCTGTCTGTCACTGCCTCTTCAGCCCTTGGACCGACCTCACATTTCTACGGGAAGGTGTTCCCCTAGAGCAGGTCTCCAGGCGCATTGTGGTTATGACAGACGCCTCCAAAACGGGCTGGGGCGCTGTATGCAATGGGCACCCAGCTGCCGGCTCCTGGACGGGCCCGCGGCTGCGTTGGCACATCAACTGCCTCGAGTTGTTGGCAATTCTGCTCGCCCTGCAGAGGTTATGGCCGTTGATCCAGGGCAAGCATGTGTTAGTTTGGACAGACAACACGGTAACGGTGGCATACATCAACCATCAAGGTGGTTTACGCTCCCGTTGTATGTCACAACTCGCCCGCAATCTCCTCCACTGGAGTCAGCAGCACCTCAAGTCGCTGTGAGCCACTCACATCCCAGGCGACCTCAAAACTGCAGCGGATGCGCTGTCACGACAGGTTACCCTCAGGGGAGAGTGGAGACTCCACCCTCAGGTGGTCCAGCTGATTTGGAGTCGATTCGGGCAGGCACAGGTAGACCTGTTCGCTTCCCAAGAATCCTCCCACTGCCTGCTCTGGTACGCCCTGACCAAGGCACCTCTCAGTATAGACGCGCTGGCACACAGCTGGCCCCCTGGACTACGCAAATATGTGTTCCCCCAGTGAGCCTACTTGCACAGACCCTGTGCAGGGTCAAGGAGGATGAGGAGCAGGTTGTCCTGGTAGCACCCTACTGGCCCACCCAGATGTGGTTCTCAGACCTCACGCTCCTCGCGACACCCCCCGACGTAGACCTGGTGGCCCCAGTCTGTTATCAAATTTCACTCTTTTTTTGGGGAGAGAAATAAAAAGAGAGGATAAGAGGCCACGATTGGGCTAGCCTGTCTCTATCTTTTTGGGCAGTCGACTTGTCCCCGAAGGGCCGTTCGACACTCATAACAGCATTGGGGGAGGTTACGTGTCGGCCTGGTGCACAGGCTATGAGGCACACAGTGGTCTGCCCGTCACACACCGCCAATTCACGTAACACAGTTCAGCCAGTTGTGGCGTTTTGTATAGGGACCCCTAGTGGTCCCCTAAACCTGAATGAGTGGTTGCATACCAGCTCCTTTTATACCCGTATGTTTGGAGGAGTGGTATGCAAATACCACTCACCAATTTTCATTGGCCTTTTATCAAAGACCAGAGGTGTTTCGGGCTCCCAAGAGTGACCCCTAGTGTCACTACATCTACATGATGTCTCGTTCCCTCCATCAGGGAACGGAGGTTACGCAAGTAACCAGGACGTTTTTTTTGGATTTCACGTTTGTTAATAAATTGCACTTGGGTTCTTCACTCCATCGTCATCATCTTCATCATTGCCAGCGCCAGCAAATCATTACAATAGGCCTTAAATGTGCTTTTTGGAGCTTCAAAGTTCTGGCCACCATTCACTTGCATTGTGAGGACCAACAGAGCTGAAATATTTTCTAAAATTCTTCATTTGAGTTCTGCAGAAGAAAGAAATCTGGGATATGAGGGTGAGTAAATGATGAGAGAATTTTATTTTTGGCTGAACTATCCCTTTAAACATTCAAAAAATGGATGACTCAAGAAGTGTTACGACAGCTTTTACATGAGTGATGTCTAGTGCCATTGGTTCTTGTGTGTTATGTGACTGACTGCAATATTCTAATGTTTGAAAGTACATTTTTATTGAGGTATGACTGCTGTCATGGAGAGATTTTCAGCATCTCAACTCAAACCTTCAGTTTCACTCTGTTCCACACAAGAAGCTATTGTGAAACTACTGAATACTTTGAATGTAGAATTTGAAATACTTTTATTTATTTATTTTTATTTATTTTTATAAATTATTTGACTGTACTTTTATCTGCTTTATACATCTATTTTGTTATGAAGTGGTAAGGTTAAGCATAGGGATGGTCACTCATAAATACCTACATAATAGTGTAATGTATCTAAAATTATTGTAACTAAATTTACCTTTCTACTACATGTTTAATTTTGTTTATAATTGGTTAGGTTTAGCGTTAGGAGATTAGGGGATACAAAATATGAATATGATAGTATAATATAATTAAACTAATACATTTATAAATATAAGAATACATTACAGTTAAACATGCAATAAATCTGAAAATTGCAGAGCTTATGACAGAACTGTTTAAACTAAGGTGTAAAAAATTATGTCAATGACGTTGCAAGCAAAACACTGCTATGGTGATGCCTCTCTTATGAGACTGCCCTCAGGTACCACTCTTACAATCATTATTTTATCAATCTAGCATATTGCATTTTATTATTATTTTTTAAGTAAATACAACATAGGATTGGTTTGGCTATTGTTCCAGACCTCTTTGACTTTCTTTCTTCTGTGGAACACCAAAGGAAAAGTTTAGCAGAGCTGCACTCTTAGCACCATTTAAGCATCATGAAAGTAGTTTTTATGACTTGTGCATAAGTACTGCAAGACTTCTGAAGCCATGCGATAGATTTGTGTGAGGAACAGACTACAATTTAAGTAATTAGTCACTGAAAATCTTGTTTGACAGTTGTGTTTACCATTCACTTCCATTGAATGGAACAGAGCAGCTTGGACATTCTACTAAATAACTCCTTTTGTGTTCTACAAAAGAAAATAAATTCATAAGGGTCTCAAAAGACATGACGTGATTAAATGTCCAGGGCAAATTTTGCAGTGGAACTACTCTTTTAAAGATTAGGCGTTCATTTATAAATGCACTGTGACAAGTTTGTCAGTTGTCTTCCTCATACAGTAATAATGAATTATATAGATTTGGACTATCCTTGCATAATGTATGTTAAATGAGGTTGTGTAAAATAGCACCGTCAGATGATTCTTGTGCAGATGTTGTGCATAGTTCAGACAGATCCAGCCACACAGGATGCGGTTAGCAATGCCCCCCTTCAATCACATATGGATATTAGCGGTTGTCAGATAAGTTATGTGTTTGTGTGCTGATGTCTGATGAAGTGCTACTGATTAGGAGAGCGCAACACTTTTTGCAATGTGCAATGCAGTCAGAAATGACCTTTTTTCATGCTGACACATAACAAAACTTTCAATGTCTTGTAAAACCCTACACTAACACACAACAGTCTTCAACTGTAATCAGATCATTGCTCATCTCTCCACGTTGCTTTCCTCTCTCTAAAAGATCTTGATCCATTTGATCCTCTGCATGTATTAATTGTTTTACAAATGAAAAATTGCCACATTTTATTTTTTATTTTTTTTATTTTTTTTGTGTGATTGTTTTAGTTAGGAGAGTCATCACTATGAATACTTTTGAGAATGTGTTGGCAGCAGTTGGTTGAGGAGGTTGAACTGGGAATAATTAAAAAGGAATTAAAGGGTATTATAGCATAATAATAAGATTTCATGCACTTTACTCATCTCTGACCTGAATGAGCATTGTGATGGTCTGGAGTCCTCCATATGCCTCATAACAGTGCTTTGAATGTTGATTTTGTCTTTTTTATGGCCACAAAAGATAAGGCCATGATGGTTTGGTATTAACCACGTACAGTAATCAGAACAACACTGTACAAATATGTACAGTGGTAGAGATGGGTGTGATAAACTTTCCTGTTGTTCTGTAGCAGGAGATGGAAATTCCAAACAAGTGCTTTATTGCAGTGGTTCTCAAATTATGATATGCAATGAAACTAACCATATAATCACACAAAGTTAGGGTAGCACAAGTAATAGACTTATCAACTCTTAAAAAAGGAAACATATCCCATATCTTTTGTTGTTGATGTCAAAGGATGTTTGTCCAATCAAACTCTTTGAGCAAATTCATGTCAGCTAATGAAAATGTAGCCAAATTAGGAAGATGTCAACCAGGACAAGATGTGTGACATGCCTTCCAAAACCTCAAAAACCATGACCACATCTGCACAAGGTAAAAGAAAATGACCCAGACTGCATGAAATACAGATTCGGAATTGTGTTAAGTTTCCACTTGATGTCTAATGTAAAATCTGGGTTTTGAAGCAAAATCAGTTGCATTATTGTGTTTAATGTGATAGGTTGAACTATTTCATAATCCTTGCATACCTTCTTACCTCTAAAAAATAATTTGATCCCTTAGAATAAAATTTTTTATAAAAAATCTAACAATCTGTGGATGTTTGTTTGCAACTCTGCCCTCTTTCTTTCTCTTGAAACACAAAAACACACACCCACACATACGTATACTGTGCAAACCTGACAGCACAACCCACAAACAAACAATCCACTACAAAATGTGAGGGCTGTGTCACTTACGGCAAATCAGATGACATACAGTGAAATGAAATGTACTGTAATGGAGGAGCATGAGGTACTTTCGGTTGAAACTGTTGTGTGAGAATGTGTGAGCGCATATAACTCACTATCTTCTCTCGTTCAATCTATCACCAGAAGATCTAACAACTGACATCGAGCAAGTTAAAGCTTCTCTGCCACCATTTTTGAGCAGGTGCATGCTAACTTAAACGCATACTGTTTAAGACCAGCCAGAAGTTTATTGTTCTCACACCAATGATTATTATGAATGTGTGCTATGTTTTAGCTGATGGAGTTACAATGCCATATTTGCCAAACGTTAGTCATTATGCTTCTTATTTTTATCTTCATTCTTTTTTAAGAGGTGTTAGAAACAGTGCATTCCTATAGAATGGAAAATAACAAAGGAGATATAATTTTTTTCTTCTAAACAATTAGATGGAGAGCAAAAGGAGACATTTACTTAATTCTTCTGCTTCTCATATTTTTCTCTTGAGGAACAAAAAAATAGAAAATAAAAATAAAATAATCTCACATATGTCACATCTAGAGTTTTAGAAGAGATATCAAAAATGTTCAAACGGTGCTCAGATTTGCCATGATACAAAAGTCTGCAATCAAAAGCTAGAGATTTCAATATGAGCTCAAAACATTTCTCATCAGTCTCTTCCAACATCTAAATATATGGGCTATGCTCTCCATATTAATTTTATAGCTTTGTCTATACTGTATGTCAAAAGTTTTTATATCTCCTAAGGAATTTTAGAAGAAAATTTAAGACAAAGTTAATACTTAAATGAAACATAGCTGAGAACACAATGAGGTCTCTACAGCAATCTCTGAGCAATTAGATTTTCCTCTGGGTTAGTATGAATCAAGATAGTATACAAATGTTAGGGGAAAATAGCACCATTGCATTGACTCAGACACTGAAGCAGGATTAAGATACATATGCAAAGAGTATAGTACAGTATCATATTGAGTATTTAAAAAAAATACACTAAATATGGATATCAGAGACAGAAAAATTCACATTCAGAGAGCAGTCCAAATTTGCAACCAAATCCAAACACGAGAGTAAACAAATAAAGTGCAGTAAATAGTCATGACTTTACAAAGAACTAAATGATACACAAGCTATTTACCTGTACTTATACTCAGGCAATGGAAAGAGACAGATTTAATTACTGTATGTAATATAAGTCACAATGGGTTTTTGGCGACCTCTGGCTTCAAGGAATGCTGCAGATTCTAGAGACTTTTTAACTTTTTTTAGCCCAGTTATTACACCCATCCTGGTAAAAAATGTCCAATGTATCCATGGTGATAATTAGGGCTAATCACTATCACAGAACATTCTATGCTCAGTGATGCATGCAGAATGTCCTCTCCCCAAAAAATTAAAAGCAATTTGAAAAATGTTGGTTTGTTTTGGTAATTTAACCTTTATAGCGCCACAAACATTTCATCACTGCCAGAGAGATGAGAATAACATAAATTAAATTAACTTCAATAACAAAGTCAATAATGTGCCACCACACAGAGTAGAGAGTAGTGTGTTCGTCAGTGGAGTGTGTGTGTCGTGGAAGTCATGAGGAGCTTGGCAGAATCCTCCGTAGAAGCTTGGCGATGAGAGAGATGTCCAGCGGACAATGCAAGCAACAGCAGGAGTGTAGATCCCCGGCATACGGGCATAGAGAGAATTCCTTTGTGGATTGCCAGGCTGAACTCAGCGAAGACTGGAAGGCAAACCACAACTCGAACAACGCGGGCAAAAAAACAGAGAAACATGAGGGCATATGTAGGGAGTGCAATCAGGCAGAAACAGGTGTTGCTCGACAATCAATCAGTGGCATGATCGGCGCTACCCTGAGAACAATGAACGTTCCCATGGAAACGCAGATCATGCCAGTCGAACACGCCTGCGAAACACAAGGGAGAGAAAATGACAAAACAAACAAAATAAACCTGCAGGTTTACCAGGCTTACCATGAAAGTCGTAGCATTACGAGATTAAAGTTGTACTATTTTGAGAATAAAGTAAAAATTTCAAGAATAAGGTCATAGAACTACGAGATTGAAGTCTGAATATTTTGAGAATAAAGTAAAAATTACAATAATTAAATTGTAGCATTATGAGATTAAAGTTGGAATATTTTGAGAATAAAATCAAAATTATGAGAATAAAGTCGAGGCACTACAAGATTAAAGTCGGAATATTATGAGAATAAAGTCAAAATTTCAAGAATAAAGTCGTAGCACTACGAGATTAAAGCCAGAATATTTTGAGAATAAAGTAAAAATTACGAGAATTAAATCATAGCATTACGAGATTAAAGACAGAATATTTTGAGAATAAAATCAATATTATGAGAATTAAGTCGTAGCATTATGAGATTTAAAGTCGGAATATTTTGAGAATAAAGCAGAAATTACAAGAATTAAATTGTAGCATTACTAGATTAAAGTCAGAATATTTTGAGAATAAAATCAAAATTACGAGAATTAAGTCGTAGCATTATGAGATTTAAAGTCGGAATATTTTGAGAAAAAAGTAAAAATTACAAGAATTAAATCGTAGCATTACTAGATTAAAGTCAGAATATTTTGAGAATAAATTCAAAATTACAAGAATTAAGTCGTAGCATTATGAGATTAAAGTCGGAATATTTTGAGAATAAAATCAAAATTACGAGAATACAGTCATAGCATTACGAGAGTAAAATCAGAATATTTTGAGAATAAAGCCAAAATTATGACAAACAGTGCATCATAATCACAACAATAGGGCGCCGAGCCAGCAGTTTCATCAATGCAAGAAATGGATGTGGATGATTTAGTTAAATCATACTTTAGTTTAGGATTTAGCAACAAAGAAATACTTTGTCATCTTTTGGCACATCAGCATGGAGTTATTATTGGGACCCGGACACTGCAGCGGTTATGTAGGAATTGAATTTATTCAGGAGAAAGAACCAGACACACATTCAAGCAGTCCCACTCGGCATGGGTGATACTTGGGCTTGGTTTCCCGAAGCTCTAAGCTGAACATTTGTAGCACTTAAATTGCACTTGCTACAGCATGTTTCCCAAAAGCATGGTAATCTACATATAGTCTCCAAATATCTGTAAGGCCAAGATTTTACACATCCTGTGAAGCATCAACGTTGCTCTAGGGGGCTTACACACTTTTGCTTCACTATGGTCAATGACTGAGACCATCAAAAGATTAAAGTCTCCTCCCAATATTATATCATGAGGGGTGCCAGCGGCTTGCAACATCCCTTCAAGATCTATAAAAAAGCCCTGATCATCAGCATTAGGTGCGTAAATATTAGCCAAAATCAACCCTTGCCCCTGAATTTCTGCTAAAACAATAATGACTCTTCCTAATTTATCTTTAATCAGTTTGAGACATTTGAATTGTAGATGCTTACTTATCAATGTAATGACTCCCTTGCTCTTACTTGAGCCAGCACTAAAGAAAACATGTCCACCCCATATCTTCCCAAATTTTTCAGCTTCCTGCGGGGAAAGATGCATTTCTTGAAGAAACCCTATATCATATTTCTTACGTTTAAAAAAGAAATAACCGTCCTTCTTTTTATGGGGTACCCCAACCCATTCCCATTCCATGTGGAGAGAGATAGTACACTCATATTAATATTTGACATTTTGACATGTTAGAAATAATAGATTGTGTCAAAAAAAAAAAAATTATAAAGACCACATTCCTCATTAGTGCAACAATCAAACCCCGAACCAAACAAACAGAAAAAAAGTGTGCATTAACTCTGCGCATGACAGTACCAACCGGCATCCATCCCTCTAAACTCAAAAAGTCCATGTACGCCTGCAAGAGTCCCCGCGACAACTTTGCCATCAGATTGCTCAAGTCCGGTGTTTCTATACAAATTTTGTGAGAAAGAATTACATAACAGAAAATAATCTATAAAACAAACTCCAGCCAATAGGCAAAATAAACACAAAGAATGTGTAGATTCATTCCCAAAACTGTATCAAAGATGTGTTCCTCCACAAAACAAGCTCCAGCCACTAGCGGAACCAGCACAAAAAAACAAAAAACAAAAAAAAATCTGTTCGGTTTCCTCGGACAGTCAAACGAATGTTCCCTATCTGTCACTCACTTGAAGTTGTGTCAATGTAGTGACACTAGGGGTCACTCTTGGGAGCCCAAAACACCTCTGATGTTTTGAAAAAGGCCAATGAAAATTGGAGAGTGGAATTTGCATGCCACTCCCCTGGACATACGGGTATAAAAGGAGCTGGTATGCATCAACTCATTCAGATTTTCTCTTCGGAGCCGAGCGGTTGCATTCAGTGCACTGAATACAATTCCTCTAGAAAACAAAACTCACCTCGCTAAAGACTGCTGGATTTGATGGCACATTTCAGCGGCTTCTCCCCCTCTGTGCCTGTGCAGTCCAGAGAACGCCCCTGGGCGCTTCAGCAGAGCAAAAAAGAAGAGTATATTCTGAAAAGACTATATTTTCTATTCATAAAAGAGCGGCACACATGGAACGTCTTTTTAAAGATGCCTTTCCGTTTGTGTGTTATTCCTGGTTGCGGTCGCTATCTCTACGCTTCCAATGGCCACGATCGCTGTCTTACATGTCTGAGCACTGCCCACGCGGAGACATATTTCATGGATGGATCATGTCCTCATTGCGAGAACATGACCATGGCAACGATATGCTAGGGCTCCCTCTACGAGGCACCTGTGTACCTTGAAGTGGCGTCTGTTCGCTAAGTGGTGTTCTTCCCGATGGGAAGACCCCCAGACATGCACAGTCGGATCGGTGATTTCCTTCCTGCAGGAGAGGTTGGAGAGGTGGCTGTCCCCCTCCACCTTGAAGGTGTATGTAGCCGCTATTTCGGCTCATCACGATGCAGTAGATGGTAAGTACTTGGGGAAGCACGTCTTGATCATCAGGTTCCTGAGAGGCGCTAGAAGGTTGAACCCCTTTAGACCACGCCTCATTCCCCCATGGGACCTCTCTGTAGTCCTTCAGGGTCTATGGGGAGCTCCCTTTGAGCCCTTGGTGTCAGCTGAGCTTAAGGCACTCTCTTTCAAGACTGCCCTCCTGACTAAGCTCACTTCCATCAAGAGGGTAGGGGACCTGCAAGCATTCTCTGTCAGCAAATCGTGCCTGGAGTTCGGTCCGGGTTACTCTCACGTGATCCTGAGACCCCGAACGGTCTATGTGCCCAAGGTTCCCATGACCCCTTTTAGGGATCAGGTGGTGAACCTGCAAGTGCTGCCCCAGGAGGAGGCAGACCCAGCCTTGGCATTGCTGTGTCCGGTGCATGCTTTACGCATCTATTTGGATCGCACGCAGAGCTTTAGAAGCTCCGAGCAGCCCTTTGTTTGCTTTGGTGGACAGCGGAAAGGAAGTGCTGTCTCCAAACAGAGGATCACCCACTGGGTCATTGACGCCATTGCTATGGCATATCAAGCTCAGGACATGCCACCCCCTGCGGGGTTACGAGCCCACTCTACCAGGAGTGTGGTGGCCTCCTGGGCCCTGGCCAGTGGCGCCTCTTTGGCAGACATCTGCAGAGCAGCGGGCTGGGCAACACCCAACACCTTTGCGAGGTTCTACAATCTTTGTGTTGAGTCGGTTTTTCCTGTGTAGTGGCAGGCACAAGCAGGTAAGTTCCGGGACAGCTGGCCGGGTGTACCGCTTGCGTATAGCGCCTTTCCCCTCCCTTGAGGGGAAGACATGCGCTCTTGACTCCCAGTCATGTTCACAGACTGTGATCCCTGGATGACTTCCTCCTTAGCCCTGTGGCAGTCGAGTTTGCGGACAAACTTGCTGCCGGCTCAGTAAGTGCGATGGTAAGGCCCTGTACTGAGGTAGGTGCTCCGCTTGCTGTGGTTCCCCATAGGTAACCCCATGTGTTATATCTTCTGTAAAATCATTTCCCTCTTGGTAAACTACGTCTTCCTTGTGCAGAGGGCCCTCTGCTCTGGTCACCATGCTTGTAGAAACTCCTCCCCCCTTGGGTAGGACCTACCATGCGACTCTCCACATGACATACTTCTGACAAGACTGTACCCCCCCCCCCTCCCCGACCTGGACACTTGTGGATCCCAGTCCGTTAACAAAATTCCACTCTTTTTGGGGAGAAAAAAGAGGGAAAAGAGGCCTCAGCTGGGCTAGCCTGTCCCTATTTGTTGAGCAGTCCATTTGTTCCTGAAGGACCATTTGACGCTCATAGCAGCGTTGGGGGAGGTTACGTGACAGCCTGATGTGCTGGCTATGAGGCACACGAAAGTCTGCCCGTCTCGCACCGCTAGTCCACGTAACACAGTTCAGCTAGTTGTGGCGTTTTGTATAGGGACCCCTAGTGTCACTACATCGACACAACGTCGAGTGAGTGACAGATAGGGAACGTCATGGTTACTTTCGTAACCTCCGTTCCCTGATGGAGGGAACGAGATGTTGTGTCCCTCTTGCCACAACGCTGAACTACCCGCTAAAATGGCCGGGACCTTATCTCGGCTCCTCAGCACAAAACCTGAATGAGTGGTTGCATACCAGCTCACATGAGAAACACCAAATGGCTTACTCACCCCACCTTCTCCATGAAAGACAATGCTTGTTGCAGACACTCTGCAACAATCCCCAGTATCTATTCTCAATTTGGCCGGAAACATCAGTGCAAAAGTTATCCTCTGTCGATGCAAGAGTTTCTTGAAAGTGTGTTACTACACAAAACAAACTCCAGCTGCTAGACGGAACCAAAACAAAAAGAAACAAAATGGCACTCAGGTTCCTCAGACAGTAGAGTGTATATTTCGTGCATCAAGTTCACTTGGGGGCCACATGAGAAACACCAAATGGCTCACTCACTCCAATATTTTTATGAAGGACAATGCTTAGTATGTATTCTCAATTTGGCCGGAAACATTAGTGCAAGAGCGAACTTCCGTTGATGTAAGAGATTCTTGCATTCCTTGAATCGATCTTGTTTCTCTCTTGTTGAATTCACAAAGTCTTGGAACAAGGAAATGTTGTGGTTATTCCAAGAAAACTTTCCTTTGCTCCTCGCGCAACACAAGAATTTATCGGATGATCTCAGAAATTTGGCCAGAATTGATCGGGCCCTGTCTCCCTCAACCGATCTGCGAACCGGGACTCTGTGAGCTCGCTCGATTTCCAGCTTATGGCCTGTAATGTCAAGCAGACTCGGTAAGAGCTCATCTAGGAATTTCACCATATCTCTACCTTCCTCATGCTCAGGAATTCCAACAATTCGTACATTGTTTCGCAGGTTACGATTCTCCAAATCCTCCAGTTTTTCCAAAACGCGTTGCAAATCCATCTTAGTCGCTAGAGAATTGGCAGCTGATTCCCTCTCTGAAGACTCCAGATAATCAATCCGTCTCTCGAAGTCCGACAATCTTGTAACCAACTCAAAGAATTTAGTCTCTATGGAAGTAATCGATCGACATATTACAGCAAGATCTTCTAAATCTGCAATGACTTTTGTCAGCATTGCCGTCAAATTCATCAATTCATGCCGGATTTCTTTCAGTTCACCATCAGAATTGAGTCCAGGGCTTCTGGCCTGTTGCTCCGGGGAATCAGCCTGAGCACGTAAGTGTCTTTTAATATCTCCAGAGCCCGAGGATTTTTAATTTTTTGACATATTGTCTTCCTAGGACAGTTAAGAATCAGGGTGTATCGAATCTCACCGGTTTATGACACAAATAGTAATAAAATTAGCAAAGTGCGCAGAGCTCACCTTTCACACGTCTGCTCCTCGCATGTCATCACGTGACCTCCTAGATTTTTTATTAAGGCACATTTATTTAAGTTTTTATCTGCATGGTCACATTACTCACATATGTCTTCTTAAATAATCTGTTTAATAAGAACACAGGGCTCCAGACTGCAACTAAAATGGTCACAAATGTGACCAAAAATAATTGATTGCGACAATAATTTAAAATCTAGTCGCCATTGCCGACACTCAGGCTGTGTGCATTAACATGCGGTTTCATCAGATATCTTGTGAGTTATTGAATATATTTTTTGAGCATGCAAAAGTGTGTCTCATGCCACTTTTCACCCTGTAATGGGTAAAGGATGGGCAAGGAGGAGGCGGGAACCGGCTGAACAATCAACATAATCTTTTTATGCAAACTCAACTTAAAACAACATAAAACATATGACACACACACAGCTGCGTGCGTCTCTCTACCTCTTGAACTGGCATCTCCAGCTCCCCTTTATCTTGTTCTCCCACTGATCAGTTGACTCAACCCTGGCCGTGCACACTCACGACCCAGCCATGCCCTCCTCCTCGTCACACACCCGTTCTGTTTCTGACAAGCTTGCTGCACCACACACAACAACAAACCCAGTGAGAAAGAGTCATAAACAAATGACTCAAATTATCTTTTTCATGAATCACCCGAAAAGAACTGAAGTTTTGAACTCAGG
Source organism: Myxocyprinus asiaticus (assembly GCF_019703515.2). Taxonomy (NCBI): domain Eukaryota; kingdom Metazoa; phylum Chordata; class Actinopteri; order Cypriniformes; family Catostomidae; genus Myxocyprinus; species Myxocyprinus asiaticus. The sequence goes on along the minus strand of NC_059354.1, from coordinate 12,815,806 downwards.
AGCTCAGGTTAGCAGTTTGAATCAGATTAATTTCACTTCTCAGCGAATCAGCCATCAGTGAGCTTACAACTGGGAGTGCAGACATTTCATAATAAGAGTCCCATGTGTATTTGTGGCTTTTTTTATAATTAAAAGTCCCGTATTGTGTACCACTTTTTTTCCTTCTGGTAATAACTGATTCAACACACACTGTTGAAGTTTGCATTAAATATCTTACATATAAAAGATCTGCAAGCTACAAGGCAACAAGCAGATATGAGCATCTCTGTGACACACACATTTCACAAGAAAAATGGGGGCAACAGTGGGTTCAGACAGCAGAGGTTTATTTTAATTATTTATATGGTGAGTTGCGCATAAATAACACTTGTTACCATTCATATAGAAAGACTCACAATATAGATGCCAACAAACACATTCTAATGTAAGGGTATTTTAAAAAGAGTGTAAGTTGTGTTATGATAAATTGAATCACATTTGGATCATCGTCCTTATTCCTGGATGGTCTTACTTGGGAAACGGATGTGGGATGAACTTCTGCCAGAAGTCGTTATGTAGCATTTGCTAATATAGGCAGCGGTCAGTTATACCTCGTTTTCAGCTGGTATTAGGATGTGATTCGGATGATCCAATGACAAGTGATCAGCACTATATACAGGTGTAAATGGGGTGCAAAACCTTTTGTGATCAAATCACTAAAAACACATAAGGAGGTATTGAAACGCTGTAAACACCATCCGGGATGCAGCGAAGTGCCACTCCTTATCTGTCAATCAACTGCTGAGCTAAATCAAGAGTTTAATCTGTTCATAACTCTGGTGACATATGGCTTTAAAAGGAAATAAGTGTCCGATCGGAAAAATAAAAAAAATAGCTTACATATACATGTACAAGATCTTTGCGGATCTTCTTCAGTGTCTTCGTGTGCATTTACAATTTCAGCTGTACCTGGTGCACCATCTTTCCATGCTTCTTTGTCTTTTGTGACATTTTTCAGGTTTATTAATTTATGATGTAGTGAACTAGTGATGATACTATATGCCACCATGAAACCCTCCTCTCAAAAACCGATAACAAGTGCTCACAGGAGATGCATTTGTGCGACCAACAGCGATATGTCTCATCTGACCACATGTGATCGGATCACCCGAGATACATCTTATTACTGTGATGATGTGCATTAATTACAATACCTGTTGTTCTTCAAGAATCCAGTAGATGGCACTGCGTTACAGCAAATGTTACAAATGGTTTGAGAAACAGACATACAAGACCATTATATAATGTGCGATCAGTCAATAAACAGAGACATGTTGATATGTGAGTCAAAAAGTAATTTTATTTTGAACCATTGAACAAAACAAATACCAGCTATAAACAAGGTCTTAGTTAGTAAGTATTGTATTATGTTTTGCTCAAGTGGTTTCAGCTAGAACATGTTACGATGTGCTTACAGAGCTCAGGAATAACGTGCGGTTCATGGCTCTACATACATCCTGAGGCCACTTCTTTAAATCGTCCTCCCAAACCTCTATTAAAGACGGAACGGCTATCCGTATATTGTCCTTATTAAGATCCATCAGGCTGTGCTCACACATCTAGAAGTATAAATGAATGATCAACACTGCAGCGAAAAAAAATAATGAACGTACGATGCAACTACAACTGTGTTTACTTCTTAGAGGAAGTACCTCCCACATTTCGCGCACAGAATCATGGGGCGTAGGAATAAGGTGGATACACTGTGAGGTGAGGTGGGGGGCGGCCAAGATGGTAACCTCATCTTTGGAAAACGTGTTTTTCGTGTTCTGGAAATAAATTTATTTTTCACACCATAGAAACAATGTTAACTTTTTTTTTTTTGATGGTGAGCAATAAAATACTTTGATAAATTAAGGAGAAATAGTTTTACACATCAAACTTCAGTTTTTTCTGTAAGGATCTGACATATTTGTTTGCACGATGGTGGAGGAGAGACCTGCGAAGAAAAAATGACACCTGGACACCTAAAGGCTTCAGGTCACACTACAGGAACTGTCTCAACTGAGTCTATGAGCTTGCATTGCAGAAAACACAGATGACCTCACTCCATTTCCTGAGTCTGAGCCCTGCACTGCAGATTCTAAGAGATATCGCTATGAGCCTACACACTGAGGTACAAGACAATATTGTCAAGATAATAGTGGAGAAAATTAGTCAGAACACAGGTGTTCTGAATCAGGAAATAAAGCAAAACCGAGAGTGTGTTAATTCTCTGAAAGAGGCCACGGAATTTATTTTCCAAGAATTGAAAGATGTAAAATCAGACACTGCCAACATCAAAACAATGGGTGAAGATCGTCAGAAAAGAATAACAGAACTTGAGGACAAGCTGAACGAAGCTGAAAGGTACCAAAGACGGTGGAATTTGAGGCTTTATGGACTGTCTGAACAGGAAGGTGAGGATATTAAAGCTAGTGTGGTTGATATTTCTTGCGGTTATCCCTGAGGCTGCGGAGAGTTGTAAACATCCTATTGATGTCAGCCACAGGTAGGAGTTGGTAGGAGGAATGCAGAGAAGACACGTCCTGTTATCATCAGGTTCACAACAAGGTCGACGAAAGAGCTCTTATGGAAGAACGCAAAAGGATCGGAATATTTGAAATCCAGAAAGCTACGGTTTGGGGAAGATCTGACTGCAAAAGACAAGGAAGCTCGCAACAAACTGTGGCCCCAAATCGATGCAGCCCACAGGGAAGGGAAAAAAGCCTTTTATGTCAGAGCCAAAGCAATAATTGATGGAAGAGAAGTCCGAGCGTAGACAGCAAAATCTAAAAATATGTGAACTGTGTTACGCATTGTCCCTGTCTGGTATGATGGTTTGAATTAGAGCATACTCCGTACAATGGTAAATGTTTGACTTTCGTTATGCTCAAGTTTCTTTTTTTTTCTTTTTTCCTCCTTGAATTTTTATGAAAGCATATCCTTTTTTTTCTTTTTGAGAATACTGGACTTAAGAAGGTAAATAACATTTACTACAACTTACGTTTTGTTTGACAAACTCTTTTAAATCTGTACTCAGTGTTATTGGAGATGCCAACCCATCAGATTAGTTATGTTGTTCAGTGGTGTTTGATATTTGTTTTATTTCACTGCTTATTTATTTAGTGGAATGTCTCTGTTTTTATATTCTTTGAATATAAGGGGTATTCGTGATTTGCTGAAAAGAAAAGCTGTTTTTCTCTATCTTAAGAAGTTCAAGGCTGACTTTTACTTTTTGCAAGAAACTCTTGCTTTACATTTTGATTATAATTTTTGGAAAAATCTGTGGGGGGATGATCTTTGGCTATCCTATGGAAGCAATAATTTTGCCAGTGTCGCAATTCAAAGCAGGAAGTTTAAAGGGAAAATACTAAAAAATAAAATACATTAATCTGGAAGATGGTTAATTCTGGTGGTTGGTATAGAAGACAATATTGTTATTCTGGGAAATGTTTATGGTCACAATGACAAAACTGAAAATTTTGAAGAGGAGATTAGAGACATCTTATCAACATTTTCTGATGCTAAATTGGTTTTGTGGGGAGATTTGAACACCAACAGCACTCCTTCTTTAGATTATTTACCTCCATGTAAGACCTTAATATGTTTCTGATATTAATGATTTATGTCAACATCTAAATTGTTTAGATGAATGGAGAAATAGAAATCCTGATAAAATAGAATTTACGTGGAGCAACAAAGAAGGTTCCAGACAATCCAGAATTGATTTTTTGTTACTCTCAAAATAATTAGGACAACAGGTCAAAGGAATTGATATAATACCTTCCATACTTTCTGACTATCAAATTATCAATGTAGTGATTAATTTTGATCATTTGGTTGAGGAAAGGGTTCAGTTTAATTATTGGAAGCTAAATAATTCACTCCTTGTGAATGTACAGTTCCAAAAAGCAATTAAAAATAACATAAAAGGATGTTATAATAGAGCGAATGCTTCTAAAATGTATGGGTTACAGTGGAAAATTATGAAGTATGAAGTAAGAAAATTTGCTATTAGAACTGGGTAAGAATTAGCTAAGGCCAGAAAGCTTAAGGAGGATTCCATAATTAAACAAATAATTCTTATATATGAAAAAAATATTTTATTTTTATTTATTTATTTTATTTTTATTTTTTATAGAAAAGGATGTGTTAGCCAAATTGCAATTAGAATTAGATCAAATATTTGAGAATCAAGCTAAAGGAGCGTTTGTTAGGTCGAGGCATAAATGGTTGGAAGAAGGAGAGAAGAATTCCCAATATTTATTTAATTTTGAAAAGAGAAATACAGAACTGTCTTCACTAAAGAGACTTAGAATTGATTCTAAAGTTTCATCAGATTCATATGAGATCTCTCAGTTTGTAACAAGCTTTTATAAAAATTATATACAAAAGATGAGGATATTAGAGATGCAGGATCATACTTTGACTCAATTATTGATAAAGACTCCAAAAACATATGTGATAAGGAAATATCATTGGATGAAATACAAAAAAGTATTGCTAAATTAAAAATAAATAAATCACAAGGTAACGATGGTTTAACTGGTGAATTTTATAAGACCTTTCAAGAAGACCTTTCTGTATTTCTTTTACATGTTTTTCATTAAATATACACAATGTCTCAGATAATCAGGTAAAGATCCACTTAGTATTGATAATTGGAGGCCATTATCATTAATTAATAATGATGCCAAATTGTTATCAATTCTGCTTGCAGAAAGATTTAAATTATGTTTGGATGAAATCATTGCCAATCTGGATTTATGCATGGTAGATTTATTGGAAATAATATATGCTTAATTTTGGACCTAATTGACTACAATTAGTTAATGATGACAGTGTCTTGGTTACTGTCGTAACCTCCGTTCCCTGATGGAGGGAACGAGACAATGTGACACTAGGGGTTGATCTTGAGAGCCTGAGAAACCTTCAGATCTTTGAGAAAAGGCCAATGAGAATTGGTGAGTAGGATTTGCATGCCGCTCCCCCCAAAATACAGGTATAAAAGGGAGGCTGGAATGTGCATTCATTCAGGTTTTTGCACTGAGGAGCCGAGACAAGGTCCCGGCCATTACAGCGGTGTAGTTCAGCCTGTGGCAAGAGGGAGACAACGTCTCGTTCCCTCCATCAGGGAATGGAGGTTACGACAGTAACCGAGACGTTCCCCTTCTGTCACTCACTCGACGTTGTGTCGATGTAGTGACACTAGGGGTCCCTATACGAAATGCCACAATGGCTGAACTGTGTTACGTGAACTGCCGATGCAGGTGTAGGCAAGCTACTGTGAGCATAGGAACTGATGTTCTCGGACTGCATGTAGCCTCCCCAGACGCCCCAAAACTTAATGTAATTCCCAACAACCCTGAGGGAGGGGAATGAGACGTATCTAGTATGGGAGCAGGCCGTGCCCATAGTTTTTCTCTCCACAGAAAATTAGATTCGGCTGGGGCCTTTAAATGCTCATAAAATGCGCTGGGGAAGGCGTTCTTTTCTGTTCCTATTCTTTCAGACCCCACGGAGGCCACACCCTGCCCTGAAGGGGAGGGTAAAAAAAGTGGCGAATACGTCATATGGGCCTAAGGCCGCACATGGAAGAGGCGCAGCGGTAGGTCCTGCCCTTCGTAGGGGAGGAGCTCTACAAACGCAGCGACCGGGGCAGAGAGGGCTCTGCCAAGGGAGACACAGGTCTACCGAAAAAGGGAGACCGTACCATGGAAGATACATCACAGGAGGTCACCGGGGTAACCGAGACCTTTGGAACACTTAACCCAGTACAGGGCATGTTAGCACACGTACTGGTTCCAACTACGAATTCCTCCGCTGAATTCGTGAGCCAGAGGGCTAGGAGGAAGGACATCCAGGGTTCACATGTTGTGAACACGCATGGGAGAGAAGAGCGCACAGCTTCACCTTGTGGAGAGAAAAGGCACTATACACAAGCGGTACACCAGGCCAGCTGCCCCGCTTAAAGAAACGTACCTTTTCGTACCTGAAAGAACACGGGACGAAACCAGCTCAGCCCGGAGATTGTAAAATCTTGCGAAGGTATTGGGTGTTGCCTAGCCTGCTGCTCTACAGATGTCTGCTAGAGAGGTGCCATTGGCCAGTGCCCATGAGGATGCCACACTCCTTGTGGAGTGTGCTTGAACCCGCAAGGGGGCGGGCATGGACTGGGTCTGGTAGGCCAAAGCGATGGCGTCCACAATCCAGTGGACAAGCCTCTGTTTGGAGACAGCGTTCCCTTTCCGCTGTACGCTGAAGCAGACAAAGATCTGCTCAGAGCGTCTAAAGCTCTGCGTGCGATCAAAGTAGATGCGCAAAGCACGCACCAGACACAGCAACGATAAGGCTGGGTCTGCCTCCTCTGGGGGCAGAGCTTGCAGGCTCACCACTTAATCCCCAAAAGGGGTCGTGGGAACCTTGGGCACATAGCCCGGTCAGGGTCACAGGATCACGTGAGAGTCTTCTGGACTGAACTCTATGCACTCTTCACTGACAGGGAGACTTACCTTCAACAGCGTCATGGTGTGCTGCTATAGCAGCTACATAGATCTTGAGGGTGTAGGGGGACAGCCGCCCATCCAAAAGGAAAGCACTGACCCAACTGCGCACCTCTGGGGGAGTCTCCACTCTTCCCTGAGCGTCACCTGCCGCGACAGAGCATCTGCTGTGGCTTTGAGGTTGCCAGAGATATGAGTGGCCCGCAGTGACCTGAGTCACCGCTGACTGCAGAGAAGGAGGTGACGGGCGAGTTGCGACATGCGACGAAAGCGTAAACCGCCTTGGCGGTTTATATAAGCCACTGTCGTCCTGTTGTCCATCCGGACAAACACGTGCATGCCCTGGATCAATGGCAATAGCCTCCGCAGGGTGAGCTGTACCGCCAGCAACTAGAGGCAGTTGATGTGCCAACGCAGGCAAGGTCCTTTCCAGGAGCCAGCGGCTGCGTGCCCATTGCACACGGTGCCCCAGCCTGTCTTGGAGGCATCCTTCATAACCACGACGTGCCTGGACACTTGCTGTATGGGGACTCCAGCCCGCAGGAATGCAAGGTCTGTCCAAGGGCTGAAAAGGCAGCAGCAGGCGGGCATGAGAGCCACGCGATGTGTGCCGTGGTGCCATGTGTACCTCGGGACTCGGGTCTGGAGCCAGTGCTGTAGCGGTCTCATATGCATCAACCCGAGCTGCGTGATCGCCGCTGAGGATGCATTATGCCCCAGGAGCCTCTGAAAGTACTTCAGTGGGACCGACATTTCCCACCTGGATAAGTTCAGGCAGTTCAGCACCGACTGCGCGCACTCGCCTGTGAGGCGCGCTATCATTGACACTGAGTCTAACTCCATGCCAAGAAAAGAGATGCTCTGAACCGAGGAGAGCTTGATCTTTTCCCAGTTGACCCAAAGCCCTAAACGGCTGAGGTGCGTGAGCACCAGGTCCCTGTGTGCACACAGTAACTCTCGAGAGTGCGCTATAATCAGCCAGTCGTTGAGGTAATTGAGTATGCGAACGCCCACTTCCCTTAACGGGGTAAGGGCTGCCTCTGTGACCTCCGTGAAGACGCGAGGGGACAGAGACAAGCCAAAGGGGAGGACCTTGTACTGATATGCCCGACCGTCAAACACAAACCGTAGGAAGGGTCTGTGTCGAGGTAAAATCGAGACGTGAAAGTACGCGTCCTTCAGGTCTACCACCGCGAACCAATCTTGATGCCGGATGCACGTCAAAATGTGCTTTTGCATCAGCATCTTAAACGGGAGACTGTGCAAGGCCCGGTTCAGAACTTGCAGGTCCAAGATTGGCCGCAACCCACCGCCCTTCTTGGGAACGATGAAGTAAGGGCTGTAAAACCCCTGTCTAACCTCGGCTGGAGGGACAGGCTCTATTGCGCCCTTCTGTAGGAGGACCGCGATCTCTCGTCCTTCACTGACGTGAAAAGAATGCCACGGAACCAGGGCAGGCGCCTGGCAAATTGAATCGCATAGCTGAGTCGGATGGTTCTGGCCAGCCAGCGCGACGGGTTGGAATGCAATAGCCACGCAAGGGGAACTAACTGAAGGATTGTATCCGACGTTCCTGGGGGTGGGGCCTCGCGGCGGGGGGGAGCAGGGAGTGCCGTGTCGGGGAGCAGTGCTCCGACCCAAGGCAGCCGCGCTGAGGGGACCTTCGAAGCACTTACCTTGCTCCACGCGCCCGGCGTAAGGCGGGCTGGCGACTGAGGAGGAGGGCCTCTCGGGCCTTCCTCGAGACTCGTCACCACCGGCCGGCCGTGGTTTGTGCTCGTGAGGCCCAGGCTGCAGGCGCTCGGTGTCCTGTAGCCGTGGGGACGGCAACCATGAGCACTGGTGGTGTGACCCAAGGAGAGAGGAAACTGCTCTTTTTTTGACAATGTGGGTACCGCAGACCGTACAGGGTGCAGCGAACAGAAAATAAAAAGGGAACAAAAGATTTTCCTCCCGGCCCTCCACCGGGGGATGGAGTGGTCTGGCTACCAGCTCCAAAGTAATCTTATTAAAGCTATCCGTTCACTATATGGTGATTGCAATGGCTCTATTAAACTACCCTTTGGATAGCCCCAGATTTAATATTTCTAGAGGTGTAAAACAAGGAGACACCCCAGCTCCCTTCTTATTTTATTAGTAATGCAAGTGATGTTTCTTCATATAAAAAAAAAAAAAACATTTGAAAATATTTGTTTTTTTGATAAAGAAATAAAATGTTCTCAACTTGCTGATGATACAACGTTATTTTTGAGTGATATGGAAATCGCCACAGCACTGAGTGTTTAAATAGTTTCTCTGTAATGTCAGGTTTAAATATAAATATTAAGTGTGTACTGTTTGCTTTAAAGGAAATACCTCAGGATTTGACAGAATTATGGCATTCCAATTAAAGATCAAGTTTCATACTTGGGGATTAAAATATGTAAAAATAAAAAATTTTAACTTGAAATTATTTTAACTATCTTCCACTAACTGATGAAGTACAAAATAAATGCAATTGTTGGTTAATTAGAGACTTGTCTTTGAGTGGTAGAATATTGCTGTCAAAGGCTGAAGGGTTGTCAAGACTGATGTATGCAGCAATGGTCTTTGATGTTCCACAGTCTATCATTAAACAGGTTAATAAGAATTAATTATGTGTAAGTGAGTTTCCCCTGTCTCACAAGCTGCTGCCTGTCCGTCAGATAGCTGGTAATCCACTGACAGATAGACATGGGAACAGAGAGTTGGTGTAATTTATTCTGGAGTATAGCTGGGATGATGGTGTTGAAAGCTGAACTGAAGTCCACAAAATGGATCCTTGCATATGTCCCTGGTCTGTCCAGATGTTGCAGGATATGATGCAATCCCATGTTGACTGCATCATCCATAGACCTGTTTGCTCGATAAGCAAATTGAAGGGGATCTAGAAAGGGTCCAGTAATGTTCTTCAGGTGGGCCAACACCAGTCTCTCAAATGATTTCATGACCACAGACATCAGTGCGACAGGTCTGTAGTCATTAAGTCCTGTGATTTTTGGTTTCTTTGGGACAGGAATAATGATTGAGCATTTGAAGCAGCATGAGACTTCACACTGCTCCTGTGATCTATTGAAGATCTGTGTGAAGATGGGGGCCAGCTGGTTAGCACAGGATCTAAGACATGCAGGTGAGATGCAATCTGGGCGTGAAGCCTTCCTCGTCTTTTGTTTCCGAAAGACGCGGCTCACATCATCTTCACAGATATTAAGTGCAGGTTGAGTAGCAGGAGGGGGGAGGAGGGGGGTTGCAGGAGGTGTTGGTGTTTGTGTGAAGTGAAGATCAGAGTGGGTGTGGGGTGTGAGATTGGGCCTTTCAAATCTGCAGTAGAACACATTCAGGTTGTCAGCCAGTTGTTGGTTCCCTACAGGGTTGGGGTTAGGAGTCCTGTAATTTGTGAGTTGTTTCATGCCACTCCACACTGATGCAGGGTCATTAGCTGAAAACTTGTTTTTCAGTTTATCAGAGTATCTTCTTTTAGCCACTCTGATTTCCCTGTTCAGTGCGTTCCTGGCCTGACTGTACAAGACTTTATCCCCACTCCTGTAAGCATCCTCTTTGGCCTGACGAAGCTGCCTGAGCTCTGCTGTAAACCACGGTTTGTCGTTGTTGAACTTTAAATAAGTCCTAATAGGAATGCACATATCCTCACAGAAACTGATATATGATGTAACAGTATCTGTGAGCTCGTCCAGGTCTGTGGCTGCAGCCATAAAAACACTCCAATCCGTGCAATCGAAGCAGGCTTGTAGTTCCCGCTCTGCTTCATTGGTCCATCTCTTTACAGTCCTTAATACTGGCAAGGTTGATTTTAATTTCTGCCTGTAGGTTGGAAGAAGATGAACCAGACAGTAATCAGAGAGTCCCAAAGCTACTCTAGGAAAAGAGCGATATGCATCCTTTATTGTTGTGTAGCAATGATCCAGTATGTTCCTGTCTCTGGTGGAGCATGTGATGTGCTGTTTGTATTTGGGCAGTTCACGGGTGAGGTTTGCTTTGTTAAAATCCCCAAGAATAATAATAACTGAGTCCGGGTATTGTTGTTCCGTGTCTGTGATTTGATCAGCCAGCTGTTGCAGCGCTGTTTTCAAACACGCGTTTGGCACGATATACACACTCACCAGAATAAACGAGGAAAACGTCATGGTTACTTGTGTAACCTCCATTCCCTGATGGAGGGAACGAGATGTTGTGTTGATGTAGTGATACTAGGGGTCACTCTTGGGAGCCCGAGACACCTCTGGTCTTTGATAAAAGGCCAATGAAAATTGGCGAGTGGTATTTGCATGCCACTCCCCCGGACATACGGGTATAAAAGGAGCTGGTATGCAACAGGTTTAATGCTGAGGAGCCGATATAAGGTCCGGCCATTTCAGCGGGTAGTTCAGCGTTGTGGCAGGAGGGACACAACGTCTCGTTCCCTCCATCAGGGAACGGAGGTTACACAAGTAACCATGACGTTCCCTATCTGTCACTCACTCGACGTTGTATCGATGTAGTGACACTAGGGGTCCCTGGCTGAACTGTGTTACGTGAACTGGCAGTGTGTGGTGGGCAGACTGTTGTGTGCCTCATAGCCAGCACACCAAGTCGACACGTAACCTCCCCAACATAGTTATGAGTGTCGAACGGCCCTTTCTGGGGACAAGTCGACTACCCAAAGATAGAGACAGGCTTAACCCAGTCGTGGTCAATTTTCCCCTTATCTTTTTCCACTCCCTAAAAAAGAAGGGGGATTATCCGACTGGGCCGCCAGGTCTCCCAAGGGGAAGACACCGCAGAGACCACACCTCGCCCAAAGAGAGGGGGGAATATTTAAGTTAAAGAATATGTCATATGGTCTTTCCAACCATGTGGAGAGCCTTCAAGGTAGATCCTGCCCAATGGGGGAGGAGTTACTACAAACATGGAGACTGGGGCAGAGGGGTTCTGCCCAAGGAAGATGCAGTTTGCAAGCAGGGAAACGAACTAGCGGAAGATATATATCGCATGGGGTTAGCCTTACAGGAAACCGCCACATGCGGAGCACCTACCCCAGAACAGGGCTCTTAGTTAGTGCTTGTACTGGGCCGGCAGCGAGTCTCTCCGAAAACTCGACTGCCACAGGGCTCGGAGGAAGTCAACCAGGGAACAAAGTTTGTGAACACTACTGGGAATTAATGGTGCACGTCTTCAGCTCCAAGGGAGGTGGAAGGCGCTATGTGCAAGCGATACACCCGGCCAGCTATCCCGGGCTTATCAACTTGTGTTGCGTGCCACTACCTGGGACGCACTGGATCCACCCGGAGGTTGTAGAACCTTGCACAGGTGTTGGGTGTTGCCCAGCCCGCTGCTCTGCAAATGTCTGTTAGAGAGCCACCCCTGGCCAGGGCCCAGGGAGCCGCTACACCCCTGGTAAAATGGGCTGGTAGCCCCACCGGGGGCGGCATGTCCTAGGCGACATATGCCATAGTTATGGCGTCAATGAGCCAGTGGGCAATCCTCTGCTTGGAGACAGTGCTTCATTTCCTCTGTGTACCAAAGCAGACAAAGAGCTTCCAAAGCTCTGCATGCAATCCAAATAGATGAGTAAAGCGCGCACTGGACACAGCGACGACAGGGCTGGGTCTGCCTCCTCCTGGGGCAGCGCTTGCAGGTTCACCACCTGGTCCCTAAAGGGGTGGTGGGAAACTTGGGCACATAGCCCGGTCAGGGTCTCAGGATCACATGAGAGTAACCTGGACCGAACTCCAGGCACGTTTCGCTGACAGAGAACGCTTGCAGGTCACCTACCCTCTTGATGGAAGTGAGCGCAGTCAGGAGGGCAGTCTTCAAGGAGAGTGCCTTAAGCTCGGCTGACTGCAAAGGCTCAAAGGGGGCTCCCTGTAGACCCTGAAGAACTACAGAGGTCCAATGAGGGAACGAGGCACGGTCTGGAGGGATTCAGCCTCCTGGCGCCTCTTAGGAACCTGATGATCAGGTCGTGCTTCCCTAAGGACTTACCGTCGACTGCGTCATGGTGTGCTGCTATGGCGGCAACATACACCTTCAAGGTGGAAGGGGACAGCCTCCCTTCCAACCTCTCCTGCAGGAAGGAAAGCATTGATCTGACTGCACATCTCTGGGGGTCTTCCCGATGGGAAGAACACCACTTAGCGAACAGACGCCACTTAAAAGGCAAACAGGCACCTCGTAGAGGGGGCCCTAGCCTGAGCGATCTTGTCCACCACTGCAGGTGGGTAGCAAAGGTAGCAATGTTTTCGTCCTTCACCAAGGTGAAGTGGACACCGCTGAACCTGGGCGGACGCCCGGTGAAGTGAATCGCGCAGCCAAGTCGGACGGTCCGGACCAGCCCTCGAGACGGATTGGAAAGTGCAAGGCATGCGTCCAAGTTCTGCGCAAGGGGGACCAAAGGGACAACGTCATCGGATGTACCGGCAGGTGGGGCCTCGCGGCGGGCGGAGCTCGAGGTGCCACACCACATCGTGGCCGTGCTGAGTCTAAGGACATCGAAGCACTTACCTGGCTCCTTGCCAAAGGTGGCGCTCCTGGACCACTAGTGTGGCCATTGTCCGCCCAAGAGACCGCGCCGTGACCTCTGTCGCTCGTAGAGCGAGGTCGGTCACCGAGCGCAGTTCCTGCATCAATCCTGGGACGGAACTACCCTCGTGCAGTTCCTTTAGCGCCTTGGCGGACTTGCAGGAGAGCCATGGCGTGCAGGGCGGAGGCGGCTTGTCCAGCGGTACCGTAGGCCTTGGCCATCAGAGACTACGTAAACCTACAGGCCTTGGACAGGGGCTTTGGGCACCCGCGCCAGGTGGCGGCGCTCTGCGGGCACAGGAGCACCGTGAGCGCCTTTATCCACCGGGGGATTGCCGAATAGCCCTTGGCCGCCCCACCATTGAGGGTAGTGAGGGCGGGGAAGCTGAAAAGATCGGGACCGGGCAGTAAAAATGCCTCCCGCGACCTTGTCAGCTCTTCATGCACTTCAGGGAAGAAAGGAATGGGGGCGGGGCATGGCTTTGAGTGGCGCCGTGAGCCCAGGTACCAATCACCGAGCCGCGAGGGTTCAGGGAAGAGCAGTAAGTTCCACTCTAGCCGAGCCTCGCGGCTGCCTGGGAAAGCATGTCGTCATCTCCACGTCAGCCTGTGACTGGGCAATCGACCCCGAAGGGAGGAGCCCAGCTGAGGCTTAAGACTGGACGAGCCCGCTCTCCAATACTGCGCTCGAGAGCTCATCACTTTCGCGGGCTCCGAATAAGAGGTCGAACTCGCCATGAGATGAGCCGGCGGACTCATCCGGAAGCCCGATCGGGGCAGACGAGTGTGTTGGGGAATGGGAGGTCTACGGGGGGATACCCGGCGGAGGTGGTCCCATTGGGGTCCCCAAATCGCCCCCAGTGCTAGCCGCGCTGGCCTCATACCCGTGGGTAAAAGGACCGAGGTGGGAGCCTCTGGGGTGGCTTGCTTTCTTCTACGAAAGCGAGCCGCGACCGCAACGTTGCCATGGACATGTTCTCGCAATGAGAACATGAGCATCCGCGAACGCTGTCTTCGCGTGAGCAATGCCCAGACACGAAAGACAGTGATCGTGACCGTCAGAAGGCAAGAGATAACGAGCGCAACCGGGAATAACACACAATCAGAAAAGCATCTTTAAAAAGACGCGTCTTTAAAAAGACGTTCCGTGTGTGCCGCTCTTTTAGAGAAATATACTCTTTTAGAGAAATATACTCTTTTATTTCTGCCGAAGCGCCCAGGGGTATTCTCTGAAGTGCACCAGTGCAGAGGGGGGGAGAAGCCGCGGAAATGCGCCGTCAGATCCAGCAGAGGTGAATGAACAGTAATATTCAGCTCAGTGAGCATGACCGTTCGGCTCCGAAAAGAAAATTTTCATTGGCCTTTTATCAAAGACCAGAGGTGCCTCGGGCTCCCAAGAGTGACCCCTAGTGTCACTACATCGACACAACATCGAGTGAGTGACAGATAGGGAACTCCCGCGGCGAGTAGAAAGGCTTACAGTTAATAAAGAGCGCTTCCAAATTAGGACAGCACGTCGTCTTTAAAGTTGTTACATCTGTACACCAACTTTCATTGATATAAAAGCACGTTCCACCACCTCTCGTTTTCCCCGTTAACTCCGTGATGCAATCCGCACTGAACAGCTGAAAGCCCGGCAGATGTAACGCGCTGTCCGGAATGGCTTCACTCAGCCAGGTTTCTGTGAAGCACAAGGCAGCAGAGGTTAAAAAGTCCTTGTTTGTGCAGGTGAGGAGATGTAGTTCGTCCATTTTGTTAGGAAGAGAGCGGAGATTCGCTAAGTGAATACTTAGAAAAACTGTTCGAAATCCGCACCTACGGAGTTTGACCAGCGTGTCTTCCTCTCCTGCGTCTCCTGAACAACAAAGCCGCGCCTCCAACTAATATGTCTAGCAAAACATCTGAATATTCAAAAACAAACAAAAACAACAAAAGAACTGAGGAGCTCCACACCGAGGCAGCCATTCCCTGCACCATTGTGATGTTTATCTTCATGGTCTTTAGGAGATATTGTGTCACCAATAAAATAAGGGATGTTTCGTTTTAAAATTAATCATTGCATTTACCCTGTAAATCAGGTCATAAGGAGATTTAAAAAAGATATTGACTTGACATGTGTGTTTTGCAATTTCAGCATTGAGAGTATTGTGCATCTTTTCTTTGATTGTATTTGTACTAAATTGTTTTGGTGTAACTTTGAGGTTTTTTTTTTTAAGGAGATCACTGGGACTGAGATTATTTTGGAAGTTAAAGATGTTTATTTTTTTATGATAAAGTAGAAAAGAAAATATGTTATGTCATTAACCTATTTATTATTTTAAGTAAATATAATATCCATAAATGTAGACGGTCAAAGAAAATCCCACATTTTGGAAAATTTAAGTTTGAGCTCTATTAGTACCATGAAACTTTGGAGGGTGTAAGGAACACCAAGGCAACAAAGACTCTGGACTGTTGTAGAGCCTTGAACTTTTACCCATATTAGACACCACTGCATCTATGGCTTTTGAATGTTCTAATACCCCTTTGTATATAGTTATTTATGTTTTTCTGTTTCTTTGCTTGTTTATCTTTTTTCATTTCAATTCTTCTGTTACGTGAACTGATACAATAAATAATTTAAAAGAAAGAAAGAAAGAAAGAAAGAGAAAGAAAGAAAAAAACTGTCACGTGAGGTGGATCACGCCAGGGAAAACCTCAAAGCGCATGCGTCAGTGGATCAGCAGGTAAGATGAGAGACCTTAAATGACAGAGTATAGAGCACAGCTTGTAATAATAATTGTATGGTGTGAATCATAGCCGCGAGCATCGGCTAGAGTGGAACTCACTGCTCTTCCCTGAACCATCGCGGCTTGGTGAACCCTGGGCTCGCGGCGCCACTCAAAGCCACGCCCCGCCCCGCCCCGTTCCTTTCTTCCCGGAAGTGCATGAAGAGCTGACAAGGTCGCAGGAGGCACTTTTTACTGCCCAGTCCCGATCTTTTCAGCTTCCCCGCCCTAACTACCCTCGATGGTGGGGCGGCCAAGGGCTATTCGGCAATCACCCGGTGGATAAAGGCGCTCGCGGTGCACCTGTGCCCACAGAGTGCCGCCACTTGGCACGGGTGCCCAAAGCCCCGTCCAAGGCCTGTAGGTTTACATCGTCTCTGACGGCCAAGGCCTACGGTGCCGCTGGACAAGCCGCCTCTGCCCTGCACGCCATGGCTCTCCTGCAAGTCCGCCAAGGTGCTAAAGGAACTGCACAAGGGCAGTTCCGTCCCAGGATTGATGCAGGAACTGCGCTCGGTGACCGACCTCGCTCTCCGAGCGACAGAGGTCACGGTGCGGTCTCTCGGGCGGACGATAGCCACACTAGTGGTCCAGGAGCGCCACCTTTGGCTCAACCTGGTCGAGATGGATGAGGCCGACAAGACACGATTCCTCACTGCCCCCATTTCCCAGGCGGGCCTATTCGGCGACACCGTCGAGGACTTTGCCCAGCAGTTTTCAATGGTAGAGCAGTAGATGGATGCTAGCCGGCATATCCTGCCCCGGCGTGGCTCAAGATCCCGCACCTCATCTACTCATTGCCAAGGGCATCCCCCTGTGGTGACTGCACTGGCTCTGCCGCAGCCCACCCCTTCGGCCCGGCCCCGGCGTGGAGCCCACCGCAGGAAGCAGACGCCACCTGTCTCACGGCCGCCCAGAACCCATGTAAGGCTTAAAAGCACCCTTGAGACGGGCGACCCAGGGACAACGAAACACGCTGCTCTGGAGCTGGTAAGCAGATCTCCATCTTTTTGTTACCTTTTGCATTTAATTGCGCTGCATGCCCAAGTGGCTGCAGTACTCAAGAGCTCAGCAAGAGCGGTTTCCTTGTTCTCTGAGTCACGTATCCAGTGTGCATGGTGGTCATCACGACCACCATCCACCACACTATTTGGCAGGTTTGGCGCTCCAGCGGCAGTCTCCCGCCCCTGAGCGCCCAGCTGTGGCACAAATCCGCCCCCGATGTGACAGTCTCCACGGGTCACGAGGACAGGCCTCTTCCTCCCCCATCCCAGGCTGTTCCGGGGATGGTCACAAGGAGCCAGGTAAGTGCTTTGATGTCCTTAGACTCCGCCCCGCCGCGAGGCCCCACCTGCCGGTACGTCCGATGACGTTGTCCCTTTGGTCCCCCTTGCGCAGAACGTGGATGCATACCTTGCGCTTTCCAGTCCGTCGCGAGGGCTGGTCCGGACCATCCGACTCGGCTGCGCGATTCACTTCGCCGGGCGTACGCCCAGGTTCAGCAGTGTCCGCTTCACCTTGGTGAAGGATGAAAACGCTGCTACCTTGTGCGGAGATCGCTACCCTCCTATGGAAGGGTGCGATAGAACCTGTCCCTCCAGCCGAGATGAAGAAGGGGTTTTTCAAACCCTACTTCATCGTACCGAAAAAAGGCGATGGGTTGCAGCCAATCTTGGACCTGTGAGTTCTGAACTAGGCTTTACACAGACTCCCATCCAAGATGCTGACGCAAAAACGCATTCTGGCGAGCGTCTGGCATCAAGATTGTTTCGCGGCGGTAGACCTGAAGGATGCGTACTTCCACGTCTTGATCCTTCCTCGACACATACCCTTCCTGCGGTTTGCATCCGAGAGTCAGGCGTATCAGTACAAAGTCCTCCCTTTCGGCCTGTCCCTATCTCCTCGCGTCTTTACGAAGGTCGCAGAGGCTGCCCCTGCCCCGTTAAGGGAGGTGGGCTTTCGCGTTCTCAACTATCTTGATGACTGGCTAATCCTAGCTCATTCTCGAGACAGGTCATCCTGGTAGCACCCTACTGGCCCACCCAGACTTGGTGCTCGGACCTCACGCTCCTCACGACAGCTCCCCCCTGGCGAATTCCCCTGAGGAAGGACCTTCTCTCTCAGGGACAAGGCACCATCTGGCCACCTGCGGTGGTAGACATAATCACTCAGGCTAGGGCCCCCTCTACGCTGTGTCCGGTGCGCGCTTTACGCATCTATTTGGATCGCCCGCAGAGCTTTAGAATCTCTGAGCAGCTCTTTGTCTGCTTTGGTGCACAGCGGAAAGGAAGCACTGTCTCCAAGCAGAGGATCGCCCACTGGCTCATTGACGCCATAACTATGGCATATGTCGCCTAGGACATGCTGCCAATGGTAGGGCTACCAGCCCATTCTACCAGGGGTGTAGCGGCTCCCTGGGCCCTGGCCAGGGGTGCCTCTCTAACAGACATTTGCAGAGCAGCGGTCTGGGCAACACCCAACACCTGTGCAAGGTTCTACAACCTCCGGGTGGAACCGGTTTCGTCCCAGGTAGTGGCACGCAACACAAGCGGATAAGCCCGGGATAGCCCTTGTGTAACCTCCGTTCCCTGATGGAGGGAACAAGACGTTGTGTCCCTCCTGCCACAATGCTGAACTACCCGCTGAAATAGCCGGACCTTATATTGGCTCCTCAGCATAAAACCTGAATAAGTGGTTGCATACCAGCTCCTTTTATACCCGTATGTCCGTGCAAATGCAAATACCACTCGGCAATTTTCATTGGCCTTTTATCAAAGACCAGAGGTGTCTAGGGCTCCCAAGAGTGACACCTAGTGTCACCACATCGACACAACGTCTCGTTCCCTTCATCAGGGAACGGAGGTTACACAAGTAACCATGACATCATGCAGCTACTGAGAATCAATGAAACTATCACATTTATATAGCCTACTTTGAGACATAAGACTTATATTTATTTATTTATTTGCTTAAACTCTGATGCATTTTTGGGCTGCCATCTGCAATTTTTCACACTCAATTTTAAAAGCTCACCATTCAAACACACTGTAGACTAAATGCAAAAAAATTGTCTAATTTTTTCAGAAAACTTCCCAAATTAAAAAAAGACTCCAATTATTCATAAACAATAAAAAAGGTTTTTTCTTTATCTATCACATTCCATCTCAATATACAGGTCTGAAATGTAGGTGGCGCTTTAACGCATTTTAGCCCTTACAGATTTGCTTGCCCATAGACATTCAGTCTAATTTTCAGTTTATGCATCGCCCTCATCATTTCATTGAATATCTCGGCCTCTGAGTAGACTAGAAGTTCAATCTAGGTGTCATTAGAAGATTGTCATCTTTGCGATGATATATAACATTTTATCATCACGTATGTATTTGATAACTTACCGAAATCATATTTCATTTTCTGATTCTTTTGAAAATCTTTCAAACTGTGGTATTAGGGCAACAAAATAAACTGTACAGTCACATTCCTGAGAATGAGAGATTTAATTTAATATATGACTTGTCCATTTAAGTGCCATGTGAAAGACTTTTATATTTAAATTAATATTTCTACCCCATTGCCTCAAGGGGGCACTATTTTGCGACGCAAATGTTTTTAGGCCATATTTTGTTTAACATAAATGCAAAAGTGATGGTAGTCTCTGAAAAGTTCAGATTCTAAGCTTTCAAATGATACCTCATATGGCTGACCTACTGTATGAATACGTTTTAAGTTAAAAAGGTTTTCGAGATATAGCGCCCCCCTTTGGAAAATAATTTTTTTCCAGTAAATGCTGAATACATGACAGGATATATAAGGTCAAGTTTTTTCCTAAATGTTACTAAAAAAAATGTTTAATAAAATTATCAAAGTATATTTTGCCCTATTGCCACTGCTCCTGTATCTACACCATATCACTATAGCCCCACTTTTGCCCCATGCTGCTCACCATCAAGTGACCTTAGCATTATAAGGTTCTATTTGCCCCAGACCCATTTTGAGAGGGCTTTAAAGTTTTCCCACTCTGGCTCACATAGAATTATTAGACCCATAATATTGGAAAATGCAAAAACTTGTGTTTTTAACTGATTTTGAATCAAAACTTTTCTTTTTACATTTTCCATAAATCTTGTTGCACCCATGTGACAGATTTAGATGTACTGTATCTGTCTTGTGTAGGGCAGTCTAGTCATTTGTGGGGTGTGAATTATGAGCAGTTTAGGGCAATACAAATCCCTCTGACTCTTTCTCTTTGTCTGCTGCTCTGCATGTAAGATTACATTTAGCTCCTCTCAGTCTGTTTAACATCCTCAGTACTGCAAAAACGATAACTAAACTACAATTTCTTTGAAAATCATTAGTATGCATGAATGCATTAGATGGTAGATGTTAATAAAGGTTGCTAGTATTGCTATAAGCTCTTAGTCATAGTTCTCAGTGAGTCATGGTGATTCAATCTGATATCAAATTGTGAGGTCCATAGTGACATTGATATCAATGAGAGCAGCGAATGTTTTGTTATAATTCAGTTATTTACTAAATCTAAAATAACCATGTACTAATTTGTTTCATTTTATGTGCATGATATTAAAAACCTTAAAGGGGTCATATTGGGGAATTACATTTTCCTTGATCGTTTAAGATAAATGACTTCATCAAACTATGTAAACATAATTGTAACATTCAGAACTCAAAACATTCTCCCCAGTTCAAAAACGTTATAATTTTTTTTTTACTTGGGTGGAGAAATTGCTTGTTGCTTACATCGGCAACTTTCTAAAGATCCATCTAGCGGCCTGTTGTGTAAGGGTCAAAGAGAGGGTGTAAAATGGTCATAAAAAATATATGACACTGTAACATTATAAGTGGCCAGATAATTAAAAATATATATGATATGCCCCCTTTAAGAATTGAACGTGAGTTTTTTGTCTCAGGGCTTGACATTAACGCTTGACAAGTGGATTTTTGAATGGGCAATAAAAGAGAATTTTACTTGACCGACCAGACAAACAGACTGATTAAAACGTCAATAACGAAAAAATAACCGGCTATATTTGTGATAGCCTAGGCCTGTGTCACTTATTAGAAAGTTCATATTCTTATTCTGCTGTTGAAAGTAATCCAGAGCATGTAATTTTATAATTCGCTAGCGATCTAGTAACAGCTGTGCCCTGTTTGATTAACAGGCGGCATATGTGTGTGAGCTGATCATGCACGTGTGTTCCGAAAATGCTCTATAATGTGTACCTGAACGGTCAGATACTGTACATTCCGCCAAAATGCCCGTCTTGGTGAGGTATTCATGTAAACACAGAAAGTAATGTCTAAAGTGAACGTAAACAGTGGAGAAAAAAGCTGATTTGTATTAAAATGTCGGACTTGTAAGTATAAATGTAAGCTAATAGACCTGCTGCTGTCTAGTGAGTCATTATAATAATCAAACAACAATAACAAGAAAATGAGAAAACACTCACTGCTCTTGATTGAGTAACTTTAGTAGCTTTAAAAAATATTAATCAGAATCAGCTTTATTGCCAAGTATGCTTACACATACAAGGAATTTGTCTCGGTGACAGGAGCTTCCAGTGCACAAACAATACAACAATAAGACAGAGATAATAATACAAAATAATACAAAAATAAATATAAATAGAATAAAAATAAAAAGTGAATAGAAAATAAAGTATATATAGAAACACACAATAGGACAATATATATATATATATATATATATATATATATATATATATATATATATATATATATATATATATATAATTACATTTGTACAATATACAAATACAAATCTGTTATATACAGAAGCAAGGGAATGTAATGGCAGAAGAGGTATGGTATGTTGGATAAATATAAAAAGACTAAGCTGTGTATTGCACATTAATTATTGCTCAATGGGGCAATTTTAACTGTTCATGAGATGGAGAGCCTGAGGGAAAAAAACTGTTCCTGTGCCTGACGATTCTGGTGCTCAGTGCTCTGTAGCACCTGCCAGAAGGCAACAGTTCAAAAAGGTATTGGGCTTGGTGAGTGGGGTGAAGAGTGATTTTTCCAGCCTTTTTCCTCACTCTGGAAGTGTACAGTTCTTGAAGGGAGGGCAGGGGGCAACCAATCATCCTCTCAGCAGTCCGAACTGTCCTTTGTAGTCTCCTGATATCCGATTTCATAGCTGCACCAAAACATGACAGTTACTGAAGTGCAAAGGACAGACTCAATGTCTGCTGAGTAGAACTGTATCAGCAGCGCATGTGGCAGGTTGAACTTCCTCAACTGGCGAAGGAAGTATAACCTCTGCTGGGCCTTTTTCACAATGGAGTCAATGTGGGTCTCCCACTTCAGGTCCTGTGAGATGGTAGTGCCATGGAACCTGAATGACTCCACTGCTGCCACAGTGCTGTTTAGAATGGTGAGGGGGGTCAATGTTGGGGTGTTCCTCCTAAAGTCTACAATCATCTCCACCGTTTTGAGCATGTTCAAAGCCAGTGAGCCAGCTGTTCAACCTCCCTTCTGTATACAGACTCATCATCATCTTGGATGAGGCCGATGACAGTAGTGTCATCTGCAAACTTCAGGAGCTTGACAGAGAGGCCTTTGGCGGTGCAGTCATTTGTATACAGGGAGAAGAGTAGTGGGGAGAGCACACATCCCTGGGGGGCACAAGTGCTGATTGCACATGTGCTGGAAGTGAATTTCCCCTGTCTCACTAGCTGCTGCCTGTCCGTCAGAAAGCTGGTAATCCACTGACAGATAGACATGGGAACAGATTTGGTGTAATTTAGTCTGGAGAATAGCTGGGATGATGGTGTTGAAAGATGAACTGAAGTTGCATATGTCCCTGGTCTGTCCAGATGTTGCAGGATATGATGCAATCTCATGTTGACTGCATCATCCACAGACCTGTTTGCTCGATAAGCAAATTGAATGTCAGAGCGGGTGTGGGGTGTGAGATTGGGCCTTCCAAATCTACAGTAGAACACATTCAAGTCATCAGCCAGTTGTTGGTTCCCTACAGTGTTGGGGGAAGGTCTCTTGAAGTTAGTAATGTCTTTCAGGCAGCTCCACACTGATGCAGGGTCGTTAGCTGAAAACGTTTTTCAGCATATCAGAATAGTTTCTTTTAGCCACTCTGATTTCCTTATTCAGTGCGTTCCAGGCCTGATTGTGCAAGACTTTTATTCCCACCTCTGTAAGCATCCTCTTTGGCCTGATGAAGCTTCCTGAGTTCTGCTGTAAACCACGGTTTGTCATTGTTATATGTTAAATAAGTCCTAGCAGAAATGCACATATCCTCACAGAAACTAATATATGATGTAAAAGTATCTGTGAGCTCATCCAGATTGGTGTCTGCAGCCTCGAAAACACTCCAATCAGTGCAGTCAAAGCAGACTTGTAGTTCCAGCTCTGCTTCATTGGCTCATCCCTTTGCAGTCCTTACTACAGGTTTAGCAGATTTTAGTTTCTGCCTGTAGGGTGGAAGAGATGAACCAGACCAGAGAGTCCCAAAGCTGCTCTAGGGACAGAGAGATATGCATCCTTTATTGTTGTGTAGCATTGATCCAGTATATTTCTGTCTCTGGTTGGGCATGTAATGTGCTGTTTGTATTTGGGCAGTTTGTATTTGCTTTGTTAAAATCCCCAAGAATAATAATAAGGGAGTCCGGGTATTGTTGTTCTGTGTCTGTAATCTGATTAGCCAGCTGTTGCAGCGTTGCGTTCATGCACGCATGTGGCGGGATATAAATACTCACCAGAATAAACGAGGAAAACTCTTGTGGCGAGTAGAAAGGCTTACAGTTAATAAAGAGCGCTTCCAAATTGGGACAGCACAGTTAACTTCTTTAACGTTGTTACATCTGTACACCAACTTTCATTGATGTAAAAGCATGTTCCACCACCTCTGCTCTGAACAGCTGAAAGCCCGGCAGATGTAACGCACTGTCTGGAATGGCTTCACTCAGCCAGGTTTCTGTGAAGCACAAGGCAGCAGAGGTTGAAAAGTCCTTGTTTGTATGGGTGAGGAGATGTAGTTCGTCCGTTTTGTTAGTAAGAGAGTGGAGATTCGCCAGATGAAGACTCGGCAGCACTGTTTGAAAGCCGCGCTGACGAAGCTTGACCAGTGTACCAGCTCGTTTCCCTCGACTGAAATGTTGGTATTGTGATAATGTATTGCCTATATTGTACATGGTAGATCTAGCTGCAATAACATGATGAAAAACTTAAGTAGATCTCATTCCATAGAACTATGAGCACCCCTGCTGTAAATGATGGTGACAGAGGCTTTCCTTTATTTGACTACCTTACTTAATATAATTATCATTTGACAATAGCCTCCTCCCCTACCTAGTGCAGTTTACATTTCTGTTGCAAAGAACTGAGTTGATTGCATAGATACACTATTAGATTGGCCGTCGGTCATAATTTTAGAAAAATATACAACATAAACTTTGACATGTTACTTGAGCATGTAACTTAAATGTCCGTTTTTCTCTCCGGACAAGTTACTTTTTTGCATGACAGTGCTTAATGTCGAGCCCTGTGTCTATCAGCGGAAGGTCCCAGAATTTAATGTCATGTTTAGTAATCTGCCACATCACCCCTGATATACCTTACACTTTGAAGTCACTGACCCTGTGCCTGCATTCATTGATCGACATTGGCAGGGCTACGCTGAGCAGAGGAGGCATGCCATTCAGCAATTAATGGGGAAAAATTCCATGAGCCCCTCTATAAAAGCAATACAAAGTCAGTGATCCTTTTTTAAACATTAAAATAAATGGGTGAATCTCAAGAGAAAATAATCTCATTTCACCCCAAAAACCAAAGAAAAAAAAACACATTATATAAACACATACAAATAATTTTAGGAGCATTAAGAGTTTTTGCATTATGACATTATTTACATGACAGGTTCTTTACTGTAATAACTTTTGAGTTTTTCCTGTTATTATCATCAGTGTGACTCTCATTAGATCCTCAGTACTGTAATACAGAAATTTATACTGTAAAACTACTTTTAAAGCAGTATAAATTAAAGGAAGTAAAACAAATACTATACATTATATATAAATACTATATAAAATAATAATATAAATACTTTACAATTTAAATAATCATTTTTACGCATTACATTAATTAAAAATAATGTAACTGTCCTAAAAATTGGCTTTATTTTCTTTAAGCAAAAAAGAATTTCCCGGATATGTTCTTGACAGGTGTTGTGAGATTCACCCCATTTTTCAGTTTAAATGAATATATATATATATATATATATATATATATATATATATAGATAGATAGATAGATAGATAGATAGATAGATAGATAGATATAGATATACAGTGGTGTGAAAAAGTGTTTGCCCCCTTCCTGATTTCTTATTTTTTTGCATGTTTGTCACACTTAAATGTTTCAGATCATCAAACAAGTTTAAATATTAGTCAAAGATAACACAAGTAAACACAAAATGCAGTTTTTAAATGAAGGTTGTTATTATTAAGGGAAAACAAAATCCAAATCAACATGGCCCTGTGTGAAAAAGTGTTTGCCCCACCTGTTAAAACATAAATTAACTGTGGTTTATCATACCTGAGTTCAATTTCTCTAGCCACACCCAGGCCTGATTACTGCCACACCTGTTCTCAATCAAGAAATCACTTAAATAGGACATGCCTGACAAAGTGAAGTAGACCAAAAGATCTTCAAAAGCTAGACATCATGCCGAGATCCAAAGAAATTCAGGAACAAATGAGAAAGAAAGTAATTGAGATCTATCAGTCTGGAAAAGGTTATAAAGCCATTTCTAAAGCTTTGGGACTCCAGAGAACCACAGTGAGAGCCATTATCCACAAATGGCGAAAACATGGAACTGTGGTGAACCTTCCCAGGAGTGGCCGGCCGACCAAAATTACCCCAAGAGCGCAGCGACGACTCATCCAAGAGGTCACAAAAGACCCCACAACAACATCCAAAGAACTGCAGGCCTCACTTGCCTCAGTTTCATGACTCCACCATAAGAAAGAGACTGGGCAAAAATGGCCTGCATGGCAGAGTTCCAAGATGAAAACCACTGCTGAGCAAAAAGAACATTAAGGCTCATCTCATTTTTGCCAGAAAACATCTTGATGATCCCCAAGACTTTTGGGAAAATACTCTGTGGACTGACAAGACAAAAGTTGAACTTTTTGGAAGGTGTGTGTCCCATTACATCTGGCGTAAAAGTAACACCACATTTCAGAAAAAGAACATCATACCAACAGTAAAATATGGTGGTGGTAGTGTGATGGCCTGGGGCTGTTTTGCTGCTTCAGGACCTGGAAGAATTGCTGTGATAAATGGAACCATGAATTCTGCTGTCTACCAAAAACTCCTGAAGGAGAATGTCCGGCCATCTGTTCGTGACCTCAAGCTGAAGCGAACTTGGGTTCTGCAGCAGGACAATGATCCAAAACGCACCAGCAAGTCCACCTCTGAATGGCTGAAGAAAAACAAAATGAAGACTTTGGAGTGGCCTAGTCAAAGTCCTGACATGAATCCTATTGAGATGCTGTGGCATGACCTTAAAAAGGCAGTTCATGCTCGAAAAACCCTCCAATGTGGCTGAATTACAACAATTCTGCAAAGATGAGTGGGCCAAAATTCCTCCACAGTGCTGTAAAAGACTCATTGCAAGTTATCGCAAACGCTTGATTGCAATTGTTGCTGCTAAAGGTGGCCCAACCAGTTATTAGGTTTAGGGGGCAATCACTTTTTCACACAGGGCCATGTAGGTTTGGATTTTGTTTTCCCTTAATAATAACAACCTTCATTTAAAAACTGCATTTTGTGTTTACTTGTGTTATCTTTGACTAATATTTAAACTTGTTTGATGATCTGAAACATTTAAGTGTGACAAACATGCAAAAAAATAAGAAATTAGGAAGGGGGCAAACACTTTTTCACACCACTGTATATACACTCTGCCCCTGCTGGATGACCTCACTCAGCTAGATAAGAGGAGAAGGATGATGGAGGAGATGGAGAGGAAGGAGTGGGCCCTAAGGGAGGAGGATATAGAGAAGTGAGCATTGCTTAATTGTAATAAAATGAACAACAATCTAATGGTCAAATTGCACTTGTGAGCATTACTGCTTCAAGGCACAAACGTACACACTTGCTGTTATTGTACATTTTAGGTTGTAGGAGGCACAACTGACCTTGCTGATTGTGTCAGATGGAGGAGAAGCAGGAGCAGGTCAAGGTGGAGCAATTAGAGGTGATCTTCAGCCAAAAGCTGATAGAGAAATTGGAACGGCTGAAGAAGATATTGTTTGTAAGGCCACAATTTGATCCATCCATCCATCCTTCTACCATGTTTGTATTCATTCTCCCATATCCATATTCACTGATTTGCAAGAATATGATTTTTTTATCCTCATCATTCTTTTGGAATTTAATCGCAGTCAATTTTGATACATATGCTTGATAAATCTTTCAACTGCTGTGCTATACTGTATATTACTTAATTGGACAACACATTTAAGTTAACGTTTTTAACACAAATACTTTTAAATGTTTATTTTAAAGCAATTTTAGTCTTTATTGAAAAAAAAGAGACATGTTTAACAGCAGATTTCACAGTGAACTGTATGAGTTTATTTAAAAATATATGTTATATAAGCATGGCCTGTTCCACATATTTTCCCTTTTCACATATTGTATTGGCATGCTTTCGCCTTATTAGGCAGCGTAAATCTATCAATCTTGTTTTACATATTTGCAATTTTTTAGTTATTTAGTGTAAATCTATAACATTATATTTTGTATTATTTTACCCTGGATTTAGTTTTTAAAAAACGAGTTACGACAGATCCGATGAGATTTTTAACACAGTTGCTGAGAGTGTGGCAATTAATTTGCCTTCTCCTCTAAGTTCTGACTGGCATAATCCATCTCTCTGTATTTTTTTTCTTAATTTGGAAAGTTGTGGAAATGTAATAGAGGCGTTTTTCTTGTGATGTTGGAGCAAATGTTCAAGCAAAAATTATATTTGCCGTGGTCTCCCATTCACTGCTATCAAAGTTTACCCTGCAATCGTTTACTTCCGCGTTCCAAAACCCAGAAGTGTAAACAAGGGTACTTAGCACAAATTTTAATCCTTACCATCAGGGACTAAAATTAAATGTATTTAATTTTGGTTTGTTCTGAGCAAAAACAGTATTATTTTCGTTCCGGTTCA
The DNA here is from genome assembly GCF_019703515.2 of Myxocyprinus asiaticus. NCBI lineage: Eukaryota > Metazoa > Chordata > Actinopteri > Cypriniformes > Catostomidae > Myxocyprinus > Myxocyprinus asiaticus. The sequence continues at coordinate 12,787,754 of NC_059354.1, read as the reverse complement.
GAAGTTCCGCAGCCTCCTTTCCAAATGGTAACCAGTTAGAACAAAATAAAAGAACCTTAATGACATTCTTTTTTAAACGACAGTACTCTGCACAAAGGGGTAGATGAAATACCAATTGTAGTGTTGCCAGATCTCGCAAGAGAAACAAGTGACAAGTGAAAACAAGCCCAAAATATGTTACTTGCCTATAAGCAAAATAAGCAAAAATAAGCAATAAAATGTTTTCCTGTGTGGTAGATTTATCGGCATAGAAATCATATCAAGCATACAGTTAATTAACAGTTAAGTATAATTTTAATTACAGACCTGCTTCTCAGTCAAAACCTGACAGCATCAAATTTGTATTAATGCATCACTAGCAATAATTCAGTGAAGACTTGAAAATAACTGAGAAATTTACCTTTTACCACTAATAATGTTTTCCTTGTATCTGGATTAGCCGTGCATGTGAATGTAGTAATTATACATAGTTGTTTAAAAGGTCTTCATTCACAGAATGCAGCATCCACAATGGGCAATTAGGCAAAGAAATGTGTGATGCAGCGGTTTCCTTCAAAATCAAAGCACATGTATCATTTTTCATGCAACATGAAGTGGTGTAGTTCCAAATGTTTTGTGATAAACCCTTTGAAAATTATCAGTACAAAAATAACCGGTTATAACCGGCTACCAGCATTAAAAAATAACATTTTCACTCTGGAACAACTGAAAATCACTTTGTTCCTGATTTAGTCCCTGCTGACAATTATGATAAAGGCCTGCAGTGATATATCTGTGTTTATCTATTACAGCTTGAGGCAGATCTCCATCCATCTGTCATGGAGCCTCGAATCAAAGTGCTAAAACCAGAGGTGTATTCAAGAACAGACCCTCCAAGACCCAGACCAAGACTAGGCCCCGTGAGACCAAGACAAGACTAAGATTAGACCCTCCAAGACCCAAACCCAGACCAAGAACACATTTATATGGTCTCGAGATGTCTTGAGACCAAGACCACAAGATCAAGACCCCACCTCTGGAAAATACCCCTGTTCATTAACAAATCAAAATATTGTAATATGATAATAAGAATTGTCATTTTCACTGAAAACATGGCTGGCCTAAATTGCCTTGTGATGATAGTCATCACTAGTATGAAATTAAATATAATTTCACATAATTTTCATTTTAAAAAGTCTGAAGATTGGTAGGCATGGTTATGTACTTTAATATTGTTCTATGTTAAAATTTTCATTTTAAGAAAGTTAGCAGTCTAGCAAATGGGAAATATATATAAAAAAAATAAATAATAAAAAAAAAACATGTCAAAGACAATGTGACTAATTCACATATTGGATGATGATGTTGTACCACGTGCTTCACTTATTAATGTGTGACATATTTTGCAGGTTGCTCTCCATTTCTTATTTTCAGAATCTTCTTCAAAATTTTCAAATGCAAATTTTACCACTGCAGGCTCTGACATTTTCCAGACTGCTATATAGAGAAAACAGTCCTTCAGTGATTATAAATGGAGCGTGTTTTGCTTGCTCTCTGTATACAATTTAATCACAATTTAAATACGTTTTATTTCATGCTGCCAAGAAGAGGAACACTGTAAAGTTGTCCGTTTGGTCACTGTCTTAATTTAGGTTACTAATGAATAAATAGAATGAACTAATTCATTAACACAGTTCTCAGCTTGTTTGGGATGTGTAGCTGCATAAATATGGCATGCAGTAAATTATAGTAATAGATCTTATTAATAGCGATTACAATATCAGGGGAAAAAAATCTTTAATTATGATTTTAGTCATAATCATTCAGCCCTACTCCCGCCAATAAAGAACATAACAAGCTTATTGGGTCGTGCGATTACCCCGAGTGTAGTCACGGCTTCTACATGGCAGATGTAACCATAAATCATTAATGTTTGCTTTGTGTTGTTAAACCATAGTTCTTGCACTTACATTCATGTGATGAGAGCTAGTGCTTGCCGACACATGCGGTATGACCGAGGCAGAAGTACTGTGCTTGCAAATTCTCAGTAATGGTAAAGGTGCAGCGCCAACTAGTGGCTGAAATAATAATCACATTTAGTGCACTGGTAAATACACAGCGGTCTTGACCATCAAGACCATAGGCCGAGACCGAGATCCAGACCAAGACTTTAAATGTTGAGACCAAGACCCAGACCAAGACACTGAGTAACAATATCCAGACCCAGACCAAGACCATGTTTATATGGTCTCAAAACGTCTTGAGACCAAGACCACAAGATCAACACCCCACCTCTGGCCAAAACCTAAAGTGACTAAATGTTTCATGTCACGATCAGCCTGCAGAGAACTAGAGCTCCTGAAGACTCATCAGGTAATGAGCAGCTGAATGCCTTTCACACTGCATCAGACTGTATGAGGAGGTTTATAAAGTGACAAATATTTCCCTGATCCTTCCTCTAGGCTCTGAAAGCCGAAAAGGTCTGTGTGGAGGAAAAGAAGCCTTTACGGTTCCTCTTTAAGAGGGAAAAGCCTGTTCTGTGGCCACTAAACCCTGTGGTGGATAACCCCTCTGAGGTACAGCCCATATTCCTGCTGTAGACAATTTACTGTAGTCCCTTCTAATAGGTCTGGCTTTTTTCGTGGAACAAGATGTGGTGTGCATCTGTAGTTTGCAAGTCAAAACTTGCCTGTGAGCTATTAGTTTGGGGGTCTGTAGGTATAAGAACACCAAAATTATTCTTTGAAGCAGTGGTTCTCAAAATGTAGTATGCGTAATGTTCCCCTTAGGTGGTGCAATTTTATCTACATTGGTATTTTTATATTTTGTTTCTAACTTCTGATCTATATACTGTACAATTTTAATATATTTTGTACTTATTACACAAAGCCTACACTATAATACGAACTCAAGCTGTGTGCTTGAATGGTTGCGCTGACCAGAGTGTGCACACCACAGTTTTATTCCATGTGCTGAAAAGAGATCAGCAAAAGATTTAGACAGCATCAGAATGCTTAATTCCATGAAGTCAGGTAATTTTGAGGTTAAAATATTTTCTCTTATCCCAGTTTAATGTTTAGAGATAGCCTTAAGTAAGCCATTTGTAGGTTAATTCCTCTAATAAATATAAAGACTGTGGCGCAATCAAAACATTGCTCTGATTGTGTAGGCATCACAACCAATGGCATTTGGGCGGGACTCTCTGTTTGTTCAACTAATGGCAGAAGAGTGTTTGGAAAATGTTTGCAAATCTGTGTTAATTTGTTTGAATTCAACAGCAAAAGTTAACATTTACAAAACGTGCTTTTTTTCTGATATAGGGTCCTTCCGAAGATCTGCAAATTGCCGCAACTCGCAACATCATTTATTATCTTAGGAAAATTTATATTAATCATAATATGGCATTATGTTGCTCACAGTCCTTAAATTTGTACTCCAAAATGTCAATTTGCTCAATGCTTAAAAAATGGGAGGGAATAGTGCTGTGACTAGGTAGAACAGGGTGTTCAGATTTCATCAATGGTGGTACTTGACCTGAAAAGGACCACTGCTCTAAAATGTCCTGAAGATAGTACAGAATGTGTTCGTATATGGCTATGACTTTCTTTTCTCTTTGCATCTCTCATTTAAATTTCTGAGATATAAGTTATTTACCCTTAACAGGGAGATGATGAAAGAGAACTGGCCATCATATTCGTACAGAAAGCACTTAGAGTTAGGTTAGGAGATCTATCCAGAATCAGGTAATGTGCAAAAAGCTCAGTGGGTGAAGCGTGTTTATCTCTAACTGATTGTGTGGTCGTTGATGTAAATGGATAATGATGTATGATGGGTGTCAGATGTTTGAGGGGAAGGAAAAACGGTTAGAACTGATCCAAGAACTTCTCACCACCCACGCATTGCAGAGAGAGGAACTGGTTAAGAAGGAGGTGGAAAAACAGGTCATACTAGCCTTACAGAGGCACAGAGACATCCACTCTGACATGGTAAGACTGGGGATATGAAGGGCACAGGTAGGACAGTAAGCACCAACCATTATATTCACTTGGTTGATAAAACTGTCAAAATCAAATCAAATCAAATCACTTTTATTGTCACACAGCCATATACACAAGTGCAATGGTGTGTGAAATTCTTGGGTGCAGTTCCGATCAACATAGCAGTCGTGACAGTGATGAGACATACACCAATTTACAATAACATCAAATTAACACAACACAATTTAAAGTCTAATATACACATAATTACACACAGAACAATATACAAATAATAACATACACTGTACAGTATACAATACACACAATATAGATACACATTATTCAATAAAAATGTATATATAGTATATATAGAATGTACAGTAGGTTGTATTGTACTGTATTGACATTCAGGCTGTCGGTTGATAGTAAGTTGTTAAGAGAGAATATATATAATAATAATATAATTATGACAGTCCGGTGTGAGATATAAGAGTAAGAGTAATAAAGTGCAGTGCTGATGTATTTTGATCGTGGGAGATCAAGAGTTCAAAGTCTGATTGCTTGGGGGAAGAAGCTATCATGGAGTCGGCTGGTGCGGGTCCTGATGCTGCGATACCGCCTGCCTGATGGTAGCAGTGAGAACAGTCCATGGCTCGGGTGGCTGGAGTCTCTGATGATCCTCTGAGCTTTTTTCACACACTGCCTGGTATATACACTATATTGCCAAAAGTATTCGCTCATCTGCCTTTAGACGCATATGAACTTAAGTGACATCCCATTCTTAATCCATAGGGTTTAATATGACGTCGGCCCACCCTTTGCAGCTATAACAGCTTCAACTCTTATGGGAAGGCTTTCCACAAGGTTTAGGAGTGTGTTTATGGGAATTTTTGACCATTCTTCCAGAAGCGCATTTGTGAGGTCAGACACTGATGTTGGACGAGAAGGCCTGGCTCGCAGTCTTCGCTCTAATTCATCCCAAAGGTGCTCTATCGGGTTGAGGTCAGGACTCTGTGCAGGCCAGTCAAGTTCTTCCACACCAAACTCGCTCATCCATGTCTTTATGGACCTTGCTTTGTGCACTGGTGCGCAGTCATGTTGGAACAGGAAGGGGCCATCCCCAAACTGTTCCCACAAAGTTGGGAGCATGGAATTGTCCAAAATCTCTTGGTATGCTGAAGCATTCAGAGTTCCTTTCACTGGAACTAAGGGGCCAAGCCCAGCTCCTGAAAAACAACCCCACACCATAATCCCCCCTCCACCAAACTTCACAGTTGGCACAATGCAGTCAGACAAGTACCGTTCTCCTGGCAACTGCCAAACCCAGACTCATCCATCAGATTGCCAGATGAAGAAGCGTGATTCATCACTCCAGAGAACGCGTCTCCACTGCTCTAGAGTCCAGTGGCAGCGTGGTTTACACCACTGCATCCGACGCTTTGCATTGCACTTGGTGATGTATGGCTTGGATGCAGCTGCTCGGCCATGGAAACCCGTTCCATGAAGCTCTCTACGCACTGTTCTTGAGCTAATCTGAAGGCCACATGAACTTTGGAGGTCTGTAGCGATTGACTCTGCAGAAAGTTGGCGACCTCTGCGCACTATGCGCCTCAGCATCCGCTGACCCCGCTCTGTCATTTCACGTGGCCTACCACTTCGTGGCTGAGTTGCTGTCATTCCCAATCGCTTCCACTTTGTTATAATACCACTGACAGTTGACTGTGGAATATTTAGTAGCGAGGAAATTTCACGACTGGACTTGTTGCACAGGTGGCATCCTATCACAGTACCATGCTGGAATTCACTGAGCTCCTGAGAGCGGCCCATTCTTTCACAAATGTTTGTAGAAGCAGTCTGCATGCCTAGGTGCTTCATTTTATACACCTGTGGCCATGGAAGTGATTGGAACACCTGAATTCAGTTATTTGGATGGGTGAGCGAATACTTTTGGCAATATAGTGTATGTCCTGGAGGGAGGGAAGCTCACCTCCGATGATGTGTCTGGCAGTTCGCACCACCCTTTGCAGTGCTTTGCAGTTGTGGGCTGTGCTATTGCCGTACCAGGCGGAGATGCAGCCAGTCAGGATGCTCTCTGCAGTGCAGGTGTAGAACCGTGTGAGGATGTGGCGGTTCATTCCAAACTTCCTCAGCCGTCTCAGGAAGAAAAGGTGCTGATGAGCCTTCTTCATAACGACTTCAGTGTGGATGGACCATGTGAGTTCCTCAGTGATGTGGACACCCAGGAACTTGAAGCTGCTGACTCTCTCCACTGGTGCTCCATTGATGGTGATGGGACTGTGTTCTCTGTCTTTTCTTCTGAAGTCCACCACAAGCTCCTTTGTCTTACTGACATTGAGGGAGAGGTTATGCTCCTGACACCAGTGTGTCAGAGTGTGCACCTCCTCTCTGTAGGCTGTTTCATCATTGTCAGTGATCAGACCTACCATCGTCATGTCATCATCAAACTTAATGATGGCATTGGAGCTGTGTGTTGCCACACAGTCATGTGTGTACAAGGAATAAAAGAGTGGGCTGAGAACACAGCCCTGTGGGGCTCCAGTGTTGAGGATCAGTGTTGAGGAGATGTTGCTGCCTATTCTAACCACCTGGCGTCTGCTTGACAGGAAGTCCAGGATCCAGCTGCACAGCGAGCTGTTTAAGCCCAGAGCCCGGAGTTTCTCATCTAGCTTGGAGGGCACTATGGTGTTGAATGCTGAGCTGTAGGCTACAAACAACATTCTCACATAAGTGTTCCTTTTTCCAGGTGGGAGAGAGCAACATGTATTGTAGATGCAATGGCATCGTCAGTGGAGCCATTGTTGCGGTAAGCAAACTGCAATGGGTCTAGAGAGAGAGGCAGCACAGAGCAGATGTAATCTCTGATTAGTCTCTCAAAGCATTTGCTGATGATGGGGGTCAGGGCAACAGGACGCCAGTCATTTAAGCAAGTTATTTTTGATTGTTTTGGAACAGGCACAATGGTGGACATTTAAAGCATGTGGGGACTACAGACAAAGAGAGGCAAAAGTTGAAAATGTCCATAAAAACACCAGCCAGCTGCTTTGCGCACGCTCTGATGACGCAGCCCGGAATGCAATCTGGGCCCGCGGCTTTCACACCCATCGGAGGATCGGGTTTCATCTGCTACAGAGACGGAGAGTGAATTAACCTCTGTAGCTTCGGCCGCGAGAGCTCTCTCCGCGAGGGTGGTGTTATTTCCCTCAAAACGAGCATAAAAAGTATTTAGGTCATCCGGGAGAGAGGCAGCGGTGTTCATGGCGGAGTTTTTATTCCCTTTAAAGTCCGTGATGAAGTTAATTCCCTGCCACATGCTTCTAGAGTTGGTGGTGTTAAACTGTCCTTCAATCTTGTTCCTGTACTGGCGTTTTGCTGTTCTGATAGTTTTTCGGAGGGCATAACTGGCTTGTTTATGCTCCTCCGCGTTCCCGGAATTAAAAGCGGAGGTCTGCACATTAAGTGCCGCGTGAACATCGCTATTTATCCATGGCTTCTGGTTCGGATAGATCCGTGTTGTTCTGGTCGGAACAACGTCCTATACACACTTTCTGATGAAACACATTACGCTATCAGCGTACACCTCGATGTCGTCATCAGAGGCGGACCGGAACATCTCCCAGTCCGTGTGATCAAAACAGTCTTGTAGTGTAGAGTCTGATGTACTTATTTCATTGTATTCATAATGTGGTTCTTAAAGCATTCCAGAATTCGCTGTATGTTCATTATTTCCACATAAACCTAACAGCACCGCTGCTTTAACACACAGTACTACTGACCTTCTCCAATTATTTGTGATTCATACAGGCTTTCTCAGCATGACTATGCACTTGAGGATTCAAATTTGTATGAGTTCATTGTACTATGAAAACATACTGTCATTATTTAACTCAAAAATGCAAGATGCAAAAATGGCTCGTTCTGTACTTTCGCAACTCACTGAGAAAGTGAGATATATACTCTTATACTTAAACACCAGAAGAACTAATGATAATCAAAACCTTGTGCTGTTTGTGGCTGTGTGTAGCACCTGTTCATCTGCATATCCTTCTAGAAGATCCCAAACAAGCAGCTGAAGGTTATTTTAATTAGGTCCCAGATGATTTCAGTCTGATCTTAACAGTTTCTGTAGCACTTTTCAGCAAGTCTATTAGTTAAGGATGGGGCAGTTCAAAACTATATTGTACGTGTTATGAGACCAATGCATCGCGCTGCAATAGATGCGTTTTGCTCTAGACTTTGGGGTCCCCCTACGCGCTTGAGCACAAACGCACATGCGTCGTGTTCTCCAACAGAAACCGCTTGTGTTAAAGTGCTTACTCTTAACAGCCCTTTTAAACACTTAAATGGCTGCATTCGTGTTTGCATGACATTTCAGAAAGGCTTTCTGCAAAACTCAGAATAAGTCTTTGTTTTTAAATGCATGTAAACATGATCACAGTCTTGACAGAATGAATGATATATATGGAATAAAAGATATAGAAGCCTCAGCAAGTGAAAGGATGTCCACACAGCAAACCATGAAAGGAACTATGATTCTAACCACAGGTGCAGAGCTGTAGTTCCAACCACACAACTTTGCGATGCTGTCTGCAAATGTTCGGGAAACACCAAATTGTTGAACTATGTTGGTAATGATGGAACTTCGACCATGGTTGGCTAACAATGTTTTTGGGAAACGCACCCCTGGTTGACCAGCATGTTTGCTGGTAAACAGCAAAACCAGCCTGAACCAGTATGGAAATGTGTGCTGGTGTGAGCTGGTCTTTTACCTGGACCAACTCATGGCCATAATCATACGCTAGATTTAATTCTGTCATATGGAGTTGATGTTGATACTACAGAAATTCTGCCACAGAGCAATGACATCTCGAATCATTACCTCATCTTTTGTATGCTGCGATCAGCTAATGTTACTCAATCTACACCACACTATAGTTCAGGTAGAACTATTCTTTTGACCACTAAAGATAGCTTCACTAATAATCTTCCGGATCTATCTCATACACTCACTAAACCCCAAAGCCTAGAAGAACTTGATGAAATTACAGAAAATATAAATACAATCATCTGTAGCACTCTTGATAGTATCGTCCCCCTTCGATTAAAGAAAGTTAAAGAAAAAAGCCCTGCACCATGGTACAATGATCACACTCATGCTCTCAAGAGAGCAGCTCAGAAAATGGAGCGCAAGTGGAAGAATACAAAATTAGAGGTATTTCGCGATGCATGGAAGGATAGTGTCTGTAGCTACAGACAGGCACTAAAAACTGCCAGGTCAACATATTTTAGCAAACTCATAGAAAATAACCACAACAATCCTAGGTGTTTATTCAGTACTGTGGCTAAATTGGTTAGGAATAAATCCTCAACAGAACCAGATGTTCCGTCGCAGCACAAGAGTAATGACTTCATGAATTTCTTTACTGATAAAATTGAAATAATCAGAAATAAAATTGGAATTATGCAATCATCTGTCACAGTACCTCAGAAAACAGTGTCTCATAATTTTCCTCACGTGCAACTTCAATCCTTCACTGTCATAGGTCATGAAGAGCTAACAAAACTTATCGAAACATCAAAAGCCACAACATGTATGTTAGATCAATACCAACCAAGCTCTTAAAAGAGGTATTCCCTGTAATCTCAGAACCTCTTCTTAATATTATTAACTCCTCGCTATCCTTAGGATATGTCCCAAGAAACTTTAAAATGGCAGTTATCAAACCGCTTATTAAAAACCACAACTTGATCCTGGAGAATTGGCTAATTATAGACTGATTTCAAATCTCTGGTTTATGTCGAAAATACTAAAAAATGTAGTATCCTCCCAAATATTTTCATTTCTACAGAAATAGTATATATCAACAATTTCAGTCAGGATTTAGGCCTCATCACAGTATAGAGACTGCACTTATCAGAGATACAAATGACTTGCTCTTATCATCTGATCGTGGCTGCATTTCACTTCTAGTGCTTTTAGATCTTTGTGCTGCCTTCGACATGATAGATCACGACATTCTCTTGAATAGGCTAGAAAATTATGTTGGCATTTGTGGAGTTGCATTAGCATGGTTTAGGTCCTATTTAGCAAACTGCTACCACTTTGTCTATGTAAATGAGGAATTGTCAGACCAACAAAAGTGAAGTATGGAGTTCCACAGGGATCAGTTTTAGGGCCTCTGCTTTACCCAATTTATACGATACCCAACTTTATATTTCTTCAAAACCTGATGAGATTTCACAATTCTCCAAATTAGCAGAGTGTATCAATGAAATAAAAGATTGGATGGCCAGAAATTTCCTTCTACTCAATTCCGACAAAACAGAGGTCCTAATTATTAGACTAAAATCCTCTAAAAACAAGCTGCTAAAATATAATTTGACTCTCGATGAATGTACTGTTACATCGTCTTCAACAGCGAAGAACTTAGGTGTTATATTTGATACCAGTCTGTCCTTTGAAAATCAAATTACCAATGTTTGTAGAACAGCATTCTTCCAGCTAAGAAATATTGCTAAATTACGACACATGCTCTCAGTTGCTGATGCCGAAAAAATAATTCATGCGTTCATGACCTCAAAACTAGATTATTGTAATGCATTACTGGGAGGATGTCCAGCAAGATCAATAAATAAATAAACTTCAACTGGTTCAAAATGCAGCAGCCAGAGTGCTGACTAAAACCAAGAAATATGATCATATTAGCCCCATTTTATCGTCGTACATTGGCTACCTGTTAAATTTCGTATTAATTTTAAAATTCTGTTAACTACGTACAAAGCTTTGAATGGTCTAGCTCCGCAGTACTTAAGTGACCTTCTACCACGCTATATTCCACCACGTTCATTACGATCGTAAAATTCTGGCCTGTTAATAGTTCCTAGAATATCAAAATCCACAAAAGGAGGTAGATCCTTTTCATATTTAGCTCCTAAACTATGGAATAGGCTCCCTAACACTGTTCGAGATACAGACACACTCACTCAGTTTAAGTCTAGTAAAGACTCATCTATTTAGCCAGGCATACACCTAATTCATCCTTCAACTCACAATTAGGCTGCTTTAGTTAGGTCTCCCGGAATCAGAAACCAGAAACATTGATCATGATCCATAACTCTGCAATAAATTGAATGGCATCTATGCTAATATTATTCTATTTGTTTCCCTGTCTCAACCTCGGCACTCCTATCCTGAGGTCACCAGAACCGGTTGGATCCAGCTCCATTCCTGCTTTGTGTTGGACTCCATTGCTACATGACGCTGAGTGATGATGACTAATAGCAGCCGGTGCCAGCCAAACATCACTTCAGTCTATTACGATGTACTTCAGAGGATGAACTGATGCCAACTCCAACCATAGGACATGGGATACTTCATATGTCATTGCCTGAACCTTGGATTTAGGATAGACCTCACCGAAATTACCGGCCAGGTTGAACTGCGATGCACCTAACTGATCTCTGCCTACATCACCTTGGTCTAATGATGGACTACACTCTTGAAATGGAATACATAGACTATCAATTAACTGCCAACAAAACCCTTCATCAACCAACTAACAAGGACAATTGCATCTATGTGAACTTCTGCAGTTAATCCAGGATGGACTTCAAAGACATTTGTCATTAATCTTACAGTTCATACAACATCTTTTTTTAAACACTGACCCTTAACACTTAGTTTAATAATTTTAAACCATGACTTGCACTATACATAAGTAATATTGGCATTACATTCATGATGTTAGCCAGAGGGGAACTGGCCCCCACAGTGAGCCTGGTTTCCCCAAGGTTATTTTTCTCCATTAACCAACATTTTATGGAGTTTTGTGTTCCTTGCCACAGTTGCCTTTGGCTTGATCATTGGGGTTATAAAAAAAATATGATTTAAATATTTTTAAACAAAATTCACAATCGTATTTTATCAAACTACACAATGATGACTCTAAGACATTATAGATATTACAGTTTCATTTTCTGTTAATGCATGAGCTTCTGTAAAGCTGCTTTGAAATGATTTGAGTTGTGAAAGGCGCTATACAAATAAAAAATGACTTGACTTTACTTGACTTTTACAGAGAAGCAAAAAAAAAAAAAGAAAGAAAAAGAAACCCACTAAACACAAATGTGTCAAAGAGGGAGCTTATTTTTAATTTTGAGATGGATTACATTGTGATTTGATTGTCAGAGACGTCCCATAGCAAGTAAACTGATATGCGACGCTGCAATGCTATTGTTAGGATAACTCAAAAGAGAGTGTAATTAACTGTGTTTTGAACACCTGTCTCTGCAAAACATTTGCTAAACACGTTTTATTATCATTTAATGTAACTAATGTAAGAACTTTGACTCATTAATGGATATTATTTAATAAAAGTGAATGTTTGTCACTGATTGAAAACCTCCCTGTCCTGGGAGCCGAAATGTTTGTGTGAAGTAACACACACCTGCATCTCGACGAAATGGGAGTTGAGGATTTCCATACGAGTTTCCAAGTTAGAAGTCCGACATAAAGTGTCATTCCGTTGCACTTTCACCAGATGAAAGGTGGAAATTCTGACTCTCCGAGTTGAATGGAATGCTTCATGAATCATCACAGAAACAACAATAAGGAGCATCGTGTCACAGTGACACGGACAGCCCTGGGCACCATCTGACACGCCTCCACAAACTTTATACAAACAGAGCAGAAGGCTGCTGGGCAAATGCTGCTTTAACTTTCTTTGCACCAAAAGAGCATATTGTTTCATCTTGTCAAATTAATAAACACATTTTACTCTCCATTCTTGTCAGAAAGCATTCTCTCTTTCTTAGCAGTGTATAGTAAACAGACACGCAGATCTATCAGATCAGGTATATATAAATGGAGGTTTACATGGAGACAAGAAACACTGCATCATCACGATCTCGGTAAAGTAAAAAGCAGATTATATTACCAATACACCACACAGCAACAAGTGAATGATTTACATGCTCTTTTACTATAAATGCTGATGTTAGAAAATTGTCCAACATTAGGCCATCATTCTACTGTACATCCTGTGGTTGTGTGATAGTTCCCTATCTGTCACTCACTCGAAGTTGTGTCGATGTAGTGACACTAGGGGTCACTCTTTGGAGCCCCAAACACTTCTGCTTTTTTTTAAAAAAGACCAATGGGAATTGCAGAGTGGAATTTGCATGCTACTCCCCCGGACATACGGGTATAAAAGGAGCTGGTATGCAACCACTCATTCAGATTTTCTCTTTGGAGCCGTGCAGTTGCATTCAGTGCACTGAATACAATTCCTCCAATTCACCATGTAAAACTGCTGGATTTATGGCGCGTTTCAGTGGCTTCTCCCCCTCTGTGCCTGTGGAGTACAGAGAACGCCCCTGGGCACTTCGGCAGAGCGGAAAAGAGAGTATATTCTAAAAGAGTATATTTTCATTCACAAAAAGAGCGGCACAAACGTAACCTTTTTTTTAAAGATGTCTTTCCATTTGTGTGTTATTCCTGGTTGCGGTCATTATCTCTCCACTTCTGATGGCCACGATCGCTGTCGTACGTGTCTGGGCGCTGCCCACGCAGAGACATCGTTCGTGGATTGGTCATGTCCTCATTGCGAGAATATGACCATGGCAACATTGCGGTCGCGGCTTGGTTTTGTAAGAAAGCCAGTGGCTCCCTGCACCGTTCCTTCTACCTACGGGTTTGTGGCCGCGTCGGTTAGCACTGGGGGCGATTTGGGGACATCAGTGGGACCACCTCCGCCAGGTATCCCCCCACGGACCTCCCATTCCCCAGCACGCTCGCTTGCTTGTCAGGCGCTCGGACGAGACCACCGGCTCGTCTCAGGGCGAGTTTGACCTCTTGTTCGGAGCCCGGGAAGACGATGAGTTATCAAGCGCAGCATCGGAGAACGGGCTCGTCCAGTCGGATGCAGAGGCTTCGGCTGGGCTTCCTCCTTCGGGAATGGTCGCCCAGTCTCAGGCTGACGCGGAAATGATGGGCAGCCCCGAGCATCGGGCTAGAGTGGAACCCTCCACTCTCCCCTGAACCCTCGTGGCTCGACGATTGGTTCCTGGGCTCAGGGCGCCGCCCACGGCCACGCCCCGCCCCGGTTCCTTTTTTTCCAGAAGTGCATGAGGAGCTGACAAGATCGTGGGAGGCACCTTTTTTCCAGAAGTGCATGAGGAGCTGACAAGATCGTGGGAGGCACCTTATACTGCTCGGTCCTGGTCTTTCAGCTCTCCAGCTCTCACTACCCTCGATGGTGGAGCGGCCAGGGGGTATTCGGTGATCCTCCAGGTGGATAATGCTCTCGCGGAGCACTTGTGTCTGCAGAGCGCCGTCACCTGGCGCGGGTACCTGAAGCTCCCGTCCAGGGCCTGTAGGTTTACATCGTCCCTGACGACTAGGGCCTACGGTGCCACTGGACAAGCCACCTCCTCCCTGCACACCATGACAAGCCAAGGTGCTAAAAGACCTGCACAAGGGTAGTTCTGACCCGCGATTGATGTAGGAACTGCGCTCGGCGACCGACCTTGCTCTCCAGGCGACGAAGGTCATAGCGCCGTCTCTCGGGCAGGCGATGTTCACCCTGGTGGTCCAGGAGTGCCACCTTTGGCTCAACTTGGTTGAGATGCGAGAGGCTGACAAGGCACGGTTCCTTGACGCACCCATCTCCCAAGTTGGCCTATTCGGCGACACCGTCAAGGACTTTTCCCAGCAGTTCTCGGCAGTGAAGAAGCAGACGGAGGCCATACAACACATCCTGCCCCAGCGCGGCTCAAGACCCTGCACCCTGTCTGCTTGTAGCCAAGGGATTCCTCCTGCAGCAACAACACCGGCTCCGCTGCAGCCCGCCCCTGTGGCCCGGCCCCGGCGTGGAGCCCAACGCAGGAAGCAGATGCTACCCGTCTCACGGCCGGATGCTAAGAACCTGAGTAAGGCTTCGCAGTGCCCCTGAGATGGGCGACCCTGGGGTGAAGAAACCTGCTTCTCTGGAGCTGGTGAACAGACCACTCCATCCCCTGGTGGATGGCCAGGAGGAGAATCCATTTTTTCATTTTTTCATTTTTTGCTGCATGCCCAAGAGGCTGCAGTACCCAAAAGTTTGACAAAAGAGTGGTTTTCTCGTTTTCTGGGTCACATGTCCAGTGCGCACGGCCGTCATCACGACCACCATCCACCGTCCCATTTTTAAAGGAATGGCGCTCTAGCGGCGGACCCCCCGCCCCTGTGCGCCCAGCTGTGGCACAAACACGCCCACATGGGATTGGTTCCAGTGGACTACGAGGACGAGATTCCTCCTCCCCCCTCCTCAGCCAATCTTATGGTGGGCGGCAGGATCCAGGTAAATGCTTCGATGTCCCTGGACTCAGCACAGCCACGGGGCTCAAGTCCCCTCGACGTGGCACCTCAAGCTCCGCCCCGCCACGAGGCCCCACCCGCCGGTATGTCCAACGTGATCATTCCCTTGGTCCCCCTCGCCTGGAGTTTGGGCAAGAACGCCACAACCTTGTGTGTGGAGATCGCGACCCTTCTGCGCAAGGGTGCGATAGAGCCTGTCCCTCCAGCCGAGATGAAGAAAGGGTTCTACATCCCTTACTTCATCGTACCAAAGAAAGGTGGTGGGTTGCGACCAATCCTGGACCTGCGAGTACTGAACCGGCCTTTGCACAGACTCCCGTTCAAGATGCTGACGCAGAAATGCATTCTAGCGAGCATCCGGCATCAAGATTGGTTTGCGGCGGTAGACCTGAAGGACGCACACTTCCACGTCTTGGTCTTACCTCGACACAGACCCTTCCTGCAGTTAGCCTTCGAAGGCCAGGCGTACCAGTACAAGGTACTCCCCTTCGGCCTGTCCTTGTCCACTCGCATCTTCATGAAGGTCGCAGAGGCAGCCCTTGCCCCACTAGGGGAAGTAGGCATCTGCATCCTTAACTATCTTGATGACTGGCTAATCCTAGCTCACTCTCGAGAGTTGCTGTACGCACACAGGGACCTCATGCTCCAGCACCTCAGCCGACTGGGGTTTCGGGTCAACTGGGAAAAGAGCAAGCTCTCCCTGGTTCAGAGCATCTCTTTTCTCGGTTTGGAGTTGGACTCAGTCTCGATGACGGCGTGCCTCATGAACGAGCGTGCACAGTCGGTGCTGAACTGTCTGAAGGCATTCAGACAGAGGACAGCGGTTCCACAGAAACTTTTTCAGATGCTCCTGGGGCCACGCCGCTCGGGTTGATGCATATGAGACCGCTTCAGCACTGGCTTCAGACTCGAGTCCCGAGATGGGCATGGCACCACGGGACACATCGCGTGGCCATCACGCCGATCTGTCGCCACCTCTTCAGTCCTTGGACCGACCTTGCATTTCTACGGGCAGGGGTTCCCCTAGAGCAGGTCTCCAGGTGCATCGTGGTTACAACAGATGCCTCCAAGACGGGCTGGGGCACCGTATGCAATGGGCACACAGCCGCTGGCTCCTGGACTGGCCCACGGCTGCGTTGGCACATCAACTGCCTAGAGTTGTTGGCAGTACTGCTCGCCCTGCAGAGGTTCCCGCCATTGATCCAGGGCAAGCACGTGTTGGTCCGGACGGACAACACAGCGACGGTAGCATACATCAAGGCAGTCTATGCTCCCGTTGCATGTCACAACTCGCCCGCCGTCTCCTCCTCTGGAGTTAGCAGTGCCTCAAGTCGCTACGAGCCACTCACATCCCAGGTGACCTCAACACCACAGCAGACGCGCTGTCACGACAGGTTACGCTCAGGGGAGAGTGGAGAATCCACCCCCAGGTGGTCCAGCTGATTTGGAGTCGATTCGTCGAGCACAGGTAGACCTGTTTACTTCCTGGGAATCCTCCCACTGCCCGCTTTGGTACACCCTGACCGAGGCACCCCTCGGTATAGATGCGCTGGCACACAGCTGGCCCCCTGGACTACGCAAATACACGTTTCCCCCAGTTAGCCTCCTTGCACAGACCCTGTGCAAGGTCAGGGAGGACGAGGAGCAGATCGTCCTTGTAGCACCCTACTGGTCCACCCAGATGTGGTTCTCGGATCTCATGCTCCTCGCGACAGCCCCCCCCCCCCCACCCGGCAAATTCCCCTGAGGAAGGACCTTCTTTCACAGGGACGGGGCACCATCTAGCACCCATGACCAGACCTCTGGAATTTCCACGTCTGGCCCTTGGACGGGACGCGGAAGACCTAAGTGGCCTAACACCCGCGGTGGTAGACACAATCACTCAGGCTAGGGCTCCCTCTATGAGGCACGTGTATGCCTTGAAGTGGCGTCTGTTTGCTAAGTGGTGTTCTTCCCGACGCGAAGACCCCCAGAGATGCGCAGTTGGATCGGTGCTTTCCTTCCTGCAGGAGAGGCTGGAGGGGCGGCTGTCCCCCTCCACCTTAAAGGTGTATGTAGCCGCTATTTCGGCTCATCATGATGCAGTAGATGGAAAGTACTTGGGGAAGCACAACTTGATCATCAGGTTCCTGAGAGGCGCTAAGAGGTTGAATCCATCCAGACCATGCCTCGTCCCCTCATAGGACCTCTCTGTAGTCCTTCGGGGTCTACAGGGAGCTCCCTTTGAGCCCTTGGAGTCAGCTGAGCTTAAGGCACTCTCTTTGAAAACTGCCCTCCTGACTGCGCTCACTTTCATCAAAAGGGTAGGGGACCTGCAGGCATTCTCTGTCAGCAAATCGTGCATGGAGTTCAGTCCTGGTTACTCTCACATGATCCTGAGACCCCGACTGCACTATGTGCCCAAGGTTCCCACGACCCCATTTAGGGATCAGGTGGTGAATCTGCAAGCACTGCCCCAGGAGGAGGCAGACCCAGCCTTGGCGTTGCTGTGTCCGGTGCGAGCTTTACACATCTATTTGGATTGCACGCAGAGCTTTAGAAGCTCCGAGCAGCTCTTTGTCTGCTTTGGTGGACAGTGGAAAGGAAGTGCTGTCTCCAAACAGAGGATCACCCACTGGGTCATTGACGTCATCGCGATGGCATATCAGGCTCAGGACGTGCTACTTGCTACGGGGTTACGAGCCCACTCTACCAGGAGTGTGGCGGCCTCCTGGGTCCTGGCCAGTGGCACCGCTTTGGCAGACATCTGCAGAGCACCCAACACCTTTGCGAGGTTCTACAATCTCCGGGTTGAGCCGGTCTCGTCCCGTGTATTGGAAGGCACGGGCAGGTAAGTTCCGGGACAGCTGGCCGGGTGTACCGCTTGCGCATTGGGCCTTTCCCCTCCCTTGAGATGAAGATGTGCGCTCTTGACTCCCAGTCATGTTCACAGTCTGTGATCTCTGGATGACTTTCCTCCTCAGCCCTCTGGCAGTTGAGTTTGCAGAGAAACTCACTGCCAGCCCAGTACGTGCGCTAATGAGGCCCTGTACTGAGGTAGGTGCTCCACATGTGCTGGTTCCCCGAAGGCGACCCCATGTGATATCTTCTGCAAAATCGTTTCCCTGTCGGTAAACTGCGTCTTCCTTGGGCAGAGGCCCCTCTGCCCCCGGTCGCCATGCTTTGTAGAAACTCCTCCCCCTTCAGGTAGGACCTACCACGGGACCTCTCCACATGACATACTTCCGACAAGACTCGGTAAGACCATGTGACACACCCCCCCTCTTTTTGGGCGGGGTGTGGTCTCCGTGGTGTCTTCCCCTTGGGAGGGACCCCCCCCTCCCAGTCAGGTAAACAAATTCCACTCTTTCTGGGGAGAAAAAAGAGGAAAAGAGGCCTCGGCTGGGCTAGCCTGTCCCTATTGTTGGGCAGTCGATTTGTTCCTGAAGGACTGTTCGATGCTCATAAGAGCGTTGGGGGAGGTTACGTGACGGCTTGGTGCACTGGCTACGAGTCTCGCCCATCCAGTTCACATAACACAGTTCAAATAGTTGTGCCGTTTTGTATAGGGACCCCTAGTGTCACTACATCGACACAATATTGAGTGAGTGACAGATAGGGAACATCATGGTTACTTTTGTAACCTCCGTTCCCTGATGGAGGGAATGAGACGTTAGAGAGGCAAAATATACAGATACATTTTAAAAGGTACTCTTTATTTATATTTTATAGAGAATTTTGCCATTAAACTGAAGGATTCTTTTTTACTAAATAATTCACTGAGGTGATATTATTTTAACTCAGGAGACTGCACACAATGGAAATGCTAATTTTGTGGATGATTTAAATATTCAGTTAAAACATGTAGGTTATGATAACTTTGGTGCTGTTTATGGTCAGATGAGGGTGCGATGCACCCAGAAATGCTTGTATTGGAGTTTAAAGATACTAAAGTACAGAGGCGGACTGGCCATAGGGAGAACCGGGACATTTCCTGGTGGGTCGGCCACGAAACAGGGGAAACTCATTTCGTTCACTCAATGCTGAGATATAGTGCAGTAACTGCCATTCACTACATACTGTAGTAAATAGTAAATAAGTGAACCATTTAGGCCACTCTCTTCGCCATATGATCACCTAATGCCTGCACATCTCTCATGTGTGTGTCTCGCACCCTGCATATCTCACTGTGCACGTGCAAAAATGCTGTCTGTATGGGCTCTAGACATGCGGGACGCGGGACAAAGCGCACTGTTATATTGCTGCACTGATTTAAAAATGTACACTAAAAAACTGATGTCATAAGAGCCCAGTTACAGTATCAGCCTGAAAATGACCAACACATGACACAGAAAAGCCCACGTTAGCATTTGAGCCACAACTTACCTCAACGTGCTGCCTTAAGTTGAAGCTGAGATTTTAATCTTGAAATATCAGCTTGTCTTGGTGTTAAATGAAGGCATTGTATGACGAACCTATTCTTTTTGTTCACTGTGCGGAGCAAAGAAAGTGTTTCACTTTGAAGAGTTTGATGCTGCAACAGTGATGACTCGGCTTGAGTGACAAGTCTGTGACAGCGTGTGCAGCTGTGTGAACTTCCGCTGTCATAAAAGTCCCATTTAAATTCTCAATAAATTATACATTAACTAAAATTAAACCCAGTAATGTAACGACAGGAACACCACCCATTGTAATTAAGTGTTAGTAAATTTTTTCATTCGAATTTACTCAAGTGAGAATAAAAAGTACCCACTTTTAAACCTACTCTAAAAGTATTTTTTTTTCAAAAAGGTACTCAAGTAAATGTAATAGAGTAAATGTAGCACGTTACTACCCACCTCTGCAAGGGATGGTAGTTATCAAGTCTCACACTAAGACCTTGGCATTAGCAGACATTTAATCATGTTGTGATGTTGTATGATGTTTCTGTGATTAAAGGGATAGTTCACCCAAAAATGTAAATTCTCATTTACTCACCATCATGCCATCCCAGATGTGTCTGACTTTCTTTCTTCTGCAGAAAATAAACAAAGATTTTTAGAAAAATATCTCAGCTCTGTTGGTCCTCACAGTGTAAATGAATGGGAACCAGAATTTTGAAGCTCCAAAAGCAATTTCCACATTCACATTTTATTTCACATTCTTCATTTGTTTTTGGCGATTTGCATTCTTAAGTGCATGTCGCCACCTACTGGGCAGGGTGGAGAATTTATAGTAAAAAAGACTTAAATATTGATCTGTTTCTCACCCACACCTATCATATTGCTTCAGAAGACATGGATTTAACCACTGGAGTCCTATGAATACATTTTATTCTGCCTTTGTGTGATTTTTGGAGCTTTAAAATCTTGGTACTCATTCACTTGCATTGCGAGGACCTACAGAGCTGAAATATTCTTTTAAAAATATTCACTTGTGTTCAGCAGAAGAAAGAAAGTCATACACATTTGGAATGACATGAAGGTGAGTAAATGATGAGAGAATTTTCATTTTTGGTTGAACTATCCCTTTGAAGTCGTGTAATATGATTTACATATAAGTAAGCCATCCTGAGCTCTCCTTAGATCGTATTAAACTATATTAAATAGTATGAGAACCTCTACCCTAACCACCATAATGTTAGAGGGAAATCAATACAGTTCAGCTCTGTAACAGTTGCATAACTTCAAATGTTCAATAAACAAATGGCATAATATGATCCTCCGTTCAGTTTTGCCCCGCCTGCGTTTTCTTGCTTTCACCCACATTCCCACTCGAAATGTAGATATTAGATAACTAGGAAAATACGCAACATTCGCTTCCAGTGGGAACATCAGACACGTTTTCTCGTTTTCCCGTCCAGCGCGTCCTTCTCAGGACATCAGTAACCAGGAAGTAAGACATGAACTCGCTAGTCAAGCCCTCGGTCATTTGAGTGGGTGAAATTAGGACTCGAACTCAGTACATCTTAAACTGTGTTTGTCTGTGTGGCTGATCGTGTCATGATTTATGACTTTGGGGCTCGTTGTGTCTTATCATGAGGAGTTACATGAATGTCCAGCTGATGTGACATAGTAAGTTCGTTTATTTTTATTTACAAAAGTAGCGCGTTGACAACAACTGTTAAGCGTGCAGTGGAAATAAATCTTGCTGCTTGCAAACTATAGGAATGAAATACAGCACATTGGTGTGTGTTTAACGGGATTTAAACAGGAATAAGAAATTAATAAAGACTGATGATGCGTCGGCGCTACACATTATATTTTGTATCGGCGGCGATATATGAAAATATTACAGTCTGCTGCACAGTTGTTCAACTTGCGCCTTTAACACAGTGCCCCCTGATCATTATTTAATCTCATAGTAAGAGTCACTTACTGCTTAATAATGAACCCTAACCGATCATATTGAGCTGTATTCAATATATTTATGAGGACAATCACGTTAACCCAACATAAGCTAAGTGCTTAAACTTTATGTTTAGTAGCATAACTGATAAATGTTTAAATGTCAGGTCTGAAATTGAAGCATTCATTTTAGGATTTGCTGTTAACTGTATTTACAGCAGCACACATTGACAGAAGCTTATTCTGGTCCAAAGAGAATTGACAGCCTCAACATATGATCTGAATAGATCAATTATTCTGACTGCTCAAAATGTTTATTCAAGCCACTGCAGTGGCCTGCTGAATTAACTAAGTCATTGTATAATTAATGAACAGACTTTGCTTGGACTTTGTGTTGGAGGATATAATTGATAATTGGGATGTGCAGCTGCTTACAGTTGTTGCTTTGCAATTTTGTCAAACTCTCTCTTCGTGAACATGGGTGTAAATTATTGTATTGTTTTAATTAATCTATGTCATTTTATTCAAGAAGCACAAATGAACACAATCTGTACAGATTAGATTTACTAGGTATAGACGTGTGGCCCTTTGACCTAGTGTTCTACCTTTTGTTGTGAGAAAAAAATTCCCATGCAGTTTATCAGGGGAAGTACAATACATTTAACATTCATTTTTTGATTTATTTAAAAAAAAAACTAATAATTATAATAAGACTAATTTACTTATTGATTACATACTTTATTTTTTGGTTAAAATATATAACACCAGGAGGTAAATTACTCAGTTACAGTAAGAATTGGCTTGTAAGTTTCAGGTCATCAAATAAGATCAGTATGAAATGTTTGTGGTTGTTGCCGCATTATTTCTGCCTTCACCTGCAGAGCAGGTTTAAAACAAAGACAAAATCAAAGACAAAATCACAAATCTCAGTTGGTTAGGCTAAAACCCTGAGGAATGCTTTATACTATCAGACTGTTGACTTGTTTCAGATGTGTTGACCTATCTGCAGTTAGCTGAACATGCTGTTGCTCCAGTGCAATACCTTGGTGTGAGATATTCACACAAAGTTTCTCATACCTCATTCAATTCAAAAATATATATCATTACAATAATTGCCTTCCAAATGCTTTTAGAGAAATATTCTCATGATAAGTCACAAAAATATGTTTCTTTCTTGACTTTGATTGGCAATCAGTAAATATAAACAAATAGATAGAAAACACGTCAAAGGCTTTGCTTTGTGTTTGCAAGGAGACAAACTGGATTACATGGAAATTGGAAAAAATGCAGAAATTGGTAAAACTGCCCTGCCTCTGCACATTAACAATGGAAAGTTGCTTTGTGTCTATCATGTGCAGTACAGAACATAATTTACAAGATATTAAGAGAAATATACAATAAGACCTGTTTATTGTCAACATTATTTCAGTGGTATCAAGATTTGGGGTTTACTCTAAATAAATACAGAATCCTAAGTATTAATCCTCTGCAATTAGTTCAGTCCAAACAGTTTTACTCAAACTTTGTTTCGTGGAATCTTTCAACTATCTGTTTTTGGTTTTTGTAAACTTTACACTTTTTAAGAGATTTCCAATGGAAAATCTCCAATTGACTAATGCTCAGGATTTAAAATATGATTGACAGCGATGATGCCATTGAAATATTTGAATTTGCAATTACTCTTCTTTCTTACAATTATTTGCATACTACTGAATTGTGATTGGTTTTGTCCTTCTTGTAGCCTGTATTAAATAATTTATAGCCACCTTTAAGTGAAACAGTGACTACATGTTGATTCTCATGTGCGTCACGTGTCAGTGCGGCTGACTGAAAATGACGATGGCAAAGCAGCACTGATAGAGCATTTCATGAATGAACCAAAGCCAGTGTAACTTTCGTAACACTGTTCTTTGACTGAATCTAGTTAGATATATTGCTCCGTTTTGGGTAATAATGGCATAGTAATGGCCTAATACAATATGCTGGAATAATAAAAATAAAAATATAATGCTGAAAAATAAAGTGTCATTACTGGAAAAAAGGACCAATTTTATAATAAAGTTTGAAAAGGTTTATGTGGATGTAATCAGTTTGGTAAAATTTGATTCTTTAAATTACAACAATGTATCAAACATTTCATGTGTAATTACATGACATTACACGAGTCCTTAAAAAAAAAAATTCACCTTTACTAATGCAGTAGGATGCCATTGCAGGCTTTTAATGTCATCCCTAATGTGATTTTAGTGAGTGTTCACTGTCCCTTCCCCTTTCATCTCTCTCTATCCTATTCTATCTTCCTGTCTCTCTCCCCCACCCCAGCAACAGAATTTCAATAGGTTTGACAGCTGGTTATATAATTGCACTTATTTTTTGAACTTCCTGGTAATTTCCTTAACATTAAAGCCTGTTAAAAACAAGCTCTGAATTAATGTAATGTGGAATTCAAATTCCACGGAATGCTACTTTCCAAACCCCAGAGTTAAAATTATTTTTCATAATTACAGTTATTATTAAAGTTTGACCTACAAAACATTTTGTCCTCAGGCATATGATGTCATCAAAGAGAGCAGAGGCCTAGAAATGTTCAGTGGAAATTCTTTGTAGGACTTCATTCAATGGAGAGACCTGTCTGTGAATAATGAACACTTGAATTTCCTGTCAACCAGCTCATCAACACAACCAATGGTTCTAAGAAGCACATTTGAGTAACTCATGACGCCTTTGAACCTTGAGAGAAAAATGAAAAAGTTAAATGCATTTATATAGTGCTATAAACAGTATTAGTGAAGAACACTGATGCCAAAAACTGCAGTGTAAATGCACATCAGAAAACTACTCATGTTCACACCGCAGCTGCATCTGACCAAAATCTGAATTTTTGCACATGACACACAGTACATTTACTTGCACTTTAAAAGTTTAACGTTTCAAACAATAATTAGTCTTTTTAAAGGGTTGTGTAAATGCTCTAGTCTAACTGAAATCATCCCATTTAGATTTTGCGAAGTTGGACTAACAGACCTAGATAATGCGATTGTGGCTTCGTCAAGCATGTATGCATGTTAATCGGACCACAGTTGGCCACTGCAGTTTGCACATGCTTGAAAAGACAGAGATGATGTACTAAATGTATTAAACACTTCCTCAGCTGTTGTCCTTCCTTTAATTGTTAAGTTCCGCATTGTGCCATGTATATTTGGATAGACAAAAAAAGTCTGTGGCTTGACTACACAAAAACCCGCTGTAGCTCGTTTATAACTGTGCATGTAAACATGCTGACAGATGTGCTGTTTTGGATAACACAATGAACATCAAAAAACAAACTGAATCTATCATTTTCAGTTCTGATCTGGGCCACTTTCGCATGTGGAAACACATGCAGGAAAAAAAACGATTTTCTGCAATATGATGACTTCATTGTGAACAGTACTACAAAAGAAGATAATACATTATTTTACATTAGGGATGTCCTGATACTGGTATCGTTATCGGGTCCGATACTGCGCTCTTGTACTGGTACTCGTACTTGTAAAAATGCTCCGATAACATCTGACATATGAATGTCATTACGTAAACATTCAGCCCACAAATTAGAATCACATTATTTCCTAGTGAGATTATTTAACAGCATTTGCATGCTAGTCAAATGTGAGCGCTTGTGAATGTATGGAGACAGTGTTGTGCTGACGCCGGCTGCACATACTTTTTAAGGCTCCTCCTTGGCTCATACAGAGAAAACACTGTCATGAGTCTGTCATGAGCTTGGAGCAGATGACAGTAAACATAGTGCAAATTCACGTTGTAGCATGAGGCACATACATTAAATAGCAGCCTTTTGTGGTTTCATAATCACTCTGAGTCACATAGCATCCGGCTTCTCCAGAGTGGGAATCTGCTGTCATAACGTCAGAGTTCCTTGGTCAAAACAACACAGAAACACTTTAAAATAAAAGCTCCGTCAAAATTAAAGGTACATTTACAGGAATAAGGTATGACAGAAAATATCACTACTGTAATGTTATGTAATATTCACTGTACTATTACTACTACTACTATCAATAATTATAAATCAGTAGTAATTGTATTATACTTAACAGGGCTTCAGACTGAGACTAAAATGGTCGCAAATGCGACCAAAAATAATTAATTGTGACAATAATTTAAAATCTAGTTGCCATTGGCGACAGTCGGGTTGTGTGCGTTCATATGCGGTTTTGTCAGATATCATCCTGTGAGATATTGAATACATCTTTAGTGTGCGCACCACCAGTGTGTCTCGTGCCGCTTTTCACCCATTCTGTTTCTGATGAGCTCACCGCACGCAACAGCAAACCCAGTGCGAGAGAGTCGTGACTAAATGACTCTTTTATCACCTGGAAAGAACTGAGGGTTTGAACTCAGGAGCTCAGGTTAGCAGTTTGAATCAGACTGACTTTCTCAGCGAATCAGCCGTCAGTGAGCTCACAACTGGGAGCGCAGACATTTCAAAATAAGAGTCCCATGTGTATTTCAGGATTCTTTATAATTAAAAGTCACGTATTGTGTACCAGTTTTTTTTTCTTCTGGTAATTATTGATTGGGATTGGAGTAGCACAATAAAGTGCATCTGGGATTTCATTCAATTTGCACTCTTGTCGTCTCTGTGTCTGGGCCATCCGGTAACAGTAAAGAAAGACTAAGGCAATATTTTAAAACAATTAAAATGATATATGTGTGTGTGTGTATATATATTATATAACATTCATGAGACAAAAGGGAATGCAAACTTATCTTCTCCACTATATATACTGTTTATTAAACCTCTGATTAATGGGTTATCAGCTGACTTCTTTTTCTTTGGCTTTATATCTTGTTTCTGAACAGCAATCTAAATCAAGCAATTCTGTGATTTGGTGACTAAAAACAGCCATTTGGCTCCTTAATGTTTCAGTTTAGGAGCCAATGGCTCCTAAGTCATTGTTTTAGTCTGGAGCCCTGCTTAAGCAGTATCTAACATCTATGATGCTCTGTTGTGCAGCATTTTATTTGACAAATATAACTCCAATGTTGTATTTTGGATTGTGCTGTGAGGTCCTGTATCAAACTTCATTTGATAAAAAATAATAAAATAATATGTTGAAAATTAATTGTTATATTTTCATTTGATTACATTTTTAATTAATTAATTTAAATAAACTGTTGATATGGAGTTTAGGAAAAAAAAAACAGGTATCGGACTCGGTATCTGTGAGTACCAGAAATGAAGTATGGGTACTCGTACTCGTGTCCCCCACCCCCTTAGTGTCAAAATCACTTGACACTGGCCTCCACTGCACATGATGCACATGACGCTACCATTGCCTTCATTTATTATCTTTAATAGACATGCTAGGGGGTAGTGGTTTATGCATGCAGTACAGGTCAGTTTAGGAGCATTGGCTGTTCAGAACAGTATCTGATTTGGGCCACATTTAAATAGTCACGTGAACAACCTCACAAAAAAATCAGATTTGAGCAGAAAAGCCTTATTTGAGCCTTATTCAGCTGTGGTGTGAAAATAGCCATAGACTCACAGTCACATGTGGATGTTTTGGAAGAGAGCATATTATAGATTTGAAAACAGATACTGTAATTCTGACTCTAAATTCTGATTGGATGTGATTCATTTGAAGCCATTGTAAAATGCAGATAAATGCACATCTGTCACCACATATTCTATATCAATGCTCTAAGTTGTTACATTGTTTGTCATCTGCAAACAGCCTACAGTCAAGTTGAGGAACTGTATTACTAGGGCTGCATGATATATCGACTGCCAATCTAAATAATTTACTTGTCTGAAAAAAAAAATTATTCTGGTAATTACTAATAATTAGAGGTGACAAAATTATTAATTATTAATGTAATTAATTTAATTTAAAACAATTAATTTAAAATGTTTAATGCATTATTTTTTTTAATCATGATTAACGCATTTAACAATTTTACATTTTATTCAGCTCTGTGTTAGTTCTGAACACTGGTTGGAATAGGGTGGAACCTTTGCAAGGTGTCTGGGGTCATTACACTGAGGCACAAACCACAACACACACACAACAGTGATTCCGTGTCAATGATCAAGTGATGGAGAAAGGACATCTTTACCAAAGTTTTGGTCAGAAAATTTACAGACTTCACGGAACTTCAGTGTGCCTGATATCGAGCACCTTAGCTCAGTTAAAACAGGTTCCCCATTGAAATAATGGAGAATTCTGCTCTAAATGTAATGTTTGTGCTAAAATTTTATGGTATGCAGATTTTTTGTGTGCATTTTGTTATAAAACTTTTTGCATTTTGTTTCCATCGATAACACATTGACATACTGTAATAATTGAATGTATGCAATAATGAAAATCAGAGTCACCCCCCTTGAAATCTGAACAGATGTGGTCAAAAGAGATGCATACAAGATCAAGTGTAAATGGCGATAGCGCCTGTCCACCTGTGGTCAGATCACCCTAAGTGCATCTTACACTAGGCAGTAAATGGGAGGGCACACACACCGCGGGAGTGTAAGTGAGAGTGAAATCAGAATTGATGCGCTAGGTTTGAATGATTTTCTTCTTTTTTTATCTGTCAAAATGACATAAAGCATTTGAAATTATCCGTCAATGTTTAAAAAAAGCTGTAAATGATGGAGAATTTTCGATTAATGCAACCCCTGAAAGATATATAATTTACATGTGCAGTGCAAGCACTTGGAGCAAAACAAAACGTTCTTTGCAAGCGCTTTTTATGTGGAGTTCAAAATGGCGCAAATCATGTGAATGCGGCTCCACGATTGCTGTACCAAAGTGGATAGCCACGATTAATATTGTAGGGAATGAGAGTTTAAGAGATTTAATGCCAATTGCAATTAATACTTAACCTAGTTTTTTCAATTTGTCAACCTCCCACTTAGACTTTGGAAGACTTTAATGTAATTTGAATTGGTGCTATTTTAGTGCATTTCTGTCTTTATATTGTGGAACGCTTTGTTTGGAAAATTTCAACAAAACATTATTGTTACATATTGTTTTCTAAAAAGGAACTAAAGGCATTTTCACAGGATAAGAAATATTTCTAAATGTGCGTTTAACTTTGAAAAATCACATGGTTAATCACGATTCAATTTTTAATCGACTGACAGCACTAGTAATAATATTTTATCATAGTTCTGTTGCCACCATTTATAAAAAAAAATAAACAGTTATAAAAAAGCAACTTCTCTCTGTGTTGTGCCCAAGATCACTTGGTAAAATCACTGTGATACGTGACCTCTCTTCCACATCATCAGAAGTAATACAGAATTTTGATTTCACAACAAAAAGTTTTATGTTTCTTTAATTGCTGAATTTGTTACAATGTGGCAGTTCTTCTGTCTGAGAGTAAACCGGTAAAACCACTCTCGCACAATGATATTTGTTGTCTTTATTTGTGTCAGCGGAAGTTGAACCCAGGGTATTCTTGTGACCACAAATTAGCTGATGAGTACAAGCTGATGTAAAATTGGTGTTTTATAGCCTGGTACGTATTGCATTTGTGAATTTGGGATTTGGAGAGAATTGTTGATTTTCAGAACCTTTGTTACAAAATTGAATTTCACAATGCAAATCCTAACTAATCCACTAAGTATGATCAGTGATGTTGTTCCATAAAGGAAGCGAAGAACTGTGGAAAGAGAAGTTGCAAAGAGAAAGGGTAAATGTGTGGCTGTAATGTTCAGAATGAGCAGATAAGCAGAGGGTAACTGGAGCTGTGGGGAAGGAATCAGCGCTTAAGAGCTTTCTCTCTGTATAATGACAAACAGAGACCTCTGCTCAGATCGCATATAAAGCCAAAGGAAAACACAAAATGACACATTACTTAACCAGCAGGTTATTGCTCTTTGGACCCAGACAGTGAACTAAGGCTGACCTTACAGAGGTTCAGCTGCGGATTACATAACCTGTTAGCTTTAAGGATTTATGATCATGCCTTTTAACACTTGGGGTCTTCTTTAATTCATTCACGCAAAGTTAGTGGGCATGGCCATGAAGTTTTGGTATTTTCGTGCAAGCATACGCTAAGTCTAAGAGTTGCATGCACAAAGTGCTAATGGGCTGGGTCAAGTACAATTTAATTCTGAGGTTCTTCTCCGGTTATTGCACAATCAGCGTCCTATAATATGGTATATTCCATTCCCTGTCAAGCACAAGAGATATAAACAAATACAGCACATTCAGAAGAAATTGATAGTGTAAATGGACTGTATGCTGTGGATTAGAAGAAAAGAAATATAGACTAACGTTCTTTTGTGCATTAACTGCATCTTTGTTGAATAAAGCTGGCTCCACACTAGCAAACTCAGAACAAATCGGTTTGAGTGGGGGGTGTCACACTTAGTGACTCTTTTCGCTGATCTTGTCCTCCTAGTCAGTGAGCCTGTCACACTTACTGAAATTCCTGGAATTTATCTGATCTGGCTGAAGAACAAACATGACCTCAAACCCTCAACTAACAAATAGGTTTTGATTAACTTAAAAAAAAAAAAAAAAAAAAACGAATTACAGTACGGTTATTGTTTATGAAAACTGGGGAAGAACATTTAGATCTGCTAAAGTCTGTATCTTTGACAATAACAACCCACATAAGAGAACAATGGCAATCTAATGTAGAACTGTCTTTTTACACAAAATAAATGTAAAACTGAAAAAAAAGAGCATTATGTCTGTTTTTTTCTTATCCTCCTATTCAATGAGGGCATCCAAAATGCATCCAATACAAACAGACTGTTGTGGCTCATTTTAGTGCAAGAAAAAGCTTGGTGACAGAATCTGAGTGTGATGAAAACATTCACATCAGCTTGACATCTTGTCCGTTCTTCAGTAAAAGAAGAAGCTCAGTGGTCACTTGACGAGAACACAAGACCCTGCCTCAGTGACAGAATTATTTTTTTCAGACTTTGAAGCCCTCAGCAGAGAGTCCCGTAAATCAAGTGATTAACACCTTCCGCTGAGAGACACTAAGAGAGGTGATTATTTAAATGAAGCTAACACCTGAAAATAATTGGAAAAATTAGCTAGTGAGATGCTGCCTTAACAGGCATATTTCTATGACAGTGACATGCTCCTTTTATTCGCATGGGAAATGTGGTTCTCATCAGGATCTGTATGAAGGCTACGTTAAATTATAGAGAATGTAAGTATTATTAATCATATTGATTAAGTGACACAAATCATGGCTAGTATTAACAGCAATTGCATTGGCCTTTCAGGTTAGGCTGTGGATTTTTGCACGCACTTCACTTCTACCTGTTGATTTTGCTTTAAAAATGAAATTTATTTATTGAAACACAAATAAATAAATAAATAAACCAAAAATATTTCTAAATTTAATTTGGACTTAAAGGACCAAAGTATAATCAAAATAACAAACTGATAAAAAAAAATCCTATATAACCACCTCATGTAAAATCCAAACATTTTACCCTGTCTTCTTCCACCTGCTTCTTTTCAGTGACTTAAAAATCACTCTACAACAACAGATGACATTTTTTAAAAACAAATTAGATAAATGCATAATGCAATTGTAAATATAAACATAATAATTGAAAAATAAACCATGACCTATAGATAGTTTAACACAAATCTCATAAATTTTTGTTTCATAAAACATCAACAACTGTGATTGTGAGGGATATTATTTGATGTTCCACTATATTTTCGAGTTTGGACATGAACATGTTACCACCTGCTGGTGGAATCTCCAAACTGCAAATGCAGGAACTGATTTTAGACTTTGCACTGAAAACAGATGTACCTCTCAGATGTCTTAGCGCAATTACCTATTTCTCAGGAAAATAGTATGTCGTTAACATGCAATACACCCACAGTTTGCACGCATACACCCACAGATAGCGCAAACACTCCCCCACGCCCACTCGTGCTTTGCACTGGCACAAAAATTGCAGTTAGAATTAGCGCTATCATGAAAATTAGATAATATGTTGCGCACTGTCATTGCGTTTAGCACTTTGCCTAGCGTGGTCATGAAAATAGAGCCCTTGCTCTTTTAACTGCAACAATGAAGTCCCTATAAAGTGCCTTGTGAGCACCGTTTTCTATGGTCTGTTCGCATATTTCCCACTGAAACATTAAGTTGGATGTGGGACATGTCGAACGGCCGTGCCTTTAAAAAAAATAGCCAATAAACTTTAGTTTGCAAAGCCATACACACACCCTCCATCTTGCAGCTTCTCGTGCCAGAGCTGGTGTTCAGCCGAGGAAATTAACAAGCGATCTTAATAGAGACCACTTTTCCACTGTTTTGAGAACCGAACAATGATCTAACTGACCACATTACTACATAACCAGCCCACAAACAAACCCAGTGCATCGCTGTCTTTGCTTGTGTTCTTTTTCTAGAAAGTAGTTAATGGACAAAGTTTCTCAGGCACTATGTGAAGTTATGATTTTGCCTGGGTCTGTTTGCCAGAAGAGACAGACTGTCAATTTTAAATGCTTATATCTTCTGAAAACTAATTTTGACAACATTTAGAAGTACACCAGCATATAGATGACCTTAAAGCTAATAGATATGGAGTAAAAACTTTAGTTTTGATATTTCTAGGACCTTTAAACTGCCTCAGCAGTAAAATAGGTCAGTATTCTGTCTACCTGGCTTCCTTTGGATTATAGAATTCACAATTTGTGTACTTGGAAAGTGGACATAAACCCTGATGTGCTCTAATCAAGGCCGAATGTATAACAATAAATGTTAATGTATATCAGGGGTCGGCATTGACACGTGAAGGGTTAATCAGTGGCACGCCAGCAAGGGCGAGAGAGGAGTAGACTATGTTATTTATATAAATTCCACACCAGCATTCCAATCTACATCTTGATGTAATCCTTCCTCGTGATCACGCAGCGTGTTTTTATGAGCTGAATGGGAGGCTAAACAAAAAGTTCAAATGTGATGAGTCTGCAGTATACCCAACAGACTCGTGCAGCGCGTGCAAGCCATTCGCGCATCACGAGCCATCAGTGCTTCACTTTCAGTTAATGATGTGAGTAAACACACCCGCTTTGTTTCGGTCAGGCTGCGCGGATGAAAGCCTACATTCTGTGTTTCATTTGTTTCTTTTTGCTTTCAGAACAACATGTGATGTAATAAGGAAAAGACAAATATTAATCCTTGAGATTTCCAACCCAGCATACAGGTACACCCTCCTTAAACCATAGTCACACTCAAAATTACATTAAACGATTAAAAGAGGAAACATAAACACACATTGTGGGGTTCAAAAATCTATTAAAAATATAAATTAAACCTGGAAATAAAGTTTTAGGATTTTGCAGGTGCGATTCACCGAAAAGTGCTAAATAGTTGATCGGCTTGTGATGAATGGCTTACACGCACAGCACAAGTCTTGTCACACTTTAATAGTGTTTAGTCTCCCATTCAGCTGATGAAAACATACTGTCGGCACAGCCATTGACCAGGAAAATAAAAATGGCACTCCATGTCAAAAAGGTTGCCTACCCATGAGGCGTATGATAGCAGTGAGGAGAAAGGAATGAAAGACCCTGGTATGACTTTCTTTCTTCTTAGACATTAGTGAGGCTAAAATCCTGCCTCAGTCATTCAGGTTTGGAACTATATAAGTGTGAGTAAATAATTACAGAATGGGGTGGGGGTGGGGGGGGGTCGTTTGGGGTAAACTATCCCTTTAGGGATGAATTAAGGAGTTCCAGTTTTTTTATTCAGCTCTCAGGAGGAATCTTATTTATTGAGCACAAAAGGTTGTCAGATGATGTCAAGTGTATCCTCTACACACTCTCACGGCGAAATCATAAGGATTCATACGACTTTTCTAAATTTAGCTAATTCGTATGATATCGTACGACTTTCACTACAGCCAATGGCATCGCTGGACATTGTTTTCATCTAATATGTGACAATTACTTGCTTCTGTCACACACATAACAGCTTCCTATCATGTTTATACACTCTACTGATTGGTTAAGTTTAGATAAGGGGTTTGGATTAGGGCATAATTAAAAAATTAATAAATGTAAATGTAAATTGCTTGCACAAAATAATTTGATTTATTGATACATTTAAATGTATTGATCAAATCTAATAAAAGGTAAAATAATTTTAAATGATTAAAATTGACTATTTCATCAAATATTGTATGATAACAATATAGAAATAGAAAAAAAGCTCAATAAATAGTATTAATAGTGTTTTTTGTACTTAGACTCCATTTCTATTCCCTTTAAGTGTTTTTCCATGAACATCCATTTTTTCCTGCCTTCCCCTGTAAACTGGAATGAATCCTCAGCAAATCCTGAATAACCTTATAGGCAATTATGTTGTAGCACTTCAGTATTATGGCTTAGAAAGGAAGTCTGCCTTGACCATTTCGTAGTGGTCCCACGTGAATACCATGGCAACGCGTAATTCAGCTTTGTTTGGCATTGCTGTGTGTGTATGTTAAAAGGATAAAGGTCTTACTCTGGAGGACACACTTCACATTTCTGCGGTACACTCATAATGCAAAGGGTATGTTGCTTGAACTCTGAAAATCTTCTGCTCTATTTGATGATTTACTGACACATATAGCCATGATACTAGTCAAAGTGATTTACGTGCTTACAACTAACTGTTTAGTGCTGTTGTGGTGATTACATGTATTACTGATGGTGATTCGAGAATTTTAGCATTCAAGTAGGCTTGCTGGGAGATTGTTTATTTAGTTGAGTGAATAATAAATGTGATTGCTTGCATTGCTGGGTTGTTTGTGAGTTTAATTCATTATATTGAAGTATGCTTTGCATTGTTTTAATAGAAATTAAAGGAGGCATTTAGTGGTGACTCATGCACAGGTGGACAATATTTGCTTATTGGGATGCCTCAGAGCATGTTCGTACTAAAATCATGTCAAACCATTTATTTAATTTGCTTACTGAAATGAAAGAATTTCTTTACATGTACATTGCATTACTAAATACCTTCCTTTAAAATATTTTATACATTATGTATAATAAATTATATGTATAGTCTTTCATCTCTCTCTCTCTCTCTCTCTCTCTCTCTCTCTCTCTCTCTCTCTCTCTCTCTTGCTTTCTGTCCCTGTTTATCTTTTGGAAGTAGTTCAACTAGGGTTTTAAAAACAAACCATAATAAATAACATGATCATTTTATAAAATATTTTTTTTTATGAAGTTACATCAAGGGTTTTAGAGAACATTTTACAGTGCACGTGAAGTCATTGATGAGATAATGAACAAACGGTGGTTCATGAGATAGAGTAATAGTGTGACATGTCTGCTTGCTACAGTGCTTGTTACAGCTCAGGATGAGTAAAGAACTGGAGGAGTTCTCTCCCATAGGCGACTGGGTTCATGATGATGGGTCCGAGGAGGAAACGGAGGAGGATGACGAGCCCAAAATTTGTCAAGTATGTGGTGACAAATCCACAGGCTACCACTTTAACGCCATGACCTGTGAGGGCTGCAAAGGCTTTTTCAGGTGAGTGAGCTGATTCACTAACTATAAGGCAAAACAGACATGCTGAGAAACCTATGGAGAGAAACGTGAGGGTGGATGAGTAAGGAATCGTGATTGAGGATAGAATAGGATTAAATGACCCTCACAAAGTTTTACCCTGAAATATCCAGCTCACTAGCCAGCCTGTGGATATGGGGAGGGGTTTAAACCTTTACAGAGCTTTATTTGGGGCTAATTTAAAATAACAAATCGTTTTCATGTCCTTTTCTTTTTTGTTATTTTTTAAAGGAATTGTTAATACAAAATGTATTCAATGTCATAGTATATTCACCCTCATGTTGCTCTAAACCTGTATGGCTTTCTCTCCTCCATAGAACACAAAAGGTAAAGTTTTTTTTTTTGTTGTTTTTTTTTTTGCTCTTTTCCATGTAATGAATGGGGACTGGGTCTGTCAAGCTCCAAAAAACACCATAAACGAAGTCCAGAGGACTTTTGCACTATAATCCACGTCTTCTGAAGCCATATGGTAGTTTTGTGTGAGGAGCAGAGTCGTTATTCACAATTAATATTCCCCTTCACCAAAGCTCTGAAATGTGTTTCCGAAGTTGTATGGACAACAAAAATTGTGTCAACACAAATTATGCCAAACAACATTGGTTTTCATGTTTCTCATGACCAAAGGTCATTGATGTCAAAGGTGCCATATTTGGAGCTACAGTAGATGGGAATTTTCATTGAATAACTACTTAAATTGCCGTTCTTCATACAAAGCTACAGCACACAAGTTGTATTATCTACTGTGGCAGGGTAAGCAAGAGACAGACACAGTGGGTGTGGTGTCAAGCCTCAGAAAGTCATTTATTGGAAACAGTAATAAACGTAAACATGTCCAAAAGGGGAAATAAAGTGTCCAAGGGGGAATAGTGTTCATAATAATAGGGGGAATCTGGCATCCTCGCGGTGAACGGGGCTCCGTGAAAGGGGCGGAGTAGTGTTCATAGGGAAAGCCCAGGCACAGGCTGGGTCAGTTGGCCGCTAACGCTCCCTTGCAAAGTCCACAGCGCGTGAGGCGGTGGCGTCACTGGCGGCCTGTCTTCCCAGGTCCTGGCAAGCGTGAGGGGAAGGTGGCCCAGCATCTAGCCCGTCGGCGGCAACGTGAACTGTTCACCCCTGTGACTCATTACAGCGTCCGGGGGTCCGAAGAACGGGTCCGGCAGCGTGTCCACTTGTCCGATCCCTCCCAGCTCTGGTCCTGGGCGTGTGAGGATGCCAGTGTGTGCACACATGGAGATTTGAAGCCGGCTCCCCAAGAAGAGGTGCGCACTGCATTTTAAAGACAGCGGTGATGAAGCATTATTCCCATCAGGTGTGCTTCATTCACCGCTGACCAAACGAGACTTATTAATTATGCACCTCTTCTCGCTCTCCCGCCCAACTCCCGTTGTGAGTCTGGCTGAAGGGTGGCCCTAAGAGGCGGGGCGACAATGACGAGCCAGAGGGGAGGATTATTCTGCCAAACTACTTATATGGTGCTTTTTTTCTCATTTTTGGAGCTTGACAGATCCAATCTTCATTTACTTTTATTTAATGGAAAAGAGCAACTAGATATTCGTTTTTTTTTTTCTCCCCTTTTCTCCCCAATTTGGAATGCCCAATTCCCAATGCGCTCTAAGTCCTTGTGGTGGCGTAGTGACTCACCTCAATCCGGGTAGCGGAGGACGAATCTCAGTTGCCTCCCTGTTTGAGACCGTCAATCAACGCATCTTAACAAGTGGCTTTTTGAACACGTTACCACAGAGACAAAGCGCGTGTGGAGACTTCACGATATTCTCAACACACAACTCACCATGCGTCCCACGGAGAGTGAGAACCACTTTATAGCGACCATGAGGAGGTTACCCCATGTGACTCTACCCTCCCTAGCAACCGGGACAATTTGGTTGCTTAGGAGACCTGACTGGAGTCGCTCAGCACGCCCTGGATTCGAACTTGCGACTCCAGGCGTGGTAGTCAAATAGATATTCTTCAAGAAGTTCAACTTTTGTGTTTCACAGAACAGAGAGAGTCAAACGGATTTGGAATGACATGAGGGAGAGTAAATTATGACATATTTTTAATTTGTAATTTGAATTTGAATTTTTTGATGTGCTAGAAATTATCAGGAGCTTAAGGATAAGTTTATTGAAATGTGTTTGTTGGGTGTGCTTGAATGTAATGAACCTTGGAGAGATAAAATCTCTCCTCCTAAACTGAAAATGTGACCATCAGAATGACACAGAGCTTGTAGATACTGTAAAAGTATCATTCAATTATGATTTATGTCAAAGTTTTGAAAGCGACCTCTGAAAAGAGAAAATAATTATGGTGCAGCCAATGTGAATTTGTGACCAACCCACACACATAACAACAAATTGTGTGCATTCAAGTGCAGTCATACAGTACTTGTGGGCTTCTTGTGGTGCTTTCAGAGTTGTTTTTTAAAAACATGATAGCTTTAAATATATATATGTATATATCTGTGTATATATCCGGAATAATAGAAATGGAAATCCCCCCCCCCCCCATATATATATATATATATATATAGTATATATATATATATATATATATATATATATATATATATATGCATACATAAAAATATGGATAGACATGTATCTAGTGTATTTCTTGTTCTGCAATGTTGCCTCTCTCTGGAATTCACTGTAGCATATGCCTGTATGTTTGTTTCTGCCTGTTTTAAGGCGTGCCATGAAGCGACCTACACAGTTCTGCTGCCCGTTTCAGAACGCCTGTGTTATCACCAAGAGCAACAGGAGGCAGTGCCAATCCTGTCGACTCCAGAAATGCCTCTCGATTGGAATGAAGAGAGAGTGTAAGTTTAATTGAGCCGCTCTTTCATGTTCCCTGTGCTCGCTTTTCAGGAAACTGCCCTAGCAATTTTATTTTCACATGGACCTTCATGGTCAATTAAAGCAATAAGTGTGAGTCATTCCTTTGTACAGCAATGGCAGCAGCAATATGATAAAAGACATCAGTGTTCAGTAAATAGTTCCATTTATTAATATTAAAAATCAGAATAAACAATCCTACCAGTTTAGACCAGCATGGATGAATCTCCATGCCGGTTCAGGCTGGTTTATGCTGGTTCAGACTGATCTCACAGTGAAATCAGAAACAGTAGGTTGACTTTTCTTTAGCTAAGATATGTCTGTGCTGACCGAAATTCAGAACACTGCTCCCAAAGCTTGTTGGCTGTATGTCCACGTGTGAGCTCCATTTTCCAGGTTTAGTGTCCGCAGAGGGGCGCAAAAAGCGAATTGTGAAGGGACAGGCTATAATACAGTGAAGAGGAATGCTTATTTTATTAACTGTACCCCCAAATCAAACCCCAAACCTAAACCATCAGATGAGTAAAAATGTAACGTTAGAAGGTAAAATGCAGCCTTTGAATCGTGCTTGTCACTGATTATGCGAATGCAGTTACTTCCTGGTTTCAACATGGCATCTGAACCAGGGTCTCCCACGCTGCTAACGCAATGTGCTTTCCAGTCGCACCACATCTCTCTGAAACAACATGCCGATGTTACGAGCACACCGGGCTCTCCATCACCGTCAGTCACCCGCTCACACTCACCCGAGTTTTAATCACGCACACCTGCAGCTTATTATCACCTCGTTAAGACTTGCACTTAAACCTCACTCTCACAATCTGTCAGCGTCTAGCCTTGTTGTGAGGTTCCTTGGACTTCCCTCTCGCCCAGCCGCAGTAGATAATTGCTTCCCCACTTATAACTTTGTCAGCGATCTGTTCTGGAGAACTAAGTTAATTTACTCGGAGTATTCTGTGATTACGGCTTATCTATTCACCTGTGTTTTACCTCACCTGTTTGTCAACGGACTGTTCTGGATATACACATCAAGTGACACTGAGAATACGGCGTTTCCACTCACCTGGACTAATCTCACCTGTTTATCTACGATCCATTCCTGACGGAGTCTTTTATTTAAGGATAGTGATCATATGAAGCCATTTATTATCACATACACTACTGGTCAAAAGTTTTGAAACACTTGACTGAAATGTTTCTCATGATCTTAAAAATCTTTTGTTCTGAAGGCGTATGCTTAAATGTTTGAAATTAGTTTTGTAGACAAAAATATAATTGTGCCACCATATTAATTTATTTCATTATAAAAATAAACTTTTATTTAAAAAAAAAATGTTTTTGAAATGGATGACTTTGACGAAATAATAAAGAAAAGCAGCCAATAAGTGCCCAACATAGATGGGAACTCCTTCAATACTGTTTAAAAAGCATCCCAGGGTGATACTTCAAGAAGTTGGTTGAGGTTGGTTGATTCAGAGCTGCTGTAACAGGCTGCCACTCATGTGGCGCCATCTTGGTTGTTGTATTATCATTAGTTAAAAATAATTGTAAATGCGTGCCTTCAATCCAACAGCATTGGGTGTTTTATGCTCTATATTCTCAGTTCTGAAAATCTCTGTTCTGCCATAATGACAGCATGGCGCACAGCGCGCCTTTCAGCACTGTCTTTTAGTTGTATTAACTTTCTCTCACAGTTACCATTTCTGAAATGGTACGGGAGCCAGCTGGTATGTGATAGCTGTGTGGTACGTGTAAACCTCACTCCCCTGGCCTCAAGAGGTGCACTAGTTACTGATGCTATAGGCTGTAGCCTTTTGCCTCCTTGTTATTGTGCCCGCCTCCCATGCAGGCTGGTGCCGGATCAAATCTCACTCGGA
Organism: Myxocyprinus asiaticus; assembly: GCF_019703515.2. Classification (NCBI taxonomy): domain Eukaryota; kingdom Metazoa; phylum Chordata; class Actinopteri; order Cypriniformes; family Catostomidae; genus Myxocyprinus; species Myxocyprinus asiaticus. The sequence goes on along the minus strand of NC_059354.1, from coordinate 12,747,851 downwards.
GTGGGTCGAGCAGGACCAGTTACACATGCTAAATCACTTTGCGGGTTCAATTTAATCCATTGGAATTCATACCGCCCTTAATTATGTGCGTGTTGGAGTCACACCACAGATTGCATTTTCATTCAGAGAAACCTCCAAGAACTGACAAAACTATTTTGTGCATTGGAAAGAGGCAATCCTCAGTAGACGTTTGTAGAGCAGCAACATTTTTTTAATAAAGTTTGCACAAGTTTTGTTTTCTATCAAGTTTGCACATGTTTTTATACACACAAGCCTTTAGTAAATCAGGGCCATAGTGTATTTTCAGAGGTTTGTGAATTCAGAGTGTAAAATGACATGTCAGCATTGCTCTGATTGAGGTGTGTGGTGTTGTTCATCAGTGATTATGTCAAATGAAGCTGTGGAGAAACGGAGGTTACAGATAAGGAGAAAGAAGTTGCAGGAGGAGCCCGTAATGCTTTCCCCACAACAGGAAGCTGTCATCCAGGAGCTGCTCACTGCACATCAAAAGAACTTTGACATGACCTGTGCTCAATTTATTCAGTTTCGGGTAAGACAATTATCCTATTGTGTTTGTGTGATTGAGAAAAACAATAGTCATGTCCCTTGTTTAATTTTTTTTTTTTTTTTGCTAGAATGCTACACGGCTAAGCATGGTGTGTCTAAAACAATCACTTGTTTCAGTGTTTGCAAGGCAGCACTGTATTGATATACTCAAACATTCTGGTGGGTTTGTTCTAAATCTCTAAACCTAAGTATTAGGTTTAACTTCTGCATTTAATTCAACCTTAACTACTTAACATACAGACTCCATTCAAATTTTGTATTGTAGAAAATTTCAGCCTTAGGTGTGTTGTCAGTTTTTTCAAAATGTTTTACTTTTTAAGAAATTTGAGGTTGATGTTTATGAAAATCACTGACAGTGATGATGTCATTGTAATATTAGCATACTGAACATACACGACAAAACACTGCATCGCTGTTTTTTGTAGAAGCACGCAGCTTTGAGCTATGTGAGCAATAATCATATGCACACTCCTAGATTCATTCTATTGAAGTGATTCCTTTGGTCACGATAACAGCAAAGCAACTCCGATGCAGAACCAAAACCTAAAATCTACTTGCCTATTTAACTAACACTATTATTTTCCTGCCTTGCAAGCACTGCCATTTCCTACAGTAAAGGCAAATCTAGTTTCATTTTGTTGTGTGTACAGTAAATTGCCATACACTATGAATACAAAGTGTTTGTGAGAAAAATAATGAAATAAGTCCTTTAAGACCCCATGAAATGGCTTGAAGAGGGCAGTTTTCTGCCCTGTGTTGATGTATTTCCGGCAGTACATGGGGCTGGGAATTACTGTATATCGATGTTATCGCAATGATTTTACTGTCGATAGAAAATGAAGTATTGTGAATATCGCAATGATTTTAATGAGCTTTTTATTTGGCCTCTGCATTTCCAAAAGTGCACATCATTACACTAATTTCATGATCCTTCAGGGCTGCACAATTAATCAAAATAAAATTTAAATGGGTTTTTAAACATTTAATTTACATTTAAATTAGTATTGTAATGTATGATTAATTAAACCACAAAATGCTGCCATATAATTGAGTTAATACACGGTCTCTGTGTGCTCATGATACGCTGTTTTCAGTAGAGAAGGGTAGAGAAGCCAAAACAATTTCTCAAGTAAAAGTACAATTACTTTAAAAAAATAACTACTCAAGTAGAAGTAAAAGTACTAACAATAATTACTTGAGTAAGAGTAAGAAAGTATCCAATTAAAAGAGTACTCAAGTAGTGAGTAACTCTTTACTTTCACAAATGACATAATGGATGTTAACTCCCCTATATTCCATTACATAATACACATTTAACATGTATTAGAGAATTATTATTATTATTATTATTAATGGAAATTCTGTCATCATTCACTATCATGTTGTTCCAAACCCGTATGACACAATAAGGAGATATTAGACAGAATGTTTGCCTGAGTCACTATTTACTTTCAATGAATGAGATTTGTATTTTCTCCATATTTTGAAAGTGAATGGTGACGAGACTGCCAGTTTCTGACATTCTGTCTAACATCTTTTGTGTTCCACAGAATACAGGTCACACAGGTTTGGAACAACATGAGGGTTGGGAAATGATGACAGAATATTAAATTATGGCTGAGCTATCACTTTAAAGGGATAGTTCACCCATAAATGAAAATTCTCTCATCATTTACCCTCATGCCATCCCAGATATGTATGACTTCCTTTCTTCTGCAGAACACAAATTAAGCTTTTTAGAAGAATATTTCAGCTCTGTAGGTCAGTACAATGCAAGTGAATGGGTGCCAAAATGTTGATGCTCCAAAAAGCACATAAAGGCAGCATAAAAGTAATCCATAAGACTCCAGTAGTCAGAAGTGATAGACATTCTTCTCCCTGCCCAGCAGGGGGCGATATGCAGAGAATAATGTGAATCACCAAAAACACAAGAAGAAGAATGTGAAAGTGATCTGTTTCTCATCCACACGTTCTCATATCACATTGCTTCTAAAGATATTGATTTAACCACTGGAGTCTTATGGATTACTTTTATTTGGCTTATTTGATTGTTTTTTTTTTTTTTGGCACCCGTTCACTTGCATTGTATGGACCAAAAGAGCTTAGAAATTCTTCTAAAAATCTTCATTTGAGTTCAGCAGATGAAAGAAAGTCATACACATCTGTGATGGCATGAGGGTGAGTAAATGATGAAAGAATTTTCATTTTTGGGTGAACTATTCCTTTAAGGGCTCTTGTCAGATCTGGATGAATTTGTCAATAAGAAGAGATGTTTGGAAACCTTTCTAGTAAATATTACAGTGAAAATGTCCCACAGGGACATTATATATAATGCTGAAATATAAACCAAAGAAAGATCATGCTTTATTAATGCCTACTTTTGCTATTTCATAGCTTTTAAAGTACATTTAGTTCAGTGTAGTTACAGTTTTCAGTGTCGAAAGAATTTAGATCATTAGTTCTGTACAGCAGTACCGCCGCTCTCTAAACGCAGAGTACGCAGCCTGCGTAGGGCACCAACCCCGGTCGCGGAACACTTGCTGTGTCTGAAATTGCCCCCATTCACCAGGGATGGGCACGAGTACTCGAGTACTCGGACGTGGCAGCAATGATCAATCATGAAAACGATGATCGATGGTGACCATTCATGCATGATGTGACTTTTCACTTAATTCGAAATTCAGTGACAATTACCTGACAATTAAACACAAATGTGTCAAAGAGGGAGCTTATTTTTAATTTTGAGATTGATTACGTTGTGATTTTGAGGGGTACATTGATACTGAGCATTGATACTGTTCAGAGACGTCTCATAGCAACCATACCGATATATGACACTGCAATGCTATCGTTACGATAATCAAAAGAGAGTGTAATTAACCTTGTTTTGAACACCTGTCTCTGCTAAACACATTTTATTATCATTTAATGTAAGAACTTTGACTCGTTAATGGATATTATTTAATAAAAGTGAATTTTTGTCACTGACTGTAAACCTCCCTTCCCTGGGTGCTGAAATGTTTGCGTGATGTAACACACACCTGCATCTTGACCAAATGGGAGTTGAAGATTTCCACATGAGTTTCCAGGTTAGAAGTCTGACATAAAGTATCATTCCGTTGCACTTTCCCCAGTTGAAAGGTGGAAATTCTGACTCTCCGATTTGAATGGAACACTTCATAAATCATCACAGCAACAACAATACGGAGCATCGCGTCTCACACACACACACACACACACACACTCAAGGCATGTGGCCGTGGACTCGACACATATACAGCAGGCAAGTGTTTCAATTAAAAGAGTACTCAAGTAGTGAGTAACTTGTTACTTTCACAAATGACATAATGGACATTTCAGTGTTTCAGCTAGACAGAGCGCAGCTAAATGGAACAGAATGCAGCATCTTCAAAACTGAACTTTAACTTAACACACACATTAAAAACACGATGGTTGTGGCATCTCCTGTTAAGCCAGCTGCAATTTGAAAATAGATGGTTCAGACAGTCACTAAAAAAACTAGTGCGCACTTGCTAAGTGCGCACATATTTCTACTGTAACTTGAAGGAAGAACAGATGGACATGCATTGTGCACATTCTTTCATTGAGTTGGGCAGCGAATCTTCACATAATGACAAAATACGATGCAATATATTTTGATTATGCAATCTACATTTTGAAACAGATTATTTTATAACATTCATAATAAGGAATATAGGATACACTGAACAACAAGGCGCAATGCAGCAGCCAAAGATGTTTGTCAGACATGTTATTATATATACAGTTATGTACATGTCATTGCCCCTCAAGTACTCGACGAGTACTCGAGTAGACAAAATGGCCAAAATGCCCATCCCTACTATCCACTATATAGTGTACTGTTTCAGGTGTCCACCATTTTGTTGGAGTGTCTGAATTCTGAGTGAGCCACTCGTTCCCTACTTTTGTTCACTCATTCTTACCCACAATGCGATGGTTAATTGTCCATAATCCACCGTGGGGAAGACATACGAGTTGGGAGTTTACTGCTTCCTTCACTCCTGCAATGTTTTATTTCATGCTGAATGTATTAAATTACTTTTTGACAAATCATTTCTTGATTAAAATTACATAATAACATATAGAGAGGCAAAACATACAGATACATTTTAAAATGTACTCTTTTTCAGTGGTCTTAGAGTGGTTGTGAAAGCAAAGTGTTGCAGATTCACACATTTGTGCAATTCCAAACATTTGTAACCACTATAAGTTATTGGACCAATCTAAAAATGCCACACAGTTTCACAGAAAAGGAGATCACAGCGTTCCACTAGATTTGTACTTAAGAACATTGTAAACTGTCAAATACACACTGCACTTAACACAAAATAAAAGCTCCATGTGAAGGTGAAGTAAATATGACAGAAATAGTATATTGCTATTGTCTAAAACAAATGTTATCATAATAATAATAATAATAACCAAGGGCGTAGCCAGGAAATTACTTTTGGGTGGGCCTCAACAAAAAGAATGGGCCCAGTTTTTGCTCAAATATGTTTTTTTACCAAATTTTCCTAAACAACAGAAGCGGTGCATTCAGACAGTTCTTTCACACTCTTAAAAATCAGAATTTATGCATTTTTAAGCTATTTATAAATATATATTTAAAGTCAAAGAATAATCTTTAATATTCTGGGTGGGCCTGGGCTAATTTGGTTGAGCCCAGGCCCACACCAGCCCACCCTTGGCTACGCCACTGATAATAACTCAGTATTGTATTGTTGTAATACACTTGACTGGGTCCAGTATTATAATGATATTCAGCTGGGTTCCAAAAAACAAGTTAGTGAAGTTGTAATTTTTGCACACCTAGTTAAATCCCAAAAAATATTAAGTAAAAATACATGAAGGTAAATTTTATAGTTGCATTTTATGACTGTATAGTTGTTTTTATGTAGTGAAAAACTATGGAAAACTTGCCTTCATTATTTTTAACTACATTTTTTTTAATGTATTAAGCCTTTTGAACCTATATGGCTATAATGGCTGTGTGGTTGATGTGATGTTTCCTGTGATGGAAAAAAATAAAATCACTTATGCCATTTCAAAGAAAATACAAAATCGTTGAGATATGGCGAAAATCAGTAATAGGCTGAAAAGTATCGAGATATAATAATAAAGGGCTTATGCCTTTTTAAAAAGCCTTTAGTTTAAATAGGCTTTAGTTACGTCACAGCCGTGAGCCACGATTTACTGCTTGCTATTCATTTACAGGGAGAAGGACATTCTCATTATAGAGAGTTTTGTTTTCTTGGAAGAGAGAGACTGTACATTTTAAATTCATATCTACTCTGATAAAAGTGAATTTTTGTCAAATTTTAGGAGTAAACTAGAATAAAGATGGCCTTAAAGCTTACAGACATTAAGTAAAAGCCACAAAAAAACTCATTTTTATTTTCTGGGGTCTTTACAGTAAGCACTGTCTTTGATGTGTAATGATTGAACAATTATCTTTAAGATTTTCTGTCAACAGCCTCTAGATCGGGATCAAAAAGCCATCACTGTGCACAATCAAGAACCAAACAGCAGCAAGTACTCCCATTTAACCATGCGCAAACATGAGCCTGAAGATTCAGTGAAGATGTCCATCAGCTTCACCTCCCCCTCGTCCACTTCCTCCAACTCTCAGCAACCTCAGAATAAAGAAATGAAGCCGCTTACCGGTGCCATCTTCACATCTCTGCCACATTTTACAGACCTCACCACGTACTTGATCAAGAACGTCATCAACTTCGGCAAGGCACTTACAATGTTCAGGTAAATACTGGCCCTGTTTACACCTGCTCTTAATATCTGTCTCGGGTGATCTGATTACGGGTGGCCGGGCGAGAGAGGTCAATATTTGCACCTGGCAGTAAAATGTGTCTCTAATTCGTCTCCTTATGATCGGATTTCGAGGGTGGATCTCTGATTGCTTGACAACCAGCTGCAATTTCTCCGAGATGGCAAGGGAGGCAATGTCTCCTCAAAAATTCGGGTGAGCAAAATAAACTACTGTACATAAATAAAACAAATAAAATATTACGAAATGTGAGCTCAAATAATGTGTGTAGCAGTCATATATCTGCAGTCACTCTGTCAAACAGTGATACCCAGTGGATAAAGTTTCAGTAGGAGGCAGCATCTCTCAAGTCTCCCTTCAGCTCATTGCAATCTCATTCATCACCTATAGCGTGGTGTGATTGTGAGGGTGGGTAATCGCCAAATATAGGCGAAAAGTCACGTGAGGGGAGACACTGGCTCTGATTAGCGCTGATTCGTTCAATACGCTGTCAATCAATCAGTGCGATAGTGCCTGCCACTCATGCTCTCGTCCTCACAGCGGGTCTCTGCAGATCGATATGAATGGGATGAACTGATGGAAGTGCAGAAACTATTTGACAGACAACTGCACTTTTGGTCACATCCAAATCAAAATGAACTTAAAATTACTTGAAATCTGAAATGTTATGTGAGTGACACTCTGTTTAGTGAGCAATCGCTCTTAAAGGTACAGATCTGTGCCATCATAAGCCCTGTGCTGTTTACCAAGGATAAGATGACGGACAGCCGTGCATTTAAGTCTAGACCTTCAGTGCGATTCATGCCATTAAGAAAACACAGTTTCACAATGAATAAGATGCCGTATGCCCATCATACATTACGTGGCAGTCAACTAATAATACCAGTTGAAATTTTAAAAACACGTCCACGCATGAAACCAGAACCAATGAGGTCTAATACCAAGAAAATACTCTCTAATAATATTTGCGATTTAAATTTCGCTTGCAATAAATTTTGTTTCGTCAGGGTACACGGTTACTTTTCAAAACTTGATACGACACTGAATGCTCAAGCAGAAACTACTAATGTTGCTATAACAATACAAAAAGCACTTACCAATTTGCTTGAAGTGAAAATCAGTCCTCCTTTCCTGTTTAATTAATCAATCGCACGATCATGCAGAACATCTCAGGTTTTTAAATCCATAAGGATCTCTTTCTCAATGGCAATAACAGCAGTGATGACAGCTGACTCGTCAGCAAGACCACACCCTCAAGAACAAATCAATCTGATTGGCTGATGAATCAGACAGTCTGACTTCAGATGCCTATTCACTTACTGTTGAGGTATTCTGTGGAAATTCTGAAGGCCTGACGGGATGGAGCTCAGACTCACACTCTGCTTCGGCTTAGGAGCAAGGCTTCGGGCATGTGATTTGTGAAACAGTTGTCACACTTTGCTTGTTAGCATCGAGGAATAAATTCTGATTGGATACATTTTTTAGTTTTTTGCTATTCATTTGTAGATTAATTAGGAGTGGAAAGCAATTGAAAATACATATGCCTAATAAATAAATATTTTTTCATCCTTTCATTCTCATTGACCTTTTTGCCTGTTACGCCAGCAGAGAAGGCTTTGCTGGCCCTGAGAATTCGCCACTGATGATTGATGATCCAAAAAATAAGATGACTATAATAATAATAGGTAAACAGATGAAATATACATGAAATATGCTTGTTGCTGTAATCTTGTAGGTATTGTTTTTGAGGCAATGAAAAAATAATAATTATAAAAGAATGCATACACTTGATGAGACTTGATTTAATAAAAAGTGTTAATATCAACTTACAGAAATAAGTATTTTATGCTTATTTACAGTGTAAGTTAAAATGTATTTCATATTCCTCTGCCTTAAATGCCTCAAATCTGATATATGGCAATTAAAATATATAATGTTCATTTTGTTTGGGCATACACAGTTGTGCTCAAAAGTTTGCATACCCTGGCAGAAATTGTGAAATTTTGGCATTGATTTTGAAAATATGACTGATCAAGCAAAAAAACTTTTATTTAAGGATAGTGATCATATGAAGCCATTTATTATCACATAGTTGTTTGGCTCCTTTTTAAATCATAATGGTAACTGAACAACTATGTGATAATAAATGGCTTCATATGATCACTCTCCTTAAATAAAAGATCAGTTTTTTGCATGATCAGTCATATTTTCAAAATCAATGCCAAAGTTTCACAATTTCTGCCAGGGTATGCAAACTTTTGAGCACAACTGTATGCACATAGCCTATACAAATTTGATGATAATAAACTGATTTAAGGAAAATATATGTTACATATAGAACAACTGCCATTTTTAGTATTTTATTATGTTGTTGCATTTATAAGAAAAATATATTTTATATTATATATTTTTATGCAGGCCTACTTTTTCATATCATATGTTGTGATAAATCAGATTTTAGATTTGTATGGGTTTAACCTGAAAGCTATTTAAATGTCAACTGGAACTGAAATAGGAATTTATATCGGACTTTTCAAAAGTCCAACACATGCCACTGATGACAGTATACATCAAACACTACATCGTGTTACTGCATGATGGTGAGAGTAAAGTTGGATATTTTAATATTAAAGTTGATGTCAGACAAACAGGAAAAATTCCTTGAAGAGCATGAATCAGACGCTTATTTTCTGTAAAAGCTGTACGTAATTGGCAGAGTTTAAACCTTTGTTTTGAAGCAGTGTAGGATTGACAGGTGGGTGGGCGGTCCTTCGCTGTTGTCCAGGATGCATCAGGACAGATTAGCGTTTACACAACAAATGCAATGTGGTCACATGTGTTTTCGACTACCTCCAAATGTGGTTTGAGTGATCAGGTCACAAAACATTTAGCCTCCCTTTTACACCTGTATTTAGTGAATATAGATCACCCAGAACAGATGCAACCAGGTGTAAACTGGGTCACTGTGTCCCTATGACTGCTGTTTCTTGCTCTTTGAGGTCTTATGTAAGTTTGTAATTATGTTGTTGTTCTCCCGTGTGAATTGACAGGGCTCTGATTATAGAGGACCAGATCTCACTGCTGAAAGGTGCGACCTTTGAGATCATTCTAATTCACTTCAACATGTTCTTTAATGAGACGACAGGCATTTGGGAGTGCGGCCCGCTGCAGTACTGCATGGATGACTGCATGCGAGGTTAGGGTCTTTTTACTAATTAAAGTTTCCATTTACTTTACATACAACAAGTATGTAAGACTTGTTTCTGTGCGCTCATAAAGTAGTGGTTAAAGTCAACATAAAAAATAAAATAAAAAACCTGATTGCAACCCATTTTAATTACGTTATCCTTTTTTTAACATTTTTATTGATTTAGAATTTTCACAACACAGATATTCAAAACACAAATAGATTTTATCCGTCAGGAATTGATTGGATTCTGAAAAGTGAGTGTGAATGAAGCCAGGTGATTGAAAGGACTGCTGAAAAATTTGGAGCTGAAAAGTCATTTCAGATCAGATGGAGTGAATACATTTAGATAAAAGATTGCAAAGACACAATTTTTTTCTTTTTTTAAATAACCTGCACCATTGAATCAGTAAGATCAGGAACAAGGATTAAGAAAGTAAATTGGTCAATTAATTTAGATTTCATGTTGACTTCTTATCAGGGACAAATGATGACTTTGTAAAGTGCTTTGGTATTTTAGGGTTTGTTACACTCAGTGAACATTGCATGCACAGTACAGCACAATGCTTAGAGGAAGAAAGCCAGGTAACCATGGCCACACAAGGCAATAAAGAAAACAAGAGTGCTATGATAAGACACACTGAAAAGGTTTCTGCCCTGTCACCGACATAACGCGCCAGCTAAGAGGAGGAAAAGGAGGAGAGGAATGCAGGAGGAAAGAGCAGGATAAACCCCCTGTAGTGCTAGAAAGGGGTGAGGGATACAGTGGGACATTTCTCAAGATAATGAGGGAGACGGAGGCAGTGTCAGATCTGTGAGCAAAAAAAACAACAAAAAAAAAACATCTCAAGCAAAAGGTGACATGTACAGAACCAGGCTTCACCAGGCTTTCTTTCAATCAAGCCATTTCCTAGAGCATTTTATGCCTTATTCTTGAAGCATTTTAGTTTCGAATGTCATTATATTGTCATACTTATATTTCTCACAGTATATTGGATTGAGTTTTTTCAGTTAACTTTTCTTTCATCCATATTTTAGTAACTCATATCTGGTTCTAAATACAGCATTTATGCGATATCTAATCATTTGACCTAAGTCTAAAAACTGGTGTCTAATTCTACTCTTCACAATTTATTTATTTTTTGGCATTAATATCAACTGTAACTGTAAACATTTTGTATTCGTGCATGTCCAAACAAAGTAATTCTGGATTGCGACATGTCAAACAGTTGTGAAATAAATTGCTAAATGTCTCATATACATTTTTAAATACAATCAAGGCTACTTTTCTGCACACATATGTTAACAGAATGTGAAGGACATGAATGCGTTCGTATTATTTCATTGAATTAATGAGCAGAATTGCCAAAATGCAGCATCATGAGTGAGCATCTCCAGTGTTTTCACAAGAGAATTGGGAGAAAAGAATGAGCATGTCTTTCTATTCTTAATAACCACTTTACAGGAATATTCTGAATAGTTCGTTTTCACCTTCCATAATTAATATTTATAAACATATTTTTAAAAACAAGGACATGAAAAATAATGTAAAATTCTGTGGTATTTATGTGAGGATTACAACTAAAACATTTTATTAACAGTGCTAGATAGTGCTGACCATCAGCCTAGTGCATCTTGGCGGGTCTTTAATTAATGTAAACACACTGGATTATGTGGATTATTAAGTGGAGATAAACAAACAGGATAAAACATTGCATATGTGTTCAATAAGTGTTTGACTTTTAGAAATGAAGTCCAAAAGACAATTTCCCATCCCAACTTACTGGGTCAAATTGACCCCAAATGACATATCACACCTGAAGCATCACAATTTGTTGTTTTTAACTTAGCATTGGTGAAAGACATGGTGACACTGTAAGCATTTTACATTGCCTTGTTCAATTTGCAGAGGATGTCATAACGTGTCAGCTTGAAAGTCGATATTAAGTTGCCATAATTCTGTGTTAAACTCTAAAATGGGTCAAAATGACACACCAGCACTGAAGGGGTACTGTAAATAGATGGCTCTGTGGCACTTTCAAAACCTTGTTTGTTTAAGCATCCTGACAACATTGGCTTAACCAATAGGGTGAGTGTGGGGCACTTTTCCCAACCAATGGAAGACAAGGAGACTGTTTGGGAAACCATTTTGAAAAAAGTAATTATTTTTGCAATTGAATTCTATTTTGTGCTCTTAATGGAGAAGAAATTTCACCTTAATGCCAGACTGTGAGAATGTCAGTTATGAGGCAGTAAACAGAGAGAGTTTAGGTAGATAGTACTGTACAAATGGCGTGCCACTGGTTGAGTTATGACCAATGTGTGCAAGATTGAGCCTATCAAGTATTACACCTTGTACATTTTTTTGCTTCTGTCAGTACTGTACATGAGAAGCTTACACAGCTTACCATTTTGATACATATTAAAAGGGTCATATCATGGCTCATGTAAAATCATTATTTCCCTGATCTATTGAGATAAGAGTCATACTGTTACTTTCAGAACTCAAACTCCCTTCCCAGTGAAAAAATCACCATTTATTCAAGCTGCAAAAAGCTGTTTGTTCTGTACTTGCACAACTTTTTGACAGATGAATGCATCAGACAGATGAATGCATTTGAACACATGAATACATGACTGCCCACATAGGCAAAGGGTAAACAATGTTGCTAATGCACACAGCAATCGGCTGCAACAACTGAAGCGATGTAAGATTAATTCGGCTGCAGCCGCTGATCTAGAATCAGCTTTTCCCTTGTCAGATTTTCGTAATTCCCACTAGGAAAAGTGTTATAGAATGCCAGTTGAAGTTGGACTTCAAACTTGGAAACTCATGCTGAAATCTCCAACTCTGAATTTGCTGAGATGCAGATGCATGACATCGTGCAAACATGTCAGTACCCAAGGAGATTTAAAGAGTTAATGATAAACATTAACTTTTATTAACGAATTTCCATTGAGTCAAAGTTTCTACATTAGAGACCTGATAAATTATAAAAAATATTGACAATCATACACCTGGCCAACAAATGCTAGAACTGCAGCATAATTTATCAATTTTGTTGATAGGAGATGTCTCTGTTGACAGCCAAACACATGCTTGACTAACAGGAACTTTGTAGTTTTGTTTGCTTACTCATCTTTCGAGCATCAGGCAATGGAATGCCTTTATCTGAGATATCAAGTCGGAATATCCTACATCCAACTTTGAATGAAACACAGCATATGCATTCCTCAGCCTTACACACACTTCACCTATGACTGTCCATATTTGTATGCCCACCCAGTCATGGTGTGGTTATGTGAGCTCATGTGAGAGGAAATGGAAGCCTAAAATAGTTCTGTCAGGAAGACTCGTAGAAAGCAATACGTCATTCATTCAATTCAGGCATCCCATCAAATCATAATCCAGCCTCTGCTTTATATTGTAAACACTACACAGCTGTCCTTCATCACTTCGTTATGCCACCATTTTTATAATGGGTTAAACTGTAAACTGTTTATACTTGTCATTATATGATTGATATTATTGATCTGCATTTTGATGTATTCATAATATTTTACTGCTACCCATTCGCAAGGGTAGTCTGTCTGCACAGACCCATCTTAAAGCAATGACAACCTTTCACATGGGTAGTCTGTTTGCAGAGACACTTTGTAAAGCAATGCCATCCTTTCGCAAGGTTAGTCTGTTTGCACAGACACATCACAAAGCAATTCCACCATTTCACAAGGGTTGTCTGTTGGCAGAGAAACATCAAAGCAATGCTTCCCTTTTAAAGGGTAATCTGTTTCACTCAGTTGCTTAAGCTTTTAAGCATTACCCCTTGTCCAGGGTAGTCTGTCCACACAGACACGTTGCTCACTTTCAGCCATTGCCCCTTAAAAATTTTAGGAGACCTGTCCAGCACTCTTAAACAATTTAGGAGCTGAGACCAAGTCTGAACACTTATGAACCTTTATGAATCACACTTATTCTTAAGTCTAAGAATAAGAATAAAATTATGTCATTCTTAGAATTTTGACACACTTAAGACTAACATTTTACTCTAATTGCTGTATCTTTTCTCATCATGTGAAAACATTTACTGACTTTCATCTGAACCCGTTTCAAAAGCAAAACCTCCTTAGAGAGACCCAGTGTGTGCACAATAGAGACTGAGAAGGACCTGGCCGTTCAGCAGGCTGGAGCCAGGTACACTTAAAGAGACTGAACGGCAGCCAGAGAAAATAATAGTTTTGAGATTTTAAACTTCAGCAAATTAGACTTCAACATTCAAAATGTTTTATATCTGTATGTATAGTGCCTAATCATGCATTGGAAATGTACACTTAAGTTTCTCTTGCCAATAAAGTTTGATATTAATTGGATCTGCCCATTTGATCCTTCTGTATTATTTAAAAAAAATTCCACTGGAAACCGGCATAAGATTTTGCCCAAATTGTAATTACTTGTCCACTGATTTTATGGCATGTATACATACTATATACTTGTATAAAATATTAATACCTGCAAATCAACTCTACCCCCCAACACAACACAAACAAGTACATATTAAAATATTTAAAATACATGATGACTAACCAATTTCTTGCAAGTTCTTTGAGACAAAATATAAAGTAAATATATATTTTTTAATGATTGTTGTAATGTATCATGTACCATAATTTAATTGTGATTAATCACAGAAAAATATGATTAATTAGTTGTAAAAAATGTAATTGATTCACAGCCCAATAAAACATACAATGACCTTTGTCAAGGAAGCAAAACATGAGATGGTGACTACCGAGGATCTTTGCAAAAAAAGGGTTAATGCATATCCAATGTGACAGTGCAAACCAATAAACCTTGCAAAAGGGGAGCAATGCTTCAAACATGTTGGTGTGAACCAACTGCCCTTGAAAAGGGGCCATTGCTTCATGCGATTGAGCTGGTGAAAACTGACTACCCTTTTTAAAGGGGCAGTGGCTGAAAGTATGAAACAGACTACCCTAGTTTAGAGTAGCACATTGACTGTGTTATGTGGAGACAATACACACTATGACAAACAAAGAGTGTGTTGGACTTATGATAGTGGAATTTGGGTAAATGTGTTTGTAGTTAAGTGAAATGAAATCCATTAATAATTTTTTGTTTTAATTGCAGCACATTTTTTAATCATTTTTAACCAAATAGAGTGCCGCAATAAAATATTGTTGATATGTTGAACGTCCAATTTATCACTAAATTGAACCGTGTTTAATTGAAATATTATGTTACTGTAATGGGATTATGACAGTTTGGTTTATTATCATTTTATTTCTTGATTTCAATTGTCCTCCTATTTATATTTATATTTACATTGCAATATTTTGCATTTTGAGTTTTTGTAGCCTTCAATTTGCACATTGTTTGAGGATAACATTCGGCAAAATTTGGAATAATGTTGTAAAATACAGGAAATTAAATTTGAGAATTAATCAACAGAAAATAACCTATTTATCAAAATATTGTTTTATAATGTGTTGCATTAAATCATGAGTGATTTAATGATGTCATACCAGCTGTGACAAATTACCCTTACAGGCTCACTATTGGCTGATTCAGTGGTTGAGGGCAGTCATTTTTAGTAGACATCACCATAGCCCTTATTTCACAACACATAAGTTTCACCTCTATCAGCTCTTAAGAATCGGTCTTAGACTTTGCTGAAAGTTGCTTTTATCATCTTCATAAAAAGCTCTTACTCTTACACAAGCCCTACTCTTTGTTAAGAATTTTTTGACACTTAATTCAAAGCTTAAGACTATTCTTAGGAGCATTTCTGAGAATTTTTATGCATACAGCCCCTGATTTCTTGTTCTGAGTTGAATTAATTAGTTTATTTTTTCTTTTGGGGGGTATAATTTGTAAAATTAGGTTTTAATTTCCTTTTGGGTAAGCTTTTCTCTCCTGCTGTCATCATGTTCTTGCAGGAACAAACAAAAATCTTGAACAAAAATGTAAGTGCTGAACCGTGGGACAGGACTTGACAAAAGGAATCTATTCCATCACTTTATTTATGTTCGTTCTTATATTCTTTCTGGCAAAAGTAGGATAGCTAATATCAATCCTAAACACCAGAAGAACTAATGATAGGTAAATTTGAAGAAAAAAAATCCACTAAACCTTGTGCTGTTTCTGGCTGCTTGTAGCACCTACAACCTCCTGGTTACTTTCGTAACCTCTGTTCCCTGATGGTGTGTTGATGTAGTGACACTAGGGGTCACTCTTGGGAGCCCCAAACACCTCTGCTTTTTTGAAAAAAGGCCAATGAGAATTGGCGAGTGGAATTTGCATGCCACTCCCCCGGACATACGGGTATAAAAGGAGCTGGTATGCAACCACTCATTCAGGTTTTGTGCTGAGGAGCTGAGACCAGGTCCCGGCCATTTCAGTGGGTAGTTCAGCGTTGTGGCAAGAGGGACACAACTTCTCGTTCCCTCCATCAGGGAACAGAGGTTATGAAAGTAACCATGATGTTCCCTATCTGTCACTCACTCGATGTTGTGTTGATGTAGTGACACTAGTGGTCCCTATACAAAATGCCACAACTATCTGAACTGTGTTACGTGAACTGGTGGTCTGTGATGGGCAGACCGCTGTGTGCCTCGTAGCCAGCACACCAGGCCTTCACGTAACCTCCTCCAATGCTCTTATGAGCGTCAAACAGTTCATCAGGAACAAGTCGACTGCCCAACTATAGGGACAGGCTAGACCAGCCGAGGCCTCTTTCCCTCTCTTTTCTCCCCAAAAAGAGTGGAATTTGTTAACTGACTGGGAGCCATAAGTGTCTGCATCGGGGGTGTCTGTTCCAAGGGGAAGACACCACGGAGACAACACCCCGCCCAAAAAGAGGGGGGGGGTATTTTGAGTGGAATACGTCACATGGTCTTACCGAGTCTTGTCGGAAGTATGTCATGTGGAGAGGTTTTCTCTGTCAGGAGTTTCTACAGAGCATGGCGACTGGGAGCAGAGGGGCCTCTGCCCAAGGAAGATGTAGTTTGCCGACAGGGAAACGATTTTGCGGAAAATATCACATGGGATCGCCTTCGGGGAACCAGCACATGTGGAGCACCTAGCTCAGTACAGGGGCTCATTAGCGCATATACTGGGTCAGTCAGCGAGTTTCTCCGCAAACTCAGCAGCCAGAGGGCTAAGGAGGAAAGTCAAGAGGAAAGTCCAGGGATCAAAGTCTGTGAACACGAGTGGGAGTCAAGAGTGCACGTCTTCACCTCAAGGGAGGGGAAAGGCGCTATGCGCAAGCGGTACACCTGGCCAGCTGTCCCGAAACTTACTTGCTTGTGCCTGCCAATACACGGGAACGAGACCGGCTCAACCCAGAGATTGTAGAACCTCGCAAAGGTGTTGGGTGTTGCCCAGCCCGCTGCTCTGCAGATGTCTGCCAAAGAGGCGCCACTGGCCAGGGCCCAGGAGGCCGCCACACTCCTGGTAAAGTGGGCTCATAACCCCACAGGGGGTTGCACGTCCTGAGCCTGATATGCCATCGCTATGGCATCAATGACCCAGTGGGCGATCCTCTGTTTGGAGACAGTGCTTATTTTCCGCTGTCCACCAAAGCAGACAAAGAGCTGCTCGGGGCTTCTAAAGCTCTGTGTGCAATCCAAATAGATGCATAAAGCTCGCAACAGACACAGCAATGCCAAGGCTGGGTCTGCCTCCTCCTGGGGCAGCACTTGCAGGTTCACCACCTGATCCCTAAAAGGGGTCATGGGAACCTTGGGCACATAGCCCGGTCGGGGTCTCAGGATCTCTTGAGAGTAACCCGGATCGAACTCCAGGCACGATTCGCTGACAGAGAACGCCTGCAGGTCCTCTACCCTTTTGATAGAAGTGAGCGCAGTCAGGAGGGCAGTCTTCAAAGAGAGTGCCTTAAGCTCAGCTGACTCCAAGGGCTCAAAGGGTCCCTGTAGACCCCGAAGGACTACAGAGAGGTCCCACGAGGGGACGAGGTGTGGTCTGGAGGGATTCAACCTCCTAGCGCCTCTCAGGAACCTGATGATCAAGTCGTGCTTCCCCAAGTACTTTCCATCTACTGCATTGTGATGAGCCAAAATAGCGGCTACATACACCTTCAAGGTCGAGGGGGACAGCTGCCCCTCCAGCCTCTCCTGCAGGAAGGAAAGCCCCGATCCGACTGCGCATCTCTGGGGGTCTTCGCATCAGGAAGAACACCACTTAGTGAACAGACGCCACTTCAAGGCATACGGGCACCTCGTAGAGGGAGCCCTAGCCTGAGTGATCGTGTCTACCACCGCGGGTGGTAGGCCACTTAGGTCTTCCGCGTCCCATCCAGGGGCCAGATGTGGAGATTCCATAGGTCTGGTTGCAGGTGCCAGATGGTGCCTCGTCCCTGAGAAAGAAGGTCCTTCCTTAGGGGAATTCGTCGGGGGGCTGTCACGAGGAGCGTGAGATCCGAGAACCACGTCTGGGTGGGCCAGTAGGTTGCTACTAGGAAGACCTGCTCCTCATCCTCCCTGACCTTGCACAGGGTCTGACAGGTCTACCTGTGCTCGACTGAATCGACTCCAAATCAGCTGGACCACCTGAGGGTGGAGTCTCCACTCTCCCCTGAGGACCTGACATGACAGCGCGTCCGTTGCGGTGTTGAGGTCTCCCGGGATGGGAGTGGCTCATAGCGACTTGAGGCGCTGCTGACTCCAGAGGAGGAGACGGCGGGCAAGTTGTGACATGCAACGGGAGCGTAGACCGCCTTGATGGTTGATGTACACTACCGTCGCTGTGTTGTCAATGCACGGAGGTGCCCGAGCACGCGGTCCCTGTGTGCGCACAGCAACTCTCGAGAGTGAGCTAGGATTAGCCAGTCATTGAGATAGTTGAGGATGCGGACCCCCACTTCCCTTAGCGGGGCAAGGGCTGCCTCTGCGACCTTCGTGAAGACGCGAGGGGACAAGGACAGGCCAAAGGAGAGGGCCTTGTACTGGAATGCCTGGCCTTCGAAGGCAAACTGCAGGAAGGGTCTGTGTCGAGGTAAGACCAAGACGTGGCAGTACGCGTCCTTCAGGTCTACTGCCGCGAACCAATCTTTATGCCGGATGCTCGTTAGTGCGTTTTTGTGTCAGCATCTTGGACGGGAGTCTGTGCAAAGCCCGGTTCAGTACTCGCAGGTCCAGGATTGGTCACAACCCACCACCTTTCTTCGGTATGATGAAGTAAGGGCTGTAGAACCCTTTCTTCATCTCGGCTGGAGGGACATGCTCTATCGCGCCCTTGCGCAGTAGGGTAGCGATTTCCACACGCAAGGTAGGGGCGTTCTCGCCCTTCACCGAGGTGAAGCGGACGCCACTGAACCTGGGCGGGTGCCTGGCGAACTGAATCGCGTAGCCGAGTCGGACGGTCCGGGTCAGCCATTGCGACGGGTTGGAAAGCGCGAGCCATGCGCCCAAACTCCGGGTGAGGGGGACCAAGGGAATGATCACGTCGGATGTACTGGCATGTGGAGCCTTGTGGCGGGGCGGAGCTCGAGGTGCCACGTCGAGGGGACTCGAGCCCCGTGGCAGTGCTGAGTCCAGGGACATCGAAGCACTTACCTGGCTCCTGCCGCCCACCATAAGATTGGCCAAGGAGGGGGGAGGAGGAATCTCGTCCCCATAGTCCACTGGAACCAATCCTGTGTGGGCATGTTTGTGCCACAGCTGGGCGCACAAGGGCGGGGGGTCCGCCGCTGGAGCACCATACCTGCCAAAATGGGATGGTGGTCATAATGACGGCCGTGCGCACCGGATATGTGACCCAGGAGACGAGGGAACCATTCTTTTGTCAGGCTTTTGTGTGTCGCAGCCTCCTGGGAATGCGCCGACAAAAGATTCTCCTCCCGGCCCTCCAAGGGGGGATGGAGTAGTCTGTCGATCAACCCCAGAGAAGTGGGTCTCCTCGCCCCTGGGTCACCCTTCTCGGGAGCGCTTCGAAGCCTTCTTTGGGTTCTTAGCAGCCGGCCGCGAGTTGGGTTGCGTCTGCTTCCTGCGGGGGGCTCAACGCCGGAGCCGGGCCATGGGGGTGGGCTGCAGCGGAGCTGGTGTTGTTGCTGCAGGAGGACACCCTTAGTGACGAGCAGACAGGGTGCGGGGTCTTAAGCCGCGCCGGGGCAGGATATGCTGTAAGGCCTCCGTCTGCTTCTTCACCACCGAGAACTGCTGGGCAAAGTCCTCGATGGCGTCGCCAAACAGGCCAACCTGGGAAATGGGGGCGTCAAGGAACTGTGCCTTGTCCACCTCTCCCATCTCGACCAAGTTGAGCCAAAGGTGGTACTCCAGGACCACCAGGGTGGACATCGCCTGCCCGAGAGACCGTGCCGTGACCTTCATCGCCCGGAGAGCGAGGTCGGTCGCTGAGCGCAGTTCCTGCATCAATCCCGGGTCAGAACTACCCTCGTACAGTTCTTTTAGTGCCTTGGCTTGGTGTACTTGCCCGAGAGCCATGGCATGCAAGGCGGAGGCGCTTGTCCTGTGGCACTGCAGGCCACAGTCGTTAGGGACGATGTAAACCAACAGGCCCTGGATGGGAGCTACGGGCGCCCAGCCAGGTGGCGGCACTCTGCGGACACAAGTGCACCGCGAGCGCCTTATCCATTTAGGGGATCACCGAATACCCCCTAGCCGCTCCACCATCAAGGGTAGTGAGAGCGGGGGAGCTGAAATTCCAGGACAGGGCAGTAAAAGGTGCCTCCCATGATCTTGTCAGCTTCTCATGCACTTCCGGGAAGAAAGGAATGGGTGTGGGGCGTGGCCGTGGGGGCCGCCCTGAGCTCAGGAACCAATCATCGAGCCGCGAGGGTTCAGGGGAGAGTGGAGGGTTCCACTCTAGCCCTATGCACGCGGCCGCCCGGGAAAGTATATCCGTCATTTCCACGTCGGCGTGAGACTGGCCGACTGTTCCCAAAGGAGGAAGCCCAGCCGAAGCCTCTGCGTCAGACTGGATGAGCCTTCTCTCCAATGCTGCGCTCTAACTCATCGTCTTCCCAAGCTCCGAATGAGAAGTCGAACTCGAGCTGAGACGAGCCGACGGTCTCGTGCGAGAGCCTGATCGGGGCAAGCGAGCATGCTGGGGAATGGGAGGTCTGTGGGGGGATACCCGGTGGAGGTGGTCCCATTGATGTCCCCAAATCGCCCCCAGTGCTAACCAACGCGGCCTCAAACCCGTAGGTAGAAGGACCGGTGCGGGGAACCGCTGGGTTGCGCGACCGCAACATTGCCATGATCATGTTCTTACAATGAGGACATGACTCATCCACGAATGATGTCTCCGCGTGGGCAGTGCCCAGACATGTAAGACAGCGATCGTGGCCATCAGAAGCAGAGAGATAATGACCGCAACCAGGATAACACACAAACTGAAAGGCATCTTTAAAAAGACGTTCCGTGTGTGTGCCGCTTTTTGTGAATGAAAATATACTCTTTTAGAATATACTCTCTTATTTTCACTCTGCCGAAGCGCCCAGGGGTGTTCTCTGCACTCCACGGGTGCAGAGGGGGAGAAGCCGCTGAAATGCGCCATAAATCCAGCAATTTTGAGGTGCGTCTTTGGAGGGAATTGAATTCAGTGCACTGAATACAACCACTCGGCTCCGAAGAGAAAATATGAATGAGTGGTTGCATACCAGCTCCTTTTATACCCGTATGTCCGGGGGAGTGGCATGCAAATTCCACTCGCCAATTCTCATTGGCCTTTTTTTTTAAAAAGCAGAAGTGTTTGGGGCTCCCAAGAGTGACCCCTAGTGTCAATACATCGACACAACGTTGAGTGAGTGACAGATAGGGAACTCTAAATTTCCTTTCTGAAGGATCTTGATGTTAGAAACAAGCAGCTGAAGATTTATTTTATTTTATTTTTTTTAAGTTTTTTGACAAGGTCCCTGATCATTTTAGTCTGGTCTGAACAGTGTAAGCAGCACATTTGAACATGTATTGTTTTGTGAATGTAATGCTAATTGCAGAGGCTGTTATTGAAGGATGAGGCAGTTAAAAAATATATTGTACTCTACAGCAAACTCTCAGGCCATA
Organism: Myxocyprinus asiaticus; assembly: GCF_019703515.2. Classification (NCBI taxonomy): domain Eukaryota; kingdom Metazoa; phylum Chordata; class Actinopteri; order Cypriniformes; family Catostomidae; genus Myxocyprinus; species Myxocyprinus asiaticus. The sequence continues at coordinate 12,726,210 of NC_059354.1, read as the reverse complement.
AAGGGCACATAATTCCAAGGGTCAGCGAAATAATGTAAAATGATCCTAAAAAGCTAAATTTTGACTGCACAAAAACTCTCATAAGTGGACCTCAGGGAAAAAAGAATAATAATATATATCATATTTCTCCTTAAAAACCAGCATGTCAAGCATGCCACCAGTCAGTTTTTTAGGGAAAAGACACAAATAATCCCAGTATAGAAGAGTGCCTCCTGTTTTTTCCATTTTTATTTTTATTTTCTTTGATAAGTAAAACTAATAACTAATAACATCTGTTCTTGATTAAACCATTCAAACATCTTAATATATACTATGTAATTTTAAAATGTAGAACTTTGAAGCTTTGTATGTTAGCAGCATTTTAATGTATCTGTTGTTTTATTATTATTTATAAAACACACATACGCACACAATATATTGTTGTCATGGGGATATTGTTAAAACTATTCCAACCCATCCTTGATTTAACATTTATATTTGCTCCTTATCACTATTGTTTCCATAGTAGCTTGAGAAAAGTGATATCTCATGAAATATTGACTTCTTACCACTAATTATTACAATGTAACCCTCTTGCAATCACTAATTGGCACACATCCATCTTAAATTGATTGTCCTATGTCATATCCTTGGCAACCAGTCATACACAACAGCTGTTCTCATTTTAATGAACCCTTGTTCAGGACTTCTGTTCTACCTTTTAGATGTAATCCAGCCCATTGGACAGAATTATCACAAAAGTGATCTCTTTAATACCTCAATATGTTCTACTAGACAGCAATGAGATGAAGTGGAGCCTTTAGTGTAGCCTCCTGCTTCTCAGATTTTTCTCCTGAGAAAAAGGAACCTCACATGTGTCTCCACCAGACTTTCACAAGAGATCTCAATAATGTCTAAAACTGTGCTCAGATTTGCCAAGGTAATAACGTCTGCAGTCAAAAATCAGAGCTTTTAAATATTTTCTTTCAAGATAAGCTATGGTATTTAGATACATTTTGGGGCCTGATTTACAGACAGCAATCCAGTTCATACCAAATGTGTTCAATGTGATCAGGTCTGGGTTTTGTGCAGGCCATTTTTAATGGACCTCACTTTGTGCACAGGGGTATTGTCATGCTGGAACAGAAAAGGGCCCCATTCTACTAAAAATGTTTGTTTAAGGACATTGCATTGATTTTCTGCACCTGTTAGTAATGGCTGTAGCTGAAATAGCCAATCCCATTCATTAGAAGGGGGTGTCCACATACATTTAGCTATGTAGTGTAAATGTGTTTAATTTGAGGGCACATAGAAGTGTACATCCTGCACAACTCCTGAAGTTTTTTTTGTTAACCACAAATAGCAAAATACAAGTCAATTAATCCCTATCTTCAAACTTCATCTTTTGTCTTTCTTCCTCACGCCACACACCACTGGACAGCTGGTTTTCAGCGCCATCTGCTGGACCATATGAAGAATTTCCATTACGCACTGCGTAAACTGCACTTGCATGAAGAGGAGTATGTTCTGATGCAGGCTATCTCACTTTTCTCACCAGGTACTTCAAACAAAGCTTAGCATTCACATGAACCGCCATACATTGGCCATATACTGTGTGTGTGTGTGTGTGTGTGTGTGTTTGTGTGTGTGTGTATATATATATATATATATATATATATATATACACACACACACACAAACACACACACACACACAGTATAGTAGAGTAATCTGAAGTGTCGTTCATCACAATATGTATGGACAATACATTTCCAAATGCATTTTACTGTAATTTCAACAATATATTTATTACTTTATCATTGAAAACCTAACAAACATCTTTTTGCTTGATAGTTTGAACATTTAAGCTACACTAAAAAACTGTCTGCATATCTTTGTATCAAACATCAAAAAACATCAAATCAAGTGGCTTTTATTTTAAAGATGGAAAAAGGAAATACTTTTTGGGGCCACTGTATAATTTACCAGTCATTTAACCTTTCACTTTTGATTTCATCTGTAGATCGCCCTGGTGTAACTCATCACAGTGTGATTGACCGGAACCAGGAAATACTTGCCCTCACCCTGAAAACCTATATTGAGGCCAAAAGGACAGAGCCAGAGAAACAGTAAGGACATAACTTTTCTTGCTTTCTGTATGTCATGTATCATTTCATAACTTTATTATATATATATATATATATATATATATATATATATATATATATATATATATATATACTGTATATACAATATATATATTGTATATACTGTATATATATATATTATAATTGCTTAATTACCAAAAGTGTGTAAGGGTAGGGATCCAAGATAAGTAATAGTTCCACAATGTAATGTATGTTTGCGCTTCCTTATATCATTTGTTGTTGTTTTTTTGTGGTTATTTAATATCTTTTTAAGTTTACTATCACAGGATATTTATTTATTTGTTCATTGCAAGACAATTGAGTACTAAAAACATAGAAAAGACTACTACATCAGTAGATTACAGTTTACATTTGACATTGCTATTTGACAAAGAAGAAACATGGAAGTAAACTGTAGTAAGTACAACACATGAGCATTATGATATGGCTCTTGCCATTTAAGTGTACTACTGAAATAATTTAAGTTATATGTCTATTTAGACTCAGTAGGTGCCTAAGAATATACAAATGTGTAGATAATGTGTTGTGTTTGAGAGCCTGTTGCATATCATAAATATTTCAGAGTGGAAGTTTGAATCCAGGGGCCGTATGCATAAAACTTCTCAGAAATGCTCATAAGAATAGTCTTAAGCTCTGACTTAAGTGTCAAATAATTCTTAGCAAAGAGTAGGACTTGTGTAAGAGTAGGAGATTTTTATAAAGATGAAAAAAGCAACTTTCAGCAAAGTCTAAGACGGATTCTTAAGAGCTGACAGAGGTGAAGCTTAAGTGTTGTGAAATAAGGACTACAGTGATGTCTACTAAAAATGGCCGCCCTCAACCACTGAATCAGCCAATAGTGAGCCTGTATATTACCCTCAATAGTGAGGGTAATTTGTCCCAGATGGTATGATATCATTAAATCACTCATGATTTATTGCAACACAGGTTATTTTAAGTTGAATAATTCTTTGATTAAAAGCCGAAAGTTGTCCAAAAACAATGTGCAAATTGAAGGCTACAAAAAAAAAATATATATATATATATATATATATATACATAAATAGAAGGAATATAAAGACATAAATAGAAGGACAATTTAAATCACGGAATGAAATGATAATAAAACAAACTGTTATAATTCCATTACAGTTACAAATAAGATTTCAGTTAAAAATGGTTCAATTTAGTGATCAATTTGACATTCAACATATCAATAATATTTTATTGTAGCACTCCATGAAGTAAGCCTTTTATGTATTTATTTGGCCTATCTAAAGTAATAATGACTTGCTTGTTGTTTTGGACAAGTTGTTTTGCAAACTTTGAACTGAAACTTCTGTAAAAGAAAAATCTGTAAAATGTAAGTTATGAGCTGGGGTTAAACATCTCTCCAGCACATTAAACTGTGGAAGGAATCTGTTAAAACACCTGACACCCTACACAAAACTATACGTTTATTAATCCTTTTATATAGTGCTTGGGTTGGGCTCTTTTCAGATGAAGCTCTGTACCATCTTCCAAAAACATTTTCACTCCTGTAAAGTGGCGTCACTGACGGAGGTTGCAGTGCTAATGCAAAGATAATCAATTAATCATAATTTAATTCATTGTTGATTATTTTGATCATTTATTTTTACCATTTTATGAATTAGTTGTTGCAGCCCTCTAAATGTTTAGGCATGTAGTTCATCACATTTTTCAAGCGCTCAATTCAAAACAATGAGATTCAATATATTCATTAAATGAAAAAATGTGCTGCAATTAAAAAAAAAAAATACTGATGGATTTAATTTCACTTAACTACAAAACACTTTTGCACAAATTCCACTATCATAAGTCCAACAACATTCTTTCTTTGTTGTAGAGTGTGTTGTCTCCGCAGAACACAGTCATTGTGCTTCTCTTAACTAGGTTAGGAGACCTCTCCAGCACTCTTAAACAATTTAGGAGCTGAGACCAAATCTTAACACCTATGATCCTTTATGAATCACACTTAATATTAAGTCTAAGAAAAAGAGTAAAATGATGTCATTCTCAGAATTTTGACGCACTTAATACTAAACCTTTGCTCTAAGTGGCTTTATACATATGGCCCCTGGGGTATGTGACATTGTTAGGTGAAACACCTATGTATTTAAGAGTAAAAAGCACTCGTTATATAAACCCAGTACTGAATGACTGTTTCTTTCCTGTGGATATTATCTGGAATGCAATGTGTCTCTGAGCTTTGGAAAGGTGCTATATACATTATTATTATTTATTAATTCTGATTACAAATAAAAACATTTTCTTTCATTTAACTTTCTTTGATTTAAATCTTCTCCTTGACTAGTCTGCTGTACCCAAAGATCATGGCGTGCCTGACTGAGATGAGGAGTATGAATGAAGAGTACACAAAACAGGTGTTGAAAATCCAGGACAGTCAGCCAGTGCCACCGCTTTTGTTGGAAATTGTAAGCAAAGACAGTTAAGCCTTTACAGAGCTGATGCGACTCTAAATACAGGCCTTGAAATCTTAAGCACGCTATCAGTAGCTGTGCATATTTGTGCTGCTTTTACCTTCAACTGAGGATGTTAAAGATTGAGAAGCAGTCCAAACTATCAAGGACAAGACTTTGTGCCTACTGACACTGAACTACTGAACAGCAGAATATTGTACAGTATATTGTGAAATAGTATTTTTATAATTGGTGTTTTGTCTCACTGAATGTAACCGTATTGCGTTTTAATATGACGAGCAGTCTTTTTCCTGAGTCTGTTCACAAAAGAACAATTTATGTGGGTTCATAACCCAATGGAGGATGGCACAAATGATCGCTTACATTTAGAAGCCTGAAATGAGCGGATATTATAAAGGGATAGTTCACCCAAAATAAAATTCTGTCGTAAAGTACTCACCCTCCTGTCATTCCAAACTTGTATGGCTTTCTTTTATCATGTAGAACACAAAAGGAGATTTTAGGCAGAATGATCAGCTACCATTCACTTTCATTGTATGGAAAATGAAAATGCAATTAAATTGAAGAGCGACTGAGACTGTCAGTCACTAACGTTCTGCATATCATCTTCTTGTATTCCACAGAAGAAAGAAAGTCATAGGGTTTTGAAATGACACAATGGTGTGTAAATTAAAACGTAACTAGAATTTTATTTATGGTTGAACTATTCCTTTAAGATTTTATATAAATGTTCCTAGGAATTGTTCATCTGTTTTAATTTACCACCTTGATAACATCCCAAGGCTTTTCTGTTGTAAACTTTGAAGGGTATACAATGAATATCCTGTAAGAGAGACCATTACTATGGCAGCAAAGATCACAATGTGTCAAATCATAGCTATAAAACTACAATGTGACGCATACTAGTCATTTGTGTTCATGGTCTGTTGATATGTCTTGAGAAATCTGTTTATTTATTACTAGTTTTTAAACACAAATAGTGGTGTAAGTAGACCTCTTAGGTCTATTGTGTTCAGGTTACATATAGAAAATATAAGTGGCAATGTCTGATGTTAGTAGTGACATTTCATCCAGACATTTAAGAATATTAACGTTCTTATGGGGTGAATTTCATGAAGAACATGTCCAGGTCATATTTCACCCCAGAAAATAAGTAAATAATAATGGGGGGACCCAGACAAGCTTTGTGAGATTCACCCAATGATGTGTGGTTGTGTATCAGAAGAGATGTAGCTAGTCATTCATGTCTGTTGTGAACTTCTTCAAAACGTACTTATTTTATACTGTATTTAGTGTAATGAATGTCTACATTTTTAAGAGAGCACAAGATACTTTCTCGGTAAGTGAATGCCTTTAAGTGCTTTTACTGTGTCAGTTGTGAGACATTACTAAATCTTTTTCACTCGGCGCACATTCGGGATTTGAGATCCTATTCATAAGCTAAGAGCAGATTTTGCTGAACAGATTTCAGAATGGAATTTACAGGTAATTCAGACCTTTTCTGGCTCTTTTCATTTTGGCTTTAAAACTAAAACAGTTCACGACAATCGGTGTGAAAATGAACTAGTGTCATATTTACAATGCGACAACCTGTATGCATCAAATAAAAGCAGTAAGAGTATTTGGATGCTAGGTATCATTCAACATGTTTTCAAATGCCTGTTGTTTGTTGTTTAGTGGCATGTAGTGCAGATTAATCAGATGCATTAATTTATCCTTATGTAAACCGATGACGAATCCCAGAACTTGTGTCACAAAATGACCACATAATACACTCAGGTTATCAATATTTTACTCTGGTTAGCATGTGCCCTTCTCAGGAAAATAAAGTTTAAAATGTTATAAAACTTGCAGAATGTGTAACTGTCTTCATTTCCTAGCGTAACGGTGTCATATAAAACAGCATGCAACAGAATCACATTTGAACGGACTAAAAAATGACTGAAATTCAAATAGTGGTGTAGTGAGACATTTCTGCGTGGGAAAATCAAGACACGTGGCAAATGCAAAGTCATTTCCAAGCTATCCTACTCTTTATTTAATGCAAATTACAGTACCAGGTAACTAGTCTCTGAATCCAAGTCACACCAAGGACCAAAATGGACATATTTACAAGGAGAGGAGACATTTAGCATACCTTCACAGAAAAAATAATATATTTAAAATAAAATAAACATTTCAGTCACAAACAGAGGCATTCAAGTAATATTAATGGTATACAGGTTGTATTTTTTGTCATTTTTTGTTTTTGTTTGTTTTAATCCAAGACAACTTTTTTCCCCAATAAGTGTGTGTAATGCAATAGTCTGTATTTAGCCCACAGTCCTTAAAACTATTTGATGACGTTTTGTCTTTTTTTTTTTTTACTTATTTTGGTAATTATTTTTAACCTTTGTGTCTTTACATATTTTACTCTAACTTTAGTCACAAGAAGTGGTCACACCATTCGTGGAAAGCAACACATCTATGGTAGCATATCTTACAAGCAAGCTTTACACAGAGGGTGCAGGGTCGAGGGAATGATGTGACATCTCTACTGCGTACTGTCGGCTGGCCAACATTCTGTTCATTGCCGAGATAAACGAGAAAAGAAAAAAAATCATTATTGCCCCCGGGGATGTCGCTGTTACAGTACATCACAACACACTCATCGTTGGTTCACTTTGGTAGTGGAACAGGTGTAAAACATACATTGTGACAGTGGTATCTGATCTCTACTTCATCCTCACACAAATACATCTTTGTGCTAATCCTTTAACATGGTGATTGCTACTTAAAAAACGAAAAAAGGAAAAACATCTACAGAGATGCTAGAAATGAGTGTGGCTTCAAAGGAAATTAAGTGGTAGTAGCTACTATATAAAGACACAAACGTCATTTTGCCAGCATATAAGAGACTCGACTAATCAACAGCACTTGCAGAGGGTCACAGGTAGGGAAAGGGAGTGGTCTGTATTGTGTGATGCGAGGAAGGGGTGTGGTCTAGGGACAGGATGTGAATGGAAGCAAAGGCACTCCAAACGATAGATACACTATACATTACTAGTTATAGATACAATAATATAGCTGGCACCTACTGTACAGGTAAGATTGAACTATATGGCTGGAGAAAACTCCTTGTCTACCAACAAACAGTTAATTTTTTGCCCTGATCTTTTTTTTTTTGCACCCCCCGCCCCCCCCAAATTTAATCCCTCATCTTTGCTTTTGCTCATTAACAGTTCTCAGGTCAGCATATGTACATAGCAGAACACACACATACACAGGTTCACACGCTCACAAAATTATACAAAAAAAAAAAAAAAAACAAATACAAAGTACAAGCCAGAATTTGGTGAGGAGCAACTGTGCTGTACTGTATATACATGTTTTTTTGTTGTTGCATATTAAGACATTTTGAAAAAAAAAAAAAAAAAAAATAGTAAATTCTTTCCATATGCAGGTTGAGACAGGATAAAGAAAAGAAAGAAATATGAAAGTGGTTAAATAGTGGTTAAAACAACATAGCCACTTCAGTTTAACATTGCAAATGGAGCACAGGCTTAAAAAAAATACAAAATAAAATGTGAGTTTTCTATACCAACCAGCACATGAAATTGAAGAATTCCTGTGCCACTTTCATGTACAAACCAAACTTGGTGCTTTATGAATATTTCTTCCTTTTTTTATTAAGCTGTGTGAATAAGAAAGATGTCTACCATTAATCTGATTACATTAACACACAAGGAACAATAAATAACAAGAGAGGGGAGGAAATTAGGACAGGAAGGCAATCTATAATTCTCATGGGGCGAACAGAAAACAGCAGGAAAAAGGGAAGCGTTTTTCTAGAAAACTGCTCCAGTAGAGTGTGCCCAAGTTCTTAGTCATATACATACTGTATATTTTTGGCCAGCAGCAAAATCAGCTGCTGCACTGCAAAACCATGATGAATTCTGAACGAATGATGCTAGATATATATCTAAATATAACTATATATATATATTTATTTTACATAATGCAAAGTAATATATAAACTGTGTATGTATATATCATACAAGAACACAGAGATGGAGACTTGTTGAACATGTCTCACCAGTCAATCAAAATGCCTGTCCTAGTCCTACGCCACCCATAAAGTCCTGCCTTTCATTATAAAACAAAATAAAAACAAAATTAGCTTGAAAGCACTTAAAACTCTTAAAACATCACGCCGTTTTCTCCGTTGGCTTTTTTGTTGGAACATGCACTTTTGTGTAGCATTTAATTTTATAACTCTTGTGTGATAACAGTACCTTGTGTTTAACAGATACAATTAGGATAGAATTAAGATTTGTGTTGCATTATATCCTCATTTTGTAACCTGCATAATTTTAACCCAATACATTTATGCACACACACACACACACACATATATATATATATATATATATATATATATATATATATATATATATATATATATATATATATATAGTGTATACATACATACACACACTACATACATACATACATACATACATATATATGTAAATGAGGTGTATACAGGGTGCTCCGAACCAAATTCAAGCCATGCGCTATGAGAGACCCCAAAACAGATGAAACGGGAGATAGAGAGACAGAATGTGTTGGTAGAGAGAAGGGGAGTCTAAATAAATGAAACGGAAGTGGATGGATCTGGCTACCAGATTGCTTAGATAACAAGACTGTCCTCTGAGAATGAACAACATTACAGCTGGTCACAGACCAGGTTTTATGGTTTGACCAACACCCCCATCCCCCCCACCCAATTTCTCAGTGCTCTCTCTTTCCCTGTCACTCTCCATTGATTACACTTGACGTGGCTTTTCCGTGTATAATTTGGAACTCTTTCAGAACTTCATAATAAAAGACGTAAATGAAGGTTGGCTCTTGCAGTCTGAAAAGGCGTGGTGGTTACATGATTCAAATCCTGCCCATTAAGTTGGTGAGCAGTGGGGGTGGGCGTGGCCTCCGAGGGTGGCTCAGGTCTGATTGGCTGGGGCACTCAGGTGGAGGTGTTGGAGGCAGAGGCAGAGGCTGCAGTTGTGGTCTGACCACGATCTCCACTATTGGCATCTGGACGCAAAGAGAAAATACTTTTAAAACACATTTTATACTTTGAAATACTTACTAAATACATAAGAACAATCCATCACAGTGACCTAGAGTGGGCCAAAAAAGAAACTGGTCACTTTTGGACGCTTCACGACCCAAATGTATGAATTCCATTGTGTTCGTAAACAAAACATTAAACCAAGTGGCATCTGCTAACAAATTATGCTAATGGTCTCAAAGTGATTTTTAATGACCGTGTGAAGTAAGTTCCCTCAAGTTCACACAGGTGTAGTTCATTAACTATAGACATGTTCCATAAAGTTTGACAATCAGAAAGTGTAGTGTGATAGTTTACCCAAAAATGAAAATTCTCTCATCATTTACTCACCCTCATGCCATCCCAGATGTGTATGACTTTCTTTCTTCTGCAGAACACAAATGAAGGTTTTTAGAAGAATATTTCACCTCTGTAGGTCCATACAATGCAAGTGAATGGGTGCCAACATTTTTATGCTCCAAAAAGCACAAAGTCAGCATAAAAGTAACCCAGTGTTTTAATCCATATCTTCAGAAGTGATATGATTGGTGTGGGTGAGAAACAGATCAATATTTAAGTCCTTTTTTGCTGGAAATTCTTCTCTCTGCCCAGTAGGGGGCGATATGCATGAAGAATGTGAATCACCAAAAACACAAGAAGAAGAATGTGAAAGTGAAAGTGAAAGTGGAGATTGACTGAGCAGGGAGGAGAATTTACAGTAAAAAGGACTAAAATATTGATCTGTTTCTCACCCACAACTGTCATATCACTTCAGAAGACATGGATTAAACCACTGGAGTCTTATGGATTACATTTATGCTGACTTGTGATTTTTGGAGATTTAAAATTTTGGCACCCATTCACTTGCATTGTATGGACCAAAAGAGATGAGAAATTCTTCTAAAAATCTTCATTTGAGTTCAGTAGATGAAAGACAGTCATACACAACTGGGATGGCATGAGGGTGAGTAAATAATGAAAGAATCACATTTTTGGGTGAACTAGCCCTATCACTTTTCAACATCTGGAAATCACAATTTTAAATCTTATGTCTTCCATGTCCTTGACCTGAAAAGGGTCTAAATGAGAGGTATAAAACAAGGACTAACCTGAAGTGGCAGAGGCGTTGGTGGGAGTAGAAGCTCCTGCCTGGTTACGTGCATGAGCAGGAATTAGGATAGAGGCCAGGGAGGGGTTACTGGACAGCTCTGAGTGAACGAAAGAGATAGTGGAAGAATTACAACAGAAAAGGTATTTGCAGTCAGAGATAAAAAAAAAATAAAAAAAACATATGCTCTTTGTTGTTTATCATAAAACAACTGATACTGATTATCCTCAACATGCATTTGGTAGCAAACCTTTAGCATTGTGTGTTGATAAAAGCAATGCAAAATTATGTCAAACCTTGAGTTGTGAAGTTGAACAGAGATGGTTTCTCACGTCCATTAGGAAGTTTGACATTTGGATCCCGCAGTTCATCGAAGAACGAATGAGCGCAGGCCTCTAGTGGGGTCAGTCTAGCAGTGGGTGTGTACTCCAACAGCCGGGAGCACAACGCAATGGCTTCAGGAGGTGTACGGGGCCGGAACACCTACAAACCAATCAGATGACGCAGTCAGACACCCAAACAACACAAGTAAAGTGAAGTTTATTCACTATAATTAGAAAACCAATCTAAATGCAGAATGCTATTGCATTAATTAACAAATTACAATTGATTAAAAATGTACTTTGAGTGTATTCTGAAATCAGTTTTAATAAACAGCAGGGGCCTCATTTATAAAACGCACATACAATCTGATCTGATTCTAAATCCCATGGATTTGGTCCAGCGTAAAGTGAGGCAGAAACGGTGTCTGGCAAATGAAAAACATGCTTACAAACTTTTTCTGTGCCCATGCATCGGTACGCCAGTGAAATTTTCAAAAAATATGTGCATTTTCCAATTCATTCTTCAGCCTCTCATCTGCTATTGTAGAGGATATCAATGAAAATAAATGGTTTGGTTAAATTATTAAAATGCAAGTAATAAATGGAAATAGCGAGCAGAAGAATGCATGTCTTATTTAATTCTGATTATACCATGTTTACAGAAATGTTCCAATCATTGTACACTCCATGGATGTACAGTAAATGTCTTTTTGAAATAAATGTTTAATGAGAATATGGACCTTGATTGGAAAATGATGTGTATTTAAAAGTGGTCAATGAATGAATTCTAACATTAATTATGAAAATCACTGATTAGGTTAATGAGATTTATACATATATATGGGCAGAAACAGTACATATATGGATACATATATGGAAAGATGCATGTACAGTATATGAGTAGAAACAGTGAAGTGACTGGCTGCACTCACTTTCTTCGAAGGTTGTGGACTCGAGTCGCATGACTTAGACTTGACTTGGACTTGAGTCACAAATTTGATGACTTGCGACTCGACTCAACATAATCAAAGAAGACTTGCAACTCGACTAGGACTCGAGCCCTCTGACTTGGAAAGACTTGATATCTTCTAAAACCAAATATCAGAGATGTGCAGCAAATCAACGATTCATTTTACCCAATAAACAATTCATTTGATTTTCAAATCTGCATTTTCACGCTCCACATTCAACCAACCAGACAACCAACCAATCAACTTCCACGAGAGTAGGACCAAGTTTGAAGATCACTCATTTAAGGACGACACAGCCAAAATGATACCAAAGGTAATTTCATTTGGATATAAAGAATACAATATCGAAGACAACAAAAGGATTGCAACATGTAGAACCTGTGGTTCAAAAATTACAGACGCTTTATCAACAACGTCCAATTTTGTGATGCACCTGAAAACCCACAGACAGAGGTATGTTGGGATTGTTAGCTAATGTTCAGTAGCATTTAACTTACCGTATTAGTTGGGTTAGTTAGCTAGCTACTAGGGATGGGACAATATATCGAATTGTGATATCGCAAACCAAAAAAAAAAAAGACAAACCATATCGAGGCAAAACTCGATATTGCGAAATTTGCAACAAATATCGAACATCATAATCCCTCTATCGCTTGATTTGACCCCTACTGAGCTTTTTCTATGCTGTTTATAGGGTTTCCACAAGTCCCTGAAGTGCTTCAAGTTAGCTTTTATAAGTACTTTAACACCTGGAAAATCTTTTTTTTTGTTGAAAAGTGCTTGAAATTAAAACAGAACATTTCTTCCATGTAATGTGTCCATCAAAGATTAGGTGCACTTTATATTCATTGAATATTGTGTCTTTTAATATCCTTCCTGTTCATTAAAGCCAGATAAAAAAGTAAAAACAAATCTTAATTTTAATCACAAACTGCATGGATGTGCTAAAAAAAGAGAGACTTCTCTCTCATTAATAAACCAGGGCACCTGCGCGAGTCTGTGAGATGCTCGTTTCTTGTTAAAGTGACAGCGCCATTTTTGTGCTTGTTAAAGGAATATTCCAGTTTCAATACAAGTTAAGCTCAACTGACAGCAGTTTGTTGCATAATACTGATCACCACCAACAGTAATTTTGACTCGTCTATCCTTTTCTTTAAAAAAAAAAGCAAAACTCTACAGTGAGGCACTTACAATGGAAGTGAATGGGGGCCAATTTTTGAATGTTAAAATACTGTTTCAAAAGTATAGCAACAAGACATAAACAATATGTGTGTTAACATGATTTTTGTGTGATAAAATCGCTTACTAAGCTTTTCTGTGTGAAGTTATAGCCAATTTCATCTTCGTTGCGATGTACTGTAATGTCAACAAACTCTAAAACCCTAACATGACTATAACAATGACAATTTAAACAACTTTACAGCTCAAATAATACATGAGTTTTAACAGAAGAATTAATGTAAAAGCTTTTATAAAATTATAAGCTTCACTTTTCTGTTTAAACCCTTCGAAAACTTGGCCCCATTTCACTTTTATTATAAGTACCTACTGTAACCATGATTTTTGCTTTTTTTCTAAATAAAAGGAGGGACGAGTCGACATTTTGTGACATTATGCCACAAATGCTATCGACTGAGCTTAATTTGTATTGAACACGGAATATTCCTTTAAGACAAACTTGTAACTTTCAAGCACATCCCTAGGCAGAAAAATTGAACTGAGATAGATCGGTGCCCTTAGTGAAAATTTACAGTATATCTCAAATGATATTGAACTGGGAAGTGATGAACATACTTTAAAAGCCTTCCTGATATTAATTTAATATAGTAATTAATACTCGGACACTTATTTGGGAAAAGAGCACTAATGACTTGTTTATGAATTGAAGCTTAAAGTTGAGGACTTGGAACTTGACTTGGACTTGACTTGAGACTTGAATGCAAAGACTTGAGACTTACTTGTGACTTGTAAAAAAATGACTTGGTCCCACCTCTGCTTTCTTCAAGAACCATTGCCAACTATATACAAAATTAACTTTTCACATGTGTTTTAAATTACATTCTGTCCCACCATATTTGCGGCCATTCTGTAGGATCACTCCTTCATGTGCTCATGATTTTAAGTTGATTTGCAATTTATAAAATGGGATGGCTTTAGGAAAAAAAGTTACATGTACAGACATTTTTTAATCATTTGTAGGAACATTTAAGATGATTATGCTCAAGTTTTTATAAACGAGACCCCAAGAGATATGACAACTTGCCCCATTTAGGGTATACAAGTCCCTTTATGAATCTATTAAATTAATCTGTACTTTTTTCTGGGCAGTGACAGTGGAAATGTCCAGTAACTTTTTTATAATCAAGCTTTTAAAGTATGTGTCTGTACAGACAATGGCTTTATATAAATAACCCCAATCGGAGAATATTTCACTGGAGCAAATAGTGTGACAGCTTGCCCCGGTCCCCACACTTAGCCTTAATCTTAATTTAAATAAGCACTGTATCTGTTTCTAAATTATTATTATTATTATTATATAAATAATTTCTTTTAAAAATGGTGTTTTAGTAAGCTGACTCTGGTTTCACATAGTGGAAGAAAATTCACCCTCTTTCAGGGATTCACAAGCATTTGGGCATATCCTGTATAGAAGGTAAGACTGTCCTAGAGGGAGGGGTTTAATTGGAAGCAGGAAAAGTCCAAACACACCCTGCAGTTCAGTCATGTACTATAACCAATAACCACCAGGGGGCATCTGAGAAACCCAGTTATTATTCATGGATGGGTAAATTTAATGTACTTGCAAGTGCACAAATTAAATTTTTATATGTGCATAACACATTGAAGTATTTAATAACTTTTAAGCAATAAATAAAATCTAATCTGGGTAATCATAGAAAGCAGCCTAATTAGCCTTTTGCATTTAGGAAAGTCACACGTGCACCTACAATGTAAAACACAGAGCTATTAATATTTTTCTTGTTCTTTAATCAACCAGCTGAGAACATGAATGTCTAAGAACAATAAAGAGAAAAGAATATGAGTTAGGTTGGCAGGACCTGTGGGATACAGACAAGTGATGTGAATGGAATGGAGTCAAGATGACGAGTTGAGCTAGGTGGACGACGAACTGGAGTGAAGACGGCTGTGCTAGAAGTAGTAAAATAGTTGACCTGTACCTGTTTACTCACCTTAGTCCATGGGTGGGCCTTAATCTGTGGGAATTTGAACTCAGTGTAGTTTGGATTCATTTCCCGTATCTGCTCACGAGTGGGAGTGCCCAGCACCTGGAACAAGACAAGCAGAGAAAGAAAGATATTCACCAGTTAAGCTCATATAAACAGGTCATATTAAAGTTGCCTTGTTAACTTTTGCCCTTAACTACATAATTAATTTTTTGCTACTTCTCAAAGCCTTCAGTGCATAGATTTTATGTTTTTCCCATTTCAGAGCATTCTTATAATTTGAAAACCCATCATAATATTATTTGATTTTTACTGATAATAAAAAAAAACAGTGTTTATATTTGTAGTGTGAAAACAGTTTATATAAAATGTAACAAGTTTTGACTGTCACCTTAGTTGTGCTGTCATTTCTACCAAGACCAACAATTTTTCCACTAAGTTTTATCAAAAGTTAGTGTACTTGACTATCAAGGAGACAAATGTGTCAATAAAGAGCATTCTTGAGGTAAAATATTATGTGATGTGTGAAGCAAAAAAAGAAAAATCAAGGTAAATATCAGTTTTTACTACACGGGTCTCTGGAATCCTCAATTCTGATTTGTTAATGGCACCATCTAGTGGTCTGATATTTCTGAGTAACAACCGCACATCCAATTATCACACTCATCCGTGTATTGCGAGTCATCTTTCCTACTTCTCAGCTCACTGTGCGATCTCTACAAGTAAGCTAATAAAATAATTTCAACTCAAATCAATGTTTTATATGCATTTTTTTATTCATTTGGTATGCAGTCTTGTAATAAACTGGATAATAAAGAGTCAGACAGTCATTACACAATAAACACCAACAGAACTGGAGGTGGAATCTGGCTGTTCAGCAATTTATTTCTTCTCACATAATTACATAATGTCAGTGCAAATCAATATTTTTATGTCCATTTATTTATTTATTTGGTTAGTAGCTGTGTAGTAAGCGGGATATTGTACAGTCAGCTGGTTGTTACTGCTTCACGTCGTGGTCCTGATAACCCTTTTGGGATTTATTCTGCTATAACAACCGGCTGACTGTACATTATCCTTTACATAACACTTGTGTGTCATTTCCAATTAAATTTAGTAAAAAAAAAACAAATGCATGTGAAGTGTGAAAAATGCGTGAAAGTGTGAAAATATAATTTAACAGTGCTTTTTAAGAAAACATAAAATTCTAGCTTGGAATTAGTCTTTCAAGTCAGCCATTGAATTCCAAAATATTTAAAATGTCGTGGCCACCACCGTCCTCACAGAATGCTAATTAAACACAATAAAATTTGAGACGTTTCAGAATAATGACAAGAATGACAAAATTCTCATTTAATGCATGTATATTCACTGTTGGACACAGTTGTCAAATTAAATAACCTTGTGAGTGTAAAAAGTTGGTTTTAAGAGTTTTTCTAAAAACAGGGCCAAAAGTGCCCATAGTTTTAAATCATGTTAACAGTCATGTACAGAACTAACTATCTGAACCTATGAGCTGATTTTGACACAGCAATGTTGTCCTTCCTAAAATCGCACACAAACATTTTGATTACATCAGACAGATGTGTCGGTGTAATGGCGCCAGTACCTTGATGATTTCCACCAGCTGATCCACTCCGCTGTCGCCGGGGAAAATTGGTTGTCCTAGCAACAGTTCCGCAAGCACGCAGCCAGCTGACCACACGTCTGCAGAGAAAGCGGGTCAGAGAGATGGTGAGATTGAGGGAGGGACAAAGCTGATGCTGATCAGGGCATTCTTATTAGCCAGAGGTCAACAACTCGTACACAAAACAAGACTGTATAGAATACATCCTGAACATAATCAGCCTAGTGCATTCACAGCATGTCCTTGCAATGACACGTAAAACAATAAAACATAACACAAGGCTTTAAATATCAATGGTAAAATCCATGAGCTGATTAGTGACCCTTCAGTTCCACAATATTAGCACAGCCCATATTTTCTGAAGGATTGGCTGACAGATATTGATTTTTTATGCTGAATAAAACTTAATGATGGAAAAAGAAAATTGCTAAAATTAAAACTGAAGTGTGTCATTTCTGCACCAGGGAAGAGCCACTAAACAGAATCTGAATTTGCGTATTTCAAATTATAAAAGGAGTAAAAACACAATTAAGGAATAGTTTATAAAAAAAATGCATGGTTTTGCATGGAAGATTGTGGTTGTAGTATGATAAGAGATTGCATACCAATGCTGGAGGTGTAGTCGGTCGCTCCAAAGATGAGCTCGGGCGCTCTGTAGTACCGTGAGCATATGTAGGAAACATTGGGCTCTCCACGTACTAACTGCTTAGCACTGTGAACAAAAAGACATATTGTCACATGTATGACTCTCTGATCGTGTAAAGACTCATTAACACATTAACATATAGTTCAACAAATAACCCTTGAGATACTGAAACTGTAGCTTTTATTCTGCTTTAAACAAGTCAGTTTAATAAGCTAAATAAAATGAGAAGTCAGAACGCAGCTACTTATTAGAGTTGGACTGAAACGAGTGCTTGTCAAGGTAGTAATGGAATTAGCATTTAAAACCGTGAACACTGACACGCTTTAAAGTAATAGTTCACCCAAAAATGAAAATGTAGTTATCATTTACTCACCATCATGTTGTTCGGACCCCATATTATTAGTCATTATTAACTGATAATCTTACTGTCTTCTGGAGCTCTTTAGTCTCATTTGCACTTGTGTTAAATTTAAAAATGGTACTTTTAGAACAACTTCAATTTCCATCTGTTTATCAAACAAAACAATCATACGGCTCCAGAAGACATGTTATATAGTCCATGTATCACATAAACTAGTTTTATGATTCTTTAATATATATTTTGTATAAATCACCATGTACTTTCCTTGTATGGAAAACAGAAGCTTGGACATTCTGTCTAATATCTCCTTTAGTGTTTTATGGAAAAATTAAATAATATGGGGTCAGAACGACATAAGGGTAAGTTAATGATGATTTAACTATTTCTTTAAACTCCATAAGGGGTCTAAATTATAACTACATGATTATTATGATTCTGAAATCAGTTTGGAACATAATTTTTACTGTGTTTAAGGCTACAAGCTATAAAGTCTCCTGAAATCTTAAACTGGGTTCTTTGTGTCGATGTTAAGTTGCTAACACATCTAAAAATATCTCAATGCCACTTCCAGTGTGACTGAAGACTGCTGCAATATCTCTGTCCTCATTCATGAAAAATTTGCAATATTTTTGTCAAAGTGCTAGGTATTCATTAACAAGCTGTTTTCTCACTGTGGACTCACATGACCTAGATTTCTGTCAATTCACATAAAGCAAGTAAGAAATAGATATGTGAATATCACTTCGCCTAAAATCTTCTGTATTATAAACCAGAAAAATATGTCAAGCGAGAAAGGCTGGAGTCAGCACACAGATATCTCAGAGCACAGAGAGGCCATCTGGAGACATAGTGAGGTGTGATATGGGATTTTCAGGTTAAAGGCAGTCAAGTGATACTTTCAGCTCACAGATCCACTGGGACCTGCCCTGGACCTTTGACAGGTTATCAGAAAATGCACTGTCTCCAGTGTATTGGCTATAAAGAGATTACCAACTGACCTGCCAAAGTCACAGAGCTTGAGCACGGCCGTCTCTGGGTCCAGCAAAAGGTTCTGGGGTTTAATGTCCCGATGGCAAATCCCGAAGGAATGGATATAGGCCAGACTCCTGAAGAGCTGGTACATGTACAACTGAAATAATGAGGACAAAAGAAACATCAACAATCAGTTTAGAAAAGGAATTATAAGAACAGGTCACAAAATATGACACAAACTATACCTAAACTATAGCCTTCAACTTTGTTTTCATTGGTTATTTGCAATATCAGATTATTTAAAAGAATGTTCTGGGTTCAAGACAAGTTGAAACTCTATCAACAGAATTTGTGGCATAATGTCAATTACCACAGAAAAATCATTTCAGCTTGTCTCTCAGTTATTAAAAAAAAGAGGTGAAAATAGCAGTTACATTTACAGCACTAACAATGGAAGCACACAAAGCCAGATAGTAAACTAAAATTACAGGTTTTGAAGGTTTAGCCACAAGATTCAAACATTGAGTGTGTTTACATGCACACCAATGCACTTATAACTTGGCATGTGACATTATTTGGTAATATACTATATCACGGTAATTAACTTAATCTTTTAGCCAAATTGTTTAGATTTTCTGATTGCACAGTATTTTTTTTTCCCCATCAGCGAATCAAGATTTAAAACACTTCATGTATGCGGCACACATGACAATGCGCACTCTAATGTAAAAAAAGCAATGTGGACTTGAAGCAAAGAGGAACGCAGCAACCCTTTATCTGCCATCTGAGGGTTTAAGTCGGAAATGTGGAAGTATTATGGGTTCCATAAAAATGCAGAGGGATAGTTGGCTGAAGATGGTTCCCTATCTGTCACTCACTCGACGTTGTGTCGATGTAGTGACACTAGGGGTCACACTTGGGAGCCCGAAACACCTCTGGTCTTTGATAAAAGGCCAATGAAAATTGGCGAGTGGTATTTGCATGCCACTCCCCCGGACATACGGGTATGAAAGGAGCTGGTATGCAACCACTCATTCAGATTTTCTCTTCGGAGCCGAACGGTCATGCTCACTGAGCTGAATTCCCACGACTGTTCATTCACCTCTGCTGGATCATTTCAGCGGCTTCTCCCTCCTCTGCACTGGTGCACTGCAGAGAACGCCCCTGGGCGCTTCAGCAGAAAACAAAGAGAGTATATTTTCCTCTAAAAGACTATATTTCTCTAAAAGAGCGGCACACATGGAACGTCTTTTTAAAGACGCGTCTTTTTAAAGATGACTTTCCAACTGTGTGTTATTCCTGGTTGCGGTCCTTATCTCTCAACTTCGGATGGTCATGATCGCTGTCTTTCGTGTCTGGGCGCGACCCACACGGAGGCAGCGTTTGTGGATGGCGAGAACATGACCATGGCAACGTTGCGGTCGCGGCTTGCTTTCGTAAGGTCCTTCTACCTACGGGTATGAGGCCAGCACGGCCAGCACTGGGGGCGATTTGGGGACCCCAATGGGATCGTCTCCGCCGGGTATCCCCCGCAGACCTCCCATTCCCCAGCACGCTCGTCTGCCCCAGTCGGGCTTTCGGATGAGTTCGCCGGCTCGTCTCACGGCGAGTCTGGCTTCTTGTTCGGAGCCCACGAAGATGATGAGCTCTCGAGTGCAGCATCGGAGAGCGGCCTTGTCCAGTCAGACGCAGAAGCCTCAGCTGGGCTCCCCCCCTCAGGGACAATTGCCCAGTCACAGGCTGATGCCGAAATGACGGACATGCTTTCCCGGGCGGCCGCGAGCGTCGGGTTAGAGTGGAACCATCCGCTCTCCCCTGAGCCCTCGCAGTTTGATGACTGGTTCCTGGGCTCGTGGCGCCGCTCAAAGCAGCCACGCCCCGCTCCAGTGCCTTTCTTCCCAGAAGTGCACGAGGAGCTGACGAAATCGTGGGAGGCACCTTTTACTGCCCGGCCCCGATTCTGCAGTTCCCCCGCTCTCACTACCCTCGATGGTGGGGCGGCCAGGGGAGATACGGTGATTCCCCCGGTGGATAAGGCGCTCACGGTGCACCTATGCCCGCAGAGCGCCGCCACCTGGCACGGACACCCTAAGCTCCCGTCCAAGCCCTGTAGGCTCATGTTGTCCCTGACGGCTAAAGCCTACAGCGCTGCTGGACAAGCCACCTCTGCCCTGCATGCCATGGCTCTCCTGAAGGTACACCTTCAGGAGAGCAGTTCCGCACAGCGACGAACTTCACGAGCGCGGTCTCTCGAAAGAACGATGGTCACGATGGGTAGTTCCAGCCACAGCGACCGAAGGCTCAACCTGGTCGCGGTCTCTCGGGCGGACGATGGCCACATTAGTGGTCCATTTCCCAGGCTGGCCTATTCGGCGACACCGTCGAGGACTTTGCCCAGCAGTTCTCGGCGTTGAAGCAGCAGACGGAAGCTATCCAGCAAATCATGCCCCGGCGTGGCTCAAGATCCCACACCCCGTCTGCTCATCGCCAAGGGCGTCCCCCTGCGGTGACTGCACTGGCTCCGCCGCAGCCCGCCCCTATGGCCCCGGCGTGGAGCCCAACGCAGGAAGCAGATGCCACCCGTCTCACAGTCTGCGCCTAAGAACCTGTGGAGGTCATCAAAGCGCCACTGAGACGGGTGACCCAAGGACGAAGGAACCCACTCACCTGGAGCTAGTAAGAAGACCACTCCATCCCCTGGTGGAGGGCCGGGTGGAAAATCTTTTGGCTTTTTGTTTGATTTTGCCGCATGCCCAAGTGGCTGCGGTACCCAACAGTTCAGCAAAAGAGCGGTTTCCTTCCTCCCTGGGTCACATACCCGGTGAGCATGGTCGTCATCACGACTACCGTCCACTGGTTTTTTCTTGCAGGATTGACACTCCAGCGGTGGTCTTTCCGCCCCTGAGCGCCCAGCTGTGACACACAGCCACCCCTGATGTGGCAGTCTCCACGGGTTACGAGGACAAGCCTCTTCCTCCCCTGTCCCAGGCTGTTCCGGGGGTGGTCACAAGGAGCCAAGTAAGTGCTTCGATGTCCCTAGACTCAGCATGGCCATGATGTGGTGTGGCACCTCGAGCTCCGCCCCGCCGCGAGGCCCCACCTGCCGGTACGTCTGACGACGCTGTCCCCTTGGTCCCCCTTGCGCGGAACTTGGATGCGTGGCTTGTGCTTTCCAATCCATCGCGATGGCTGATCTGGATCGTCCGACTCAGCTACGCGATTCAGTTCACCAGGCGCCCGCCCAAGGTTCAGCGGTATTCACTTCACCTTGGTAAAGAACGAAAACGCTGCTACCTTGCACGCGGAGATCGCTACCCTCCTACGGAAGTGCGCGATAGAACCTGTCCCTCCAGACGAGATGAAGCGGTTTTACAGCCCCTACTTCATCGTACCGAAAAGGCGGTGGGTTACGGCCAATCTTGGACCTGCGAGTACTGAACCGGGCCTTACACAGACTCCCGTTCAAGATGCTGACGCAAAAATGCATTCTGGCGAGCGTCCAGCATCAAGATTGGTTCGCGGCGGTAGACCTGAAGGACGCGTACTTCCAAGTCTCGATCCTTCCTCGACACAAACCCTTCCTGTGGTTTGCATTCGAGGGTCAGGCGTATCAGTACAAAGTCCTCCCTTTCGGCCTGTCCTTGTCTCCTCGCGTCTTCATGAAGGTCGCAGAGGCTGCCCTTGCCCCGTTAAGGGAGGTGGGCATTCGCATTCTCAACTATCTCGACGACTGGCTAATCCTAGCTCACTCTCGAGACATGTTGTGCGCACACAGGGACCTGGTGCTCTCACACCTCAGCCGACTAGGGCTTCGGGTCAACTGGGAAAAGAGCAAGCTCCTCCCGGTTCAGAGCATCTCTTTTCTCGGTTTGGAGCTGGACTCAGTCTCTTTGACAGCGTGCCTTACGAACGAGCGCGCCCAGTCGGTGCTGGCCTGTTTGAAGGCGTTCAAACAGAAAACAGCGGTTCCACTGAAACTTTTTCAGAGGCTCCTGGGGCATATGGCATCCTCGGCGGTAGCCACCCCGCTTGGGTTGATGCATATGAGACCGCTTCAGCACTGGCTTCAGACTCAAGTCCCGAGATGGGCATGGCGCTACGGGACACATCGCGTGATCAATATGCCGGTCTGTCACCGTCTTTTCAGCCCTTGGACCGACCTCTCATTTCTATGGGCAGGTGTTCCTCTAGAACTGGTCTCCAGGCGTGTCGTGGTCACAACAGACGCCTCCAAAACAGGCTGGGGAGCTGTTTGCAACGGGCACGCAGCTGCCGGCCTGTGGATGGGCCCGTGAATGCATTGGCACATCAACTGCCTCGAGTTGTTGGCAATTCTGCTCGCCCTGCAGAGGTTTCGGCCGTTGATCCAGGGCAAGCACGTGTTAGTTCGGACAGACAACACGGCAACGGTAGCATATGTCAACCGCCAAGGCGGTCTGCGCTCTCGTTGTATGTCACAACTCGCCCGCCGTCTCCTCCTCTGGAGTCAGCAGCACTTCAAGTCACTGCGAGCCACTCACATCCCGGGCAACCTCAACACTACAGCGGACGCACTGTCACGACAGGTTACCCTCAGGGAGAGTGGAGACTCCACCTTCAGGTGGTCCAGCTGATTTGGAGTCGATTCGGACGGGCACAGGTGGACCTGTTCGCCTCCCAAGAATCCTCCCACTGCCCGCTCTGGTACGCCCTCACCGAGGCTCCCCTCGGCACAGACGCGCTGACACATAGTTGACCCCCTGGCCTGTGCAAATATGCGTTTCCCCCAGTGAGCCTACTTGCACAGACCCTGTGCAAGGTCAGGGAGGACGAGGAGCAGGTCGTCCTGGTAGCACCCTACTGGCCCACCCAGACGTGGTTCTCGGACCTCACCTACGGTGGTAAACACGATCACTCAGGCTAGGGCCCCCTCTACGAGGCGCCTGTATGCCTTTAAGTGCTGTCTGTTCGCTAAGTGGTGTTCTTCCCGACAGGAAGACCCCCAGAGATGCGCAGTCGGATCAGTGCTTTCCTTCCTGCAGGAGAGGTTGGAAGGGAGGCTGTCCCCTTCCACCGTGAAGGTGTACGTTGCCGCCATAGCAGCATACCACGACGCAGTCAACGGTAAGTCCTTTGGGAAGCATGACCTGATCATCAGGTTCCTAAGAGGCGCCAGGAGGCTGAATCCCTCCAGACCGTGCCTCGTTCCCTCATGGGACCTCTCTGTAGTTCTTCAGGGTCTACAGAGAGCCCCCTTTGAGCCTTTGCAGTCAGCCGAGCTTAAGGCACTCTCCTTGAAGACTGCCCTCCTGACTGCGCTCACTTCCATCAAGATGGTAGGAGACCTGCAAGCGTTCTCTGTCAGCGAAATGTGCCTGGAGTTCGGTCTGGGATACTCTCACGTGATCCTGAGACCCCGACCGGGCTATGTGCCCAAGTTTCCCACCACCCCTTTTAGGGACCAGGTAGTGAACCTGCAAGCGCTGCCCCAGGAGGAGGCAGACCCAGCCCTGTCATTGCTGTGTCCGGTGCGTGCTTTACGCATCTATTTGGATCGCACGCAGAGCTTTAGGATCTCTGAGCAGCTCTTAGTCTGCTTTGGTGCACAGTGGAAAGGAAGCGCTGTCTCCAAGCAGAGGATCGCCCACTGGCTCATTGATGCCATAACTATGGCATATCATGCTCAGGACATGCCGCCCCCGGTAGGGCTACGAGCCCATTCTACCAGGGGTGTAGCGGCTTCCTGGGCCCTGGCCAGGGGTGCCTCTCTAACAGACATTTGCAGAGCAGCAGGCTGGGCAACACCCAACACCTTTGCAAGGTTCTACAACCTCTGGATGGAACCGGTTTCGTCCCAGATAGTGGCACACAATACAAGTGGATAAGCCTGGGATAGCCGGCCGGGTGTATCGCTTGCACATAGCGCCTTCCACCTCCTTTTGAGCTGAAGACGTGCGCCATTAATTCCCAGTATTGTTCATAAGTTTTGTTCCCTGGTTGACTTCCTCCGAGCCCTGTGGCAGTCGAGTTTTCGGAGAGACTCGCTGCCGGCCCAGTACACATGCTAACTAAGAGTCCTGTTCTGGGGTAGGTGCTCTGCATGTGGCGGTTCCCTGTAAGGCTAATCCCATGCGATGTATATCTTCCGCTAATTTGTTTCCCTGTTGGCAAACTGCGTCTTCCTTGGGCAGAGCCCCTCTGCCCCAGTCTCCATGTTTGTAGTAACTCCTCCCACGTTGGGTAGGATCTACCTTGAAGACTCTCCACATGGTTGGAAAGACCATGTGACGTATTCTTCCACTTAACCCCTCTCTTCTGGTGAGGTGTGGTCTCTGCGGTGTCTTCCCCTTGGGAGGGACACCCCCCAACTTGACCTGGCGGCCCAGTCAGATAATACCCCTTCTTTTTTAGGGAGTGGAAAAAGAGAGGGGGAAAAGAGGCCACGACTAGGTTAGCCTGTCTCTATCTTTTGGGTAGTCGACTTGTCCCCAAAGGGCCGTTCAACACTCATAACTATGCTGGGGGAGGTTACGTGTCGACCTGGTGTGCTGGCTATGAGGCACACAGTAGTCTGCCCACCACACACTGCCAGTTCACGTAACACAGTTCAGCCAGTTGTGGCGTTTCGTATAGGGACCTCTAGTGTCACTACATCGACACAACGTCAAGTGAGTGACAGATAGGGAACGTCATGGTTACTTGTGTAACCTCCATTCCCTGATGGAGGGAATGTGACATTGTGTCCCTCCTGCCACAATGCTGAACTACCCGCTGAAATGGACGGACCTTATATCGGCTCCTCAGCATAAAACCTGAATGAGTGGTTGCATACCAGCTCCTTTTGTACCCGTATGTCCGGGGGAGTGGCATGCAAATACCACTCGCCAATTTTCATTGGCCTTTTATCAAAGACCAGAGGTGTCTCGCGCTCCCAAGAGTGACCCCTAGTGTCACTACATCGACACAACGTCTCGTTCCCTCCATCAGGGAACAGAGGTTACACAAGTAACCATGACATTTCCCTTTGTGTAAAACATGTGGCAGAAAAGTGGCAGCGAAACACTGGAACACCTCCAACATGTTCGCTCATCTGCGAGACAGCTAAGTTGTGACAGTTATGCTCATTTTTCCAAACTGTTTTTGAAAACTGAGAGACAACACTATAAGAGATAATTAGCTAAGTGACAACTAAGAGGACAAAGAAAGTGAACTGTTGTTGCCATTTGCAGATGTGTAGCTTGCTTTCAAGTGGACGAAGTGTAGTTCGCTAAAACTCCGCTAGCTACACAGTAACGTTTGCATCTCGTAGTAACAACTAAAATACAGCTGGAATCTCCTGTAATTAATAATGGCAATGTGGCACAATGCTGATTTCAATATTAATTTCAAGTTTGAATGCAACGCATTCGTACGTTGCCATATAGTGTTAGTGAACTTGTGGTTATTATATTTGTAGCTAGTGCTTCGCAATATATTAGCAACTGGCTTGCTATCCAGAAAAAAACATGCATACTATTGTTGTAGCTTAGTAGCTGGCTTGATAAAATTAGTCTAGCCTTACTTTAACATTAGCGTCAACAAGACAAGTTGTAGGTCTGTACTGATCTGTAATGATCAGTGCCCCCCTGACATAATGACCATTTAAATATGACATCAACTTAATGTATCTGTGGTGTTGGTGGTAGTTTTTTAAATGTTCATGGTTCTTTCAAAAGTTCTTTATTATCTGTTAGTTTAAAAGGCCAGTTTGGTATTGAAACAGTAATTAAACTTGTAATTAAGAGAACAATAAAATTTGTTTGTTGTTCAACCTGTTTTTGTAATGTAATTCAATACCATTATAATACCGTATACCATGATAAAAGATTCAGAAATTATCGTGATGTGAAAATGTTATGCCGTCACATGCCTACTTATAATTACCAGAAATCAGCATATTTAATCATTTTGACAATGCAAGAAAACCATGTTTACAAGAGATCTGAAATCATGTGATTATTCTGTGCTTTTGACGTCAAAATGTAAACACAAAACTTGCAAAAATTGTGTAATCCGGTAACAACATTAGTAAAGGTGTTTAAATGCAATGCAAAACTGGGGTAATCTGCAAAAATGTAAATGTGCTGATTGTTTTTTGCTTGAACCATTTATGATGTTACCCTGACAAACAAAAATGTTTAAGGTCTTTACATGCCCTTGCACGTTGTTGGCTTACTTAACATAAAAAATGCAAGAATGTGCATGTAAATGCACTCAGTATACGTGTTGGCATGAGACTAGTGTGATAGAATTGCTAACTGACCTAGTTTGTGTAAAATTATATCCAATCTTTCAACTGGTACTGTATATCGTGTTACATTCGCACAATACAAAAACTACTAAAAGGGGCGTGCCATAGCTATCTCCAAAGCATTGTTTACATGCAAAAAACGGCACCCATAGAAAATTACATTGGTAACCCATTACCATAAATTCATCCCCTTAGAAAAGTATTCCCACCTCAAAAAGGACATTATACGTAATAATTAAAGTGCTTTAACAAAAAAAGCTTTTTTCTGCACTTACAATGGTATACTTTCCTTGCGTGTTTTATTTTTCTTTATAACTGATTTTTCCTTTTTAAAAAAAAACTATCAATATAACTATTAAAATGTATTTGTTGTGGTAATCAACATTATGTCACAAATTCTCTCTATAGAGCTTAAATTGTACTGAACATACATTTGTTTAAATTACATTTAATGGATAAGGTCTACACATACTGTATAATTGCATCCCTATACATTTAGGTGTGCACTTGTGTGTGTTTGTTTATTCATGCGACATCCTGCCAATAGCAGGAAGGATATAGTTCAACACACAACACAAAGGAGTGATGATGTCATCACAGCAGTCAAGATAGTAATGACGCAGAACTGCACAGGAGGACAGGGAAAAATGCCAACACACTAGACTAACTGCTCAAATACTCACCAGAAGAACATAACCTCAGATTTTACATTACACTAGTACATCACATTTCTCATGTGTGGTTTGTATCACAGTTATGTGGTCACGGTTTCGTTTTGGTAAATTTGGTAAAGGGGTGCATAGATTAAATGATTTTGAGGGAGATCAGATTGTCAAGATATTTACTTTAAAGCTATATGCTGCAGCAAAATGCACCAAAATGTTTAATTATAGCCAGAAATGTATTTGTGAGACATCAACATTTATTGATTCTATTGATATAGATAACAAATATGATCAGTTCTGTTTTCTCTGTACATATACAGTACATATTCACTATAGATATACCGTGGGGTGCAAAAGTCTGAGACCACTAGTGAAAATACTTCTATTTTGCTTTATTCTAATGTGATACTTTTATATACTCACCTTTACATAAACCATGGGAAGGGTCTGCTTAGCACGGCTGTAGTGTCTTGCCACTCTGTACACAGTCTCAGGAACGTAGTCCAGAACCAAATTTAGATACACCTCATCTTTCTGTGGACAGAGAACAATAAAGCAAATGCTTTACGAGTCAGAGAGCACACACAGTTAAAAATGCTCTATAGCAAATCCATATAGAACTGAGTGAATCTATATATAAAGCATGCTTTGTATGGAGGAGGATAATGGCTCTGAGTCAAAGTCTATACTAAAAATGTCCCATACACCACATCCCTGCATATATCTCTGTGACTTCACCATCGCTGAACTCCCAGCCAGTGCATCATTAAATAAGCTGCTATGGTAAATGCACAAAAACACAATTCTGGCATGATGTCATTGTGGACGTTGACAGCAATGCATTGTGTCGAATTCTACCTGAAAGCAAGCGATGATAATGCCTGCCATCTATACATAACATAAATGCTCAGACATTGATGTCATATCCTGCTGAGGAACTAAAAAAAGCAGAACTGAATGGGGTGGCCTGCAGCGCCACTCTGACCCTTTGTCTGATGTCACATCCCATCTTTTACGCCCTTCTTCCTTCCTCCACATGTTCCTTAAGCTCAGAGAGTAAACTATATCAGCTGGTCTTCATCAGCCTGAGCTTATTTACTGTAACCATGACCCAAAATGTCACAGTGCAAACTGACCTTTACATTACTACCCCAGTGACTGATCGGCTGCTGGTCGCTCAAATATAAATGACAAGATACTTAAAATATATGAGGAATCTTTTTTCTTCTCTTTGCATCTCTTTTTCCGTTTTGACCCAGCTGACTGATAAGTGGTCTCTAATAACAAATGGTTGATGTCATTGACAAAAGATTTCCTAAAAAAAAGGGAAAACCTAAACTAGCCCCCAACTGTGGTGTGCAGCTAAAATTAGTCCCAGTGATGACTCACTCTCCATCCCTGCTACGGCAACAGCAACTCATCCTCAATTACAGCTGATGGGAAAAGCTTTGAGGTGATTGGCTCTTGTGATGCTCCTGCTGGATAACAGGGCCATCAGATTGGCTGCTTGTCTGTGGTCACATGACTTTTGGAGTGTGTGATTGGATGATCTTGTGCTCACTGCGCCATAACCTACATCTCCCTCAGTGAGTGAGCCACAGGTAGATACTCATGCATCCCCAGGCCCTGCTATTACAGACTCCCACTAACAACTCCTATCTGAGCCAAGCGCACCAGCAGATGATGCTGTATAAACTAACCTGAGTGCGCTTCTGTGCCTTCACACAACTAGTAAAATTAGAGGTCGACCGATAGTGGATTTTGCCAATACCAATAACCAGGGACTAAAAAGGGTTCAAGGAACGAAAATGAAAACCGAAAACGAACACAAATTTTTGCAGAACGCAACCGAAATGGGAAAATTTTTTGATTGTTTTTTATTTCACCTCTAGAGGCCGCTACTGTAGATCAAAGCTGTAGAATCCTCCAGCGCCGGTTGCAGAGAAAAAAAAAAACAAAAAAAAAAAAACACTATCGGCAACTATCGGCACCGATTAAACTGGAAAAAAATGAAATATCGGTCTACAGACAAATTATAACTACACACATGTCATGTGTGTCTTGTGAAACATCAGACCTTCCTAAATGCAGTGCTACTCCATTCATATACTGTATGTGATAGTTACATAAGATCCCCAGATCTGTGCCTCGACACAATCCTGTCTCGGAGGTCTACAGACAATTCCTTGGACTTCATGGCTTGGTTTGTGCTCTGACATGCACTGTTAACTGTGGGACCTTATATAGACAGGTGTGTGCCTTCCCAAATCATGTCCAATCAACTGAATTTACCACAGGTGGGCTCCAATCAAGTTGTAGAAACATCTCAAGGATGATCAGTGGAAACAGGATGCACCTGAGCTCAATTTTGAGTGTCATGGCAAAGGCTGTGAATACTTATGTACATGTGATTTTTTTTTTCGTTTTTTTTTTTTTTAATAAATTTGCAAAGATTTCAAACAAACTTATTTCACATTGTCATTATGGGTTATTGTTTGTAGAATTTTGAGGAAAATAATGAATTTAAGCCATTTTGGAATAAGGCTGTAACATAACAAAATGTGGAAAAAGTGAAGCGCTGTGAATACTTTCCGGATGCAATGTATAGGTTGATCAATCTACAGTTTACAGAAGTTTACATACACCTTAGCCAAATACATTTAAACTCAGTTTTTCACAATTCCTGACATTTAATTGTAGAAAACCTTCCCTGTCTTAGGTCAGTTAGGATCACTACTTTATTTTAAGAATGTGAAATGTAGAATAATAGTAGAGAGAATGATTTATTTCAGATTTTATTTCTATCATCACATTTCCAGTGGGTCATAAGTTCACATAGACTTTGTTAGTATTTGATAGCATTGCCTTTAAATGGTTTAACTTGGGTCAAATGTTTTGGGTAGCCTTCCACAAGCTTTTCACAACAAGTTTCTGGAATTTTGGCTCATTCCTCCAGACAGAACTGGTGTAACTGAGTCAGGTTTGTAGGTCTCCTTGCT
This sequence comes from Myxocyprinus asiaticus, assembly GCF_019703515.2. Taxonomy (NCBI): domain Eukaryota; kingdom Metazoa; phylum Chordata; class Actinopteri; order Cypriniformes; family Catostomidae; genus Myxocyprinus; species Myxocyprinus asiaticus. Next base: position 12,695,404 of record NC_059354.1, on the reverse strand, counting down.
CGCACACGCTTTTTTAGTTCTGCCCACAAATTGTATCGGACTGAGGTCAGGCTTTGTGATGGCCACTCCAATACCTTGACTTTATTGTCCTAAAGCCATTTTACCACAACTTTGGAGGTATGCTTGGGGTCATTGTCCATTTGGAAGACCCATTTGCGACGAGCTTTAACTTCCTGGCTGATGTCTTGAGATGTTGCTTCAATATATCCACATAATTTTCCTTCCTAATGATGCCATCTATTTTGTGAAGTGCACCAGTCCCTCCTGCAGCAAAGCACCCCCACAACATGATGCTGCCACCCCCATGCTTCACGGTTGGGATGGTATTTTTCGGCTTGCAAGCCTCACCCTTTTTCCTCCAAACGTAATGATGGTCATTCTGGCCAAACAGTTCAATTTTTGTTTCATTAGACCAGAGGGCATTTCTCCAAAAAGTAAGATCTTTGTCCCCACGTGCACTTGCAAACTGTAATCTGGCTTTTTTATGGCAGTTTTGGAGCAGAGGCTTCTTCCTTGCTGAGCAGCCTTTCAGGTTATGTCGATATAGGACTTGTTTTTCTGTGGATATAGATACTAGTACCTGATTCCTCCAGCATCTTCACAAGGTCTTTTGCTGTTGTTCTGGGATTGATCTGCACTTTTTGCACCAAACTATGTTCATCTCTAGGAGACAGAATGCATCTCCTTCCTGAGTGGTATGATGGCTGCGTGGTCCCATGGTGTTTATACTTACGTACTATTGTTTGTACAGATGAACATGCTACGTACAGGTGTTTGAAAATTGGTCCCAAGGATGAACCAGACTTGTGGAGGTCCACAATTTTTTTTTTTCTGAGGTCTTGGCTGATTTCTTTTGATTTTCCCATGATGTCAAGCAAAGAGGCACTGAGTTTGAAGGTAGGCCTCAAAATACATCCACAGGTACACTTCAATTCAGTACACCTCCTATCAGAAACTAATTGGCTAATTGCCTAAAGGCTTGACATAATTTTCTGGAATTTTCCAAGCTGCTTAAATGCACAGTTAACTTAGTGTATGTAAACGTCTGACTCGCTGGAATTGTGATATAGTCAATTAAAAGTGAAACAATCTGTCTGTAAACAATTGCTGGAAAAATTTCTCATCTCATGCAGAAAGTAGATGTCCTAAACAACTTGCCAAATCTATAGTTTGCTAATATTAAATCTGTGGAATGGTTAAAAATGAGTTTTAATGACTTCAACCTAAGTGTATGTAAACCTATGACTTCATCTGTATATCAAGGGCTAAAAATGGCTCAAGGAACAAAAATGAAAACGAAATATGTTTTTTGCAGAACGTAACCGAAAACAGGAACAAAGTGATTTTCAATTGTTCTGGAGTGAAAACGTTATTTTTAAATGCTGGTAACCGGTTATAACTGGTTAATTTCATTCCGATAATTTTTTCACAAAACCAAATGCCAAATGGTTTATCACAGTAAATTTGATAACAAATGAAACATTTGCTTTGATCCTGAAGGAAACTGCTGCATCACACATTTATTTGCCTAATTGCCCATTGTGGATGTTGCAATCTGTGAATGAAGGCCTTTTTAACAACTAATAGGTCATTCTTACACAGATTTGATTCTGCCAGGTTTTGACTTGTGTGGTGGATTTTATGCTGATAAATCCACCACACAAGAAAAAATTGAATTGCTTTTTTTCCGCTTATTTTGGTGAGGCAAGTGACTTATTTTGGGCTTGTTGTTCCAGACCAGGTTGCTTGTTTCTCTTGCAGATCTGTAACACTGCAACTGGTATTTCACCAACCTCTTAGTGCAGAGTACTGTCATTTTAAATAGAATGTCATTAACTGTTCTTTTATTTTGTTCTAACCGGTAACCTTTTGGAAAGGAGGCTGTGGAACTTCTGAGCCAAAACGATCCGATAGGAAAAACATTCAATTTTTAGTCCCTGATCTATATATCGGTATATCAATATATGATGGTATATCGGCCAAACAATCTGCCGATATTTGGCAATTTTGAGTTTATCTGCATTGGGTGCTAAATGTGCCCACTTGATCGATTAACAAAAGTGGTCATTCTGCCTAGTGTCAGTTCCAAAATTGACCAATGGCCAGTCAATATTTGTATGCGTTACACGCACTGTGCGAGACGTACCGTCACACAAAAAAACTAAGTATACTTTGACCTTTAGACTATGATCTGTCCAGTGACAGACAGGCTTGCCTCAACTCAGATTAAAAGAAAACAGGGTGAGACTTGTGTGGCTCCACTGTAAGGAAAATTCTGCAGGCAATAAATATGGGAGTGAGAGATAGGATTGGTGGTTGTTAAGGCCCGGCAATCTCAGCTGCCCATCTCTAAAGACTCTACTGTAACACCATCTCCTACACCATTTCATAAATAGACTGTTTTAACTGGCGTATGATCTGTCAGTTAAGCTCAAAGTCTTTGCTCACGTCATCTGAATTTGCTAACACACCACACACACACACACACACACACACACACACACCTTTAGCTCTTGCTTTCTTTTAAAACCTAGTCAGCTGCCAAGTAAGCAGCATTTTAAGATATCTTAGGCAGATTCCACTTGTGAAGGCTGTTCCAAAAAGGTAGGCAACATGATTATGCTAGTGCCTAATATGATACCTTTTTAAACCAAATTATAAGTCAGCACTGCTTGTATCCTTCACAAAGAAGACAATCTGATAATACAATGCAAAGTGGACGAAGTGAGAGAAATGTTGATTATAAATATAATTAGTTAAATGCTGAAAAGTGTTGATTATTGTCAATTAGTATCGAGTATCGAAAATTTTTGAAATCTATTTACTAGCCAATATGTGTTTGCTTTATATCTCATATATAGTTTTTATGTTTATAAGCATATCACGTTAGCTTAGCAACATGCTAACAGCAAACTACAGGTCTGTTACCCAACCCGAGGCCAAACTATATACAGTATAATATTAAATAAATCACACCGAACGTATTTTTGCATGTGTCTGCACTGTTTTCAATTGTTTTCTATGTAAACACTTGCTGGACGGTTGTCTTTGACCATTCCGGCACTTCTCGCTGTTTTTTTCTGCATCTCACACAGGACCACAGCATCCTTTAGATAAGTAAAAAACTTGACTTAAAACTTAATAAAAAAAAAAAAAAAAAGCATTTTGTATCTGGCTAAGGCTTAAAATTTGATGTTACCGGTCAGGTCGGGTCACACAGTCTCAGTTACGGGCCAGTTTCAAGTTTAAACTTGCCCATGCAGACCTCTACAGCAAACTCTGTTGAAACCAATTGTAAGTTGCTGCCTGTGTAGAGCATTCCAAATCAGTCATTTATTAGGTTACATTTCAGTTAGGATGCTGCCTTAGAAGGCAAATGAGTGAGAATCATGTATAACGTGGTCTGGGATCGGGCTCAAGAGCAGAGTACTGTCTGCTTTATATTACAACAATATTGTTAATTATGCACTAAAAAAATATTTTAGCCTATTTTTAAGATTTACGCATTTCAATTTCATAACAAAATTCCATCAAATTGAATTGTTTAATGTTTAATTAAATTAAATTAATAAAAATAAAAACTTTTTTTTTTTATATATATATATATAATTTTTTTTTTTTTGAAATACTCAATTCAATTTGATGGAATTTTGCTATGAAATTGAAATGCATAAATTTTAAAATTATATTTTTGAGTGTGCCACTTAGTTGAAGGTGAGCTGAGATGGAGCAGACCATGTTCAGACATGACGTCCAAAATTCTCTTTTCAAGCCTGATTTTAATCCATGCTCCCTCCCCAACACTACGTCATCTGTCCATGTCATCTCTCCACGTTATTTCTCCACAAGGCGCTCTGGGCTCTGATTTCATGGTGGTTTACACTAGGCCTACAACCAAGCAGCTCCGAAAAATACAGCAGGGAGAAGCTAACAGTCTACTGCCTGTTCGCTGAGTGTGGTGCTAATGGGGGTCACATAGATGTGCATGTGTTTTACAGTATATACTGTGCAAACGTATAAATATGTCAACCAGTAGAGATTCTGCTATACTTTTTATGCCACGGTATATAAGGGCAACCTACAAATGTAGGTTGCTTATGGTTGCCAACATTGCAGCTTTGTGCATAAATATTGAATTCAACAAATGTGCAATCACGTGTGTATAATTCTATTTTTTTGGCTTCAAATGTGGCTCATTCATTCATATTTGTAATGTAATTACAACGTGATTATATATTACTGTATATATATATATATATATATATATATATATATATATATATATATATATATATATATATATATATATGAATTATATAACGTGAAGCTGTTTTTGCTAATCTTTTGGTTAACAACCATCAAGTTCTTGATGAAAAGAGAAAATAATAAAATGTAAGGTACTTAGGGTTATCCAAAAAAATAGGCATTACTACATGGCTATGTAATATATAATGCATTTTTGGGTTGAATTTCCAGGAAAAATAACTATATTGTGACACTGTATTTCATTACCAAGATATAAAATGACTGGAATTGTGATATTGATTTTGGCAATATTTGAGGAAGCAAATAAGGAGAAGGTAAAGATGAAAACTAGAGAAAGTGAGAATGACAGGGTGAATTACTCACACCTAAAATGCTCATTATGAGTTCTTGGGGAACAGCTCTTGCAAACGAGATGTCTGAGGTTTTCTGACTGGCTTGTTTAATGAGGAACGATCAATTCCTGCATTGACACGAATACAGTGTCTGTCACATGTGTTAAGGGCTTGGGTTGTCCCTGTGCTTGTCAGGCTACAGAAAGCAATCCACAACTTAAAGCTGTGGTGAGTGGACCCAGGAGAGCAGATCATTAATATATTCAGTAAAGGTGTAGTGTAATTTCTGTGCGAATAGCAGCTCCAAACCGAATCGCAAAAATAGATTCTTACATTTTCTGTGTTTTTTTGTGCATTGCTATGCAGTTGCTAGGTCGCAATGTGTTTGCTTACGGGTCCAAGTCAAAATAGCCCATCCCAATTCGTTATGATATTCTGGTCATTAGATATGGCTTGGACCAGAAATTCAAACAAACCATCCCCATAGTCTCGAAAGATATGTCCCAAATGACGTACCTTACACTGTGTACTTATACTATGCACTCGGCCATCAGTATGAATTTTCAAAGTGTAGTTTCATTTCAAATAGAAAACGAAAGGTTTTTTATTACTACACGGAAGCATTCACCGTTTTTCAGCTTAAGGAAGTGACATTTCAAACGCAAGTAACGCATTGCCTCTAGCTTTAGAGCATCGGCTAATCCCAGTCCAACACTAATATCTCAAATAATGTACATATTCATACAGCGTGGGGTGATGGTAAAGCATTCAACTCATGCTCCTGTAGCTCAGTTGGTACAGCAAGGCGCTAGCAATGCAAAGTCATGGATTCGATTCCGAGGAAACACACAAACAGATGAAACCTACCTCACGAGCACTTTATTAGGAACACTATGGTCCTAATAAAGTGCCCAGCGTGGTCTTCTGCTGTTATAGCCCATCCGCCTCAAGGTTTGATGTGTTGTGCATTCTGAGATGCTATTCTGCTCACTACAATTGTACAGAGGGGTTATCCGAGTTACCATAGCCTTTTTGTCAGCTCGAACCAGTCTGGCCATTCACGGTTGACCTCTTTCATTAACAAGGTATTTCCATCCGCGGAACTGACACTCACTGGATGTTTTTTGTTTTTGGCACAATTCTGAGTAAATTCTAGAGACTGTTGTGTTTGAAAATCCCAGTAGATCTGCAGTTACAGAAATACTCAGACCAGCCCGTCTGGAACCAACAATCATGCCACAGTCTAAACCACTGAGATCATATTTTTCCTCATTCTGATGGTTGATGTGAACATTAACTGAAGCTCCTGACCCATATCTGCATGATTTTATGCACTGCACTGCTGCCACACGATTGGTTGATAGGATAATCGCATGAATAATAGTGGTGTAAATCAGCAGTTTCATCACGATACGATTTTGAATCGATTCTCTACGCCAGCGATCCGATGTTTGCCAATACCTCAAAGTCTGCCATGATACAATTCTGATTCGATTCAGGGGAATGTGATCGATATTATGATATCATGTGCCTATTTTGCACAATTACATTTGTCAAAAATGCAACCAAAATATAATTTTTATGATGAGGTGTTTTCAGCGTACGAGTAGCCGGCTTCACACACTGATTTTGAAGCACAAAGCACATGCAGGTTTTATATTATTTAATTAAATTGCCGCCTTTTGTGGTTAAATAATCACATTTTGACATATCAAGATTTTAATTTGATTAATCGTGCATTAAAACATTCATTTTCATCCCAAATATGTAAAATTCCGTGACATTCCACATTTTATAACTAATGCAATTTTTTTATGACTGGATTCAGTGATTCTATCCGTGTTTTCCGCATAGCGGTACCATATGGTCCTTCATGTGGTAATGTCGGTGTAAGCAGAGTCTGATCATTAAATTATTGAAAATGTCTTTATATACCGAGGTGTAAAGGCCGCATCACCATGCTACCACCTCGCGGTGTGAATTTATATATTTTTTTATCTGCAGCCTGACCGTCGTCGTTGTCTAAAGTTAACAACACAAATGTTTTTGTTGTTAACACTACAGCAGCGTTAGAACTAAAAACAAAATGTGCATGTAACACGAGGTAAAAGGGAAAGGAGGAGGTGAGAACCGGCTTAACAATATAAATAATATTTAATGGTTAACTTAAACAAAAAGACAAACACATACAGGGCAGCTGCCTGTAGCTCTCTCTCCCCCGAACTGTCACCTCTGGCCGCCTTTATGCCTCTCGTCGGCTTGATCAGCCTGATTATGGGCCGGGCATGCGTCATCACGACCCGGCCCCGCCCTCCTCCTTGCCACACTCCTCCATCCTTTGCTTCAGCCCGAGGAGCCCCCGGCATGACGTACACCCCATCCCCCCCCCCCTTCTCAGACCTGGGAGGGAGACAAGGGGAGGGAAAAAAACAACAACAAAAAAAGAGAGGGAAAGGCCAACACGGAGCGACAGCGGGAGAGAGAGGAGAGAGAAAAAAACATACTCGCTGGTTCTCTGACACGCCGTCGTCCGGTCCTCGACCACTCCACCCTCTGGCGGACGACAGCCACTCCTCCCCGGGTGGATTGGAGCGAGTCCTCCAACCCCTGGCGGACAGAACGCCCCGCCGCGTTTCGGCGGCCGGTAGGGAACTCCTCCGCCCCTGGCAGCGGCTCCACCACTCCAGGCGGCCGGCAGCGAGCCCCTCCGTTCCTCTGCGTCCAGGCAGTCGGCAGCAACTCATCCGTCCACCGGCGGAAGGCCGCGGCTGCTCTTTTGGGTGGATGGCAGTGGCGAGGACTCCACGACAGCACATCCCTCCTCCTTCCCGGGCTTCGGCACCAATGTAACACGAGGTAAAAGGGAAAGGAGGAGGTGAGAACCGGCTTAACAATATAAATAATATTTAATGGTTAACTTAAACAAAAAGACAAACACATACAGGGCAGCTGCCTGAAGCTCTCTCTCCCCCGAACTGTCGCTTCCGGCCGACTTTATCCCTCTCGTCGGCTTGATTAGCCTGACTGGGGGTGGGCATTCGTCATCACGGCCCGGCCCCGCCCTCGTCCTTGCCACAGTGCACTATTTCAATACTTGTACATGTAACAAAAACCTTGTCAGCGACACAATCAAACAGTTTTATTATACTAAAATATTTTCCAGGACAAATCATTATTTTCCAGGACAAAATTCCAAGTTTTCCAGGATTTCCAGGATGCGTGAGAACCCTGAGGTGTTTTCTCTTTACCTCGTCAGCTCTGTTCAAAATATCGGGGCTCTATAACCATTTGACATGGCTGAATTGCTCCAAAGCGCTTTAAAAGCTAAAATTCTCATGCAGAATTCAAATGTGTTGCATGCGCCATAATATTGAGGGAAACCCGATTTAATTGCGCATGTGAGCCGCTCTGCGCTATCCTGTCACCGTAGCTCACAGCCCGGTTGACAAGCAGAGCGCAACTTCAATCACTCCGCGCACATACGTGTCCCACATGAGAAGCATATTTAGCGATTATAAAGCGAGATAGATATCATAAGGTTGCTGCATCGCATGACAGAGGAGTTTGGACGTGACTGGTATAAGAGCGTTAAAAATAAAGGTGCATCTTAAAAAAACTTACATTGAACTTTACGCGTTGTATCAATGACATCGCATCGTTAGTTAATTGAACGATGCATCAATCCAGATTGATGGATCGTTACACCCCTAATGAATAAGTACTGTCTGGATTACAGTGAGGCACGAGGCACTTACAATGGAAGTGAATGGGGGCCAATTTTTGAATGTTAAAACAGTCACTTTTTTAAAAGTATAGCCACAAGACAAACATAAACAATATGCATGTAAACATGATTTTTGTGTGATAAAATAACTTATTAATCTTTTTTGCGTAAAGTTATAGGCAATTTTACAACTTTGTAATGTCAACAAACCCTAAAATCCTAAAATTGTAAAAACTGTAAATATGACAATTTAAACAACTTTACAGCTCAAATAATACACACGTTTTAATATAATAATTAATGTAAATGCTTTTATAAAATTATAAGCTTCACATTTCTGCCTTTAAAGCCTCCAACAACTGGCCACATTCACTTCCATTGTAAGTGCCTCACTGTAACCCAGATCTTTGCTTTTTTTTTTTTTTAAAGAAAAGGAGGGACGAGTCAAAATAATTTTTGTGGTAATCAACATTATGCTACAAATGCTGTCGATTGAGCTTAACTTGTATTGAACCCAGAACATTCCTTTATGTTGCTTTGGAGAAAAGCATCTGCCAAATGCATATATGTAGACTAGCATCAAGTCACCCCACCAAGGGCAAGCTGCAATCTCGCAACAAGTGTATACTTTTGATAATTGTATATTTTATTTAAAACTCACAGTTCAACAACAGTATTTTCTTGAACATGAACATTAGGCTACTGAACCTCACATATTAAAAAAGTAATAAAAACTTAAAGTTCAACTTCCTTTGTTAACACATCTCTGGTATTAATGTCACGTAAACTTCCAATGTTAACACATCAATTCATTTCACGTAAACTTAACTTGTAGCCTACTGTTAACACATCCCTGGCATTAATTTCACATAAATGTCCACTGTTAACACATCTCTGATATTAATTTCATGCAAACTTAACTTCCACTGTTAACACATCAATTAATTTTTGTAAATTTAACTTCCACTGTTAACACATCCCTGGTATTAATTTCATGTTCTGACTCATTCAGGATATGCAGCTAGCCTACATGTTTTTATTTAAAAAGATGAGCCGGTCTACATGCTCAGGTGAAATTTGAGTTAACAGTCTTTTCATAACTAGACCTGCGGTGGAAAAAACGCGTTCCGCTGGCACAGAGGTCGCAGGAATGGACAAATACCACTGAGCAAGGACACTCAGCTTTCTGTACCTTTTCTCATTTACCTGCCACCACACTGAGGTAGCTCTCGATTTCGTTGTGCTGCGAACAAACATCACTGGTGCTGTAATCCTCTCCAAACAGAGTGTGGAGAGCTGTTGCTGCCCCAGATTGAAAGTCTCCATGTTCAACGTCGCCATGTTCGGCAGCACCTACGCTTTCTGGAACGGTGTCACAAAGCTGTTGCAGTTTCTCCTTTACTCTCTGTCGAAGCTCTGGCTCAAGACACTTGAGATGTTTGTGCCTTGGGTCTAATGCTGAGGGGACCAGAGATAGGGCCACTTTCTCTGCATCTTGCAGGTCAACTGCGCATATGCGCCATTTCAGAGACTCTGCCATGGATGTTTTGAAATCAGACACTCTCTGAGACTCTCCGCTCTGTACATTAAGGTGCCTGGTGATGAGGCTATTTGTGATCGGATACACCATTGAAATGCCCACATGTGTCTCAGTACACATTGCAGTTGTGGTACACTTCAAAGACTGGATCACTGGAGTCAAATCTTCTATAGTTTGTCAGTGCTCATCTGTCAGCTCAAGTGTCCTTGCATCTGACAGTTTCGTGACATTACGATCTGAGAGAGCAGCTGACACAGCCCACCTCTGTTCGAGGAGACGTTCAAACATGTCACAGACCGAATTCCAGCACGTACGACAACACTGAATCAGTTTGTGTTCGGGTAGGTTTTGTTGTTTTTGTTTTTGCTTGAACGATGTTGTGGCTACTGTGCTGTGGTGAAAATGTGCAACCAATCGGCTGCTTGCAGCTATCACACGGCTCAAACTAGCAACACTGAGGCCCTCATTAATTGCAAGCTGAAGTGTGTGGGCAAAGCAAGGCACTGATTCCTATAGACCTCGATTCGCCAGAACCATATTACTTGCGTTATCATGAACACATGCTAACACTTTCTCAGACATCGACTGCCACTTTTCTGTTGCACCCTTTAGATAGTTAGCTATGTTCACCTCTTCGAAGGTCTATGTCTTTCTTCGAAGCATTTCTAATACTACACTGTGAGTTTTCCATTCACTGATGTAGTGGCATGTTAGTGTTATATAGGAGTCAGTAGTTAGCGAGGTCCACGAGTCAGTAGTGACAGCAACCCTTTCTAGCTTCGATAGGGTGTCTTTAAGTAAAGAAGTACTCCTTTTGTATAGAGTGACTATTATTGCGGTGATTGTCTTGCGAAAAGGCACGTCATATTGGGGCTCAATGTAATTCATTAATTCTCTAAATCCTTTCCCCTCAACAAAACTTAGAGGCATTAAATCTATGGCCAACATTTCGGCTATTAGCTGTGTTGTTCTCCCAACTCTGCTAGCATCGCAAGTACGTCTTCGTTTTCGCTCGACATTTTGTGTTTAAATGCGAGGTGATGCCGCATTGTACTAGTGGTAGAGTTGTATGACAGCTTTGTGCTGCATAACATGCACTGCACTGTGTTTTGTTCAATTTTGATGAAGTGTTTCCACACATCACTGTGCGTTTTCAAAGCCATAGTTAGCTACAGCTAGGCTCCTGCTTGAGTTCAGTTCAGTTCAGTCTCAGTGGACCGTAAGTTCCCGCCCCCAATGCCACTGTAACCAATCACAACATTTTTAAGGATTTTTTTTTTTTTTAAATGAAGATAGGGATCCATTTCTGGAAGGATTTATGTTGTGTTGTTTGGTACTGGACTTGGATCGGTGTAAAATATATTTCATGAAGTTGCAAGATTATATTTCGATAAACGTTCCTTTATGCATTTATTGTGTTGTCATGATCGATCATTGCTGTCACTTACTCGTAGTACTTTTCATTTAATTGCATTTTCAGTATGAACACACTACTCACACTACTTACACTACAAAATAGCTTAGAATATTGCTGAAGTTTTTGATTTTGGACACAGTTTGACACTGAATATGTCTCTCCTTTAGCATGCGTGCATATGGTTTTTAGGGGTGTGCAGCGAAGCCATTATCTGTATCTGTATCTGTATTTGTATTTGTTCAAATGACAAAATCTGTATCTGTCTCTGTATTCAGACAGAACTGGGTGTGGGCAGGGCTTAAACCGGAAGTGGGTTAAAACTACATGAAACGCCCAATTTTAAATGTTACTCTCACATTTATAGTTTCTATTAATAAAATATGCTTTGTGAATGCCTTTTCATAATAATAGCCTAATAATAATTATTATTATTATTATACAATTGTTATTTAATTAAATTATTATTATTTTTTTTATTTTTTATTACCAGATGAAGCTGAATTTGCAGGCTACATTAACTGTGGAATATGTTGTAACTTTGGTTTCTCCTGGTATTTCTGATATTAATATCTGCATGAAACAGAATTTTAGTTTGTCTGTTCATGTATAAGAACAATATTCTGGAGGTAGGAGGTGTCAAGCAAAATATGAAATGTCAAGCACACATTTTGCAGTGAAAAATAAATAAAATTCAAGCATTAAAAAATATAATAAATCAATATAGCCTAAAAACAGGTGAAAGTCCCGTAAGTCTATCAGGAATTTTTAAGATAGGACACCATTTTTCAGTTAAATAATAATAATAATAATAATAATAATAATAATAATAATAATACTAAATATAGCAAAATGAGCAGCGAAAGAAGCTTTGTGACATGTTTTAGAGTCTGATGGACAGTGTATGAGGAGTTAGAAAAAGTAAACGTACGATCATAAAAACCCCATTTATTTAAAAAATAACTAAAAATAGCTACTTCTTAGAATTTTTGTCCAGTATGTGGCGCTGTTCTGAAACTGCTCAGGCAGTATCTGGGCATGATGGTTGTCATGCAGAAAAGTGTTCAAGAGTTATAAGCCAAAATAGCCATTTTTCTATCTCCTGACCAGTAGGGGGCAATGCGCCAAAACGCTGCAGGTAACCTCAGGGCCAAATAGTGATGACACGTACCAGGTTTCATCCCAATCCCTTAAAGTGTTGCGGAAATACGGCCTTAAGTTCAATTTTGAGCGTTCTTCATCGAATTTGTTGAAGCGCCACTCGAACACGGTACGGTTTATCAAAATTCTGTGAATACGTTTTTGTCGTGAGTGCGTCTAGATGATGCAGGCCAATTTTTATGCAAATCGGACAAAACGTCTAGGAGGAGTTCGAAAAAGTAGGTTTTCAAAACATTTAAAAATGGCGGACAGGAAGTTTGCTCGATCATGACATAATTGGTATCAATGTTCTCGGCATGAACCACGGAATCTATTAAGACCATTCTCATGACAGTAGGCAAAAGGAGTCAATAGCTATTTGCATTTTTAGAAATAGCATTATAATTTTTGACCACAAGGTGGCACTGTCCCGAAACTTTTTGAGTCCCTTCAGAGCATGGTGCCAAAGAGACATACCGAGTTTTGTAACAATACGCCAAGTTGTTCATAAAATACAGCATTTTATGACTAAATAATAATAAAAAAAATTTGTGCAAATTGGACAAACGGCCTAGGGCGAGTTCCAAAAAGTAGGTTTTTCAGAAAATTAAAAATGGCCGACGTCGTGAGTGCCTCTAGATGATGCAGGCCAATTTTCGTGCAAATCGGACAAAATGCCTAAGAGGAGTTCGAAAAAGTAGGTTTTTTCAGAAAATTCAAAATGCCATAAAAATTTCGGTAGAAAATCGAATCGTCTTGAGCCAAGGAATCAGAGGAAAAAAGAATTTTGTTTCTAGGGCTCAAGGTTCAAAAGTTATTAACATAAACGTGAGTGCAAATTTGGGCAGTTGGTGGCGCTAGAGGCTTTGCGGTAGAGACGCCAAATTTGCTGTGGTAACATATCAGACTGCCCTCTATCTGTGTGCCAAATTTCATGACTTTCCCACAAGCGGTTCTATGGGCTGCCATAGACTCAAGAGCGGAAGAAGAAGAAGAAGAAAACTAACGAAAACAATAGGGGTCTTTCACCCCTTCAGGGCTTGACCCCTAATAATAAGAAAACTAACAAAAACAATAGGGGTCTTTTGCCCCTTCGGGGCTTGACCCCTAATAATAATAATGTTACATTTATATAGCGCCTTTCCAGAGCTCAAGAACACTTAACATTCTCAAATTTAACACAGTTTAAAGAAGAAGAAGAAGAAGGAGGAAAAAAGACGGAGCATGTTTCAGTTTCTTTGTTTTACATAAGCAGGAATATTCCAAACAGATGAATACTATATGGAACATTTAAACCTTTATGGAGCATTTTACCTTTTTTCGGAATAAAATGTGTTCAACTTTAAGAGACGGATAGATGAGCTCTGACGTGAAATCATCACTTCAGGTCAGGAATTTAACATCGCGCTCAAGTTTAGGCTATAAATAAATACATGGGAATCACGTGTGAATCGTGTGATACATTAACAAAGACATTTCAAGAAGTGGAAAGTGTATATGATGTCATATCTTAATGTTACACTTGATAAGCTCCAGACACGCACAATTAACAGAGACCACAAATGGAGTCGAGACCACACCCATCCGATCTGAAATCACACCGTGCACATTTTCATTCAGAAGATTTACACTTTAGAAAAATTGGCTGCACAGATTCATAAATTCGTTGTAATTTAGAATGTTAATTTTTCAGTGTCGCTTTATGCTTTCTTTCTTGAATTATCAGTCAAACTAATATTTTTTATATTATTCGGATGAATCCGTTATTCATTTTGAAGTCATTATTTGTGCATTTCCGAATAGGGGATTCGGCTTAGGGCACATCCCTAGTGTTTTTTTTGTTTTTTTTTTTAGATTGGACAGACAAGTAGTTCTGCACCAAATTCACTTCATTGGTTGAGCCAATGTTGCTGTGTCTCAAACAGACAATGTTGAAAGTACTACAGAGCCACAATGTTTCCAGAGAAATCAACCTGGGATCGGGTAACTGGCACATTAAAGGTGAAGTGTGTTATTTCTGCACCACCACAACTAATTTAACCAGCATGATCTCATGAAAATTACATGACCGTGGCAAAATTTTTGCAAAACAAAATGATGTGCCTTATTACACATTTGGATTGTAGTTTCCCAGTGAAATGTCCAGTGGGGGGCGCCAGTAGCGAGTGAAATGGTGCCGTAATCAGACAAGGTTTTAAAGGTGAATGTTAGATGGAGGTTTTAATGAGTAAACATACCTCTCTAACCTAAAACTTTAATCTAAACCTAACCGATAGTGTCCTAAAAGCAAATGCTACATGACAAGCACATTTTCTGAAGCAATCACGTCATTTTGCGTCGCTTCTATGACACTATCACTGCAATGTTATGATATTGTTTCAATATCATAACATTGCAGTGTTTGAGTAACTAAGCAAAAAATACGGGTTTATAAAGTCATAAACACCCGTTGTACTCATGATTTGTGTGAAAGTGAATAAAATGCACAACTTTGTTGTAGCGCCTGTAATTCCTGTTAATTTCCCCAGGAAACTGTGGCAAAATGTAAAATGTGGCACGTAAAACTGTAAAGTTTAGTTATAGTAACATTCATTCTAAGAGACTAGGTTGAATGAAACAATTATGGCATTAGTTTGGAGTGGGACTACCTGTTTTATGAACAATGGCAGGCAGGAATATCCTTGAAAAAAAAAAAGTAAAACATTTTTTGCAAAGAACTTACTTTTAAGCTAGGATTCATATCACCAAAAGAGGTGTGAGTAAAAAGTCAAGGGTTTGTTCAACTCTCAGTGAGTGGACTATTGCTGTAGCCATCTGTCTCACCAAACTTCTGCCCTTGTTCCAGTTATCTAAAATTGTTTATAATTTTTCTGACCTGTTCTCCATGTACTCCCTGTCAGCCTTTACCCTGGTGCTCTGTGATTGTGGGATACAAAGGGGCAGAGAAGTGTGTGTAGGCGTGTGAGCGGAAACCAGCTACTGAAATTTCAAAAGAGTGTTTCTCTGAGAGAAAAAACAATCGGTGGTCAGGTATTTCTGCAAAGTCGTGGTGTGTGGGCGACAGGTCGAGAGGGTTTGTATGTATGATGTGTGAGATAATGCACACAGAGCACAAGAAAAAGACAGAGATGTAAAAGTGTAGTTGGAGGTCAGGCAATACTCTGATGTTTATAGTATTAATGTGTGTGTGTCAATCTCTCAGTCAGTGTCAGTGCTGCTTGTGCCGTGCAGATGCACTTATAATCACATGGATAATTCTCAGAGTGGATTTCTCTCAGGTCAGCATCTGGGCACCATTATATTCCATTAGACATCAATAAACACAGACAGGCAATAATTCGAACTTTCCTACTCTGCATTTTTATATCAGAGTTTAAATCAGAGACGCTATTGAAACATCTGTCTTATTGCACGCATACTCGCAAATTGCAATACAAGACAGAAACTACTCCAATGAGTCTTTAGGAACCTTAATGGTCAAATAAAAAGTACATTCAAATCATAACGATATCGCAATGTCACTTAATTTGATATTGCCCATAACATCATAATGAATTTTGTGAATATTCATTATATCGTCCTTTCCACCCAGACAAACAGCACTGTAAAAGGATAGCAAAAAGACAATGTAATGTAACACAGCATAAGATGAACAGGTAAAAAGAGACTTGCCTTATCTCCACTTGAGTAGAAGAAGTAACGCAGACGGACTATGTTGCAGTGGTCTAGTTTCCTCATGATCTGAAGCTCACGGTTCTGCAAGAAAGACAAAAAGAAAAAAAAAGAAAAAATGATTAAAGTGGACATTACTTAAACATTCATTTCAAAGTATGCATGATACAGTACATTGCAATGACATTAACTTTATGTTTGCTACAATATGTGATTTTGAGGCCTACACTATATCTGTGGCGGCAGGATTTTGCTGGAAGTTCAGCAGATGTTAAATTTGAACACCTTATATAATATTTTTGGCTAATTTGATTATGTTTTAAAGTACCAAAAGAACTCTCGACTCATTTAACACTTTAACATATTTAAATCCATTCATGAAATCCCAAGAGTTTCCCCACATAAAAGTGGAATTTACTTCTGTGTACATTTTGTGTGAGCCAAGAGATGTCCCTTAGAAGCCTTGGGATCCAGTAAAAAAATTATTTGACTGTGCAAGAACAATTGGAAGACCTACGTTCCAAAATGGTTATGGATAATGGACATGGCTAAAATCGAATTGAAAGACTGACCACATTTACATGTACTTAAGAAAACAGTTTATTCCAGGGTTTTAGCAGAAAGCGGCGTTCTGAAACGTCATGTAAACAAGAACGCTGATTTCCTTATGCTGTTTAAGGGATTAAGAGAAAGCGGTTTAACACACCTAGGTTTCTCTCTGAGAACGCGGCTTTACATGGCCATGTAAACGCATAAGCAGCGTTCTGATGAGTGTTTGAAGAGTGTGCGTGAGTGGAACGTCATAGGATTGAGCTTAACAACAAAGCAACACAGTGGAAAGAATTCAACATTTCTGGGAGTACAGTGGTAAAATCATATACTATATTATACCCATTAATACACACAAATGTAAAATATCGACTACCCCAACGTCCACATATATGCGTACATTGGGGGAATCCTGGAGTTTTATGTAAGAGGGAAACCCCCACTACTGCACTGCAATTCACCTGCAGGTCATGACAGTTAGCTAAGGAAACAAACACAGCAACAACTCTGGAATATCTGGAAATAAAGCGAATCAACAGAGAGTAAAATGGTGAAGTCTTCCTCGGATGCAATGTGTGTTTACACAAGCGCCTCCTCCTTTATCTGTTACATTGGTTCCCAAACCCGGGACCAATATAACAGCGTTATAATGGGCAAGGAGGAGGCAGGAACTGGACAAAGCATCAAAGTAATATTTTAATGAAAACTTAAACAAAAAGACACAAAACACAAATGCACACATGGCAGCTGCGTGTGGCTCTCTTTCTCCCGAACTGCCACATCCAGCTGCATTTATCCCTCTCCTCGGCTGATTAGCCCGATTGGGGGCCAGGTGTGCATAGTCACAGCCCGGCCCCGCCCTCCTCCTCGTCACACTATGGTAAGACCCAAAATGAAGAACGACATGACCTTGCAATTGTCTACACTACAGAGCTTCACTCTAAGAGGACATACAATAGATCAGTTTCTGACCCATATCTGACCAGAATAAAAGACCAGAAGAGAGCTACCGAAATGGCCTGTAACCATGACAACCAGTCTCATCTGACAGCTTCAATGGGAGAAACTGGCTAATCAACAACTTTATTTAAAACACCACCCACATGGTGTGTGCCTAAAAGAGAGATGTTTTTTAGGCTACACAGTGCCAGCAGAAATTGGCTGGACGAGCATTAAATACTGCTGTATATATATATGATATATATATATATATATATATATATATATATATATATATATATATATATATATATATATACAGGGCCGAGTTGGACTCAAGACTGAGTCCATAACAGGCTGAATTTGAGTCAAGTCCAAATGAATCTGCTCATTAATCTGAATTAAAATTGTAACCGTAAACTCAACATCAATATTTTAAGCTTATTTGAAACTTCACAACTAAGAAAAACAGTTTGTCAATATAAGTGTAACAAAAACACCTCTATATTTTATGATTAGAATCCTGCTAAACAAACTTCAAAGTGGTTTCAAAAAATGAAAGCATATGCTTCAGGTGTATGAAGACAAAACTGTCCTTCAACACATTTCTTATTGCGTTCTGTTGACATTTCAGTTATTTGTTGCTTTTTCCCCTCCACTCAAACATAGACTAAAGAAAGTGAAAGCTGTGTCAGTCATTACAACCGAGGTAATTATGTTTCGAATTTTAATTACATTTTTATTTCTACTTCATTTTCAATTTGTCAATTCAATTTAATTTAGTTTTATTTAAAATTATCCCTATCTAAAGAAATAATATATACTGAGATTTCTTTCTGAATCTTTTTTCTCTATCTGCCGACTGATTTGGGAAAATACAGTACATGCAAATAAGTCAACAAAGTAGTAATTAGCACTCGCTGAGAAGTTACATCTCACGATTTGACTGCAAATGCTACATCTAAAAACACTGGAAAAGCCCACTGATAATATTAGGGCCATGTTGTCATGGACATGATTTTCTAGTTGATTTGCGGGAAACCGCACAATGCAGGGCAGTTCTGCGTGTTGCTCATGTACCTAAATCCCTGATGCGTCCGTGTGCGTCTCGCAGCAGCTGCCGCAGAAGATAAAAAAAAAACATTTGATATGTGCTTGAGCGGCAGCCGCGTTGGTCGGCAATCATTCTGAAATCTTTAATACCAACCAAAGAAAATTTCATTGAGCTCTTCTTTAACCACAAAAACATGGAGAATAATAATTTTGAGTCATAAATTTAACAGAACTGTCCATCAAAAGTGTCAGATATGTAGGCTAAAAAAAAACGTGCATAAGTTACCCGGTGGTTTACAATAAAAATAAAATTAAACAAAAAATGTAAATAAAAAACTCATAACCATGTAAATTCATCTCGTACCATGAAGTTTAGCTTCATACACAAACTCTGTCATCGAATAATACATTTATTTTATAGTCTAAAATTAAATTATAAACAAAACATTTCACTGCCCAAAATATCCTAATATTTTATTGTGCATGTATCCCATATTGTGCATATCATTGTGTTGTGAATGGTGGACAAATGCTGTAAAAGAATGTATTTTAAGCAGCTCATCAACACTTTGAAAATAGTCAATCAATAATAAGTAGATGCTGTTTATCTGTTTAGAGTCGCTGTCTGGTTTAGCAGTAACGCTTAAAAAAAAAAAAAAAAAGTTACACAGTTAATTCATCAAGCTATTATGGACCAGTTCAAGCTGACAACACTGCATGGACCACAAGAGACTACAGAAGCCTACATGTGTAGATACATTACGCCTAAAAAGACTTAATATCTAATATTAATACTATTTTTATTTCGATATGCTGTTTTTAGTAAACTGTGAGAGACATGATGTGGGTGACTTGACTCAATGAAGTTCTTGATTTAACATTTTTCACCACGATGAAATCGCAATGCGAGCACTGTCTTGGCTGCACAAATGGCACACGCAATTTTACCAGTTGTCAGGTCCTGTGTCGTGTGAAACTGCCTTGTTTAGTTTCTGTTACAGTGGATACATACCCGTCTTTATGTTCTCATCGTGCCAGCCACCTCGGTAGATGATGTTATACAGTAGTCTCTGTAGTTACATTCAAGAGTATTTGTTGACTGATGAGTGTGCCTGTGCATGTGCGTATGTATATGTGCGTGTGTTTGCTTAAACACAGTGAAACAACTCTTGCTATGTCTACGACTTCAGGGGCTAATACAGCTGCATGCAGACAGAGATGTGTTCATTAATTTCTGTTTTGTTATTTATTTATTTATTTTTTTACATTGCATCACAAATGTCATGGACTCGGCTGAACTCTGAAAAAAGAAAGGCTCGAGTCCGAATCAAGTCCGAGTAAAAATGCATCCGAGTCCGTGACAAATCCAAATCCATTAAAACTGGACTCGAGGGGACCTGGGTAGCTCAGTGAGCAAAGATCCTGGCTACCACCCCTGGAGTTCACAAGTTCGAATCTAGGGCATGCTGAGTGACTCCAGCCAGGTCTCCTACACAACCAAATTGGCCCAGTTGCTAGGGAGGGTAGAGTCACATGGGGTAACCTCCTCGTGGTTGCTATAATGTGGTTCGCTCTCGGTGGGGCGCGTGGTGAGATGTGCGTGGATGCTGCAATGGATGGCGTGAAGCCTCCACATGCGCTATGTCTCCGTGGTAACGCGCTCAACAAGCCATGTGATAAGATGCACGGATTGACGGCCTCAGAAGCGGAGGCAACTGAGATTCGTCCTCCGCCACCTGGACTGAGGCGAGTCACTACGCCACCACGAGGATTTAGAGCACATTGGGAATTGGACATTCCAAATTGGGGAGAAAAAGGGAAGAAAATAAAAAAATTTAAAAAATGGACTCGTGACTCACACTCGAGTCTAAGTCCAAACTCGAGTACCCCAACTCTATTTGATAGTATTGGCACAGCTCTAATTAATACACTAGTAATACTGATATCTAACTTGTACTACTTAAGCATTTCAAGTCATTTTGGAAAAAACAGATCAGATTTAGATCAGAAATAATAAGATTTCACACAATAGCGTTTGATGTGGACCCAAGTCTGTTTGTTTCACATAAAAGTTTTAATTAATTTGGTTGTTGTGTAAAAAGGTTTTCCTAACTTGGGTGAACACCAGCACAGACCTGTGAGAATAGGTTGAGGGGAGTGAGATCAAACTCATGTTTGAATTGTTTTGGATCAAGCAATTGAACCAAGTGTGAAAAGAGCCAAAGAGACAACATCTATGAGTGTGTGTGTGTGTGTGTGTGTGTGTGTGTGTCCTCACACATGCATTTATGTATGTGTTACTGTGACTTTGTTAGTCTGTAACTCACAATCACATGGTGGGTGGTAATTTGTGAACAATCTAGTCACTGCCAACTCTGCATACAGGCAATCTCATCAGACCGTTACATTTACACACAGCTTTATCAACTACCATCTGTCACACTTGGCTTAAAGTTGGTAATTGCCATTCGCAAACCATTTTACTTCCATAACCTGTTTGTATTTCCGAGAGAAACATGATATTTACAAAAGAAAAATGTAGGAGGGGACTTGATTTGATCCATCAGGAATTGATTAGATCATGAAAAGTGGCCATTGCATACCAGAACGGAGCCAGACATGAATGTAAGTCTGTTAAAACTATGCTATAATGCTACATAACTAGCATTTTGGATAACAATTAACATATCCAATAGCCTGCACCTACACTGTAGTCCACTGTAATGTCAGTGCAAAAGGAAAGTCATTTCAGAGGAATAGTAAAGGCTAATTTATACTTACTAAGCGAACAGGCTTTGTTTGGCTTGCCGAAAAATTATGATGAAATGGAAAGTCATTTTTGTTCTAAGGTGTTTGTTTAGTGATATTTCTCCTGTTAGCACACATCCCTGAAATTCTTGACCTAGGAAAACTCTACTCAAAGACCATTGATGATTGTTTAAAACCAATCATTAATTGTGGGTGTGGTTTGGATGTGACATTCTTTATTTATTTATTTTCCTCAACAAAATAGCCTTTGTTTGCCTAGAGTGCTGCAGTCCATTCAGGAGAAAAGAGTATGACTTATTAAATCCACTATATACAGTTTTGCTGCTTTAATGTCCTTTTCTGGAGTTTGAAAGTTTTGGACCCCATTGACTTGCATTGAATTGGAAAAACACCTCATATCTCAAAAGAAGAAATAAAGTCATAGTCAAAGTTTGAGAATGCATAAGGGTTAATAACATATTAATACAAATATTGATCGAGGGATCTAAAGTATCGATACAATATCATTAGAAAAATATATCGCGATATATCAATATTTGGTTGTATCGGCACAGCCTTACTAAGAACTGTTGTATTGCTGCATGGATTAAATATCATTGTTCCATGTGTTCATTTAGTGGAAAACATGCCTTCTTTATCTTTAACTAGATTTTTTAGTTCTCACATTAAACGTTTTTAATCAGCTTGTTCACTAAAGCTGTCTGGTCGAAATGACGGTTCCTTACTCTACCTTCCTTTCCTTTTAAACCATTTCAAATATACATACAGGTATACAGTATAAATCTATAAGATAAAGTATATATATATATATATATATATATATATATATATATATATATATATATATATACCGATCAGCCACAACATTAAAACCACCTGTCTAATATTGTGTAGGTCCCCCTCGTGCTGCCAAAACAGCGCCAACCCACATCTCAGAACAGCATTCTGAGATGATATACTTCTCACCACAATTGTACAGAGCAGTTATCTGAGTTACCGTAAACTTTGTCAGTTTGAACCAGTCTGGTCATTCTCTGTTGACCTCTCTCCTAAACAAGGCATTTCCATCCACAGAACTGCCGCTCACTGGATGTTTTTAGCACCAATCTGAGTAAATTCTAGAGACTGTTGTGTGTGAAAATCCCAGAAGATCAGCAGTTACAGAAATACACAAACCAGCCCGTCTGGCACCAACAATCATCCATGAGATAATCTAATCAGCCAATCATGTGGCAGCAGTGCAGTGCATAAAATCATTCAGATATGGGTCAGGAGCTTCAGTTAATATTCACATCAACCATCAGAATGCGGAAAAAAATTAGTTCTCAGTGATTTGGACTGTGGCATGATTGTTGGTGCCAGACGGGCTGGTTTGAGTATTTCTGTAACTGCTGATCTCCTGGGATTTTCACACACAGCAGTCTCTAGAATTTACTCCGAATGGTGCCAGAAACAAAAAAACATCCAGTGGGCGGCAGTTCTGCGGATGGAAATGCCTTGTTGATGAGAGAGGTCAACAGAGAATGGCCGGACTGGTTCGAACTGACAAAGTCTATGGTAACTCAGATAACCACTCTGTACAATTGTGGTGAGAAGAATAGCATAACTGACTAGTCAATTAGTGATGTCGACTACTAATTTTTAAAGAATAAAAAAATATTAAAATATTTTTACTTTTTTAAATTGTAATATTTAAAGTGTTAATATTGGAATTAATGTAGTTTAAATATTTTTTTTTAAATCACAAATCCCATTACAATTAGTATAAATAAGTATAATATTAACATTATTTTCATAAATCTGACGGTTTACCTCATATTTGCTGCAGGCGCTAAACTGTTAGCATGAGTCACGTCACAAAAAGCAAGCGCTGCGTGGACAAGTTTCACAAAAGTGTAAACTGATGTAGTATAATGCAATATTTGCAAAATAATGTCAAGATAATGTCAATAATGCTCAGAATGTCAAGGATGTGCGCTCAGAGTCTTCATCTGATGTTGGAGAAGCGAAAATGGCCGTCAATTGCAGGTGTTTTTTTTTTTTTTTTTGGTGAGGAACGCTACTCAAACACGCTTAACCGACCTACAGAGCTGGAGATATATGACAAAGATCAGTGCATGGACCCGGACCAGAACCCTCTCCAGTCGTGGAAAATGAATGAGAGTCGATATTTTCTAATCTCTCACACATAGCTGTCCCTTCCACGTCTGTCCCAGCCAAGAGAGTGTTTTCTGTGGCAGGTGTCAACAGGCTTTGCTCGCATCTCCTCATAAACATGTAGATTTTGTTTCTGAATAAAAATATGTAGATGCATGAACGATTAAGCCATTTTAGTCTGTGAAATATATAGACTATTTTTATTATTTACTGTTAACAAGATAACAAGCTGGCTTTTGAAACACATTTCATTTAAATGTGTTGAGGCCCATGTTTAAAATTTGATGCCCTGTTCAGTTCTTTATTTATTTTAAATAGATTGACAGATTTTTATTTTCATATAGGCCTATTCATTTATTATTGTGGTACTTTGAAACACTGACGTTCGGCCTATCGTATTATGGCATCTTTGCACAGCAGAGTTAAGCCTGCTCAGAGCCTGCTTAAAATTCTGTCTAAAGATGCAAAAGCCTGACTAAATGATCCTGCTCTGACCAACATCAGCCCCTAGAATCAAAGGCAGTTCTGAGGCTGTTTAAATTCTGTGTAAATGAAATGCAGAATCAGAGCATTTCATTTACACATAAAAAACAGAATGGCCAGACTGGTTCAATTTGATATATTTGATGTGTCATTTTATTTCTATATTTAGATTTTTTAAGTGTAGGTTTAAATACTCTGTAGTTGAAATAATACGGTCAAACACAAAAGAGTTTAGCTCGTGGAATTCATTTATGAAATAGAGGTAGGCTAAATTTGTGGCTCATTAAATTACATTATTTCAAGCTTAATGTTTTGGGCATTCTGTGTTATTATTAGTTTTATTGTTTTTACTTCATTTACATTCAAATGTATTCATTTCACTCGTTATGTAATGAAGACACGAACAACAAAGTGTTGGCAAAACATGCATTTAACGGTGAAAACATTGTAGTAACAGTATTTTACTATCAGACTTTTTGGCTCAGAGCAATGTTCCTGTTGTTTCATACATAATCTGTAAATCTCTGTTTTGATGACTTTGACAGTTTTGTGCACACAAAGGTTATAGTTAATTTTTTTACAATAGCCTATCTGTTATCCTACTGAGGTGATGTGCTTTCCATCTATAGCCTATCATTAAGAAACACATCTGATTGGTGTCTTGTGAAAATTACTCCAGCCTAATTATCCAGGGCTTTATTGACTGACTAGGCAACTAACCGTCGACATAACCCATCGACAAGTCGATTTTGAAATGATGCAATTTTGCACATCCCTAATACAGGGCTCGACATTAACGCTTGTCCGCTTGTCCGGGACGAGTGGAATTTTGAATGGGCAAGTTAAAGAGAATTTTACTTGCCCGACTGGACAAGTTGGCCAATTAAAAACCTCAATAACGAAAATTAGCTCAATAGAGTGGGATTGAGCAAAATTTTAATAATTCACACGTTTCACTTTCAAAATGCGGGGAGTTCCCTCTTTTGCGTCGCTCTCTCTCCCTCTCGCCTTCACTCGTGGTGCAACGTTCAACAGCTTGTGAGCGCGTTCAGCGGGGAAGCACATTTTTAGTGAACCTTAGATGTTACATATATTAACGGGTATAAACCTGTTAACTTGACATGTGAAAAGTGTTGTACTGCATCTCTGTAAGCGAGCGATGAAATAAAACTATCTCTCCTGTTTATAAACAAACAAAGATGTTTTCTTCGCAAGTGCGCAATGTTGGAATGATAATTTTGTCTCGTTACATTGTGGTGCTCCTTTATAAAACAGCAAGAAAGCAAGGCAGAAACTGCAAAAATGCATTGTGCTACCATCTGTAGAGTGAAGAGAAACACTTAAATCAGGCCTCTGCATCATCCTGAAGACCTGAAACACCTCTCATCTCTCTAAAGCTCCATCTGATGTATGCATCTGAGCTATTTTCTCTGCCACGTGAATCAGTCAGTTTTAATAAGTGTATCAATACACATAAATAATTTATCAGAATTACATGAATATTATAACATTAAAAAAATACATAATTAAAATATATTATCTATCTTTAATATACATATCTGTTTTCAATATACATCATAACTGATTTAGCAGCAAAGTTCTCTCAGGATTTTATCTGTTAACATTTTCAATGCATTTTGTCAATCTTAAACAGACATTTTTTATTAATAATTTTACACATAATTTATTAATCTTAATGTTAATTACAACATATATTAATACATTTTTTTAATAAAAAAGTTGTATATGTAAATATTAGTTAATGCACTGACTAAAAATGAACAATTGTATTTCTTTAGAAATTAACATTGACAAAGATTTTGTCAATATATTATATTATATATATTGTCAAAATATATTGTTCATTGTAAGTTCAGCATAGCTAATGCATTATCTAATGTTGATGAAAGGTGCACTCAGTAATTTTTTCCTCATTAAAAAAGTTTAACTTCTTAAGACATGAATTGCAATTTTGCAACATATGTAGGAAATCATGAGCACTCACATTAAAATGAAGACTCCATTCATATCAGTAATCTTATAAAAGCTGTTTTATTCTACATGGAGGGGATCCGTACATGGGGGCTGCCATGTTAGAATCACATGACCAGCTAAATATTACTCCCTTAATCTCAGTTACCGTCCTGTTATTTGACACTTTCACTCATTGATCAAAGTAATGATGGCTGACTGTGAATAGTGAATTTCTACAATGGCATCTGAAACTGAAAACTGTTGATTTTAAATGATGCAGCAAAAAAAAAAAAAAAGATGCAGTGACAGTGAATATTGACTGTAACTAACATTCTGTCAAAAATCTAAGTTTGTGTTCCTCAGAAGAGAGAAATTCATACAGGCTTGAGGGTGAGTAATGATTTACCATCTTTCTGCACTGTGTTCTTAATGTGATCCCTACTAGCTGTAATAATTGTGATGGTGGTTTTTCTTTTTTCTTTTTTCCTTCCTTTTTCTTTTTCTCCGGACAAGAAACTTTTTTACCCGGACAAGTGAATGACAAGTTGTCACGTGTGTTGCAGAGATGAGGACCCAAACGCAGAGATAAAAAACAAAATATTTTATTTACCAAACAAACTCCCACGAGGGGGAAAACATAAACAACCCCGAAGGGGACAAAAGGGTAATTCAGGCTGGGACAGAAGGGAACAAGGAATCAGGACCGACCGGACCGAGAACAGGAACAGGAATCAGGAACGACAGGAACACTAGGAAAAACATAAAGGACTGACTGGAGAACAAGACAATCTTGCACTGGACAGAGAGAAATCAAGCGGGTTAATAAAGGGCAGGTGTAACTAATGAAACAATAATGAGCAAACAAGGAGGCGGGGTGTGACGTAAGACAGAGAAGCACGCGGCGATACAAAAACAATAACAAAGCCGCGTGTTCTCACAAGAAGGCAAAATATCCGATTGGCATGAGCGCACATCGCCAAGACAAGGAGGTGATATACACTCATGCCAATCGACAAACAAGACGAGACAGGACACTTGTGTGAGAGTTCGGCCACACACACATCCAATACCTTACCGAAGTGACAAAGCGTAATGCGCGCCTGCGGAAGTGAGAGACAGACACAAAAACCGACATAGATTATTGACGCGAGTGCATGCAGCCAAGATGACACAAGCGCGATGCACCATCGTCAATAACAGACAGACAAGGACTATGAATGTCCCGACACAGACCGAAACCGAACTAGACAGGAAGTCAGGACCCAGACACCACACTCCAGACATGAAACGCAACAGACTGAAGAGTGTGTGGCAGGGAATAAAACAGAGACCGTGCGCTCACACAAATGACAGACAAGGGAGAATAATGCCATGGTCCTGTCAGACCAAAACCCAGACTGAAAGAGTGACAGGACTGTGACACCAGTTTACTGTTCAATATTTAATGTTGAGCCCTGCCTAATATATATATATATATATATATATATATATATATATATATATATATATATATATTAGTGCTAAGTTAACACATTAATAACGCGTTAATGCAAAATTCGTTTAACGCCACGCATTTTTTATAAATCGTAGTTCATGAGAAGCGAGTCAATTCGCGCAAACGTTGCTAATGTCACATGCATTGACTGTCGGGAAAACAGATGGTGGGAGACATTATGCTGATCCCTGCGCCAAGCATTTTATCAATGTAGCACAGCAGCAGAACATGCCCGCAGAGCACAGATAGAGCTTGTAACATGATTGCAGCAGCAAGACAGCTGCAGTTTGAACACCAGCCTTGCACTGCGAGGCGCGATACGAAAGTTGTGAGGCACGGTGCGAGCGCGAAGTGAAAGTGTGAGCACGAGGCAATCGTCTGTGTTCCGTGACCGCTACCGGGTCCTTGAATAACATGTAACGTGCCAGTAAAGGCAGCCAGTGGAGTTTCTGGTGCCCCCCTAGGGAGTTGGTGCCTTATGCAGATTGCATAATATGCGGAGAGGTAGTGACGGTACTGATTACCAGCTAACGGAAACCCTGCTGCTGTCTCCAAGGTACTGTCACAGCATCTCTGTTTGACTGTGCACTAGCCAATGCAGAAGTTGGAGATATTGCTGGAACCCTGCAGGTAATCTACACTGTCTTTAACCCATTAAATGTTATCACATTTTGTTATGTTGCAGCCTTATGCTAAAATGCTTTAAATTATTATTATTATTTTCACATCAATCTACACTCCATACCCCATAATGACAAAGCAAAAACTTTGTAAATGTATATAAAAAAAAATATATTAAAAAATGAAATATCACATATGTTGGCAAATCAGTAACAAAATGGTTACTATGTGGTTCCTGTGAAAATGCAGTTGTATTGCAAATTCATGGATATTTATAATTTGATAGTGACTCCAATTAATGAACTTGATAACTTGATTCATAAGAACTATGCATGGGCACTTGCTTTGGTGTTGCCACCCCTCATAGTCTGCATGCCACCCCCTTGCCACCCCATGAAAAAAGTTCTAGATCCACCCCTGCCGCTTGGCATCCGTAAACTTATCTCTGCTTTCACATTGTTCTCAACTGGTTTGGGACACAACCTGCTCTGTATTTTCGCAATACTCCATATTTCTTCATCGCTCTCATGTGTAATAACGTAAAGCAGTCCTGCCCACTGATAACCACTGTATCTCAGGATCTCTATGGGTTGACACATTTCTACTGCCACATGATATGCAACATCAAACCGCCCAGCACTGAGGCAAACCACGTGTGTGTGTCTCAGTAGACTCTGTCCAGTTGCAGCATGGTACAAAGCCTACTCACATGCCACAATCATGTGTATGCAAATATGTGTGCGTGTGGGTGTGTGTGTGTGTGTGCGGCAGGGTAAAGGTCATATCCACACACACACACACACACAGAGCAATGCATATTTACTGACACACTTCACACATACAGATCATCTCACAAAAGGTGGTAAAGAAATGACAAAAATAACAACAAAACTATGTAAGACAGATGACGTGCAGAGAATTAACACTTCTAATTTTTCCAAATGCCAATGTATAGAGACTTAAGACAAGAAAGAGAGAGGGGGATAGAGAGAGAGAGAGAGAGAGAGAGAGAGAGAGAGAGAGGAAGTAGGGAAGGAGAGACATGCAAACTGAAAGTGCAAACTTGCATATCTAGTTACTGAATAAACTGCCCCATTTTAACTTATAAAAGTGGACAGCACAAAATACTAGGGATGCAACGAAATTTCGGCAACCGCAAATATTCGGGCAAAATAGTTTTGGAGGGCTGAAACCATTGACCGAAACTGTGACGTTTAATTAGCGCTTCTCCGATGATGTGTTTTGACAGAGTCAGCGTCTCCTCCCATTTCGTGAACACAGCTTGGTTAAGCTACAACAGCTAAACTTTCTGCAGTGTGGATGCACTTCACCGTGACCAAAAAGGATGCTAAAATAGCAAAATGTTAAATTTGTTTGGCTGAAATATCGAGAGGTGGCTCATTGCCCAAGAACTTTAGTACAACCAGTTTATCACCTGAGAACATGACACCCTAAACAACATACCGAGTTCACCAAAACAACAATGGCAAAGAAAAATCTCCCTGGCCCCAGCACACCATCCATCCGTAGCTGATATTTTTGAAAAGGGTAAAAAAATGACCAATGACAACGCCAAAGCAAAACGCATCACTAAAAAAATAATGGAATTTTTTTACCTTGGATGATCAGCCCTTCTCAGTAGTCGAAAACATAGGGTTTCGCAAGTTGATCGAACACATTGAGCCCTGTTATACAATTCCGAGTAGACGTTATTTCTCAGATGTGTGTCTGCAAGAAATGTGCGGCGTTGTTGTGAATCACATCCAGGAGCTCCTGACTGCAGACATCACAGCCATTAGTTTTACTACTGACATTTGGAGCTCAGACGTCAGCCCCACTAGTATGCTAAGTCTAACAGCTCAATGGCTAGACAACGATTTCATATTGCAGAAGGTTCTGCTTCATGTACGTGAGTTTGGGGGGGGGGTCACACTCAGCAGCAGCCAGTTCAGAGGCATTTTTGGCGAATTGATCAAACAAAAGTGCACGTCATACTCGGGGACAATACAAGGAACATGGTGAAAACTATGGAGAACCTCGATCTGAAGAGCCTGCCCTGCATGGCACATACTCTTCAGTTAGCTGTCAAAGAGAGAGTGCTGAGTCAGGGCAGTATAGCAGATGTGATAGCTACAGGGAGAAAAATTGTGGGCCACTTCAAACATTCTCCTCTTGCATACTCGCGCTTAGCAGATTTACAAAAACTGTTGGGTTTGCCAACAAAAAGGCTTTAGCAAGATGTCGAGATGGAATAGTACATATTATATGCTGGAAAGCCTATTTGAGCAAAAGACAGTCCTGGTTGCATCCGTAGCTGATTATGATCTTCCCGCATTGTACAGTGCCCACCAGTGGGCGTTAATTGAAAATGTCATCTCCATTCTTGCCCTCTTTGAGCAGTTAACAAAGGAGATAAGCTCATCCGATGCATCTGTTGCTGAAGTCATCCCCTTAGTTATAGCACTAAAGCATCTGCTAAGCAAAGAGGTTGAAACAGACCACGGAGTAAAAACGGCAAAACACACACTCTTGGAGGCTGTCAGCAGGCAATTTAATCAGACGGAATCCGAACCCTTGTATTGCATCGCTACTGTACTTGATCCGCGATACAAAGATCATTGCTTTGATTCTGGTATAAAGCAGCAGGCACCCAAATGATCAAAACTGAAATTGATTTGATGGAGACCAAAGACATGGGACTCAGTGGACTGCCGGTTGAGGTTAATGGATACGGTGCGCACAACTCAGAGACTTCTCCGATTTTCAAAAAGACCCGTACAATGGATGAGGTGCGCACACCACCAACGCTGTATGACATGTTCAACGAGATCATCAAAGAGAGCAACCCAAACACCAGACTGACTCCGAGTGCTACTGCGCAACAATTTGATTGTTATATTGCGGAACCCCCCATCCCCAGAAGCGATAGCGCTCTTGCGTATTGAAGCGCAAATCAAGGCCGCTTCCCACACTTGGCACAGATGGCACGCAGATTTTTGTCTGCCCCCAGCACAAGCATAGACAGTGAGAGACTGTTTAGTGCAGCATCTCATGTCACTGATGAGAAAAGGAACTGCCTCTCCTGTGAGAAAGCAGAGAAGTTACTGTTTCTGAAGAAGAACCTGCCACTTTTCCTGAAGAAGTAAAACATTGAGTTATTAGGCTACCTAAAAGGCCAGTGATAGCTATGAGTTTACCCAACTGAGTTTTTTGTTTTTTAAGGCCTTCAAATATTATCCATGTATTCTTTTTTCACAAGGTAGTAGATAGACATTCATAGAACATAAAAAAAGGTAAATTAATTGAATTAAATTACATTTATTTTAAAATAGATAAATATATCCATTTTTTTTATTGTTATTATTATTATTTTATTGAGCTTTATTTGATATTTGAGGCCTAAATAATTAAAACTGTTATGAAGTGCACAGTGTTCAGAAATAAAATCCACTTTTCACCGTTGTACTGTATTTTTTTAGGAATTTTCTCATTGATAAGCTCAGAAGCAAAATTCATTAACTAAATTAATTTAAACACACTGCCACATAAATGATCAATCAGCAATTACCCAAACTTTATTTTTGGTTTCGGTTTCGGTTTTCAGCTAAATGAAAACTTTAATTTCGGTTTCGGTGTTTCTGTAAAAAAAAAAAATGTCAGTGCATCACTGCAAAATACAGGTGTAAATGTCCTAAACATTTTGTAATCGTATCACTGAAACCACATTCAGAGGTGGTCAGAAATGCATGCAACCACATCAAATTTGTAGTGTATATCAGTGTCAGGAATTAGCCTAACTTTTCCATTA
Source organism: Myxocyprinus asiaticus (assembly GCF_019703515.2). Lineage (NCBI taxonomy): Eukaryota > Metazoa > Chordata > Actinopteri > Cypriniformes > Catostomidae > Myxocyprinus > Myxocyprinus asiaticus. The sequence goes on along the minus strand of NC_059354.1, from coordinate 12,663,468 downwards.
AGGGGCAATATTCATTTATGTAAAATAATTCAATTTAATCAATTTATTAACATTAATTCACAATCTGAAAATTAGGTCTTATTTTTGCAATAATATGTACAGTATACTAGGCCTAGCATATAATATTAAAGGAATATTTTGGGTTCAACACAAGTTAAGCTCAAACAACAGCATCTGTGGAAAAATGTTGATTACCACAAAAAAAATTATAATAAATAAATAAAATAAAATATAGACTCGTCCCTCCTTTTCTTTTACTCTTTTAGGGTTTATAGGCAAAAATGTGTATTTTACAATTTTATAAAAGCACTTGTAAGCTGTCAAGCTGTTTAAATCGTTGTTTTTAATGGCCATTAGGGTTTTTTGTGCTAATCAACATTATGCCACAAATGTTTTAGATTGAGCTTAACATGTTTTGAATCCGAAATATTCCTTTAAGACATATACAGAATCAAATGTTACAAATACAACACAGTGGATTTCATTACAGTGGTATTATTTGCCCAAAGCCCCCATTACGTTCTGATCATGGTGTAAATGCTAATGCATCCTGATGATGCGTCCCGGACAAGAGCAATGGATCTAAAGGATCATTTCTGATATGCCTGACATCAACATGCAATAGACTCAGACACAGACTAGAGGTCAAGCGATAGTGGATTTTGCTGATACCGAAAACTAAGGTGGTGGAAAAGCCTGATAAAGGATTAATCAGCACATAGTTTTTCAAATTGACTTACAGAATGTTAAAAACAAATATTTCCTTACTATGACCCAAGAGTCCAAAATGAATAAAATCCCAGATGCAGTTTATTGTCCAAACAAAATCCCAATTAAGAAACCTGAAAAATTTCATGCATAATCCATTATAATGCTCAATAGTTAAGTAGGCTATTTACCAAATTAAGCTTTTTATAGCTTATATATTCACCACATGAAGGGCTTATAATATATATATATATAGTCTAGGAATACGTTTTATTATTATTCACAAGAGGCACGTTTCTATATAATCTCATTTTTGCCCTCGCTTTAATTTAAAACACTTCATTATCTAATCAAAATAACAAAATATGGATTGACATGAGGATAAAAATATGGATGAATATTGTCAATGATGACAGATTTAGATACAGCAAATCCCCATGAGGTGTCAGTGATTGTTTTTATTTCACCTCTAAAGGTCACTGTTTTATTGCAGAGCCAATGCATTTTAACTGTAGAATCCTCCAGCACCGGCCACAGAGGAAAAAAACAATAAAAAAAAATATATCTGCATCTATCAGCACAGATTTTTGTTGATAACTAATAGTTCCAAAAATCAATTATCGGGACTGATTAATCGGTAAACTTGACATATCGGTCTACCTCTAACACAGACCACATTAAGCATGCACAAACAGCTGCTTGACTATAATGAGTATTTCACTCAAAATGTCATGTTTGAGGTGAGGTAAAAGTTCAAGGAGCTTATTTTTTGGAGAAACAGTGTGCTGACTTTTTATACTTTATCAGTCCACAGTAGCCTAACTCTTGTGGCAAGTATTCAGAGACTCTTGACAAAATCTCATCACAAGTGGTCACAGGAGACGTATGTAAATGCCAGGTGTAAACGGTGATGTGTCTCACCTGACCACTGTGATTGGTTCACCCAAGACAGTTTTTAATACCAGGTACAAACAGGGTCAATGTGAGCAGTTGGAATCAAGTAGAGAGTTTAAGAATTAAATAGCCAAAGCATGAGCCAGTGGATATTGTATATGAGTGACATACAAGGTCTATGTAATGTAATTACCAGCTGATGCTCATTCTTTAACTTTCAGAAATCAGTCCGATAGTTCATTGAGATGAGCTAAAAGCACAGTAACAACAGTGCAGGAGTTGTGAAATGGATCATGGGCTGTGTTTCAAAACCTAGAGATTTGTCTTGCTGTCTACTGCTTATATAAGCAGCTGTTTTCTATGGCAGCACCCTGATTGAAATGGAACATCATAAGTGACTGATTTGGAACACTTTACACAAACAACAACTCACGTGAAGCGCATGGGAAACTCAAAAACTGATTTCAATGGAGTTTGACAATAGAGTTAAGCTGCACTTTAACAGTGCCGTCACCCTAGAGGACCTGACAAAGTGGCAATGCAAAGGGCAACAGATTCACCAACAAAACACACATGCAGCACACACAGATATGGTGTCAATTTATCTGCCAGGTCACTGTACACATGCTGTCCTTCTGTCTCACACACACACCACATATGGAGTTCTCTAAAGACACGGTTCATCCACACAGGTTGCTGTCACAACAGGTCGATGTCACCTTTTTCACACAAATGAAATCATTTTTTTTTTTTTTTCAGTCTTACCTTAAATCGCTTGTCTTGAAGGACCTTCTTAATGGCCACCAGTTCTCCTGAGTCGCAGAGCTTGGCCTGATAGACCACGCCAAAAGAGCCGTTCCCGATGACCTTAGTGTCAGTGTAGCTAACCTCCTGTGGCCGGTCAGGTCCTTGTCCAGGGGTTGCCACTACTGTGGTCACTTTACTGCCATCTTTATCTCCTATAGACAGAGACAAAGAGAGATGGGGGTTTAAAGTAGTGATACAAAGACTGATCCCACTTTTTCAGAAAGAATTGAAGTCGTTATTCATGGAAAATCTTGCCCTCTGCCGAAGGTCTCAAAAATGAGTTGCATTCGTATCGCGTCACTAAAGCCCCACTAGGCCTGTCGCGATCATTAAATAATCATCTGACTGCGGTTATTTGATCTAACCATGATTATTGAGCACTTCAAATTCCAAACACACTTTAATGCCCAAACAAGGGAATTTTAAGAGGCTCACACCAAACTCCAGCAAAAATATAAATGAACAAATATAAACTTTGATAGTGAACGCAAAGCACTTCAGAGACACAGAAGAGGAGACACGTGCTTGCTCTATTTCTGTGGAGTGATTAAATGAAGAAACAAAATCTTCTGCTTTATGAGAAGTAAGGGCTCGTGGGCTTAATCAAAGAGCATTAAAATAATGTGTGAAAGGGAAGAAATTAGGAAAGAAATATTTTACTATTGCATAATATGATATAATATAATATAATATAATATAATATAAAATAATTGATAAGTTTTTAAGGCTTTAAAAGGAAATCATATATCCCTATTTTATTATTTGATTAATATATTTGAAGTTAAAAATGTAAAAATGACTTCTTAAAGGGTTAGTTCACCCAAAAATGAAAATTCTCTCATCATTTACTCACCCTCATGCCATCCCAGATGTGTATGACTTTCTTTCATCTGCTGAACCCAAATTAAGATTTTTAGAAGAATATATCAGCTCTGTAGGTCTATACAATGCAAGTGAATGGGTGCCAAAATGTTTACGCTCCAAAAAGCACATAAAGGCATCATAAAAGTCCATATAATCCATATTTTCTGAAGCTATATGATATGTGTGGGTGAGAAACAGACCAATATTTAAGTATTTTTTTGCTTGAAATTCATCTCCCTGCTCAGTAGGGGGCAGTATGCTTGAAGAATATGAATCACCAAAAACACAAAAAGAAGAATGTGAAAGTGATCTGTTTCTCACCCACACTTATCACATCACTTCTGAAGACAATGATTTAACCACTGGAGTCTTATGGATTAGTTTTGTGCTGACTTATGTGATTTTTGGAGCTTCAACATTTTGGCACCCATTCACTTGCATTGTATGGACCTACAGAGCTGAAATATTCTTCTAAAAATCTTAATTTGGGTTCAGCAGATGAAAGAAAATAATACACATCTGGGATGGCATGAGGGTGAGTAAATGATGAGAGAATTTTCATTTTTGGTGAACTATCCTTAAGAAATATGACAATTTATATGACAATTAATCGGGAAAGCCTAAAACAGTGTTTCCCGCTATGGGATTGTGTCCGTGTATTGAACTCATTCATTAGCAGTATTCTTGTAAAGGTTCTGGGAATTTCTGTTCTGACAAGTCATCAGAGGATTCGTAAAAATTTGTACATCTCTAAAGCTGTACATACATAAAAGCCCTTATGTTTTAGATGCTGTGGAAATGTTAATATTGTACATTTCACTGTATATCCAAACATCCAAAAATGAGCATATAAACATTGCGCACATACACCTATGAATACTAATAAAATCACCCTGGATTTGTGCACCCCTAGGTTGTATACCAATAGCAAACGAGCAATAAAAACTCAATAAGAACGCACAGTACGGTCTCAACTGTAACACCTGAGGCACCCCCCCATTAGTGATTTACTACTTAGTGAATTTACTGATTGTAACTGAAAAACCAAAGTGTTGCAGGTCAAAGTGGGTCTATAACTTATCTAATATGGCTCAAACAGGACTGCTCTGTAAATGAAGACCAAGCTCAGACATGTTAACAGGGAAAAACTCCTACAAAAATGTACCCTGAACTTATGTATTTTACATTAATGTTCTTGGCAGACATGTTCTTACCAAAGTGGCACATTAGAAAGTGGATATTTGGCGAATGTGATGATTACTTCACCAGGTGACTGAGGATAAAAGTCAATTATATTGCTAACAATGCAAACAGAGCACGTGAAATATAATCCTCAGCACGATGTGGAAAGCACTTCAGAGGAGCTATACATTCTGTCAGTGCTGTGAGGGGTGATGATTAACCAGAGAAATGAGAGCGGTGGGCCAAAGGAGAATGCAGTAGTTCATCAGCAACACGGATCATTTATCTTCATCCAGCACTTAAGCGACAGATTTAACAATAAATGATTTACTATGTATTAGATTTACTTTACAATTAGATGTGTTTTGGTATGACATTACTGTGCAACGATAGACATGTATTCACTGGGAGAGATTCTGCTATAGGGATGGCACCGATCCAATACCTGGACCAGTATCGGCTTCGACACTGATGTTTTTAGACATATTGGGTATCGGTCCGACGAGCCCGATCCAAATCCAATAATGTGTGTTAGTCATGTTCGTTACTGTCAAGCTCCAAAAATGACTAAAAAACCATAACAACACCAATTACATTAGTTCATATGACTCATGCATTTTATTCAAAGCCACCTGAAGATGTGCAATAGCTTTGTTAATCACAAAAGGCTGTGTAAATACAAGAAAAATGCACGCACAGCGCCAGCGCATTAGTGAATGGCGCTGCTCTGTTGACACACACACAGACACACTATGTGGCATTTTACTGCTACATTATCCAGTATACTAGTTAATAATAAAGTGTTTCTTAATAAGCTATACATTTATTTTGAAATAATGTGTAGTTAGAGGTTTGTGTTTCTTTACATATTAAAGAGCACACCCAATTAGTTCCATAAAATAATGTAAAGATATTCTAAACTGATTATGCAAAAAACAACAACACTGGTACCGGATTGGTATCGGCCAATACTGAGATTTCAGATACTGGAATCAGAAGAGAAAAAAATGGTATCGGTGCATCCCTATTCTGCTAGACCATTTGTGGTACAATAGCTATAGTGGGGTGTGTGTATGTGATTGGGGGATCTTGTCCAGTATTAGCAGCTGGTTATGCCTGCTTGGTTTAGTTTCTTTGATTTCCAGACTACAGTTTGAAGGTTAACTGCATGACCCCCTCTTACCCCCAGAACCCCAACAGCACACATTCCACTATGAGCAGAACCTCAAATCAAGCCTCACGAGATCAAATCAACAGAACAACCATTTCCCAAATCATCAGTAAGTGGCAGATTGTTCTTTATTAGTGAGTCTGTTACAGTTAAAGAACAGAATCAGAATCAGATCAGAACGGTCACAGTCCAGAGTGCAGCTCTACTCAACATGCCACATTATCTCCCTCACAATCTTACATTTTATGCCAGCCGTACGGATTCCCCTAGGTATAAAACTTTTTTTTGTGTTTGTTTTTTATTATTATTATTTATCAATTGCAATCTCATTTGAATGATTCCAAATCAATTCTTAAAATCCATAGATTGGTCAGAGCTGTAGCCTTGTGGGCAGTGCTCCGATATACTGTGCAGTAGAATGACGAGTTCGAGTCCTGTAAATCTTGTGACCATTCACCTCTTTTACGAAAAATAAATTGTGTCCTAGCGGTCAGCCTTTTCCAGGCAGCTCCTTGTCCCATACTAAAGTCTCTTTAAGGCAAGTTAGTTCACTTAGTGGCCGTCTTGGTAACACCTCTGGGCAGCTATTTTCTATGAAGGCAATAGGCATGCAGCAAGTGCAGCTCTATCTAGTTGAATGGACCAAACTATCCAAAACTGTTTGTCAAGATTACAATTTAAAGAACATACTTCAAATGAGCAAAACAAATCTGACAACAATGACATCATAAAGTGTGCTTCTTTAGCTAAAATTACACAAAAAAATTAATTTTCAGTCTGGTCTAAATAATGCACAAGTGAGTAAACTAAAATACGATGACTCTTTCTAGCAATCATGCGGTTAGGTCATAATTAAAACAGGCCTGTTGACATTGTCACTAAAATATTTCCTTTAGGGATGTGCATGAGTAATCGAGTAATCAGGTACTCGTTCTGCACAAGCTACTACTGTAGAGTATTTAAAACACTACTTGAATACCGCAAATTCATTTCCTTTGTGCATTTCCCTGCCGTGAGCAACGCTGAATTAAACTCTTTTCCCTCTGAATCTTTCATCAAATCTTGCAGTTAAAATTGAGTCCACTGGGGGCATTGTGGATGTGTGTAGTTGAGGTGTTGAATGAGAGAAGAAAAGATATATCATGCCGTCTGTGCTTCGAAAGCAAAGCCAAGTTATAAGGCAATACCTGTAATATTTTGATTCTTATTGAATTCTACCAGACTATTTAGCAGAGATGGGCCAACCAAGAAGCTCTTCTGCCCAACGGTCAACGGATGTAGAAAGGAAGTCCTGCCTTATAGTTAAAAGAGTCAATCACCTTTGAGATACAGACATCACCTGTCAATCAACTCTAGAACGCGCATGCACATTAGCTATACAAGCCAGGAACATTTTGTTTTTTTAGCGTAATATGAGGTAAAGAAGCACAATTTATGATACCAGTTTTATCAGATTTTACATCTGATTTAAAATATGCTCTTTGATCATAATCTTGACCAACCTTTTTTGAGATTTTGGTGTTCTCCCATTCAAGTAGATAGGAGCTGTACTGTCATGACTGGAAATAGTCCCCTGAGATCATTCCAAAGATGGCCGACAGTGGACTGACTTGCTAGAAAGACTTTGATTCTACTCAATTGTTATTCGATTCTTGTTAGAGTCATGCAAACCAATGGACGAGGATCTGCTTTAATTGGTGGAAAGAAAATGAGAAGCAAACTCGGAAGCTGATCAGACCAGTATGTGTATATGTGTGCGTGAACTCTCTTAACACAGGCAGAGCGCATTTTATAAAAAGCCAACTTTCAACACTTGTTTTTTTTCTGAAAAATAACATGTGAAATTATAAAAATGTGATAACTTATACATAGACTCAGAATTTATACTGTATACGTGCATTACCCTCATGCCGTCAGTATTGGTTTCTAATCGGGTACTCGATTTTTGTGGGAATGAGTACAAAATTACTCAAAAATGGCCATCCCTAGTTTCCATATGAAATCAAATTGAAATCAAAATCAAACTGAGTGCTTTTCAATCAGAATCGAACCACAAAGTCAGTTCCGATACCCAGCCAAGCTATTTCCCCTCCATCTCCATAGCAACTGATACGTCTCTGAGCCTGAGAGATGTTGTGGCCCACTTGCTAAAGACTCACCCACTCATCTACATGCATACACACAGTGTGTGTCGAGGGTGAAATTCACACACTCCAAAAATAACACCATTAAATGGCAATACAGCTAGAGCCAGTACAAGTGAGAATGGAGATGTGCTGGAATGTTTGACGTAAAGTTAAAAATGACAATCTTGTCTCTGCCATCCCTGCATTATAAAGTTATGAATGGCATTTGCTAAAGCCTATAGCGATCTCTCTCTGGACAAACATGCTGTCAAACTTGTTTGTGGGGTTTTCCTTTGTTCAGGGAAAGAAACCACTTCAAATATCAATTCTGTAGTTGAAGAAAGAAAAACAGACTCAAGAAACAACACCCAATCCAGTCAGCTCTTTTACACACCAAAATTGTGTTGTCAAATAACCTAAAAGTTGTAGTTCAAATGGTAATAACTAAATAAACCTCTTCTATGTAAGTCAAGGAAATTATGACTGAGTCAACCAGGCAATATGAGGTTACATCAACAAAAGTTTTTTTTATGGGTCAGTTCAGGTAGAAATATGTTCTTAAGGTAACAACTGCACATCATGCTCTTGTTAAATGGAGAACTTTAATATCCAGCAAAATCATCCAGATCCAAAACTCCAAGAGTTGGAGTTAAAGACCCCATGAAATTGGAGTTTTATGGCTTTTAGTCCATGTCTATTAGATTTAAAGCCATATTTATGCTAGTGTCCTCCTAGTTAGTTGTACACTTGTTGTCAAGATGAACCTTAGCAAATATACAGTACACATTTAAAATGTACAGATTTTCTCTTCCGGCTAAACTGACCAAAAATATTGATGACTCATCTTGCACTACACAAATCGTTGTTCAATCAAATGCTCACTAGAATGAGAATATCCCTATCCCTGATACAATCTGCATCCGACTAGCAAATAGCAATTCATAGTTCATAGCTTTTTTATTTTTTTTTAAAGGGGCTCACCCAAACTTCCTGTGTTAATAGGTAATATGTCAACACAGGAAAGAAAACTGAGCTTTCTTGTGATTTTATGGGATCTTTAAAGAAATTAAAGTGTGTTTTTATTAAGCAACATCAAAGCGACCTGTTTAGGCCATTTCTCCTGTTTACCATTGATGTAACCTCTTTTCTGAGTAAATTCTAGGGATTTCAGTTGATTAAAATATTTTAACCAAATTAGATGGCATTTAGACTAATCAAATTAATTGCAATGAATTGCATTTGAATATTTGCAGAGAAAGGTGCCCCAAAGAAAGACAATATAATATAAGACATAATAATTCAAATAATTATAAATAAAATTTATTGATGTATAATTAAGATATTCAGATTGAAATTTCATTATTGAGGAAGTCAAGTGAAGTATTGATAAGACGATACAAAATCTGGTTTTAGAAGTCAATACACTGTTTTATTCCGAAATCATTGACAGTCGACAGCAATCCATTTTACAGCTGGGTTCATTAATCTGTCCTGTTCTCACATCATGGTTTGTTATGCTTTGTCTGTGATATTTTTATTATATACATATGTGTCAGACGGATGCTTTTGACGATCTCACTGGTTTTCAGGTCATAAATGATGCATTTTTAGTACTCTGTGAGTCTGTGTCAAGTTGAAAAGTATGAAAATCACACCTTGAGATCCCTACATTCTGTTGTGCTTTGTTTAGCTGTCAAGAACTCAACCTAACTCTAATTTCGTGGCTGCGCTGCTTGAGAGGTTTGTTGAGGCACGCTGTAAGCCCCCTGCTGGTGTGGCTGGTAACAAATTTTAAGTTAGGCCTACATGTACTTCAAGCTTAAATTACTCAGGTGGTAAGAAAATAAGTACTTTTACTACAGAATTTACAAACGGGTACGTAGGCATGATTAATCGCATACATTTTTTAACACATTATTTTTATATAATTAATCACACAAAATTAACACGCTAAATCGACAGCCTTAGTAAATTTTCATTACTGTAATGCACCTCATTTGTGAGGATTTCCCATTATTTGCAATAGTGATTCTCATTAGATTCTTATAAATATAATACATTATTGTTTACTGTATTACAGTAAAATGATTTTTTTAATCATCTGACACAGACAACTTTTTTTTTTTAAACCAGAGTAAAACTAGTACATCAAATACTACCATAATGTTTAAAAGTGTGTGTGTGTGTGTGTTTCTCTTAGGCCCACAGTTTTCAAATAGGGTGGTGCCAGAGCATATCAGGGGAGCTGCGTTGAATGATGATAAATTCACAAAGTAAAATCTAAAGACAAATGAACACAATAAAAATGTATCATGAATAAAAATTTAAATGTATAGCTTTACAGACCATACTTAATAGACCATAGCTATATTGCGTTATAATACTGTTATATGTCGAGTAGGGGTGTAACGGTTCTCGGTAAAATTGGCACCATGGTCGGTTCACCTCACGTTTAATTACGCATCTGGAGTACAGGTTTTGGTCAAGAAAACAAAGCGTCAAACAGACTAACGCACCTGAATGGATCTGTAAATGGATACGCTCCACCTGTGTTTCACGTGGGTCAACTTGATGACATCACTGTTCTGCATGTGTTGTGTGTAGTTGAAAATGGCAAGTGGAGAAAACAAAACGCTGATTGAGAAGCCCACTGCGTTTCTCCTTTCTGGTAACATTTTCTTTTTGCAGTCAATTTCAACAGCGATGGTCAAAAGACGTTTACAAAACAGGCACTGTTTGCAGACATCGCTCGACACGAGTGCTGTATACTGGTAATATATGTCAATAATGCGCGTGTGGGTTTATTTAAAACGCGCACGCAAGTTCTTCCTGTTTCCTTGCACGGCTGTAATCTATCACGAGCATCAATAATGCGCTTTGATTAATGGCATTAAGATGCCGTTATAGTAATACATTGATACATGATTAATAATTTACGTCGACATCACCCAGGGAAAGAGCCGCAGGTGAGCCGAAACTGCTCACTGTGTTAAGCAGGCACAGTGCTAATTCGGACAGACATGAAACAATAACTAAAGTGATTGGGGTGTTCATGTGGGATTTCCATGTATGATTAAAATACTCAAGCAGCATTACCACAATATCCCTTCTCGTATGCATTCAAATAGCAAGGTTATTCCTTTCATAGTGATGTACAGCTTCCGAATATTGAATATGTTAAGATGAGTTTGAAGTGCAATTTATGTTGATGTATGTAGCATATTAGTGCAGGCATTAAGTTAAAATGTTGATATATATATATATATATATATATATATATATTTTTTTTAAGGACCCTGACAAAATTTAACCATGGTTTTACTGTAGTAATTTTGTAGTAACCATGACTGCTGAAATCATGGTTTTGATACAATTAACCATGGTTTTATAACAGTAATACTGTAGTTTCTATATAGTAACCATGATTTTACTATATATTGTAACCATGACAGTAACCATGTTTATATTGTGGTTAGTATGATTTTACTACAAATGCTATGGTTAAACTCTGGTACAATGATTGTTGTTTAAGGGCAAACTTGTTGAAATGTTTTTTTTGAGCAAAGCAAATATTGAACCGTACCGAAACCGTGATCCTTAAACCGTGATACAAACCAAGCCGTGAGAAATTCGAACCATTACACCCCTAATGTCGAGTGTGCATCCATGTACCGGTTGTGCAAGTGCGAATCTCTCAGCTGGCAAGCAAATTTCCTTTGCTCTCACACAAAACTGGATGCACGCTCTCAAATATACGCTGCTCAATGAAATCTCCCTGCTCCCGTGTGCATGCTCAAAACATGTCTTGTACACTCGCAAATCTATTATAAAGCCATATAGCTCTGCCCCTGCCTATTCATTCATACAAATATTCTGCCTCTGTAGACATGTTATATGAAGGTAGAAACAAAACCGGAAACTAATGAACTCAGGCCAATTCTCCTCTCCTGTTTTCCATTGACGTAATCTCTTTATCGCTATTGGCTGTGATGCAGGGTAGGTTCCTCAGAGGTATGTGCTGTTGAGAGTGTTAGAGAAAAAAGACTAAAGGACAGACAAAGAGAGGAGTGATTCATCCCAGGATGTTCTGAACATGGACACACACCCACAAATCAATTCACAAGTGCACACATACCACAACACACACACAGTGTAGTCAAAGGCCAGAGTGTGATGTCTGAGATCAATTCTGCATGATATATTTCTGCTTTTGCTCTGAGCACTGTGACCCATGTATTGACCTTTGCTCACAGAAGGAATCAAATAGCACTTTCCAGCACTTCCATCATGTCAATTTCACCTCGCATTAATGAAAAAGTCTATTTGATCACTATATCTAGTAGGTGTGTGTGTGTGTGTGTGTGTGTGTGTGTGTGTGTGTGTGGTGGGGGTGGGGTTGATATGTCAAAGAACCACAATGTGTTACCTAAAATTATTGTACCAATTTTTCAATATTTTTTTACATACATTTTTTGGGTTGAAAAAGAGATTAAGCATTACTCAGAGAAAATATATGACAAGTCGAAACATATCAACAAACACTACTGTTTCTATTCGACCAAAACGCAAACTTAGAAAGAGCTAAAATATTAGTCTATAACTTGTTTATAATTTGTTTAATTTGTAAAGATGTCTGTACAGATCTTCTGTAGCTAGATTGTAAAGGCTAAAGTATACAGTTGCAAAATTATTCAACCCCCCCAAGACAGTAAGGATTTACAAAGGTAAGCTTTTCTGATGACCCAGAATTTTTAAACTTTACATCTATATCAGATGAGTGACATATTCAAAGTCATAGTGTGAATATATAACCTCATATTTCTAAATAGCAGGATTTTTTAAAGCCATGTACCCTCCCTACAGCCATGTCATATTTATTCAACCCCTATTGCATGTAGCTGTTTCTTAAATATGTAAGGCTACACAAGTAATTGTTTTAAACAAAATTAAGTCATCAGTCTGCAATGGCACTTAAGTTCAGCGTTGTAAGCAAAAATGTATTTCTATGCAAAAAATGCAATTAAATATAAGCTGTCTCAAAAGCTAATAGAGGAATTTATTTCATTACACAAGAAAGGTCATGGCTAAAAGTAAATATCCAAGGCACTTCAATTTCCAATAGACAAAGTTGGCAGCACCATTCATACATTTTTTAAATATGGTACAACAGCAACTTTCTTGGGGTGTGGAAGAAAGCAAAGCTTCACCAAGGGAAATGTTGACTCCAGTTGACTGAATATTCAAGAAGTAATTAGGAAAGACCTGTGGAGTCCTGGAAGAAGGTTTTATAGATATATGACACTAAACTGAAAATGAGTTTTAGACCCATGGGTCAGCAGTACGTCTGGAGTAAGATGACAAGGTGATGACAAGAACGACACCATCCCCACAGTCAAGCATGGAGGTGGGTCAGTCCTGTTAGGGGGGTGTTTTGCGGCTGCAGGAAACGGCTATCCTGACTATGTGACTGACACCATGGATTTTTTCAGGTATCAGGCCTTTTTGGCATGAAAAATGTGATGCCTTCAGTGTGTTAATTGAAGCTCGTGATCACTGGACTTGCCAGCAAGGCAATAACACCAAGGATACATCCAAGTTGTCCAAAATCTGGTTCAGGGATAGGTCGTGGAATGTTCTTAAATGTCCCTTTCAGTCCATCATTAAAATCCCATTGAAAACCTTTGTTGGAATTTCAAGGAAGCAGTGGCAGCACAGAAACCAAAGAATGTCAATGAGCTGGAAGCTTTTGCTCATGAGAAATGTGTAAAAATTCTAATAGAGAGGTGTCCGAAGCCTGAGAACACTTACCTGAAACATTTATTTGCTGTTATTAACAATAATGGATGCTCCACAAATGATTGACTTTGGGGGTTGAATATTTTTGACATGATATCTGCAGAGAATTAGTTATTTTTTATTTAAAAATGTGGGTAAACTGAACGCTTTGTTCTCAAAATCACTCAAATGTGTATTAAAAACTTTCTTTGTGTACTGAGGTTTTAGTTGATGTGTTTTAATTCACATCACCAGAATGTATTGCTGGTCTGGGGGGTTGAATAATTTTGATTGCAACTGTTCTTCCATTCCCTATCTGTCACTCACTCGATGTTGGTGTCGATGTAGTGACACTAGGGGTCACTCTTGGGAGCCCGAGACACCTCTGGTCTTTGATAAAAGGCCAATGAAAATTGGCGAGTGGTATTTGCATGCCACTCCCCCGGACATACGGGTATAAAATGAGCTGGTATGCAACCACTCATTCAGATTTTCTCTTCGGAGCCGAACGGTCATGCTCATTGAGCTGAATAGCACTGTTCATTCACTTCTGCTGGATCTGACGGCGCATTTCAGCGGCTTCTCCCTCCTCTGCACTGGTGCACTGCAGAGAACGCCCCTGGGCACTTCGGCAGAAAAACTAGAGAGTATATTTTCTGAAAGAGCGTTTTTCCCCTCTAAAAGAGTATATTTCTCTAAAAGAGCGCACACACGGAACTTCTTTTTAAAGACGCGTCTTTCTAAAGATGCCTTTCTGATCGTGTGTTATTCCTGGTTGCGGTCGTTTTCTCTCAACTTCGGATGGTCATGATCGCTGTCTTTCGTGTCTGGGCGCGACCCACACGGAGGCAGAGTTTATGAATGGCTCATGTTCTCACTGTGAGAACATGACCATGGCAACGTTGCGGTCGCGGCTTGCTTTCGTAAGAAAGCAAGCCACCCCAGCGGTTCCCTGCCTCAGTCCTCCTACCTACGGGTATGAGGTCAGCGCGGCTAGCACTGGGGGAGATTTGGGGACCTCAATGGGATCGCCTCCGCCGGGTATCCCCCCGCGGACCTCCCATTCCCCAGCACGCTCGTCTGCCCCAATCGGGCTTCCGGATGAGTTCGCCGGCTCGTCGCACGGCGAGTCTGGCTTCTTGTTCGGGGCCCGCGAAGATGATGAGCTCTCGAGCGAAGCATCGGAGAGTGGGCTTGTCCAGTCGGACGCAGAAGCCTCAGCTGGGCTTCCCCCTTCGGGGACGGTCGCCCAGTCACAGGCCAATGCCGAAATGACGGACATGCTTTCCCGGGCGGCCGCGATTGTTGGGCTAGAATGGAACCCTCCGCTCTCCCCTGAACCCTTGCGGCTTGATGATTGGTTTCTGGGCTCGCGGCGCCGCTCAAAACAGCCGCGCCCCGCTCCAGTGCCATTCTTCCCGGAGGTGCCTGAGACGGGGAACCCAGGGACGAGGGAACCCACTCATGTGGAGCTGGTAGAAAGACCACTCCATCCCCCGGTGGAGGGCCGGGTGGAAAATCTTTTGTTGCCTTTTTGTTTGATTTCGCCGCACGCCCAAGTGGCTGCGGTACCCAACAGTTCAGCAAAGAGCGGCTTCCTTCCTCCATGGGTCACATACCCGGTGTGTACGGTCGTCACCATGGCTTTTTCTTGCAGGATTGGCGCTCCAGCGGTGCCCTTTCCGCCCCTGAGTACCCAGCTGTGGCACACAGCCGCCCCCGATGTGGCAGCCTCCATGGATTACGAGGACAGGCCTCTTCCTCCTCAGGCTGTTCCGGGGGTGGTCACAAGGAGCCAGGTAAGTGCTTCAATGTCCCTAGACTCAGCACGGCCACGACGTGCTGTGGCACCTCGCGCTCCGCCCTGCCGCGAGGCCCCGATTTCCCCTTGGTCCCCCTCACGTGGAAATTGGACGCATGGCTTGCGCTTTCCAATCCATCGCGGTGGCTGGTCCGGACCGTCCGACTCAGCTACGCGATTCAGTTCACCAGGCGTCCGCCCAGGTTCAGCGGTATTCACTTCACCTTGGTCAAGGGCGAAAACGCTGTCACCCTGCACGCGGAGATCGTTACCCTCCTATGGAAGGGCGCAATTGAACCTGTCCCTCCAGCCGAGATGAAAAAAGGGTTTTACAGCCCTACTTCATCGTACCGAAAAAAGGCGGTGGGTTGCGGCCAATCTTGGACCTGCGAGTACTGAACCGGGCTTTACACAGACTCCCGTTCAAGATGCTGACGCAAAGATGCATTCTAGCGAGCGTCCGGCTTCAAGATTGGTTCGCGGCGGTAGACCTGAAGGATGCTTACTTCCACGTCTCGATCCTTCCTCGACACACACCCTTCCTGCGGTTCGCGTTCGAGTGTCAGGCATATCAGTACAAAGTCCTCCCTTTCGGCCTGTCCCTGTCTCCTTGCGTCTTTACGAAGATCGCAGAGGCTGCCCTTGCCCCGTTAAGGGAGGTGGGCATTCGCATTCTCAACTATCTCGACGACTGACTAATCTTAGCTCACTCTCAAGATGTGTTCTGCGCACACAGGGACCTGGTGCTCTCACACCTCAGCCGACTAGGGCTTCGGGTCAACTGGGAAAAGAGCAAGCTCCTCCCAGTTCAGAGCATCTCTTTTCTCGGTTTGGAGTTGGACTCCTTACGACCGAGCGCGCCCAGTCGGTGCTGGCCTGTTTGAAGGCGTTCAAACAGAAAACAGCGGTTCCACTGAAACTTTTTCAGAGGCTCCTGGGGCATATGGCATCCTCGGTGGTGGCCACCCCGCTCGGGTTGATGCATATGGGGCCGCTTCAGCACTGGCTTCAGACTCGAGTCCCAAGACGGGCATGGGGCCACGGGACACACCGCGTGGCCATTACGTCGGTCTGTCACCGTCTTTTCAGCCCTTGGACCGACCTCTCATTTCTACGAGCAGGTGTTCCCCTAGAACTGGTCTCCAGGCGTGTCGTGGTCACGACAGATGCCTCCAAAACGGGCTGGGGAGCTGTTTGCAACGGACACGCAGCTGCCGGCCTCTGGACGGGTCCGCAACTGCGTTGGCACATCAACTGCCTCGAGTTACTGGCAATTCTGCTCGCCCTGCGGAGGTTCCGGCCATTGATCCAGGGCAAGCATGTGCCAGTTCGGACGGACAGCACGGCAGTGGTAGCATATGTCAACAGCCAAGGCGGTCTGCGCTCTCGCTGTATGTCACAACTCGCCCGCCGTCTCCTCCTCCGGAGTCGGCAGCACCTCAAGTCACTCCGAGCCACTCACATCCCAGGCAACCTCAACACTACAGCGGACGCGCTGTCATGACAGGTTACCCTCAGGGGAGAGTGGAGACTCCACCCTCAGGTGGTCCAGCTGATTTGGAGTCGATTCGGTCAGGCACAGGTGGATCTGTTCACCTCCCAAGAATCCTCCCACTGTCCGCTCTGGTACGCCCTCACCGAGGCTCCCCTCGGCATAGACGCGCTGGCACACAGCTGGCCCCCTGGCCCCCGCAAATATGCATTTCCCCCAGTGAGCCTGCTTGCACAGACCCTGTGCAAGGTCAGGGAGGACGAGGAGCAGGTCGTCCTGGTAGCACCCTACTGGCCCACCTAGACATGGTTCTCGGACCTCACGCTCCTCGCGACAGCTCCCCCCTGGTGAATTCCCCTGAGGAAGGACCTTCTTTCTCAGGGACGGGGCACCCTCTGGCACCCGTGCCCAGACCTCTGGAATCTCCATGTCTGGTCCCTGGACGGGACGCGGAAGACCTAAGTGGCCTACCACCCGCGGTGGTAGACACGATCACTCAGGCTAGGGCCCCCTCTACGAGGCGCCTGTATGCCTTTAAGTGGCATCTATTCGCTAAGTGGTGTTCTTCTCGACACGAAGACCCCCAGAGATGCGCAGTCGGATCAGTGCTTTCCTTCCTGCAGGAGAGGTTGGAAGGGAGGCTGTCCCCTTCCACCTTGAAGATGTACGTTGCTGCCATAGCAGCACACCACGATGCAGTTGACGGTAAGTCCTTAGGGAAGCACGACCTGATCATCAGGTTCCTAAGAGGCGCCAGGAGGCTGAATCCCTCCAGACAGCGCATCGTTCCCTCATAGGGGAACTACAGAGAGCCCCCTTTGAGCCTTTGCAGTCAGCCGAGCTTAAGGCACTTTCCTTGAAGACTGCCCTCCTGACTGCGCTCACTTCCATCAAGAGGGTAGGTGACCTGCAAGCGTTCTCTGTCAGCGAAATGTGCCTGGAGTTCGGTCCGGGCTATTCTCACGTGATCCTGAGACCCCGACCGGGCTATGTGCCCAAGGTTCCCACCACCCCTTTTAGGGACCAGGTGGTGAACCTGCAAGCGCTGCCCCAGGAGGAGGCAGACCCAGCCCTGTCGTTGCTGTGTCCGGTGCGCGCTTTATGCATCTATTTGGATTGCACGCAGAGTTTTAGAGTCTCTGAGCAGCTCTATGTCTGCTTTGGTGCACAGCGGAAAGGAAGCGCTGTCTCCAAGCAGAGGATCGCCCACTGGCTCTTTGACGCCATAACCATGGCATATCTCGCCCAAAACATGCCGCCCCCGGTAGGGCTACGAGCCCATTCTACCCATGGTGTAGCGGCTTCTTGGGTCCTGGCCAGAGGTGCCTCTCTAACAGACATTTGCAGAGCAGCGGGCTGGGCAACACCCAACACCTTTGCAAGGTTCTACAACCTCCGGGTGGAACCGGTTTCGTCCCAGGTAGTGGCACGCAACACAAGCGGATAAGCCCGGGATAGCCGGCCGGGTGTATCGCTTGCACATAGCGCCTTCCACCTCCTTTTGAGCTGAAGACGTGCGCCGTTAATTCCCAGTAGTGTTCAAATTTGTTCCCTGGTTGACTTCCTCCGAGCCCTGTGGCAGTCGAGTTTTCGGATTGACTCACTGCCGGCCCAGTACACGTGCTAACTAAGAGCCCTGTTCTGGGGTAGGTGCTCCGCATGTGGCGGTTCCCTGTAAGGCTAACCCCATGCGATCTATATCTTCCGCTAGTTCATTTCCCTGCTGGCGAACTGCGTCTTCCTTAGGTAGAGCCCCTCTGCCCCAGTCTCCATGTTTGTAGTAACTCCTTCCCCATTGGGCAGGATCTACCTTGAAGGCTCTCCACATGGTTGGAAAGACCATGTGACATATTTTTCCACTTAAATATCCCCCCCTCTCTTTGGGCGAGGTGTGGTCTCCGCGGTGTCCTCCCCTTGGGAGGGACACCCCCCAACTAGACCTGGCGGCCCAGTCGGATAATACCCCTTCTTTTTAGGGAGTGGAAAAAGAGAAGGGGAAAAGAGGCCACGACTGGGTTAAGCCTGTCTCTATCTTTGGGTAGTCGACTTGTCCCCAAAAAGGGCCATTCGACACTCATAACTGTGTTGGGGGAGGTTACGTGTCGACCTGGTGCGCTGGCTATGAGGCACACAGCAAGTCTGCCCACCACACACCGCCAGTTCATGTAACACCCTTCAGCCTTGTGGCGTTTTGTATAGGGACCCCTAGTGTCACTACATCGACACCAACGTCGAGTGAGTGACAGATAGGGAACGTCATGGTTACTGGTGTAACCTCCGTTCCCTGATGGAGGGAACGAGATGTTGGTCCCTCCTGCCACAACGCTGAACTACCCGCTGAAATGGCCGGACCTTATATCGGCTCCTCAGCGTAAAACCTGAATGAGTGGTTGCATACCAGCTCCTTTTATACCCGTATGTCCGGGGAAGTGGCATGTAAATACCACTCGCCAATTTTCATTGGCCTTTTATCAAAGACCAGAGGTGTCTCGGGCTCCCAAGAGTGACCCCTAGCGTCACTACATCGACACCAACGTCTCGTTCCCTCCATCAGGGAACGGAGGTTACGCCAGTAACCATGACGTTTTCCATCTCTCGCAAGGTGTGCATAAAGCAAATTTCCTCATCAGCTCAGTACACGTGACAGTTCACGTCTTTGAGCATCATCGGCGCATGCCAGTAACTGTACTAAAAGAGTATTACAAAGCAGTCATAATGTGCCTGAATGATCTTGCGATCAACAGCGTATATTTTTAAAGGCTGAGTATGATCTGAATGCAAGTGTTTAAGGGTAATGATAAACACGTTGGAATCAAGGTAAACATAGTCACATAGTTTTTTTAACTGACACTGACATGCCTATGCTCTAAGCCACTTTTATGTCTCTACGATTTAGTAAAGCAGGAAGTTCAGTACTTAATACACAAAGTACCAATGTCTAATAAAGATGAATGAAAAACAAGTGAATAGATGATTGCAATATCACAATTCTGCATCTAAATAGAGTAAACAAAAATAACTATATTATCATATATTATCATAACTTGTCTATCAATATAATATTGTATCGCCAGATCCCAGATGATTCCCACCTCAACATCTCTAGGGTCTCGACTAACTGCGGTGGGTAAGAAATCAGTGCATACACAAACAATTTTATGGGTAAAACACTGTTGTAAATGTGAAAAGTTTTGTTTTGTAAATTGCAAACCTGCTATATCAAAGAGTCGGAAATACATTCATCTCTAAATCAGAAAAACCTGTAAAAGCTAATTAAATATTTACTGAAACCAGACAGAGATGGTACTACCCTAATATTATAGGTCTGAGTCACAAACACACACATAATCTGAACCATGAGTAAACAGTCCGGTCTTTTCAACCACAGGAGCACATAAAACAAAATATCCAGTGTAGAAAGCTCATTATAAAACAGAAAGTTCTGTTCCTGGCTTCTAATTGGCCAATGCCACATTACATCTGTGCTGAAATCTAGTAGTTACAGCTATAACACAAAACATCTGTTCACCATATCACTGCACAACAGCCATAGCGGAACCTTATTTCTGTTGCACAGTACATATGTAAGGGATTTCGGTAAATCTTCGAAAGGATGGCACTTAATGAATTTGCTACTTATTAGTAACATTTAATTGTTGTAATGCATTGATTTATTTTACAATGGAAGTTAATGAAATTGGCTAGGAAAATTGTAGGGGTGCACCAATCTAATTTGGCCGATCTTCGTCTTAAGTCTGTGATCGGCGATTGGTCGATCGTGCCTAGAATCAGAGCCGATCTTTTTTACAGCACACAGGGAATCACACATACACTGCTACTCTAATGAATGAGCGCTTTCTAATTTCTTTATGCATGACAGTGTGGCCTCTGGAGGGTGAATTGTTGGCAATTCTAAGTATTCACAAATTTAACTTTCAGACATGCTGTTATTCAGATGAATATGCAGGTTTGTTTTTAAAAATGTGTAAGAATTACACATGTATGAATATTAAGTTGCCCATTTTCTAGAGTCATTACAGTAGTAATTCTGACTCGTAGCACTGTGAGCACGGAGAGGATAAAGAGGCTGCAAACATGTATAAAAACGAATTAAACAACAAATAAACATGCGAGATGTAACACGAGTTGTGACAATCAGATGTTGTGTTGAGCAATAGAGACAGTTTGAGTGATCATGAGCACTTTCAGCTTCACTCCCTTCAACATGCGCGCTCTCAAGGTGCTCTCAATATCCCATCAGTCACTCATCTCAGCGCTATTCTGTGAGGATCCCAATTTAAATCAGATTAATGTTGGTCATATTACCACTAATCACGGCAATTACATTTTAACCATACGTGATTAGTGATTTGTGTTACAGCAAAACACCAAAGACAGTAAACAAATTATAGATATTAATGATTTCTCACTGGAGCAGTTTTAGAGCTTGTAATGGATATATTTTTCTTATTTTTTAATGTATCTCTGCTGTGTGTGATGCTCTCATGGTTTTTACTGCTAACCAGAATATCACAATGACCTCTGATATTGACAACAGAACTCTTCATAACTGTTTCAAAACAAATAAATGTTAGCAGTTCACAATCAATGTAATTTTAATGTAACTTTATAAAATGTTCCATTTGTTAACATTAGTTAATGCATTGGGTATCATGAACAAACAATGAACAATATATTTTTACAGCCTTTATTAGTTGTAATTTTAGTTAATAAAATTGCAATTGTTCATTGTTAGTTCATGTCAGTTCATAGTGCATTAACTGATGTTAATTAATATAACTTTTGATTTTAAACATGTAATAGTATATGTTGTAACTAAATAAAGTTAATTAGTTCATGTTAACTAAGGTTGTTAAATGTTAACAAATGGAACCTTTTTGTAAAGTGTTACCATAATTTAACTGTGTGGGGCATAAACATATAACTGCACAATATAACTTGCAAAAGTGTGGCAAAGGGCACTAAAATCGGTAACAGACGATCTTCGCTATATAAAATCAGAGATCGGTATTGGCCTCAAATTTCCTGATTGGTGCACCACTAGAAAATTGTATTTGCTTCTCAGCTGAAAGTTTATATTCTTTAGCAACTTTTTCAAATAGGAAAATAGATAGTATTTTAAAACAAGAAAAGAATCCAGTGGATGCAGGTTAAACTTGCTGTATTAATTCAAACTCCCAAGTTGAAGTCAAGTCTTTAACCCTAATTACAGAAAAGAGGAGGGTCACAGACTCAGCCAAAATACCTTCAAAAACAGGATATTCCTTAGTGCAGGTCTCTATTACTCTCTCACTCGCACAAGCTTTAATTCAACAGATGTTTGGTGAAGACTGCGGTTTATTAAAGGACTGAAGATAATGGACAAAACTCACGCAGACACACACATTTCCCGCACTTAGTATCTAATATAAGACATCATGCTCACAGTGTGCGGCAGTGTAGCCCTGTAGGCTTGCTGTGAAAATGTCACTCTGCCTGTGCAGTCTGCAATAAACTAGTTTTTCTCTCACTACAGAGGACACTAATGTAAACTCTTTTCCAAAAAGATGAGCAATGATCTTTTAAATAGTGGAGGACCGATATGGGTTTTTCAATGGCCGATACAGATATGGGTAACTATAGAGCAGAGTGGCCGCTAGGGCTGGGTATTGACACAGATTTTTCAATTTGATTCTTATTCACAAGCTCTCGATTTGATTCGATTCAGATTCATATGGGTTTATTTCATAAAGAAGTTCTGCTAATGCTGTTAATTAAACAGGGGACCTTCTAACAAGGTACATTACGAAAATATAAATTTTACCAATGATATTTTATTAGCTTTTTCATCATTTTGGTCACATTTTAGCTTTTTAAAAATGAATAAATCAAGTAACCAATCAATAAGTATGATTTCATATTGCATATATTATATTTTGTTACTTGTTATATTTTGCACTATTTACAAATATTTACATTGATTTGTTGAACATGTGCTAAAAACCGGTACTGTCTCTTTAAGAAAACTGGCTGTTTTGTAAAGAGCGTCTGTAGATAAGCACGTTAACGTGAGAGGACTCAACTGGCTTTATCTCATGCGTGCTAGGCGTGATTCGAATTATGTTTATTTTTTGTTGTTTTTGATCAACTGACTGTAAAGAACAGAAAGGGTATTAAAAGAGACATTATTCAATGACAAATGTGTTGCATGGATCTCGTTTTTAGACACACATGGCACGAGTCAAAGACAAACCATACTTTTACTCTCAACAGTCAAAGGATCTGGGTGCTAAACGTCTTTTCCACTATACTACACAATCACTGGTGAGTGAAATCTGAATATTTACCAGCCAGTGGCTAATTGCACATGGATAGCACAGAATTTGGTTGTAAATGCGAGTGATTTCCTCTTATTGTAGTAGAGAGTTGCATATAGAGTAAAACATGGATCTTGGGATTTAAGAATCGACATTGAGATTGCTCAAATGAAGATCGCGATGTATTGGAAAATCTATATTTTTTTTTTTTCCTAGTCTTTGTGGCCAATGCCCAAAATATGTCTATATATAGACTACATGATATCGCCTAATACAATTTAAGTAAGGCAACTGAGACAGACAGCTATATGCTGAAGTTTTTTTAATTTATTTTTTTAATAGATGTACTAAATTCACACAAAATAAAACAGGTAAAATAAGACAAAATATCTTTAGATCTACACTATAAAAAGTTAACCTAAAAAATTTACTTCATGAGGTAAAATCTAAATTTGTTTTATTCAAGTCAAAAGAGTTAGATCTGGTCGAAATAGCTCATTATGGTAACAATTGCAGATGAACCCTTTTAGTGTCCTTGTGAAATTTCCTCATTATCTACAATATTTATGTAGAGTAAACTTAAGGCTTTCATTAAATCAAATATCAAAAGCAATAACAATTCAATAGCACTAACTCTTTCAATTGTCATGCTTCTGTGAATTCAGCAGTAGTCCGATCACTTTTGTCATCATGCATGGCCTCACTGCCTCTGAGCCAATAAGAGCTCTGTTTCTCTCACTGAGGGGGCTGGCATGCCTCCATCACTCTGCTGCAGCTAACGTTTAATACCGCTCTATAAATAAATTATGATCAGTCAGAGAGAGGAAGACAGAGTTTGTGTGGTATGTGGGTGAATGCATGATCATAAGCATGTGTGCATGCATGTATATGGGATGTGTAGTGGAATTCATGATAATGAGCATATTTGTGTGCATGTGTCTCAGCTCCTAATCTGTTGGCCAGATGACCCAAATCTGACTCAGGGCGATACATTTACTCTCAGCCTAAGAAATTAGCATTCAGTTAAAATATAAAAGAGAGAGAGAGAGAGAGAGAGAGAGAGAGAGAGAGACAGGATGATAAGCAATGAAAGAAGGCATTTCTTATGGAGACTTCATATATACAGCGCTTTTATCACTGGAGATACATGGAAATTATATACACAGATTCTACTGAATCTATTGTTGGTCGTAGTGGCTGTTCCTACAGCTGTTTGACTTAACATGGTGGGGACGGCACAACTGGCCACAGCAATATGGTCAAAAGTGTGAAATATTTCCATAAAAATAAGATTTCATTCTAATTTCACAACAAATCTATTGTCTTGCAGCTATAAATTAACATTTTGGAGGGCAATGCATTTGTATGAATACAAATTCCAGCAGTAGATAATGAATCATATCATTAACAAAATGAATAGTTTTCAATGCCCAAATCAAATTCACTTTCACGCAAGATGTGTTCTTGTATACAAAAACAGCTAAGTGGAGTGCAATTTAATGGAACAGAACAAAGGGGTCACAGACTTTCATCCGTCTGGCACATGACTATGAATAAAAGTAGATGGAATACGCCCCCCTAAAATGCCACAATTTTCACATCGTTTTTTTTTTTTTTATATATATTCCTGAATGTGGACAGAAACAAATCACTTCTCACCAACTCACTACTTCAGTGCACCAGACTGTGTGTGACAACTACAGATGAAGTCTGAAATGTACATACACTTAGGTTGAAGTCATTAAAACTCATTTTTTAACCACTTCACAGATTTCACATTAGCAAACTATAGATTTGGCAAGTCGTTTAGGACATCTACTTTGTGCATGACACAAGTCATTTTTCCAACAATTGTTTACAGACAGAATGTTTCACTTTTAATTGACTATATCACAATTCCAGTGGATCAGAAGTTTATAAATACTATGTTAACTGTGCATTTAAGCAGTTTGGAAAATTCCAGAAAATGATGGCAAGCCTTTAGGCAATTAGCCAGTTAGCTTCTGACAGGCTAATTGGCTAACTGGAGTCAATTGGAGGTGTACCTGTGGATGTATTTTAAGGCCTACCTTCAAACTCAGTGCCTCTTTGCTTGACATCATGGAAAAATCAAAAGAAATCAGCCAAGACCTCAGAAAAAAAATTGTGGACCTCCTCAAGTCTGGATCATCCTTGGGAGCAATTTCCAAACACCTGAAGGTACCACGTTCATCTGTACAAACAAAAGTACGCAAGTATAAACACCATGGGTCCACACAGCCATCATACCGCTCAGGAAGGAGACACATTCTGTCTCCTAGAGATGAACGTAGTTTGGTGCGAAAAGTGCAAATCAATCTCAGAACAACAGCAAAGTACCTTGTGACGATGCTGGAGGAAACAGGTAAACAAGTATCTACATCCACAGTAAAACGAGTCCTATATCAATATAACCTGAAAGGCTGCTCAGCAAGGAAGAAGCCAATGCTCCAAAACTGCCATAAAAAAGCCAGACTACAGTTTGCAAGTGCACATGGGGACAAAGATCTTACTTTTTGGAGAAAAGTCCTCTGTTCTGATGAAACAAAAATTTTACTTTTTGGCCATAATGACCATCATTATGTTTGGAGGAAGAAGGGTGAGGCTTGCAAGCTGAAGAACACCATCCCAACCGTGAAGCATGGGGGTGGCAGCATCATGCTGTGGGGGTGCTTTGCTGCAGTAGGGTCTGGTGCACTTCACAAAATAGATAGCATCATGAGGAAGGAAAATTATGTGGATATATTGAAGCAACATCTCAAGACATCAGCCAGGAAGTTAAAGCTCGGTCACAAATGGGTATTCCAAATAACCGATGAACCCAAGCATACCTCCAAAGTTGTGGCAAAATGGATTTAGGACAACAAAGTCAAGGTATTGGAGTGGCCATCACAAAGCCCTGACCTCAGTCCGAAAGAAAATTAGTGGGCAGAACAGAAAAAGCATGTGTGAGCAAGGAGGCCTTCAAACCTGACTCAGTTACACCAGTTCTGTCTGGAGGAATGGGCCAAAATTCCAGCAACTTTTTGTGAGAAGCTTGTGGAAGGCTACCTAAAATGTTTGACCCAAGTTAAACAATTTAAAGACAATGCTACCAAATACTAACAAAGTGTATGTAAACTTCTGACCCACTGGGAATGTGATGAAAGAAATAAAAGCTGAAATAAATCATTCTCTCCACTATTATTCTGACATTTCACATTCTTAAATAAAGCAGTGATCTATGATTAAATGTCAGGAATTGTGAAAAACTGAGTTTAAACGTATTTGGCTAAGGTTTATGTAAACTACTGATTTCAATTGTATATGTATGCACCACACACACTCACACAGACGCATACACAGAGAGAGAGAGAGTATTCTATCCTCTGGGCACCCCTGTCTGCCTAGACACCAGCAGATTATTCATTAACGCCTATATTTCTTTTCATCTCTTTTTTCTCTCTTTTTTAGTTATTTTATGCAAAACACACACATACACACACACACACACACACACACACTGTACAATTCAAATTGGCTGTTTTAGCAACCAGGGTCATCCAATGGTCACAATGAGCATGTGACACAAGACAAATGCAAGTAAGAATGGGCAGGAAACTGCAGTGGTTCAGGGCACAGATCCAGTGGTACAGACACACCACCAAGCCAACATTACCATAAAGAATCAAAAGCAGAACCCCAATCCATCGGATCTAAAGGGGAGAATTATTATTATTACATAGCTTGCCAGGCTGCACTCTAATGATATTCCTTGAACATTCTGGTTAGGGGTTTTAAATGTCTGCAATTCATCAGCTTATAAGGCTTATTGTAATGACTTACTGTACTGAAACTTTGTTTTGTTGATAATTTTAGTCTTAAGACCAGAGTATACTTTAGGGGTGCACTGATCGATCGGCCACCAATCCAAATCTGCCAATCTTCGTCTTAAGTCTGTGATCGGTCGATCGCGCCTAGAATCAGGGCTGATCTTTTTTACAGCACACAGGGAATCACACATACACTGCTACTTTAAAGAATGAGCGCTTTCTAAGCTCTTTATGCATGACAGTGTGGCCTCTGGAGGGTGAATTGTTGGCAATTCTAAGTATTCACAAATTTATACTTTCAGACATTCTTTTATTCAGATGAATATGCAGGTTTGTTTTTAAAAATGTGTAAGAATTACACATGTATGAATATTAAGTTGCCCATTTTCTAGAGTCATTACGGTAGTAATTCTGACTCGTAGCACTGTGAGCACGGAGAGGATAAAGAGACTGCAAACGTGTATAAAAACGAATTAAACAACAAATAAACATGCGATTACAAATCGGAGTATAAGTGATGTAACGCGAGTCGTGACAATCAGACGTTGTGTTGAGCGATAGAGACTGTTTGAGCGATCATGAGCACTTTCAGCTTCACTCCCTTCAATATACTCACTCATTTGATGTCAATCAAACATGCACACTCTCAAGGTGCTCTCAACATCTCATCAGTCACTCATATCAGTGCTATTCTGTGAGGATCCCAATTTAAATCAGATTAATGTTGGTCATATTACCACTAATCACAGCAATTACTTAAGTAATGTTGTTAAATAATGTTAACAAATGGAACCTTTTTGTAAAGTGTTACCATAATTTAACTGTGTGGGGCATAATCATACACAATATAACTTGCAAAAGTGTGGCAAAGGGCACTTTTTTAAAAATCTGTATCGGCCGATCTTAGTGTTAAAAAAAATCGGCGATCGTATTGGTCTCAAATTTCCTGATTGGTGCACCACTAGTATACAGTATTTTGGTCACAGCTGAGCGTTTTCGTACAGGACGCGTGACGCAAATCTTGTCATCAGCAGAGTGCTCGAGCACTGAACGCATGCAGCCCGATTTTTCTAACCGTGTGCCTGGAATTATTTACACAAATTAGTGGATCAACAAGATGGTAATACTCACATTTGAGCCACTGCTATCACAAAGAAATGCTAGAAGAAAACATAATCGCCGATAAATTATAGGAGACGAAGGTAAAACAATAGTAGGTATGCACGTCAAGAACGCGTGTGAGGAGGTCAGGAGAAACCTGCATTTGTATAACTCAAATCAGAAGTAGGGATGCCGCGGTGTGAGTTTTTGACGGTGAGATTACCGTCTGAGAAAAAAACAAAAAAATCGCAGTTAACCGGTTTTATGATTATTTGAAATGTTTCTTATTATACAATAGCACTGATGCAAAAAATTAATAAAATATAACAACTGAATATCTTTGTGGACATATGGGGTATGTGGATGCTAAGGGTAGACCTACAATAAGAAATTGATTAAAAGAATTGATAAAAAAAAAAAATAGGAGGTATATAATAAGAGACGCTCCAATCTAGGGCACGACACCGCTTATGAACAACCCGAGCTCAGTGGTGTGCTTCAATGTAACCGAAGTGCTTCAAAAGTGTGTACATGTACGATTATTGTGGGTGCACAACATGTAGTCTATTTCAAGGCATCCAACAGTTTTTTTTTCTGCAACAGTTTATTAAAGCAATCCGTTGTCTGTCAGACACCTCAACATAAAGAATCAGCAACAGACTCTATAAAATTACTGTCCACAACACCTTACATATAAACCTGTGGACTATGCATAATAATGGGAACACTGCTCACAGCAGGCAATTTAAAGTCCAATAATGACTAAAATTGACATTTACTGTTGAATGCGATTAATTTGTACAGAAGCGATGCTTTAAATAATTAGGACGAAAAGACGAAACTTTTCAAAGTTCACTCGCTGACTGTAACTACACGAAATGTACCGCACGCTGTCAGCACACGTAAACATTACAAAAAGTACCATCTTTTAATTTATCACTTTCAAATCACCACAGCTAAAAATATTAAACTTACTAGTCTGTTGTTGGATGACTAGTGGAGCAACCTGTCCCATCTGTAAGATGTGTTTCTTTCTATGAGTTCTGTCTGCATAATTTACATCCGTCATCTTCAGTCAGTCATTGAAATGCTCCCTAACAGCCGATTTATGTTCCTTTTTGGTGAATATGAGTCTGGTAGATCGAATTATACTGTATAATTTGTGTGTTTAAGCCCCAGTTTCACGTGAATTGAAAGCTCACGTTCAGTCCGCGGCACCTGGCTAAGTACCATGCGGCCATGTCTGTAACCATAGCAACAGCTCCAGTACCCACACAGGCACAAGAGTTTTCACATTTAGACTTACAAAATCTTATGAATAACTTTTTTATATTACATTTTTATACATTATGTATATTATTTTTGCCATGTCTAAATAAAGCATTTCACAGATTTGACCGTGGATTCTAAATTCTTGCGGTTAAATTAACCGTGACATTTTTAATCGCGGTTAATAGTGAAACCATATCATCGCGGCATCCCTAGTCAGAAGGACTATAAAGACATCTTTATGTGTTTAAACTCCTGAAGAGAAATAGTCCGGTGTCTCACAGCAGTCATGGCATACATGCACCAAACGCCTGTTTATGCGTGCACCATCAAATGAAGTATAATTTGACAGGCTCGCGTTTGACTGTATGCAGAGTAGACGCTGAGTGTTCCTGTCAAAATCAAAGTATACTTTGGGCTTTAGATTTGCTATTTGTTGTGTTGTTGTTTTTATTTTACTTAATACTTTTTAATATTAATTTTAAAATTTAAGTTTGAAAATCACCCACTGACTCTCATTGATAGAATGTTCTCGCAGTGATGATATAATTTGTCAGCGATTGGTCTTTCTTGCATTTATTTGCATACTGAATTTTGATTGGCCTTGCATTTATATAACTATTTGTGTGTATGTGTTGAATCGTGTGTGCAGCTGACTGAATACTTGCCATCAACCTTAAGAAAGCAAGCGGCTGCGTTTCCAGCAAGTGTGACAGAGTTCCGCTGTCACTGACTGCAATGTAAATAACTAGAAAAAAAATATGTGATTTGGGCTTAAAAACTATTACAACCACAGGATGTACAGCAGAATAATAATAATGTTGGAGAATTTTCTAATGTCAGCATTTACAGTAAAAGAGTAAGTAGATCGTTCACTTATTGCTGTGAGTTGCAGACCTGTCAATCTGTACACATTTTACATAGCAGGTAAGCATTTTGACATCAAAGTACGCTGGAACGATTTGTCACTCTAAACTACGCAAAAAGCTGGTGACACCTGTGTGTTCCATTGTGCACGTGCAGTACTCAAGTCTAACAGCAAGAGGCAGCAGCATCTAGCCTGCCGAAAAGCAAAAGAAGAAGAAGAGTTCGACCAATCATAGCACTGGGTTCATTCTCCCAAATATCAAGCAGGGATGATTGACAAATGCATAATGTCAAACATTTCAAGAGACTGTAAATCGACAGCAACACGAAATAGGTTTTATCCCTCTTGTTCCCCCTCATCACTCTGTCTGGCTGGTTCCTCAAGTGAGGACGGTACTTTTAACTCCTTTGCAAAGGTAAACGGGCTGGGGTGGATGTAGAAAGTTGAAATTGTGAATTGGGTTAACTTAATGCAGTCCTGCCATCCTTTTTTTTATTATTTTTTTTCACCCAATTTGGAATGCCCAATTCCCAGTGCGCATTTTTTTAAGTTCTCGTGGTGGTGTAGTGATTCGCCTCAATCCGTGTGGCGGAGGATGAATCCCAGTTGCCTCCGTGTCTGAGACCATCAACCCACACATCTTATCATGTGGCTTGTTGAGTGCGTTGCCACGGAGACATAGCGTGTGTGGAGGCTTCACGCCATCCACCGCGGCATCCGCGCTCAACTCACAACACTTCCCACCGAGAACGAACCACATTATAGCGACCACGAGGAGGTTACCCCATGTGACTCTACCCACCCTAGCAACCAGGCCAATTTGGTTGCTTAGGAGACCTGGCTGGAGTCACTCAGCACGCCCTGAGATTCGAACTAGCGAACTCCAGATGTGGTAGCTAGCGTCTTTTACTACTGAGCTACCCAGGCCCCCCAGTCCTGCCATCCTTAGGAAAATATTCACACACACACTACTGGCTTTTCAGCCGCACATTCAAAACACATACAGTCTGTTTGTGTGTCGCTCTCTCTCCCCTCCAGGGGTCTGGACTGCTTTTTTATCCCTCTCAGCTCTCACTGCAAACACAAACAGCTGTTAGAGGTAATTTCCCACAGGTGTCAATCCTTACCGTTCTTCCTCTCGCGGCCTCGCTCTCCACAGACATCGCTCGGCCATGCCCCCATCACCACTATACTGTGTAGGCACTGACTGTGATATACAGGCCCTTTATATTGTAAAAAGGGCCAACCATTACAGGACAAATTCCATTTGAAAGTTAGCATTACTATGCCCTATTCACTCTGAAGGGTGCAGGGCATTACAGACTCATAATTGTGTTTGGTACAAAAAGACATACGTCATCGGCACTGTATTTCAACTGGAAAGTTCCTTTGACAATATCATGGCAAAATACACGCTTATAGCTGTTTAAATTGTTGTGGGAAACTAAACATTTACATAAAATGTTGTCTCTCCCAAACATAGTGTCAAATAATTGCATTTCCCGTTGTGACGTTGTGTCGATGTAGTGACACTAGGGGTCACTCCTGGGAGCCCAAGACACCTCTGGTTTATGATAAAAGGCCAATGAAAATTGGCGAGTGGTATTTGCATACCACTCCCCCGGACATACGGGCATAAAAGGAGCTGGTATGCAACCATTCATTCAGATTTTCTCTTCGGAGCCGAACGGTCGATGTTTACTGAGCTGACTGTTCATTCACCTCTGCTGGATCTGACGGCGCATTTCAGCGGCTTCTTCCTCCTCTGCACTAGTGCACTTCAGAGAACGCCCCTGGGCGCTTCGGCAGAAATAAGAGAGTATATTTCTCTAAAAGAGCAGCACACACAGAACCTCTTTTTAAAGATGCGTCTTTTTAAAGATGCCTTTCCGTTTGTGTGTTATTCCTGGTTGCAGTCGTTATCTGTCAACTTCTGATGTTCACAATCGCTGTCTTTCGTGTCTGGGCACAACCCACACAGAGACGACATTCGTGGATGGATCATGTACTCATTGCGAGAACATGACCATGGCAACGTTGCGGTCACAGCTTGCTTTCGTAAGAAAAGTCTGCGGTGACTGCACCGGCTCCGCCGCAGCCCGCCCCTTCGGCCCAGCCTCGGTGTGGAGCCCACCGCAGGAAGCAGAAGCCACCCGTCTCACGGCCGGCCGCCAAGAACCTGCGAAAGGCTTCGAAGCGCCCCTGAGACGGGCGACCCAGGGACGACGAAACCCACTGCCTTGGAGCTGGTAAGCAGACCACTCCATACCCCGGTGGAGGGCCTGGAGGAGAATCTTTTGTTGCCTTTTCATTTAATTTTGCCACATGCCCAAGTCGCTGTGGTACCCAACAGTTCAGCAAAAGAGCGGTTTCCTTGTTCCCTGGGTTACATACCCAGTGTGCACGGCCATCATCACGACCACCGTCCACCATTCCATTTTGGCAGGTTTGGCGCTCCAGCGGCGAGTACTGAACAGGGCTTTACACAGACTCCCGTTCAAGATACTGACACAAAAACGCATTCTGGCAAGCGTCCGGCATCAAGATTGGTTCGCGGCGGTAGACCTGAAGGACGTGTACTTCCATGTCTCGATTCTACCTCGACACAGACCCTTCCTGCGGTTTGCATTCGAGGGTCGGGCGTATCAGTACAAGGTCCTCCCTTTTGGCCTGTCCTTGTCCCCTCGCGTCTTCACGAAGGTCGCAGAGGCAGCCCTTGCCCCGCTAAGGGAAGTGGGCATTTGCATCCTCAACTATCTCGACGATTGGCTAATCATAGCTCACTATCGGGATGTGTTGTGTGCACACAGGGACCTGGTGCTCTCGCACCTCAGCCAACTAGGGCTTCGGGTCAACTGGGAAAAGAGCAAGCTCCTCCCAGTTCAGACCATCTCTTTTTCGGCTTGGAGTTGGACTCAGTCTCGTTGACGGCACGCCTCACGAACGAGCGCGCACAATCGGTGCTGACCTGTTTGAAGGCATTCAGACAAAAGACAGCGGTTCCACTGAAACAGTTTCAGAGGCTCCTGGGGCATATGGCATCCTCAGCGGTGGCCACTCTGCTCGGGTTGATGCATATGAGACCGCTTCAGCACTGTATGTCACAACTTGCCCACCGTCTCCACCTCTGGAGTTAGCAGCACCTCAAGTCGCTGCGAGCCACTCACATCCCGGGCGACCTCAACACTGCAGCGGACGCGCTGTCATGGCAGGTTACCCTCAGGGGAGAGTGAAGACTCCACCCTCAGGTGATCCAGCTGATTTGGAGTCGATTCGGGCAGGCACAGGTAGACCTGTTCGCCACAGACCCTGTGCAAGGTCAGGGAAGATAAGGAGCAGGTCGTCCTGGTAGCACCCTACTGGCCCACCCAGACGTGGTTCTCGGACCTCACGCTCCTCACGACAGCCCCCCTCCCCCGGCGAATTCCCCTGAGGAAGGACCTTCTTTCTCAGGGACGGGGCACCATCTGGCACCCACAACCAGACCTCTGGAATCTCCATGTCTAGCCCCTGGACGGGACGTAGAAGACTTAAGCGGCCTACCACCCGTGGTGGTAGACACGATCACTCAGGCTAGGGCCCCCTCTACGAGGTGCCTGTATGCCTTTAAGTGGCGTCTGTTCGCTAAGTGGTGTTCTTCCCGACGCGAAGACCCCCAGAGATGCGCAGTCGAATCGGTGCTTTCCTTCCTGCAGGAGAGGTTGGAAGGGCGGCTGTCCCCCTCCACCTTGAAGGTGTATGTAGCCGCTATAGCAGCACACCACAACACAGTGGACGGTAAGTCCTTAGGGAAGCACGACCAGATCATCAGGTTCCTGAGAGGCGCCAGGAGGTTGAATCCCTTCAGATCGCTCCTCGTTCCCTCATGGGACCTCTCTGTAGTTCTTCAGGGTCTACGGAGAGCCCCCTTTGAGCCCTTGCAGTCAGCTGAGCTTAAGGCACTCTCTTTGAAGACTGCCCTCCTGACTGCACAGCTCTTTGTCTGCTTTGGTGGACAGCGGAAAGGAAGCGCTGTCTCCAAGTAGAGGATTGCCCGCTGGCTAATTGATGCCATAACAATGGCATATCACACCCAGGACGTGCCGCCACCGGCAGGGCTACGAGCCCATTCTACCAGGGGTGTAGCGGCCTCCTGGGCCTTGACCAGTGGTGCCTCTAAAAGACATTTGCAGAGCAGCGGGCTGGGCAAAACCCAACACCTTTGCAAGGTTCTACAATCTCCGGGTGGAACCGGTTTCGTCCCGTGTAGTGGCACGCACAAGCAGGTAAGTCCGGGACAGCTGGCTGGGTGATTGCTTCCGCATAGTGCCTTTCACCTCACCTGAGCTGAAGACATGCGCTGTTGACTCCCAGTAGTGTTCACAAACTGTGTTCCCCGGATGATTTCCTCCGAGCCCTGTGGCAGATGAGTTTGCGGAGAAATTCGCTGCCGGCTCAGTACACATGCTAACTAAGCCCTGTACTGGGGTAGGTGCTCCGCATGTGGTGGTTCCCCGTAGATAACCCCATGCGACGTATATCTTCCGCTAATTCGTTTCCCTGTTGGTAAACTGCGTCTTCCTTAGGCAGAGGCCCCTCTGCCCCAGTCACCATGCTCATAGAAACTCCTCCCCCATAGGGTAGGACCTACCATGGGACTTCTCCACATGACATACTTTCGACAAAGCTCGGCAAGACCATGTGACGTATTTCCACCCAAAATACCCCCCCCCCCCCCTCTGGGCGGGGTGTGGTCTCTGCGGTGTCTTCCCCTTGGGAGTGACACCCCCCCGACTAGACCTGGTGGCCCCAGTCTTTTAATTCCTTTTTTTTTGGGGGAGAGGTAAAAAAAAGAGGATAAGAGGCCACGACTGGGCTAGCTTTTGGGCAGTCGACTTGTCCACAAAGGGTCGTTCGACACTCACAACAATGTTGGTGGAGGTTACGTGTCGGCCTGGTGCGCTGGCTATGAGGCACACAGTGGTCTGCCCGTCACACACCGCCAGTTCACGTAACACAGTTCAGCCAGTTGTGGCGTTTCGTATAGGGACCCCTAGTGTCACTACATCGACACAACGTCGAGTGAGTGACACATACGGAACGTCCTGGTTACTTGCGTAACCTCCGTTCCCTGATGGAGGGAATGAGACGTTGTGTCCCTCCTGCCACAACGCTGAACTACTCGCTGAAATGGCCAGGACCTTGTCTCAGCTCCTCAGCACAAAACCCGAATGAGTGGTTGCATACCAGCTCCTTTTATACCCGTATGTCCGTGGGAGTGGTATGCAAATACCACTCGCCAATTTTCATTGGCCTTTTATCAAAGACCAGAGGTGTCTCAGGCTCGACACAACATCTCGTTCTCTCCATCAGGGAACGGAGGTTACGCAAGTAACCAGGACGTTATGCCTTGTTTTTCATTCATTTTTGAAGTCTGACCCATGTTTCATAAGATCAAAAATGTATTCAACCTCCTCCATAGTCTTTTTTTTTTTTTCATTTTACAAAGGAAATTCCAGAGATCTCAAAATGGGTACCAAGGTTTTCAAGTCATTCGGGGAGTTGTGGGTGTGGGAAGTGAGAGAGAAATAAAATATGTTGGAATGTACTGGCCCATAATTTGGGTTGCTGCAGCAAATCTGAGCTGGAAATGAAGATTTTATCAACTGATCCATCTCAGGGAAACAAACAGTCCCGTTTCCTTCACCTCCATTTAAAAATGGAATCCATATGTTCTTCATACACCTAACAGACTCAGACCAATGAGAAGAGACATCACAGCTAATCATGAGGACACTTCTTTGACCCCATGCCAAATGTGAAGAGTTATGGTGTGTACTGAGATAACAAAGGCTTAAATACACCAGACAAGTTTGCACAGGTGTCAAGAACTTCTGAATGCTTTCTATGTAGCTACTGAGATCAAGCAGACATCACTGCAATGCCACTTTTCAGAAAGTCCCACAACCTGGAATTTACAGGGTCAAGAACTACGACCATTACCAAAAAAACAAAAAACAAAAAAAAAAAAGGATGAAAATGTGTAAAGTGTGGTTCTAGCATACATACATCACTGTATGTTTGGTTAGACACTGTAACATACTGTAATATATCAACATTCACAGTATTACAGGTTAATGTGTTAACATCAACGGTTTCACAATAATTTATATGACAATTAATTGTCATCATAGTGAAAGCACTAAAACAGACTAGTGGTCGACTGATATATGGCCGAGGTCGATAAATCGGCCGATGCGATAAAAAATTCAGAATATCAGCCAATTTATTGATCTTCATATATCGGTTGACCACTAGTCTGTTTTAGTGCTTTAACAATGATGACAAATAATTTTCATTGAAATTATTTATTTATAGAAAGCAAATTATAAATTTTCCCCTTTGGCCGATTTGTTTCTCAAGGGCTAGGAATCGCCTGCTTGCACGTGAAGGAACTGTCTAAGAAATGAAAATGACCAATTACAATTTGTTTTGCTGTTACATGCCATCATGTTGCTACAATAATAGACCTGGCATGTAACAACATCTCATTTAAACAGTCCTGCATATCAGTCGTGACATGCATGCAGCAGCTAGTGATGTTTAAAGTTCTCTGGTGTTTTATTCTCCCTCTCTCTTTTCACAACAGTTCCTTGTAACTGTCTCATGATAAAAAGGCAAATATCAATAAAACTTTTATCAAATAACGTCTGTAAATATGCAGGTATCTCATTTAAACAGATTTAATTCACAAACCTCAAGAAACTTGCACAAATCTGTTTTCTTCCTGTGGAGCCATCAAAACTGTGTCCCTCTGACTCAAATGTTGCACAACTGTCAGTCCGTGACACTCTTAAGCAGGCGATTCGGGCCACGTAAACTGGAAGCGTTTAGTAGATTGCTGCTCCCACTGGATCCGCATAAGAGCAAGAGAGCAACTTCAAAGTAAAAGCGCTTCATGTGCAGCAAAAGTAAATGTCATGTTCATTGAGCACCTTTGGTACAGTTAGTTTGATTACCTGTTTTTGTGAGAAAATGCGATTGTTAATGCGCACATACCGTCCGTTGTTGCTGGACTACAGTGTGCACTTGCTTTTTCCTTTTTCCTAATGTATTACAATTTCTTTATGTGCAAACAATCACTAAAATGGGAAGACTAAACAGAAACCAGGAGAAACTGCATTCTGCCATCTAAAACACACAAAAAAATCATATTTTTAAAGATTTTTTCATATCTTTACAAAGTTAAAGTTTCAAGTAAATATAATGCTAAATAAAAGTTTATATTTTTTTAGCCAAGAATTAATTTGCTATTATATTAAATCGTGTGATATACTGTACAGTATTATATCGGCCACCCTGCTCTCTGGATATCGTCATCGGCCATTAAAACAACTAATTTCAGTTGACCTCTAAAACAGACAGTTAATCGTCATAATCGCAATAATCTGTTTGACAATTTATTGTCGGCAAAATTTCATAATCGTGACAGGCCAATGGAGCCCTGAAGCACTCACACTTCAGAGTTCTGTTTACTGACATTTGGGAAATGTTTTCAATAATCAGACTGAAACATCAATGATGAGAACATCAAGGATTAGGAGAAATGCTTGTTTTTAAAATCAATTATCAGAGTTAGATGACTCCCAGACCTGACTGTTTTATCTGCAAGCAGCAAAATGAGCTGTTTCATCTTCTTACAAATGGAGACTTTATCTTCCCCAAAAAATACAATGACAGGTCTCTGGCTTGGTAACTTACTCTCAGTGCATCCAACTCTCTTTATTCAAACTCTGTTCCATCACTAGCAATTAATGCGTGAAATACATTGGTGTCATCTTTGACAATCAACAGTTCCCGTGGAGAAGAGTTGCAGACGCCCACCCTGCTCTGGACCCAACTCCAGTAAGAGGAACAGAAACGGAGGTAGACATTTTATTTTTAAGTTCTTACCAAAGTACCTTATTGTTTAAAGCAGGGTTCCCAAATGTATAAATCCCTGGGGGTTTGCGAGGGAACTCCAGTGGGTTCGTGAAAGAGTAAAGAGGTTGCATACCAAAATATTTCCGTTATTTACCAAATTTTAAAAACACTGACGGATAATTCCAAATACCAAAAACAAAAGAGAACACAACACAACCAAGCACATCAATTTTCCTTTTAACCATTCTTGTGTCTATACGGCTTCATTGACCACGTTTACATGGACACCAGAGAGATATTTGCATCTCGGTCAGTAAGCAGCTTTTTCCACAGCAATGTAATTTCCCTGTTACGCTTGTGAAAAACTAAACATGGCATCCAAGGAAGACTTCGCCTGTTGTTTCAATTTATTTTGAGATATTCCAGAGTTGTTGCCGTGTTTATTTCTATCTCGACCTTCAGTGGAAATGCGCTGAAATAGTTGGGTTTCCCTCTTACATAAAACTCTGGGATCCCAATGTATAAGCGCATATACGCAAACATGAGGGACAGGCGATGTTTTACATTGGTGTGTATTAAACTGGTGGTTTATATTGTATGTGCTTTCCCCACTGTACTACCAGAAATGTTTAATTCTTTCCGCGGTGTTCACTTGTTGATATAATGTGTGGTTCCATCCTTTGATGTTTGTTATCCTGTCTGTTCTTAATCCCTTAAGAGGCGTAAGGAAATCAGCATTCTGGTCTTGTTTTCATGATGTTTCAGAAGGCCACTTTCTGCAAAAACACTGGGGTAAACCGTTAAGTGCATGTAAACGTGGTGACTCTATCTCCCTTTCACATATATAAAGTGTGTGTGTGTGTGCGTGCATGCATGTGCATGTATGAATCATTCCTGAGCAGATATGACAGAAACATGGTCAAATGGAAATGATCAGGTAAGTGGAATGCAGACTCTGCCTCTTTATAAGACAGACAATGTAATAAAATGCTGTACCTCAAGAATCAAGTCCAAGATCTGTACTGCAAGTAAACATTATAATACGTAGTTGTCATTGGGAAGTTGGAAATGCTGAAACTTAATTCTGACAACTACAATGCTTAATGTTGCAAAATCACAATGCGGTCCAGAAGGTAACATTAATATGGAGTTACCTAATTGGTGATATACTGTATAGGCACTGACTGTGATATACAGGCACTTTATATTGTAAAAAGGGCCAACCATTACAGGGCAAATTCCATTTGAAAGTTAGCATTACTATGCCCTATTCACTCTGAAAGGTGAAGGGCATTACAGACTCATAATTGTGTTTGGTACACAAAGACATACGTCATTGCCACTGTAATTCATCCGGAAAGTTCCTTTGACAACATCATAGCAAAATACACGCTTATAGCTGTTTAAGTTGTAGCAAATAAAACATTTACATCACATTTTGCCTCTCCCAAACATAGTGTCAAATAATTGCATTTATGCCTTGTTTTTCATTCATTTTTGAAGTCTGACCCAAGTTTCATAAGATCAAAAATGTATTCGACCTCCTCCACAGTCTTTTTTCATTTCTCAAAGGAAATTGCAGAGATCTAAAAATGGGTGCCAAGATTTTCAAGTCATTCAGGGAGTTGTGGGTGCGGGAAGTGAGAGTTAAAAAAAAAAAAATTGCGCTGTTATGCAACCGACCATGAGAAAATGTTTTCATTTTTTCATTTTTTTTTATTAAAAAGTAAATAATGCACTACTCTCTATTGAGTGTTATGATGTAATATAATTTCTATGAAAAGTCTCTGATTGGGATAACAATGGCAATGGTGAATTAAATCAAATACATTTTCTAAACATTATAACAAAATTATAGATGTAATTAAGGTTTCTTATATTGTGAAATATAACAATATAAGAAAAATGAAATGTGAAGACGTAAAATGTATTGTATTTTAAAATGTTGAATTACTTTAAATGTCAGGGGGTACTTCAAGTTAATAATTTAGGTCAAACGGGTTCAGCTCACAAAAAAACTTTGGGAACCCCTGTTTTGCATAACAATTTACCCAAAAATTTAAATTCACCATGTTGTTCCAACTCCATATTTTTCTTTTTCTTTCTTCCATGAAACACATCTTTTGTGTTTCAAGGTAGAAAGAAAATATGAGTTTGAAACAACATTGGGGTTAGTAAATTTTTGTTTTGTTTTTGGGGGATGAATGATTCCTTTAAGGGATAGTTCACCCAAAAATGAAAATTCTCTCATCATTTACTCACCCTCATGCCATCCCAGATGTGTATGACTTTCTTTCTTCTGCAGAACACAAATGAAGATTTTTAGAAGAATATCTCAGCTCTGTAGGTCCTCACAATGCAAGTGAATGGGTGCCAAAATTTTGAAGCTCCAAAGTCCACATAAAGGGAGCATAAAATTAATTCATATGACTCCAATGGTTAAATCCATGTGTTCAGACATGATATGATAGGTGTGGGTGAGAAACAGATCAATATTTAAGTTTTTTTTTTTTTTTTTTTAAATAAATTCTCCTACCTTCCCAGTAGGGGGTGAAATGCAAGAAGAATGTGAATCAACAAAAACAGAAGAAGGAGAATGTGAAAGTGAAGGAAAAATTACTTAGATATTGATCTGTTTCTCACCCACACCTATAGTACATTTATGTTGCCCTTATGTGGATTTTGGAGCTTCAAAATTTTGGCACCCATTCACTTGCATTGTATGGACCTACAGAGCTGAAATATTCTTCTAAAAATCTTCATTTGTGTTCAGCAGAAGAAAGAAAGTCATACACATCTGGGATGGCATGAGGGTGAGTAAATGATGAGATATTTTTCATTTTTGGGTAAACTAATCCTTTAACATGCGAGAGCATGTCGCTTAGAATACAAGTCTGGAATTATACCTTGGTTTCATATCTTTTGTTCAAGCAGGAATCAAGGTGTTTAACAAGCATTAAGACAGGTTGTGTTACTTTGAACACACAATCTATCTCAGGGATAGGTTGGAGCTGAAAATTCTTATGCTAATAAAATGCTCGAGCAATAAATTATGCATCAAGTTTGGCATCACCCAATTATCATATATCTGTCCTCCAAATCTCTTGCTTAATGATATTATAGTAAATTCAGTTGAACCTGTGAGGTCATATTGTATGTTGGATTTGGACAAAATGTACATTAGAGATGTTTTGGAACCTGAGACACCCGAGTGCATGTCATTTTCATGTAGTCTTGTAAGCAAAAGTATAAAACTGCCTGGAAACGGAGGCTATATGGTCATCATCACAATTTATCTCTTAAGTTAACATGTCCCTTTGCATCGCCTGACCCTCATTAACACTATTTAAATCTTGCAGTTCTATAACATGCTATGTCAAATGTTTCAAGCTTGCCATTTCAAGCTTGAGGACATCATAAGATTTTGTGCAGAAAGAAAAAAGTTCTAAAGAACAACTAATAGAGAACACCAGACAGGGCAAGTTGTCATATTTTTATTGTGGCAAGTTTTAGGTGTTGTAATTTTACACAATTTCAGTTTGTTGTTGGCTAAAACAATGGTTTGATATTTTTCCATTTAACTTTTAACATGTGTGCTGTTGTTTTTTTTTGCTTCATATTTGTTTTACTGTTCAAACCTGGCTGAAAAGTCAAAAATAGACAGTTTGATAGCAGGTTCCATTGTGACAAAATACAGGTTAGAAAATGAACTGTATCTTTTTCATGGGCAATAACAATGGCTCAGTAGCTTTTTGTAGCCAGGACATTAGAATATGTCTATACAGAAATAAACTTTCGAAAATAGAGCTAAGAAATATTCACTGGATTACCAAGTGCGATAAATAGCCCTGGTCTCCCTTATACATACTGTATATGTACAGCTTAGTGAGCCACACCCTCTGGCTGATTATAGCTCCC
Source organism: Myxocyprinus asiaticus (assembly GCF_019703515.2). NCBI lineage: Eukaryota > Metazoa > Chordata > Actinopteri > Cypriniformes > Catostomidae > Myxocyprinus > Myxocyprinus asiaticus. Next base: position 12,621,443 of record NC_059354.1, on the reverse strand, counting down.
TCTTCCTTTTTCTTCTCAGCTCCCATCCCCCCACTCTCTCTCTTCTCATTGCATAGGAAGGAGGAGAGGGGCCCCTGGACAGAGATTTCGCCTAAACAGGCTATGATCCTTAGCAGGTGGTTAAACTTTGGCTACAACTACATTTCTGGGGTAAAGATAAAATTATAGCTACACTAAATATACTGTGAGTGGCGAACAACTTTTGCAACCAATGCCGTATGCCTTCTGGGGTCATTACTAGTTTTACAGTAAGCTCAAAGTTACATCTATTTTCTTACATGAATACAACCATCAGTCACAAATTGGATGAAAAAGAGGCACCCAAGACAATCACCAAACACATTGCTTTAAGGTGTAAAATTAATGTTGTGTCTATTTACACAAGAATATGGCGGGGCGACTGGCTTTTAAATGCTAAAGAAGGATCTCATTGTCCCTGGACAGCTGCCTTTTCCGGAAAACAAACTGAGAACAGGGGGTTGGGGGGGTGGCAGTAGGAAGAATCACATGGCCCACTTCAGAACCAGCTGCTACGGCAGACCACTAATGCAGTCTCCTCAGATCGGCTGCCAAGTCGCACGCATATGTGCATGCTTGTAAATGAGACAAGCCGTAAGCATATCTCTTTCTATGCAAGAGAAAAGAGTAAAAAACATACAATGCCCGTCAAAAGTTTGAACACACACAACTGAATCTGTTTCTCGAAATCTTAAAAACCTTTGGATCTAAAGGCATATGCTTAATGCTTAAAGACTTGATTTTTTTTTTTTTTTTTTTTCATTTCTTAACTAAACATAAGTTTTAAGTTAAAAAAAAGAATTTATTTGATGATTTGGACCAGATAGTGAAGGAAAAGCAGCCAACAAGTGCCCATCATACATGGGAACCCATTTGATAGTGTTTTAAAAGCCTCACATGTGGCACCTCATGAAGTTAGTTAAGAGAATGTCCAGAGTGTGCAGAGCTGTAATCTAGACAAGGGCAACTACTTATAAACTAATTTCATAGTTTTGACTTTACTATTATTCTAAAACACAGAAATGGCAATAATAAATAATTAATAGGTGTGTCCAAACTTTTGACTGGTAGAGTATGGAACTGACCAACATGATCACATGAGAAATTGACACATTGCTTTCGAATGTTCATGTGTCCTGAAATGAAACCCATTCTGCCAAATTACTGATGAGCGCAACTAACAGCATGTTGCGTGAGCAACCTCCGAGAAACAGGTTCTGGTCCATTGTAAAACAAGGAATTAAAAGATTCAGAGTTTGCATTTTTGCTCTATTATTGCATTTTTTCGGTTAGGTTTAGGGTTGGGGTTTGGGGTAGGGTGTATGGTTAATAAAATATGCATTCCTGTTGACTGTATTCATTCACAACTAAAAACAAATTTTTAAAAACCTGCTTTAGGCGCCACTCTGTGGACGGTTCACCTGGAAACTGGAGTTCACATGATCAACAACACTTGCAGCTTCGGCCACTGGGGGCAGCAACTAGAATTTCAGTAAGCAAACACATCGATTTCAGCATTAAAACTTTCAACCTACTATCGCCAAATTTACGAATTAACGTACTGAACACGCTCCAAGTAGGGCTGCATGGTTAATCGAAATAAAATGTAAATTGCGATATTACCTTGTGCGATTATTAAACCGCAAAGGGCTGCAAATTAATTAAATAAATAAATAGTCTGCACACTTCAAAGTTTATGTGCAATTTGCCATCCTGTCTGTATTGTGTGCATTATTACAGTGTTTTCAGAGTGGTTCTGTGCTTCACAACTCCATCTCGTGCTCAGAGTAACAGAGGTGCTCCGAGTTTGGTTTAGATTCTTTGCTTGCTTGCGCTGAGCACATTATATTTTAAAGGTGCAGTATGTAAGATTCAGAAACCCTTGTTATTAATGACATCTGTGGCCGTTAAGTGAACTGCAGCCAGCTACCTGTTGCTCGTGCTCGCGCACACACTCCATAGGGACGCGAGCGAGCGAGCAACGGCCAAAACAATGACGTAACGTACAAACAGACTGAACGTGATCCACCGGCATCATGCTGACAGATGAGGTAGCATAATTAAAATTACACAGATATGATTGTTTTAATACAAACTTTGAGACTAAACTAAAACTACTTATCAGCTAACATAGCATACTGATACACACATACAGCTACATACTACCGAACTATATCAGACAGTTTACTGTTGCACTGCACTGTTATGTTGTGCTATTGTATGTTTTGTATGTCATATGTTGTGCTACGATCAAGAAACCAGCGTATTTGCTAGAATGTATCCTGTATACCTGATTTTTAGTATAAAGAGAAGATTGTTGAAATTATTTGAAAGTTAAGAAGCAAGGTAGCTTGTAATTCGTCAACGTTAGCAGGCAAGATCAAGTTAGCTAAAATTACACAGATCAATCCTTATGGCACTATATTTTAAATGCTTTGCAGTTATGTAAGCTTATCTGTCCAATAAGAAGAACGGCAATTCAGGGTCGGTTTTGATCCCCAAAATGGAACGAAGTTCCCTCCAGGAATTAAATGCCCTGCCGATGTTTACCCTAGTTTTCACTCAAGCTACTCAAGTTTGTGTAGGAATCGGTGTTGTGCTGGGAGCCGGATGTTTGCTGGATTCCATCTCTAAGATAATGTTACCTAGTGTTGCAGACTCTCCATGAATACCATGAAGATGTACTATCCTCATTGCATTCGTGTGCTGTGGGACTTCTGGTGTAAATAGCAGAAGAGAAGCTACTGTCTGAGGCAAGGCTCTTGGGAGCACACATGAACATCACAAACTCCTTTGTATTTTCCCGGTAAAACCGACCCGCTCCCTTTGCATGAAAATCAGTCCACAGGCTTTAATAGGCAACCTAGAAAGTCCAGGAAGAGCTCATTTTCAAGGGCACATCAAGTTGTGTTTCAAGCCATTCACACATTGGCAAAAAAGGCAAATATTACATGAAAATTGTTACATACTGCACCTTTAAGCCAGGTGTGCTCATTATGTTGATTGCAAGGCTACCGCTGATTGATCTTGATAGCAGGCCAAAAGGGAAAGAGGATATAGACAACAAAATAACGAAAATCTTAAAGATTTACTTTTTATTTCCTCGCTTCTGCATCAGCGCGCTGTTGGACAGACAGGCTGCAAGTGAGCCATTTTACATGCACGTTACCAGGCACGATCATAGTTTTTTATCAAGAAAATTCACGTTGGATCATAATTTCATTTTTCTAGTAAGACCTTTGATATTAGGGCAAAAATCATATTCTTGATGATAATTTTTGTATTGTTTTCCTGTAAAAATATCATAAAATCCTTAAATCAAATTGATCTTGTTTTATCTTGTTTTAGAAACAACACTGCATAAGATATTCAGAAAATGTATTTTTAACATGTATTTTGTCTTACTGTACTGGCAGAGTTTTTATAGTCAAAACAAGTGAAAAAATCTACCAGTGCTGAAGAAGTAATCCAAAGTATTTAGAATACGTTACTGACCTTGAGTAATCTAACGGAATACGTTACAAATTACATTTTACAGCATGTATTCTGTAATCTGTAGTGGAATACATTTCAAAAGTAACCCTCCCAACCCTGTTCATATAACACACACACACAAACACACACATTTATATATTAGGGCTGCACAATTAGTTAAAATAAAATCGCAGTATGACATTCTGTGATTATTTAACCGCAAAGGGCTACGACAATTTAATTAAATTAATAGATAAATCAAGCTGTTCGCTTCAAAGCCTATGCACGCTGCACTGTCCTGTCTGGTCTGTATTGTGTATAAGCATTATTACAGTGTATTCAGAGCAGTTCTGTGCTCCACAACTCCATCTCGTGCTCAGAGTAACAGATGTGCTCCATTCGGTTCCGTGTGCTGAGCGCGTCATTTTTAAAGTACTCCAGATTCACTTTAATTTCACTTTTGCATACTTCCAATCATGTTTGACCACATGTCTCGGTCTACAACCAAACACATGCCAAGGTCTTTGCTGAATGCATTCACTCTAATATGCTACTAATAGCCCTTTTCCACCGACCATAGTTCGGGGGCGGGTCCCTGGGCCTGTGCGAATTCTCGAACAGTTCCAAGCATTTCCACCGCAGAAAAGGCTGTTCTGGGGCCGAAAACCTGGGTCGACACCGGCTCCAAAAGATTGCTGGTCTCCACACAGGAACCGATTATGTCAGGGGGCGTAGGGTGGTATAATGTTTCATCACTAAAGTTTTTCCAAACAGCAACAGTAGCTACCATCTGCAGCAATGAGTACTTCTTCACTCTATAAAAGCAATACTATATAATTGTTTTTTTTTGTTGTTTTTTTTAAACACAACATTATCAGACATCAAAAGCATTCGGGTAACATGGACGACACGAGCGCTCTACTTGCGATATGGTCTTTACAGAGATCCAAGATAACCTAGACAGAGATCGCAAAGGAACAAAACTAGTCTATGAGAAGGTACAGCAAGAAATGATGCATACCAGCTTCAATCGGACAACTGACCAAATCATAAACAAATTTAAAAACACTTAAATAAGGGAATGCAGGGACCATAAGAAGGACCTAAACAAAAGCGGCAGTAGACGGAGCAACACTGTTTTGGACTCAGACACTGACCAGTCTGCTATCTAACCAGATTATCTAAATATGTCCTCAAAAACAAGAGAAAATGCTGTATACAAAAACTGTGACACGCCATGTCTGTTTGTGGGCAGGTGAGGCAGCCACGTGAAACTATCACGTAGCCCGTTACGTCATCGTTCGGTTCTCAAGTCAGTGGAAAAGCGCGGCCAGTTTACAAAAGGCTCCAGACTGCCCCGGCCGTGAACCAGCGGAGCACAGGCTCGGCACGAGAACTATCACCACTTCGGTGGAAAAGGGCTATAAGGTGACATAAAGAACCAGAACAGACTTCCTCATATAAGACCCAACAAGTACAAAAAGACGAAATTCACAGAACGAAGAACATGGCTCTGCACAGCACCTGCTAAGATTTTAGGCTGGCCCACTTACCTAAATAGGAATTAACAAAAGACTATTAATAGCATGAGTAGTATGTATATTACTAGTACAGACAAGCACAAATTAATGTTGCCCAAGATGATAAGATGACTGTATAAGCAAAAAAAGTAAGAATGTGTGGGAGCCTGCATAGCTCTAATGTAGCATTTACACTCAGCATTTTCTTTCACTCTATAAAATGGTCCTATGGGAACCTGGTATTTCTTAAGTTGCTCTCCTGATACACTTAACAGAATATACCTAGAAGGCACTCGCTACATCTTAAAACTCCTGCAAAGAAAGCTCAGCAATGGATATTTTATGTAATTAAGCCCAAAGTATACTTCGGTTTTGACGCAACACTGTGTATGCATACTGTTGAACACTCAAAAGTATTTGACTGTGCACAAATACACAGGCAGTTGCCGCATGAATGCTACAGCTGCTAGAGATGCTGGACTATTTCTCTTCAGGAGTTTAGACACATAAAGTCTTTATAGTCCTTCAGACTCAAGTTATGCAAATGCAGGTATCTCTTGACCTCCTCACACACGTGCTCTTGACGTGCACATCCACGGTTGTTGTTTCCACCATCTCCTGTTATTTACTCGCGATTACATCTTGAGTGTTGCCACCTTGTGGACCCACTAATTATTGCAAATAATTTTTGGCATAAGTGCATACTGCTTGTTCAGAATATGTGCGGTTACAAAAATTGGGGCGAGCACGTTCAGTGCTGAAGCATTCTGCTAATGACTAAATTTGCAAAACCTAGCATTCGTGTCAAACAGAAGTATATACTGGGCATTAGTTCAGCTGTTAGGATGAATCTCTCAGTGTAACAGCATATAGAAAAGAAAAACTTTTTCAATGTAACTTCCTCAGTTCAAAATACAGTCAACAAGTATGTTTACACTGGCGGCCAAAAGTTTGAAATAATGTACAGATTTTGCTGTTTCGGAAGGAAATTGGTACTTTAATTCACCAAAGTGGCATTCAACATTACTGATGTAAAAAACAGCACCATCACTATTTGAAAAAAGTCATTTTTGATCAAATCTAGACAGGCCCCATTTCCAGCAGCCATCACTCCAACTTCTTATCCTTGAGTAATCATGCTAAATTGATCATTTGGTACTAGAAAATCACTTGCCATTACATCAAACACTGCTGAAAGCTATTTGGTTTGTTAAATGAAGCTTAACATTGTCTTTGTTTTTGCTTTTTACTTGCTACAGTATGCAATAGACTGGCGTGTCTTAAGGTCAATATTAGGTCAAAAATGGCAAAAAAGAAACAGCTTTCTCTAGAAACTCATCAGTCAATCATTGTTTTGAGGTATGAAGGCTATACAATGCTTGAAATTGCCAAAAAAAAAAAAAAGATTTCATTAAAAGATGTACACTACAGTCTTCAAAGACAAAGGACAACTGGCTCTAACAAGGACAGAAAGAGATGTGGAAGGCCAGAATAGATGCCTCACATGTCCTCAGCTGACAGCTTCATTGAATTCTACCCGCTCAACATCAGTTTCATATACAACAGTAAAGAGAAGACTCAGGGGCGCAGGCCTTATGGGAAGAATTGCAAAGAAAAAGTCACTTTTGAAACAGAAAGACAAAAAGAAAAGGTTAGAGTGGGCAAAGAAACACAGACATTGGACAACAGATAATTGGAAAAGAGTGTTATGGATCTTCACCCCATTGAGCTTTTGTGGGATCAGCTAGACTGTAAGGTGTGTGAGAAGTGCCCGATAAGACAGCCACATCTATGACAAGTGCTACAGGAAGTGTGGGGTGAAATGTCACATGAGTATCTGGACAAACTGACAACTAGAATGCCAAGGTTTTGTAATTGTAATAGTAATTTTTCACGTTATTAATGTCCTGACTATAAACTGGGATCAGTCGAATGCCACTTTGGTGAATAAAAGTACCAATTTCTCTCCATAAGAGCAAAATCTGTACATTATTACAAGCTTCTGGCCGACAGTATACATTCACACCAACATGCTGATAACTACCAAAAATCAACACATTTAAAAATCCATCAATGCAAGAAGAACATGTTTAAATGAGACTTGAAATCACCAGGTTATTCTGTTCTTATGACGTCATAGCGTAAACAGGCTTGCGCACAACATTTGGTTAAGAACGCCAGTAAAGGCAAAAATCTACATTAAAGGAAAACCATTTAAGGTGTTTATATGACACTAGTGTTGTTGGCTTATTAAGCATAACAGGTGTAAATTTGTGTATGTAAACACGTTCAATGTAACAGAAAGAGCGAGACGGAATTTCCATATGACACCCTATTTTCTAAATTCTCTACAGGTAAAACCCCCATAACCATGGTAATCCCACTGTATCCATGGCCTCAAATGGATTGTTGCTTTAATTAAACAGCAACAGCAATACAATAAATGTTAAACATTTTTATCCTAACAACTGGAATCAACAATTTCTCCACCAAGTAATGCAGCTGATTTGCCTAACTAGAAGTTGTATAACAAGCAATGTAGCAGTGGGACATTAATATAGAATGTGCGTCACTGTGCCTTTGAGTATTTTATGAAGGTTTAGAGCGGTTCATTCAATTAGAATTTAGAATCTGAGCTGTCCATAACATAATCTAGTATTTAGCACAGGTTAAGACTTACTGTACTTGAAAGGAGATTAATTAAACTTTAATTACATTTCAATGGCAATACTGAACTGAACCTTGTTCTTAAAAAAACTATTACTTTGCATTGCATAACTGCTCTCATTTGTTCATGACATTTGCACTGTAAAAAGCTTTTGAGCACTGTACAGATTGGTAAAGCTGCGACTGTAAGGCACAGTTACTTCCTGTTGATGGTTTCAAGATATTGATAGACAAGGTCTCTTGTGATGTGTGAAACAAAGGCTACTTAATCATACAAGCTGTGAGAACTTTTGTGGGTTCTCTGAATGAATGGCTTGTCATCAAAGGGAACTGCAGTAAACTTCCTGAAGCACACTGTCAATCAATCAAAAATAGCACACTGCACTGGTTTACTCCCTCCTGAGGAACAAAGTGCTAACATTAGATCTAGCATGAGTTGTCCATACATTGGGGCATCATCTAAAAAATGCACAAGAATCTACTATTTAATAATACAATAGGCCACATAAATTACCCAATTTTTGAAACGTCTAATAAATTTCCCTTATGGCCTTTAATCAACCAAAGTTTCAAGCTACTTAACATGACTTTTTTGAGCCTATGCTTGATGAATGTCTGATAAAGCATTGTGAATTCAATAAGCAAAGAAGGCATAATGTTAAGGGAATAGTTCACCAAAAATAGAGGTTTTGTCATCATACGCTCGCCTTCATTAACTGAGTAAAATAAATGAAATTTTATTTTCTTGTATTTTATTAAGATGTGATTTTTAAAAAACAGAAATGATAAAGGGCTTAAGGATTTTGTTCGATTTATGGTACTGAATTCTTGATTCTATACTCCAGTGGCGGTTCTAGCTTGTATGACACCCTGGGCGAAACCCGCTTCAACACGCCCCCAAAGTTGTTGACGAGGGATGGGGGGGGGGGGTTGTGGGGGTGGGGTGGTATGTGTGGGTGCCTCATGCCACCCCCCCCCTGCAAGATGCCGCTGCCCCCCCCCCCCCCACAAGATGCTGCCCTGGGAAACGGCACATGTCGCCCATGCCTAAATCCACTACTGCTATACTCTTATAAACTTTAAACAATGCCTGAATCCAGAAAAGTTTGATTATTTTTTTATTATTATTACTTTTAGGACATATACAAAACAGTTCCTGTCCTTTACTTGTAAAACTTAACAAATGGGGCTTTTCCACTGCACGGTACAGCAAGACTCGACTCTGCTCTGCTCGCTTTTTGGGGGTTTACCACTGTGGATAGTACCTGGTACCTGATACTTTTTTAAGTACCACCTCGGTCGATGTTCCACGCAAGCCGAGCCAATACTAAATGTGACGTCAAAACCCTGCAGATCACTGATTGGTCAGAGAGAATCGTCACTACCAGCGTCACTGGATTTGCGACACGGGATATTAACCAGCTAGTTTTAAATTAGCACCAGCTACAGCAATATCATTTGTTCACGCGACTTTCGAATTGTACAAAGAAATGGCTGTGTGCAAAACCACGCCGTGGTCAATAAACGAGGTGCAGACGTTCCTCTTGTTAGTGACGAACTAAATGACGCAAAACGAAAAAGTCTTTCAGGAAGTGTCTCAGCTGTTGGCTGCACACGGCTACTGCCGGACCTACCAACAGTGTAGGGAAAAGTTACAAAAACTTAAAAGTGACTACAGAACCATCAAGGACCACAACAGCCGGAGTGGTTCAAACAGAAGAAAGTGGAAGTGGTTTGACCAAATAAACACTATCTATGGCAATAGTCCGGCGAGCAATGGAAGGGAGAGTGCCCTGGACTCGGCGTTATTGGAGTCCACGATGGAGGATGGTACATTTTGTTACGTTAACTCCATATTCTGCTTGAAAGCTTTACTTTATTTAGTTGACCAGCTACTGGAAAGCTTGCTTCTAAAACAACCAGGCCAATTTAACTATTATACTTGTGTAAAATCACCATGAAACAACTGCTTTATGCAGCACAATGAGCTAGTAGCTAACAGCTAGCGGTCGTGTTATTGTTTATGGTCAGTCATTTTTGTGTCGCGTTTAAGATGATGTCACAGCAGTAGAGGCGGCACAACTATGACGATCAGCATATAATCCCGCCCACGTTGAGGCGGCACTAAACTGCAGTGGAAAAGCAAGCTCAGAAAAGTAAAGCGAGCAGAGTCGAGTCGAACCATAACGTGCAGTGGAAAAGTGCCTAAAAAGTACTGTTCTGTTAAAGTGCAAAATGATCCATCGGTGATGGAATGGGACTAAAGAATTTGCCCAGCAGGTGGCAATGGTGACACCAGAATAGAAATATTCATAATTCTGCTCAGCTGAAATTTTCTTGTTATATTCATATGCTCATTACATACATTCTAAGTGTTTTAAATTAATATTGTAATTTTAAAAATAGTATTGTCACTTATTACATGTTTCTAAACTGTTATTTTCAAAAACACATTTTAATTGGTAGTGTATGCTTTTCCAGTAAAATGTTTGCCATAGTATAAATTTACTATTAAAATCAGAGTTTACATTTGGCATAATCAGGACTATCAAATATCAGGACCCTTAGCATTATTTTACATTATATTCAGTATTATATACAGTTTAATATAGTATAATCACCTGTAAATGCAGTGCAAATTCACTCTCGCGCTGAATCATTTTGGTTCTCATTGTATTACATGCGCATACATGATGAGGGGAAACCATCTAAAACACTTTAAAAACTAGCACATTTTGACCTCTGAAACATCAGTGTGACATCCATGAAAGCTGCAAAATTGATTATATTGAAACTGAAATATGATATTGCAAGATTAGTAAATAGCAAAGCTCAGTTTAATCAAAATGATGGCGCTCCCTTTCTCCACTGTGATGAGACTCGCATGTGGTAAATAAAAACAGTTTTGCAAAAAGAAAATATGTGCCTGATTTTGAATTCATAACATGTATACAATATAAAACATAGAAAACAGCAGCTAAATGTAAGTTATGCACTGGAGAGAAACAACTCTTTAAGTACATCAAACAGCACAATCAATCTGTCAAACACACCTGACACACCAATCAGTCCACATTAAACTCTATGCTTATTTTGATCTTCTTTGAAGTGTTTATAAAGTGCTCTTGTGTGCTATGGACAACTTGTGTTGTTTTTTTCTTTTCCACTTCAACATGCTTCCATCATTTTTCAAACAAGTTATTATGCAAACACATTTTTCTCTAGGCTGTAAAGTGACATCACTGACGGAGCTTCTCTGTGCCCGGCATCAGTGGTGGAAAGAGTACTGATTTTTTTTTTACTTAAGTAAAAGTACTGCAACTGAAGAAATAATTCACTTGAGTACAAGTAGAATTACTGAGAAATATTATGACTCAAGTACGAATAAATAAGTAATAAGCCAAACAACTACTCAAGTAATTACCTTACAAGTTACTTTATGAAAATTATATGATATATATATATATATATATATATATATATATATATATATATATATATATATATATATATATTTTTTTTTTTTTTTGTATTGATGCTTCCTTTCACCAAGGATGCATTTCATTGATCAAAAATACTTCCAAAATCATTAAGTGTAAATTATTATTACGGTTTGAAATATTTGTTTTAAGTGATATTTATTCCATTGTTTTCTTTACCCATAATGGCAAACATATACTGTGTCACCTATTCCTTACAAAAGCATTCTAAAGTGCTAATTTGGTACTCAAGAAAATGTTCTTATTATTAGAACAATTAATAATTGGTTGAAATCACAATAAAGTGGGGTTTTTCCCCATTTTCTGAGGTATTGAGTTCTTACAAGTTGCTTTACACTTGCAAGTCAAATTGTGGTTTTAAAACTAGGCAAAAAGAAACACATTTCTCCTGAAATTCTATTTTCTCCTAAAGTCTTTTGTTTTAGAGAGATGTAGATGTATTAGAGAGAAAATAATCTCTAACCAGGATAGAGGGAAGTGGATGGCCAGATGCACAACAAAAAGACACGTAAATCACAGTCTCTAGTTTGCTGCAAGAGGATTCTTGGACAAACAAAACATTTTAAGAATACAACATTTATTTAAAGCTACACTATGTAACTTTTGGCCCTCTAACATTTAAAAAATAAAACTGCACGCGTCTTGCAGAAGAACATTGTTTTGGTAATGCCGTAAGTCGTGCTTCGGCTCTGCTCCTCTGCGCGGATGAATGTGCTTTGAGGCATCTGTGTATACACAGATACAGGACATCTTATCAGAGCGAATGGACAAATAAATAACGAAAGAAAGGAAAAGACGGATATCCGAAAACATGTCATCTGAGCAGATGAGTGTCATATCTTATGCTGTTGTTTTGACTTATTGGAAACATTGATATTTTGAAATAAATGACGTTACAAAAGTTAGGCAACATTCGTTAACATTAGACAACGACTGCTAGTCTGATAAGGTCAAAGGTAGTAAAGTTTTTATATTCTGTCCAAATAGACCACAGCAGTAACTAATTTATAGATTGTCATTGTTACCAACCAGTGGTCAACATCATTTCAAGACTCACATGTCCTTGTTAAGTCTAGGACTAAAGGATTTATTTATATAAATTATTGCTGTTATAAAGAAAAATACACACGTGCGCTAGCAAGTGAAAAGTTCTGCACCGATTACAGTATAATTATTGTATTTCACTACACGTCTGAAAAGCCAAGCCGATGTTGATTCGGGTTTTATTACGGACTCTGTCGCTTTCCCTTTTTGCTTGTAGACTCTGCTCTGTTCAGGGTTTCTTTGTTTTTACAACTGGTGTTTCCCCGGAGGTTTGCTGTTTTGAATGATCCAAGGTAAATTTTTCTCGTTCGTTGTGACAACAAACTTTCAGCTTCACGCTACTCCCACACACGCACTACAGTAGCTGGATCTTATTTTCTCTGTGTACGGATATGACGTGACACACGGGCAAATGACATATGTATATAATTTCCCAAGAAATCCGTCCTGACAGCTCTAAAATATAGATCATTATTATAGGTTTTTCAAAGGGTATTTGGGTAAAGTCATGGTTTGGAAGATGGATGTTTTTTGCGCTCTCTCATTAATAAAATTTTGTTGTTTTTTAACAAAAAAAAGTTACATAGTGTAGCTTTAAATAGAAATAGCCATTTGTAACATTCTTAATGTCTCTAAATCATCTCTAAACTACATAATGTGCATTGTGACTGAAACACATTCCTATTTCAGGTTTATTCTCATTCACATATGTCCAAGTATTTTGGCTATTAAGTGAACATACTGTACAAAACTAATATAATGTAATTTCATAGAGGAGAAAATGTATCCTCTATGATATTACAGCAATTATCCAGATATAGAATGAGATTATTAAGCAAACTGTTATCAACTTCTACATGCCAACTGAATAAAATAAGGCAAAAATAAACATTTCACACAGTGTTTAGTGAGAGATATGATTGATTCAAACACTAAAAGTGGTTGTTCTGTATATGTATTATTGTATTACAGTTGTAATAATAAAGTCTTAATTAACATTGTTTTTTTAGCATATTGAGTTATTATTGTTATTATGTAAATTGTAGCATTTGGTTGCTCCGGTTTCCCCCACAAGTCCAAAAATATGCAAGATAAGTGAATTGGAGACTCTAAATTGACCTGTAGGTGTGAGTGAAAGCCACTGGGGGTTGCATCAGGAAGGGCATACGGTGTAAAACCTGTGCCAAATCAAATATGTGGATCACGGATGGTCCGCTGTGGCGACCCCTAACGGAAGCATCCGAAAGAAGAAGAAACTGTAGCATTTGGTTACATTATGTTTTGTGATTTCTCATACCTTCTTTATATAACACCCATCCCTTGCGCACTTTTGGCCTCTAGCGGGTGAGGCTTTTCAGACAGATAAACAGCAGTGCAGGGCAGGGAAGTACAGTACAGCACAGTGAGTGAGAGTGTTACCCACTAGGACAGTTTATTTTGAACAAGGGGGCGAATGGTTATGGAATTTAACCCGGGAGTACAATACTGAACTGATGCGGATTGATAGAAGCGGAGAGCTTGTCTGTGCGTGCAATGGTGCAAGGAACAGGACAGTGGGGAAAAAAATAATGTTCAGTGAAAAGTCAAAAGAAGATCGTAATGTACGTAATTGTAACTATATCAGATATTATTAGTAAAACACAGGAACTCGTTGTGTGGGCATTTTTTGTCTCCATATTTTGAATTTCAGGGACAGGGTTTTTCCTGCATAGAGAATTATGAGGCGGCCGCCTCCGTCAAATTTCGTGCCGCCTCCGACTGTCGACGAAACTCAGGCAGGCAGTCACGTGCACAGATAGACCCCAAGTGGTGCTCAAGCAACCGCCCTCTTTCACTAGATAAGTGCCCTTTTTGCAAGTAATTTCTTGTTTTTCATTTAGATTTTAGTTTTTATTTAAATTTGGCCCTTGGCATCAATTCTCAATTAAACGTGTGCCCGACATATGCATTTAAGTTGTAATTCTGCGAGACCAAACGAGCCCCTGCCCCTCCCCCTCTTTGACATTCTTTGTCACAACCTCCACACAGTTAACGCACGCAGAACGAGCACCCTGAGGAGCAACATCGAAGTCTACCTGACCAGCCTTCATTTGTGACAGCCAGGTAAGGATAATGTTTGCCCTAAACTTCAACACTGTTTGCCACCACTGTGAAATTAAACCACTATAAAAAAAATCTCCATAGAGCCAGCAGAACTTAGGCAATAGCCCTCCATTAAGCTTAACAACAAGCGAACTAATCAGGCATTAGCTCAAAATAGCGTCGTGCAGGGTCGGGTGCACTTTCTGCCGTCTCGGTCTCCGTGAACTTCTGTCTGGAGCGCGTCACGAAAATGAACCGAAACTCAGCGTACACTTGCCTCGCAGACATGAGAAATATGTCTATAGAAAGCTTGAATTGTCTACTTTTAAATGAAGACATTTCATTGCCCTATTTCAGTGACTTAAAAATTACTAACCACGCATAATCTTGATTTTCTCAAAAATGCAAACATGTACATCTCATGTTTGGAGGCTCTTATGTTACAACACTGCTGAGAAAGTGATGCAAAATTTTGTATTGTTATCTCAAAGCAAGTTATGGCATTTGGAACCAAGGTAGCCTTTTTTATCAGAAGTCCAAAAAACTCTCCAAACAAGTGATCTGAGGGTTTTACAGAACCTAAGAACTACTTACATTTGTAAATGCCACAATAAACCAGAAACATAATTACATAGAATAAGTAACAAGTAATAAGATCCAGCACTGTTTCAGTTGTGCACATGGTAAATCAAGACCTGTCAATCTAAGCGATCAGTCCAATCTAAGCTGTAAAACAGTGGCCGATTGGTCTCTACACATCGTCCCTTCCCACCATGCCCACCCACATACCTGAGATCAGAGATGATCTTATTATCGGTTTAAGAGGTTAATCAAGTTTGCTGTTTGTTAACTATAAATGAACACATTAGCTGTTATATTGTATTTAATTAATGTTGAACAGGTTAGCTTTTTTAGTTAAATATGCTATAAATTGATAATTGTCATTTTCTTCAACCATCTAACTATTAGAACATCTAAAATATGTTGCTTGTAAGTGTTTGCTTTAGCCAGTGGAAGGTATGGTACAAGTGTACATGTGCACATGATCAGGATGGTACCACCTCTGCCTCATTTTGAGCCAGGAAAAACCCTGAGGGATATTTTTTTGCCCCGAGTCCCCGTTAATTTCCGACACTATTGGCATTGTATCTTTCTAAGGTATTTAAAAGTTTGTTTTAGACATACAGTAGCAAGTAAACAAAATATCCCCAAATATATTTCAAACTACATTGTGTTAATGTTTGACACAGTGAAAACATTGCCTACCTTAAAACAACTTAAGTTTGATCAGTGGTTAAACATGTTCAGACGGTTCCCTCATACCTGAAAGAATGGCTCCTTTCCAGAATAAAATGAAATATGCGGAAAATCACAGTGTTACAGTTCTTGTATTGTGACAGGGCAGAAAGTCTTGAGGAAGCTAGAGAAGAGAGGACACCGGCGGCAGTTTATGCAAGTCACAGAAGCTGACAGAGGCAAATGATAATGGTGTGGGGTGAAAGGTGACACCCACCTTACCCAATCCACAGAGATACAGAGAGTAAAGCAGAAAGAGAGAGTGTTTTATACTGCTGTGGGATGGACAGCAGAAAATCAACCCAGATTATTGAGCTGCGCAAATCTGATCAATTGAGCAACATAACAATGGAGAACTGAATGTGTGGCACAGAACAAGATTGAAAAATAAAGATGACAAAGGCAGAGAGAGAAGGCATGAGCAGAGAGTCTGACTCTGCACTGAGAGAGAGAATATGTTCTTTGATCTCATTCCTTAAGTGAAAAATATTACAATACATCCCAAATTACCTAGTACTCTCACACTGTGAATGAACAAAAACAAACTTCTCTGTCCCTTCTTTCTAGTTGAATAAATATGAATGGAAATTTGAACACGTTGCATCCCTGGCTGAAACGATTATTCGACTCTATCGACAAAACAAAACTTCTGTGTCGAGTGTCTTTAAAGGAAACACCACGGCGTTACATCTTAAATGCAGTTATATTTAATGTGTTAAATATATTTATTAAAGTTCAAATAATAAGGAAGCAGATCGTGTAAATAACTACAAACTCTGAAACTGGCATTTCTCTGTGCGGTCAGTGCCTCTTCTATGAGCTGCACGAATGTCCCGATTTAAAAAATTTCGACAAAATGTTTTGTTGTCAAATAGTCATTTGATCTCATTTAACGTAAAATTAGATCACATTAAAAACTATATTTATTAATAAGAGAGTTGTTTTTTTTTTTTTTTGAGAGTTAAAGATGGATTGAAGTGAACAGAAAGTTGAGAGAGGGTAGTCTTTGCCCCATAATACACTGCAACAAAATACATGTTTTATTTGTTTTTGTTTTGGCTTGTTTTCCAATATAAATATCTAAAACTCATTTAAAACAACGTACATTTACTTTAGCAGCTATACTACAGAAGAAACAATTGTTATCTGGGAATGTTGAATATAATATTAAAAATACAAATATTTTAAAATATCTAAAAATCCTTTAAAAAAAACGATGCATTCACCTGAGAAGCAGCATATGAGATATTTAGACTTGCTTTTAGAGAATAGATCTTGAATATAAGTGTATTTTGTCTTTACTGCACTTTCAGAAGTATAACAAAGTGAAAAAATACACTTATATACAAAATACACTTACAGTTGACGTCAGAAGTTTACATACACCTTAGCCAAATATATTTAAACTCAGTTTTTCAAAAACAGTGACATATATTATGATTCAATAAGTCGCGAGTCATTGCATTATAATCTAGCTGCATTAAGCATGCACGCTCGAGGGATGAGCGTTCCCGCGACAGAGTGTACATCAGCCGGGTACAGTTTCAATCTCTTCACAATTCCTGACATTTAATCATAGAAAACCTCCCCGATCAGTTAGGATCACTACTTTATTTTAAGAATGTGAAATGTCAGAATATTAGTGGAGAGAATGATTTATTTCAGCTTTTATTTCATTACATTCCCAGTGGGTCAGAAGTTTACATACACTTTGTTAGTATTTGATAGCATTGCCTTTAAATTGTTTAAATTGGGTCAAACATTTTGGGTAGCCTTCCACAAGCTTCTCACAATAAGTAGCTGGAATTTTGGCCCATTCCTCCAGACAGAACTGGTGTATCTGAGTCAGGTTTGCAGGCCTCCTTGCTCTAGGGCTGCCCCCGACCAAAGATTTTCCTAGCAGGCGTTCATTTAAGCCATTAGGCGACTAGTCGCATGTTTATGATATTAATTTAATTACTTAAATATATATTTTGGGGGGCATCAGAAAATGGTTTGAGTTCCAGGGCTGAGAAAGAATGTTATAAGTAACATTGCTAACACTGTTCTACATTACAGAGAATTACTAAACCGTAATAATGAGCCTTTAAAATATACATTTTACAAGCGCACGCATGAAGCGAGCCGCAGTGACACCGGCAAAAGCGGTAATGATTCTGAATGTGTCAGAAAAACCAGCAAGGAGACTGTCTGAACATTTTGTTCATTTACAGAGAGAAATGCACATTAGGGTTGTGTCGACAGATGATGATCTCGGGGATCGATGATGGTCAGAGTGATCGCCAATAGCTGATGCCTTTGACCATGTCAAGACAATATTTGGCTCGTTTTCCCATTAATCTATTAAACTATTATTATTAGGCTATTATTATTATCAAATTAATATTACAAATAATTTGCCCGTAGACACACAGACACGCGCTTGAAGAAACACTTTATTATATTATTAAGAACAGATGACGCAGATTTTATTAAGAACAGATGATGAATTTGTTTTGTTTTGTGTTGCAAGAACAGTATCGTCTATGAGTGCTGCAAATGACCTCAGACATCTCAGCTCTGGAAGTGTTTTGAGTTCAGTTCACTTTATTTCCACAGAGCAGTTCATTGTGACCACAACTCTGCAGCCTATACATCTGTGATTAAAACATAAAATAATACAAAAACACGTTCACCTCGAACCATGATTTATATTTCATTGATTATTATCATCATTATACTTATTATTTTTACATTTATAATTGTTTTTATGTCTTCATTTGTGCAAGTAATTTTCCGCCTGCATGTTTAGACGGATTCTTGCCTGACGGTAAATGGAAAGGTGTATATACAGTATATATATACATTATTCTTTTATCACATTATTTTATTTGCTTTTTCGTTTTGTTTGGAGTGCAATTTGAATTTAGAAATATATTTGATTTAAGATTTAACATTTTCAATGCAAAATCACTAAAGCAAGAATATTCACCAATCCCTCAGCCCGGGACTTGCCGATGTAATTGGATATTGCGATATATATATATATATATATATATATCCTACCTTACTCGCACACGATTTTTCAGTTCTGCCAACAAATTTTCTAGCAGACTGAGGTCAGGACTTTGTGATGGCCACTCTAATACCTTGACTTTGTTGTTGACAACTTTGGAGGTATGCTTGGGGTCATTGTCCATTTGGAAGACCCATTTGCGACTGAGCTTTAACTTCCTGGCTGATGTCTTGAGATGTTGCTTCAATATATACACATCATTTTACTTCCTCATGATGCCATCTATTTTGTGAAGTACACCAGTACCTCCTGCAGCAAAGCACCCCCACAACATGATGCTGCCACCCCCATGATTCACGGTTGGGATGGTGTTCTTCGGCTTGCAAGTCTCACCCTTTTTCCTCCAAACATAACTATGGTCATTATGGCCAAAAAGTGTGCACTTGCAAACTGTAGTCTGGCTTTTTTATGGTGGTTTTGGAGCATTGGCTTCTTCCTCGCTGAGCAGCCTTTCAGGTTATGTCGATATAGGACTTGTTTTACTGTGGATATAGATACTTCTCTACCTGTTTCCACCAGCATCTTCACAAGGTGCTTTGCTGTTGTTCTGAGATTGATTTGCACTTTTCGCACCAAACTACGTTCATCTCTAGGAGACAGAATACGTCTCCTTCCTAAGCGGTATGATGGCTGCATGGTCCCATGGTGTTTATACTTGTGTACTTTTGTTTGTACAGATGAACGTGGTATGTTCAGTCGTTTGGAAATTGCTCCCAAGGATGAAACAGATTGTGGAGGTCCACAATTTTTTTTCTGAGGTCTTGGCTGATTTCTTTTGATTTTCCCATGATGTCAAGCAAAGAGGTACTGAGTATGAAGGTAGGCCTTAAAATACATCCACAGGTACACTTCCAATTCAGTACACCTCCTATCAGAAGCTAATTGGCTAACTGTATAAAGGCTTGACATCATTTTCTGGAAATTTCCAAGCTGCTTAAAGGCACAGTTAACTTATTGTATGTAAACTTCTGATATAGTCAATTAAAAGTGAAACAATCTGTCTGTAAACAACTGTTGGAAAAATTACTCATGTCACAAACAAAGTAGATGTCCTAAACGACTTGCCAAAACTATAGTTTACTAATAAAAAATCTGTGGAGTGGTTAAAAAATTAGTTGTAATGACTTCAACCTAGGGCTGGGCGATACAGCTAAAAAATGTATCATGGTATAATGTTTCATATCATTCGGTATCGATAATTATTGATACATTTTAATAACCTTTTTTAAACAAAGACCAGTAGAAAAAAGGTTTGAATTTAACCACTGTATTTTTATATTTACCCACTCTATTAAGGCAAACAAAAAAATAATTATTATTCTCTATTACTAAGACAGTAATTTGTTGATATATGGCTATTTTTTTAGATGACTGGCATCTGTATACCAGCATTCAATAGCTGTGCCTGATTGGAAATTTAACAGAAGTGTTAGCTGATCCACTAATTGGATTAAATTTACTACTGAAATTGTGCATTAAGTAAATACTGTAAAAGTTGAGTTTCAGCATAGGCTACATATGTACATCTATAAGTGTCTATATTAATTGTATTAAAGGGACGGTTCACCCAGAAATCTCATCATTTACTCACCCTCATGCCATCCCAGATGTGTATTGACTTTCTTTCTTCTGCTGAACACAAATGAAGATTTTTAGAAGAATATTTCAGCTCTGTAGGTCCATAGAATGCAAGTGAATGGTGATCAGAACTTTGAAGCTCACATTAAAATAAAATCATATAAAGGCAGCATAAAAGTAATAAAAAATCTCTGTCCTCTTCTGCCCTTGCTACAGTATATAGAGTATATATAGGCCTTATTCTGATTTCCTTCAAATTTTCTATCAGATCTTGTAGTTACTGTAGATAGAGCTTTAATTGTTGGTGACTTCAACATTCACATAGATAACGAAAATTACACATTGGGATTATCATTTATCAATATTTTCAACTCGCTTAAATCAGACAAAATGTGACAGCACCAACTCCTTGCCATAATCATACGCTAGATTTAATTCTGTCATATGGAGTTGATGTTGATACTATAGAAATTCTGCCACAGAGCGATGACATCTCAGATCATTACCTCGTCTCTTGTATGCTGTGATCAGCTAATGTCACTCAATCTACACCATGCTATCATTCAGGTAGAACTGTTCTTTCGACCACTAAAGATAGCTTCACTAATAATCTTCCAGAATTGTCTCACATACTCAGTCAGCCAAAAAGCCTAGAAGAACTTGATGTAATAACAGAAAATATAAATACAGTCATCTCTAACACTCTTGATAGTGTCGCCCCCCTTCGATTAAAGAAAATTAAAGAAAAAAGCCCCGCACCATGGTACAATGATCACACTCATGTTCTCAAGAGAGCAGCTCGGAAAATGGAGCACAAGTGGAAGAATACAAAATTAGAGGTATTTCACAGTGCATAGAAGGATAGTGTCTGTAGCTACAGACAGGCACTAAAAGCTGCCAGGTCAGCATATTTTAGCAAACTCATAGAAAATAACCACAACAATCCTAGGTGTTTATTCAGTACTGTGGCTATATTGGTAAGAAATAAAGCCTCAACAGAACCAGATATTCCGTAGCAGCACAAGAGTAATGACTTCATGAATTTCTTTACTGATAAATTTGAAATAATCAGAAATAAAATTGGAATTATGGACTCATCTTTTACAGTACCTCAGAAAACAGTGTCTCATAATTTTCCTCACGTGAAACTTCAATCCTTCGCTGTCATTGGTCATGAATATCGAAACATCAAAAGCCATATGTTAGATCCAATACCAACCAAGCTCTTAAAAGAGGTATTCCCTGTAATCTTAAAACCTCTTCTTTATATTATTAACTCCTCATTATCCTTAGGACATGTCCCAAGAAACTTTAAAATGGAAGTTATCAAACCGCTTATGAAGAAGCCACAACTTGATCTTGGAGAACTGGCTAATTATAGCCCAATTTCAAATCTCCCATTTATGTCGAAAATACTAGAAAAGGTAGTGTCCTCCCAATTATGTTAATTTCTACAGAGAAATAGTACATATGAACAATTTCAGTCAGGATTTAGGCTAGGGATTCACCGATCCGATACCTGGATCAGTATCGGCTTCGATACTGAAGCTTTTATACGGATCGGGTATCGGTCCGATGAGCCCGATCTAAATCTGATACTGTGTGTTAGTCATGTTCGTTACTGTCAAGCTCAAACAATGACATAAAAGAACTATTAAAACACAATTAAAGCAGTTCAGATGACTCGTGCATTTTATTCAAAGCCACTTGAAGACGTGCGATAGCTCTGTGAATCACAAAAGGCTGTGTTTTATAAGTAAATATATAAAATGCACTGCAGCTCCAGCGCGTCAGTGAATGGCGCTGCTCTGTTTACACAAACACTCGCGGCTATTTTTAGCCTTCACATGGTGCGCAATATTTGAGCGCTACTCACAAACAACATCTCAGATGTAGATGCTCAATAGTTTGCTTCACTTATGCATTTAGAACGGCACCGGAAGTGCTTTTTTTTTTTTTACCAGAATTTGAATAAGAAGCGAATTAAACTACTGTGAACTTTCCTACAAACAGACACATACAGGACTTCCTGGAGAGTTCAGAATGTCAAAATAAAAGCGTGAGGTTTAAAAAATTATAATATTATTATTATTATCATTTGTTTACAAATTATAATAAAATTTAAGTTGAATGGGTTCCAAAAAATAACTGTGTGAATGAAAAATGGACTGATGTCTTACAACTAAATTGAAAAAAAGAGATCTAAATCCTTTATAGTCCAGATACAAGTTGAAAATTTTTTGCAAAAAAAATAAATAAATACAAAATAAAAAGCCTTCTTTTCTACTGATGACTTATAATGGAATTACTGTTAATTTTGCTGCTACATTATCCAGTATACTAGTTAACAATAAAGTTTTTCTTAATAAGCTATACATTTATATTGAAATAATGTGTAGTTAGAGATTTGTGTTTCTTTACATATTAAAGAGCACACCCAATTAGTTCCACACAATAATGTAAAGATATTCTAAACTGATTATGCAAAAAAAACAACACTGGCATCGGATCGGGATCGGCCGAAACTGAGATTTCCAATATAGGAATCGGAAGAGAAAAAGTGGTGTCGGTGCATCCCTAATTTAGGCCACACCACAGCACAGAGATTTCACTTATCAAAGTTACTAATGCCTTGCTCTTATCATCTTATCGCAGCTGCATTTTGATCTTTGTGCTGCCTTCGACATGATAGATCACAACATTCTCTTGAATAGTCTGGAGAATTATGTTGGCATTTGTGGAGTTGCATTAGCATTGTTTAGGTCCTATTTAGCAGACTGCTACCACTTTGTCTATGTAAATGAGGAATTGTCAAACCAAACAAAAGTAAAGTATGGGGTGCCACAGGGATCAGTTTTAGGGCCTCTGCTTTTCTCCTTATATATGCTTTCCCTGAGAGTTATGATCAGGAATCATGGAATAAGTTTCCACTGTTATGCCGACGATACCCAACTTTATATTTCTTCGAAACCCGACGAAATTTCACAATTCTCCAAATTAGCAGAGTGTATCATTGAAATCAATGATTGGATGGCCAGAAATTTCCTTCTACTCAATTCCGACAAAACAGAGGTACTAATTATTGGACCAAAAACCTCTAAAAATAAGCTGCTAAAATATAATTTGACTCTCGATGGATATACTGTTACATCGTCTTCAACAGCAAAGAACTTAGGTGTTATATTTGATACCAATATGTCATTTGAAAATCTAATTTCCAATGTTTGTAGAACAGCATTCTTCCACCTAAGAAATATTGCTAAATTACAACACATGCTCTCTGTTGCTGATGCTGAGAAACTAATTAATGTGTTCATGACCTCAAGACTAGATTATTGTAATGCATTACTGTGAGGATGTCCAGCAACTTCGATAAATAAACTTCAATTGGTTCAAAATGCAGCTGCCAGAGTGCTGACTAGAACCAAGAAATATGATCATATTAGCCCCATTTTATCATCGTTACATTGGCTACCTGTTAAATTTCTTATTAATTTGAAAATTCTGTTAACTACGTACAAAGCTTTGAACGGTCTAGTGCCGCAGTACTTAAGTGACCTTATGACACGCTATATTTTGTCACGTTCATTGCGATCACAAAATTCTGGCCTGTTAATAGTTCCTAGAGTATCAAAATCCACAAAAGTAGGTAGATCCTTTTCCTATTTGGCTCCTAAACTATGGAATAGTCTCCCTAACACTGTTCGGGATGCAGACACACTCACCCAGTTTAAGTCTAGACTAAAAACTCATCTATTTAGCCAGGCATACACCTAATTTATTCTTCACCACACAATTAGGCTGCTTTAGTTAGGTCTGCCGGAACCAGAAACATTGATCATGATCTTTAACTCTGCAAAAAATGTAATGGCATCTAAGCTAATATTATTCTATTCTCGGGACTTCTATCCCGAGGTCACCAGAACCAGCCAGATCCAGCTCCATTCCTGCTTGGTATCGGACTCCACTGCTACGTGTCTCTTAAATGCAGCCGGTGCCAGCCAGACATCACTTCAGTCTATTACGATGGACCTCAGCAGATGAACTGATGCCAACTCCAACCATAAGACATGGGATACTTCATATGCCATTGCCTGAACCTTGGACTTAGAATAGACCTCACCGAAATGACCGGCCGGTAGAACTGCAAAGCACCTCACAGATCTCGGCCAGAATCACCTTGGTCTATTGATGGACTACACTCTTGAAATGGAATACATAGACTATCAATTAATTGCCAACAAATGTCTACATCAGCCAACTGACAAAGGACAATGCATCAATGTGAACTTCTGCAGTTAATCCAGGATGAACTTCAAAGACATTAGTCATTATCTTACAGTTCATACAAAATCTTTGTTTAAACATTGGCCCTTAACACTTACTTTATTTACTAATTTTAAACCATGACTTGCACCGCACACAGATAACTAATATTGGCATTATATTCATGATGTTAGCCAGAGGGGAACTGGCCCCCACAGTGAGCCTGGTTTCCCCAAGGTTATTTTTCTTCATTAACCAACATCTTATGGAGTTTTGTGTTCCTTGCCACAGTTGCCTTCGGCTTGCTAACTGGGGTTATAAATACAATTATTATTTAATCACTATACACACTTCATAATCGTATTTAATCAAACTACACAATGATCACTCTAAGACATTATAGATATTACATTTTCATTTTCTGTTAAAGCATGATTTTCTGTAAAGCTGCTTTGAAACGATGTGTGTTGTGAAAGGTGCTATACAAATAAAAATGACTTGACTTAATCCATTCGACTCCAGTGGTTTAATAAGAGCTTCTGATGTGATCCAATCAATTTTGAATGAGAACAGACCAAAATATAACCCCTTTTTCCATATAAATCTTGACATCAGCAGCCTTGTTGTGGATTATGATTTCAAGCTCGATTACACTTCCTTTCGCCATCTAGCACTCTGCGCATGCGTCAAGCACTAAAAAGAGTAATTGAGCTTGAAATCATGATCGTGCCTGGAAACTGCAATGGTAAAACGTCCAGTGAAAAAGGAGTTACGGTTTGGTCTTTTCTCATCCAAAACTGATTTGATCGCTTCAGAAGACATCGATTAAACCACTGGAGTATTATTATGGATTACTTTTATTAAAAGCCTTTATGTGCTTTTTGTGCTGCTAAGTTCTGGCCACCGGTCACTTGCACTGTATGGACCTACAGAGCTGAAATATTCTTCTAAAAATCTTCATTTGTGTTCTGCAGAAGAAAGAAAGTCAGACACATCTGGGATGACATGAGGGTGAGTAAATGATGAGAGAGTTTTCATTTTTGGGTGAACTATCCCTTACAATTTTAGTAGCATGTTTCACAAATATACCGATATTACTTTGGCCATCAACCACTGTGCACTCTAATTATTACTATCTATCACTGAAAGAAAGAAAATAACATATGTCAATCAATAGTCAACCAATCACTACTGTCAGTCTGGAACCTTTAAGGCCAACATACCCTTTTTAACGACACATTCCATGCAAATATTAAGTAAAGTCCCGCAGTGGGGTGACGATAATGTTTTTGCGCCATAATTTTGAAGAGAAAACACAAGTAAAACGTTCAGCCATTATGCAAGAAAGAGACAATATGTGGACTGAGAATTGGTTGAGGGTAAGACTCAAGCCAGTGCGCGCTGGGTCTGCCACGTGCCCATTCGCCAG
Source organism: Myxocyprinus asiaticus (assembly GCF_019703515.2). Classification (NCBI taxonomy): domain Eukaryota; kingdom Metazoa; phylum Chordata; class Actinopteri; order Cypriniformes; family Catostomidae; genus Myxocyprinus; species Myxocyprinus asiaticus. The sequence goes on along the minus strand of NC_059354.1, from coordinate 12,595,514 downwards.
CATGACCATATCCTATTTGATTGTAAATGCGGCTGTATTACCATATCCCACATAGCATGACAGGGCTTAAAACTGAGTTTACATTGATCAAAAGACAGGAAAAGCCAGCGAGTAATACTTTATTATAGTTGTATGCAAAAACTCTCTGCAACTCCCCTTCCATAAATTGCGTAATGGGCCGCAAGGCGTCAACTAAGTATTCCTTAAAACCATATTATTACGATTTACACAGACCCATATGATTTTGATACATATTAAGAGTGGATCACATAACATGCAAAATAAGGACTGATTTGGCACAGATTCTGTCAACTGTACTTTCAAGACCTACCTGATAATACAATGCAAAAAAGAAAAAAAGAAAAAAGAGGTTCGCTCGCCACCAGCCTGGGCTGAATCAGTGCCAGTCATGCCCGATTAATTTACTGCACGGGCCTGGTACAGGTTCAGCAGTGGGGCAGCGACGCACGCTGATCGATTTAAAATGGGCACGTCATATTTCAACCAAAGGTGACACTTGAAGGCCCTCAAATCTCAGCTCGTGAGCCTGACGAGGTCAATGTGCGACCACATAAATCGGCTGCTCAGGATATCGTAGGCACGAATACCCTCCGGTATCGGAAAAACATACTTACTGCTGACTTTCATGCTGCCAAAAGCCGACGGCTGCGGCACTGGCTTGCAGCTTTCTGCAAAGGAGGTGGTTCTAGGCCGACCGGACATTCTCCAATCCGATATCCCCCGCGTCTCTCACAGTTAAATGCGTGTATTTGCCTTCTGAACGAATCCGTTTCGACCCACCGGAACCAGTTTATCTCCTACTGAAATAATGAGGAAAATAGGGGGAAGCAAGTCGGCTGTCCGGGGTCCCTTCTCGGTCGTTTTCTTCAGTCAACCTTCTTCTCCTGTCCACCGATAGTCTCGCGTTCAGATCATTTTTCTTTTGGGTCGTTTCTCTATGACTATTCGTATTATTTTCAATGATGACAACTGAAATACATCTGGTCAAGCAAAGTGGTCATGAAATTGGCCTTTTCCCAATTTCCCTCGGAAAGAAAAAAAAAACTCTCTCGCTCTCTGACTGAAACAGAGATTTACACAAAGAACACAGTCGGTGTCTAATATACCATCAAACACGAGTGTTTTTTCATCACAAACATGCAGTATTTTTCATATACTGAGGTGGAGACTCAATGATCCAGTAGCACCAGCCATGGCGGCTTCCTTGCTCGAACCAACGAGACGAATGAGAATTTTCCAATTGCCCAATTTCAAGACTGATATCCTCCGATGCACTTAACTCCATGCACACGGATCACGGAATAAGAAATCCACTATACACACGGGTAGTTTCGTATAAATAGCCAACCGTGAGGTTCCGAGAGGAAAAGGTGATCAGAATCCTCACGGCAATTCAGAAATTTCCTTTTTTTATGTCTTCGCCGTCGGTCTGTGCTCGTTCTCTTTGTCACTCCGACCGATGAACGTAAACTGCGTTAGGTACGCAATGTTTGCAATGGTGTTGAATTAGAGCACGGATGGGGTTACGCCAGAGCGCTGCATCGAGAATCGGAAAATGTGAACGCGCAGGAAGGAGTGGGGAGGTCGGAGCCAGCCAATCCAGCGCCTTTCCTTGCAGATGGGCGGGGCAACATGGAGCCTCTCAGCCAATAGAATGTTCGTGTCCACAGAACACATGGTGAAATTTGCCAATCAGTGTTCTGCAATTATGGATGACGCGCGGAAGTCGGAAATAGGCGGGGACTTGAAAAGATTGATTGTTTAAGCATCCAATAAGCTTCACCGAGGAAAGAAAACAATCCAATCCCGAAGCAGCTTCAAAGAGGCAAAGTAACCAAACTGCACTGTTGCTAGTCAGCTGAGCTCCTGTGATCTATTCAAATGACCTGACGCTTTGGCGCCTTCACCGTCGGGTTATTTACAAATGACTCACATTTGTTGGCCCATGTTTGATTATTATCATGTAATTACCTAATCATTATAGTTAAAAAATATATGTATTTTTTTTTCATTTTATTATTCATTTTTTGTCCAACATATTCTTAGTTCAGCAAGACTATCGCTAGATTCGCAATGTGCATGACAAAATCAGTTTATGCATCTTACGGTGTCCAGAAGTCAATATGCAGTAGAGTTACAGTGCTAAAACAGCAGCATTTCTCAGACTTTTTGGCCATCTAGATAAAACTGCTTTGTCGTTTGCAAACGTTTTGCCTTTACATGCAAGTCCTGTCATTTTCATTTTGATTAGACATTATGTAAACATTGAGTGTTCCATTCAAACTTTGTCTGATATTACTAGCAGGTTTAAAAGCTTGATGAGCAGCTAGAATGTAAGCAGGTCTCAGAAACTGTTGAAATCGGCCAGACAGATTGCAATATAGTTAAAGGGATAGTTCACTCATAAATGAAAACTCTCTCATCATTTACTCACCCTCACTTCATCCCAGATGTGTCTGACTTTCTTTCTTCTGTAGAACACAAATGAAGATTTTTAGAAGAATATTTCAGCTCTGTAGATCCTCACAATGCAAGTGAATGGTGACCATAACTTTGAAGCTCAAAAAGTATAAATATAATCCATAAGACTCCGGTGGTTAAATCCATAACTTCAGAAGTGATATGATAGGTGTGGGTGAAAAACAGATCAATTTTTAAGTCCTTTTTTATTATAAATCTCCACTTTCAAACAGCCCTCCTATGCGCATTCATGAGAGTTCTTCTGTTTTTTGCTGATTCGCATTCTTTGTGCATATCGTCACCGGCTTGCCCAGTAGGAGGGCTGGTGAAAGTGCAGATTTATAGTAAAAAAAAAAAGGACTTAAATATTGTTATGTTTCTCACCAACACCTATCATATCGCTTCTGAAGTTATGGATCACTTTTATGCTGACTTTATGTGCTTTTTGGCAGGGCTGGATTAAGACTCCATAGTGCCCCTGGGCCTGAACACAAGAAGTGTGGTGGTACCAAAGAAAAACATCTTTGGTACCTATAGCATTTGAAAAGAGCTGCCCGGCTCACAGTTCTCTGTCATTGTTTTTTTATTTTTTATTTTTATGTTTTCAGTGCTTATGGTAAGGGAAGACAGTAAAATCATGCATATTTGGATGCAGGGATGATGTACACAAGGTGGGCATGTTGCAGCTGAAAATGTTTGCACAGTCCAGCAGAGGGCTTACATAACATGCTTAATAATTGCCTGTTTGCATTTTGTAGACTGGAACCACAGATTCATCCCATTCCCTGGCAATCTACATTATTGTGGCTTAGATCTAGTGCATGTTCCATATCATATGTAACTAATGCACTGTACATCTTGTGTGTTATCTAGAATGATTCACAATATCTACAGTGGACCCCATATCTTGTGGGTCTTGTTGCTTTGAGCACATTTTACAAATTGTGATGTTTTACAAAGAGCCCTGCTGTACATCTACACTAGAACAAGTGATGTCTAAATAAAGTTAGTTACTGTTTTCTTTTTTCCTTAATGATAATTCTTCCTTGGGCGAGTTTATATGTATTTGCGCAGACACACACACACAAATGTGTTTACACTTATACACTCAACTTCACAAACACAAATATAAGCACACAAATCTCATCACTTTCGAAACCTAAATTCATCATTTCTTTTTAGTATGACATCCCACTGACCATCATTTTGTTCATGTATTTGTAGATTCTCATTGCTTAATAAGAGTGATTCAGAAGCAAAACTATGCTCACAAGAACTAAGAAAGCATAGTATGTTTACAAGAGGAACACAGAGACATAAACATGCACACACACAGCAAACATATGTATACTTGTGCAATATATGAAAAACAATTAATGTACAAAACACTATTTGAACAGAGACAATAAAATAGCACTAAGATTTAGAAGTTAAGGTTTTCAGTAATCCTCATTATAATTTAAATAAGATAAATAAGTGGGATGAACAAATATATAATAGCCTTGGTAAACATATTCATGCTCATAGAACACATAAAAAAGTCTAGTCAAAAATAAATAGAAAATATACAAAAAAATAAAACAGAAACAGATTGACAATCAAATCGGTATTCACAACAGGTCTCTTCAGTAATGTCTGTGTTATGTAGCACAAAATAAAAGTACTTAAGTACTTTAAGTACTTATTATTTATAATTTTTGTAATGTTAAAAATGTTTCAGCAATTGGAAAATTTTACATAATTAATTAAATAGTAAATAGTAAGAGCAATTCCTACTGATCAATGCGCTTTAATCACATGATGATTTAAATAGTCCACACAACTAAAAGTACAGTAAAAGATAACTTCACAGCTGATAATTTTTGTGTGTTGATTTTTTTTTTTTTTTGACAATATTTGCATATTGTTTCATCTTATCTAACCCCTCATTTAGGTTGCACAGTGTTTCTGATTACTGTCAATAATTACTCAGTAATTAAGTCATCAGTGTAACAATGTAAAATGTACTATTAAATTATTGAAATGCATAAACAGTGGATGGACATTCCAGAAACTTTATGGAAAAAGTTATAAATAGCTTTCCAAAAGAATGAAATGTAAACAAATATATTTTTTAAATAAACCAAAAAGGACTTGCTCTTAAAAATTGGCTTACTCTTCCTCTCATATACAAAACTGGCTCATTTTTTACTTAGCTTTGCAAATCAAAGAAGTAAGCAATACCGCAATGTCATTAATTTATGACCCAGTACATTCTGCGAAAATTTACCAGCCAAACTTTGATTTACCAGCCAAACTGCAAATCATATTAAGAAAGTGGATGTAGAGGTGTTGCAAACGAACACCACAAGCACCTCATACACAGATTGACCGACTGCATGTCCAATTTGACAGTTACTGTAAAAGTGGATTAGAGCAGTTAAGGTAGTTACAGCTTAGTTCTAGCTTGTGCAAAGAGGCAAGATTAATAAAGAACATGCCATTAGTTTTTCACTCATAAACTAATTTAGCATTGTTGTCATTATTTACAGAAATGGGTCAGTGAAAAATGAGGATGCCCAAGATGATGAAAGGGAAATGGCTTTTAAAAATCTAGTTTAAAACGCATGTGCCAAGTTCACAGAAATGTTTTTGTCTAACTTTGTATACTGTACATGTTGGTTCCAATACATCCAACTTGAAGTAGTGTAACCATCAAGTAAAAAACTAAAAAGAATATAATTTTACACCTTCAATACACATGAGAAAACAAAGCAAAAAAATAAATAAAAAAATAAATAAAAATGTTTTCAAAAAGAGTTTACTTGAGGTTTTTCAATTGTGATATTTCTTGTAAAACCTGTCATAAAAAGTTTAAATTTAAAAAGTTAAAAAATTAAATTATATAAAAAAATAAAATAAAATAAAAACGTACTGACCTTGACAGATGGTCATTGGGGTCTACAGGGGTCCCCTCTGTCAGATTTCCTGTTTTATGGTTTTCTTTTCATGTAAACTGTCACACTTTCATTTGACAAACAAATGTTTTTAATATTAATTTAAATATTAAAAATATTTTAAAACAAAACTGCTTCAATTATTCTCTACAATAATAAAATATTATGCCAAGCTACTTAAAAATTATTATAATTTTTTTGTCTAGAAATCCAGCCTTTTAAAGAGGCAATCTACGGATAGTTAAACCACCTAGAATTTTTTTTTAAGCACCACAAAAAATATCAAAATTATTTTTAATTCAGAAATGTAAAACATCATCATAGACGAGGTGTATTCAAGTCATTATATGTATAAATTGCATTTTAATGTATTTTTAAATAACTTAATAGATTTGAAGAAATAATAAGTGTCACGAGTCATGACATTGACCCAAATACCAATGAAGTATGTGCGGTTTATAGAGCAGTTAATCTATTCAGACAAAGGTTGGTTTAAGGTCCTCTTTAAAGTTCACTAAAGGTTGTGCTGAGTGGCAGAACCCTCCATCCTCACCTTCAGAGCTCTCTGATGTAAGGCTGTATGTCGAGTCATACGGCCGATGTCTACAGGCCCCGCAGTAGGGCCGGTGGTAGTAACAGTAGCACTCCGAGCTGCTGGAGTCCGAGTCTGAGTAGTCATATGGCTCATCTGATGTTTTAATCCCCTCCATCAGCCCAGCTGAGGCAGGCTGAGGAACCTGTCCCGTGAAAGGAGTAATAGAACATTTACGAGAAGACAACCCCCAATTGTCCTGTCTTGAGTCACTTCTGTTTGGTCGAAGTCCTGGAACCAAGTCCTGTCTTTGAGAGTTGCTCACTCTGGGGCTGGTAGGACTTTTGGGGTGATCAGGATCTGGAAGTGCTGATCCTCTTTTACGCCCTGGAGGTATAGAGCCTGGAAAACAGTAAGGAGGAGGTCCAACTCTAGAGGAGTAAAATGGAGGTCTGCGTTTCCGCATAAGATAGGGTGAGATAGTAGGGAAGTGGAACTGTAGTGTTGATCGAGGAGAGAGTGGAGAGAGCGCAGAGTTAAGATCTTCATGATCTGGATTAAAAGAAGGGCTCCGCACACGGTCGGGCGATCTGAGAGAGCTGCTTACGGCATCAACACTTAGGTCCTGCAGGATCTCCACCAGCTGCTCATTGCTTACAAAGCCCTGTCGTCCCGCTGCTGACACGGCATTACATTCTAATGCGGTTGAATTATCAACCTGAGCTGAACTAGACCAAGCGGGATCCAATGGAGAGGAACTCTGCTCTAATTTGCCCTGATCCAAAGGTTCGTCCAAAATCACTGTTACTCCTCCCAGATCATCTGAGATACTTGTAGAGTTTCTGATGCTGTTCAGGGTTGGAAGTGCCTCTTCTATGGGTAGAGGCCCTAATTGTGGAGAAGCTTTTGGGCTTTCAGGGGTTGTTTGTTGTGAGCTAATGTGAGATGGAAGTGGTGGAGGAGGTACGTAGGGAGGTGGAGAGAGAGCTACAGTGGAAGCGACTTCTGAGTATTTCGTTAGGAGAGGGGTTGGAGGAGTTGGAGGAGATACCACTGTGGTTTGTGTAGAGGTGGAGTTGAGGTTCGTGTTGGAGGAGTCCAATTCTCCCTCATCCAAGGGGTGATTGACAGTCATCAGTTTGAGCAGTTTGTCCTTGGCGTTGTTCACTTGTTCCTGCAGGCTGTCGATAATGGCATTCTTCTGCAATTTGAAGGACATACGGGAATTTTATTTAAAAACCTCATCACCCTAATCGTGTACTGTATGTAATTATCTTATGGCTCGGTTCACTTAGTAGGTGAACGGATTAGGTGCCAATTTTACAGGATGTGACATCATTAAGTGGTGAATTGAGGAATTGTAAAAGGATTCAGCCTCACTCATGGGACAGTGACACAAAACACACTGTTATCCACACCCAGAGTTTTAATGTGTAGATATGTTCTATCTATCTATCTATCTATCTATCTATCTATCTATCTACATAGAAACACTAGCAACTATTTAGCTTGCATACTTCAAAGCTCTCATCAAACTACCCAAGTATTAAAACAACATAAGTCTACATACCCTTCAAGCTTTAAAGGTTTTCAAAATAACCTACAGATTTCAAGGATTTTTTCAACTTTTTAAAAGGTTTTGTCAAGTCAACATTCAGCATTTGAGTAACACTTTACAATAAAGTTCCAATTGATAACATTAGTTAATGCATTTAAGTACCATGAACTAACGATGATTGAACAATCTATTTTTACAGCATTTAATCTCTGTTAATGTTAGTTTAGAAAAATACAATTGCTCATTGTTAGTTCATGTTAATTCACAGTGCATTAGTGAATGTTTAAGTATACAACTCTTTATTTTAAATATATATTAGTATATGTTGAAATTAGCATTAACCAAGGTTAATAAATGCTGTAAATTTCTGTTCATTGTTAGTTTTTGTAAACTAATGTAGTTAACTAATGTTAAAAAATGGAACACTATTATAAAGTGTTACCAACATTTGTCTTGACAACCTTTCCTTTTTTAGTCTTTGAATTATAACATACAGTAATACCCCTCATCTTTATGGTATGAATCTGTAAAAGGGATAAAAGATTAAAATAATAGACCTAAATGTTAAAATATAAATTATGACCTAGAAAAGCTACAAAGCTTCACTTAAACATTGAAAATCTGATAACATTTGCATAATTACACCCTACACCCTAAAAAAGAGCATCACATGTAACAATTATTGGTACCTCATTAATGAGCCTTTTCATGGAGTCATTTTCTCCCAGTAGATAATAGATTTCATCCTCGCTGTACATGGAGTGTGTGGTCTTGCTGGGGCTACTGAAGTATTTGGCCATTTGACTGGGATGAGAGTTTGTCTCCTCTTCAAACTGTCTCCACTGGGTCAACTTGAGGGGAGAATAAGTGAGGGAATGTAGGTAAAAACTGGCATTAAATAAAATACCATTACTGAGTGTACTGTTGCATTAGGTGCATTTTCATGTGTGCATGACTCATTGTCCAAATGTTTCCCCTATTTATGCTGGCCTCTTCGTCTTAACCACATACACCCACACTCACATGCAGGGGCGAGTCCAGGATTTTCATGGGGTTTGGACGTGAGTGGGGTCCGACTTGGGGTGGCAAGTGGGGTGGCAAAGCTCATTTTTAGGGTGCCCCGTGCCATCCTTCTGGCCCCGCCCCTGCTCACATGCACATGCAGAGCTCTTTGATTCTAAAGGAATCCATCGCCTGTGTATATTCTGCTTTGTAGAGACCTTGCTTTCACCATTCCTTGTTTAGGTCGCTGTTGTCAGACATAATAGCTGATTTACTCAGCATAAGTTGGCAAAGATGTCCTTTCTACCATCTAATTATACAGTAGGTGTGTAATTGTATGGCTTGGGAAGTGGTCTAGCTATCTATAAGGGATGGGCACAAGTACCCCAGTACTAGAGTCCTCCCAAGTCACAGCAATGATCAACCACAATAATTGTATGCCTTTTCAGAAACTTTTCCAACTTCAAAATATTTTTAATTTTATTATTGGTTAGATGGCACATTTGTGATCCGGGGTGCATTTCCCAAAAACATCGTTAGCCAAGTATGGCCGCAGGTTCCATCGCTAACAACATAGTTCAACGATTTGGTGTTTCCCGAAACCGTAGTTCCAATTAACTTTCGCAAACAGTATCACAAAGCCCACCTCTGGGTAGAGCCATAGTTTCTTGTTAGTTTCCAGTGTTGGTGTTTTTTAATTGATATCTGCCCAGATTTTGCTTGTCAGCATTCACATTCAAACTTTGATCTGTTGTTTATGATTTGATACCTCCACAAAATGCACTTGAATTTCAGTCCTTGAAAATTGCAGTTTCCTTGTCATTTTCAGTCAATGTCTACAGCACGACTTGTCTGACAAGTGGACTGATATAGATAATGCTCTTGAGAAAAACAACAACCTTACCACCTTATCAATTGAAATCATTTTTAATCAAAACAAACTTTTTCTTTTTTTTCTTTTTTTGCATTTGTTTTCACACTAATTGTCCATCTATATTCAATAGAATTTCCTTAAGGGGTTCCTTTAGCATCATTGTACCCAACCATGTAGTGCATTCTGTATATCTTTTAATTCAATCTCGGCAGAAGTTATTATTCCAACACCAGCGGAATGTCATTAACAACATTGCTGAACCAAAATGTTTCGAATGATGCTTATGCTTATTTGCTGGCATAGTTACTATGTTTTCAGGAAACAGTTGTGTCTAGCTTGTTTGTTTCTCCAACGATGCATCGTACTATGGTGTTTAAGCAGTGAGCTACATCCTTGTACATGAAACCAAAGACTGTTTAGCCAAGACAGACCACTTGTATTAAAATGAACTGGAGAAGTTGGAATTACCAAAGTGGCAGATGTAGAAAAGGTAGTCCGCCTTACAGGTAAAAGAGCCAATCACCTATTAGATACAGACATCGCCTGTCAGTCAACTCAAGAACGCACATGTGCATTAGCTGGATCAGCCTGAAAAAAAGCATTTTTTAACGTGATCTAAGCTGAAGAAGCACAATTTATGATACCACTGTCAGATTTTACTGCTGATTTAAAATATGTTCTTTGAACATAATCTTGGCCAACCATTTTGGAGATTACTGTCTTTCCCCATTCAAGTAGATAGGAGATGTACTTTCATGCCGCATCTATCCATAGAAAATAGCTGCCCTGGAGCATTCCAAAGATGGCCGCCAAGTGGACTGACTTGCCTTGAAAGAGACTTTGGTGAAACGCACCCGTTTTGTGTGGCGTTCACCTATCTAGCTATCTTTTGTACTGACCTACCTGTCTGTCTGTCTGTCTCTCTTATTGTCTGTCTATGCTCAAATAACTGCTGTAATATTATCCAAAACCACACTGTCAAAAAGAGCTGACATTAGCAATGTTCTCTTCAAACTTATAGGGGGTGTTGGGGTAAACACCTTTGATGGTTGCTGAGTTATCCGTTTCTGCTTCACCTCCTGTGGTAGATTTTTTACAGATTTTGACAAAGACTGACCAAATGTTAAGACATTTGTTGATAAATTGACAAGGACTCACTTGAGGGACAAACAGCAGACAATTTATGGTTAGTGTACAGATGAAGATGGCTCCAGTCACTACGCTGTAGACCACATTTGGCCAGGCATACAGGTAAAGAGACACGGGCACAGCCACAGCGCTTGACATGGTAACTAGGCAGACAGCACCCATGATGGTCACAGACTGGTTTACTGGGGGCAAGCTTACATTGCTTGTCAGGCCGGCAAGGTACGTGCCATAAAGGAGGAGGCTGCCCTGCAGAGGGGTTGAGATCACAAGAAAGATTCACTACTGTGAATCAAAATATATAATCAAGGTTTTATATCAATATCTTGGTGAAAAACAATGATAATTCTAAAATAATGTTGAAAAAGACTATTGACTGAAAACTATTGTGTATAGAATATAATCTGCTAGCTTCTCTTTGCAGTTTACCTTAAGCACAGAGAGAAGTATTACCCAAAGATCCGAGAAGCGAGAGGAACAGGAGACTAGCTGGGACAGAGTGTAGGATGCATCCAACTCTATTACCTGAAAACAAAACAAAATCCTTCACATGCCATAGCTGATTTGAGCTTGCATTAGTCATAAATCATATTTCTTTATGTATAAACAATGGCTGTGGAGGCTTTGAAAACAAAGTGTGGCTTCATCACTGCTTGAAAGGTACTGCAAGTGTTATACTTTGAGTAAGAGGTGCAACACTCACTTTAAAGGGATAGTATACACCAAAATGAAAATCTTTACTCTTTTACTCATCCTCATGCCATCCCAGATGTGTATGACTTTCTTCTGCAGAGCTCTGAAAATGTTTAGCTCTGTAGGTCCATAAAATGCCATTGAATGGTAGCCAGAACTTTGAAGCTCCAAAAAACACATAACGGCAGCATAAAAGTCATCTATATGACTCCAGTGGTTAAATCCATGTTTTAAGAAGCGATATGATTGGTATGGGTGAGAAACAGATTAATATTTAAGTTCTTTTTTACTACAAATGATCCTTCCTGCCCAATAGGTGGCGGTATGCATGAAGAATGTGAATTGCCAAAAACAAAAGAGGATGAGTGTGAAAGTAAAACTGGATATTTATAGTAAAAAAAGGACTTAAAAATTGATCTGTTTCTCACCCACACTTATCATATCACTTCTGAAGACATGGATTTAACCACTGGAGTCTTGTGGATTACTTTTGTGCTGCCTTTATGTGCTTTTTGGAGCTTCAAAGTTTTGACCACCATTCCCTTGCATTGTGAGGACCTACAGAGCTGAGATATTCTTCTAAAAATCTTCACTTGTGTTCAGCAGAAGAAAGAAAGTCATACACATCAAGGATGGCATGAGGGTGAGTAAATGATGAGAGAATTTTCATTTTTTGAGTGAACCAGAAGAGGACTGGGAAGAGAAATCGGCCCTAGATTTGAAATAAAAACCAGCCCAAAAGTTATTGAGCGTGAGGGGGGCCAGCCCACCGGGGCCAGACCACCGGGAAAAGTCCCGGTTCTCCCAATGGCCAGTCCGCCCCTAGGGTGAACTATCCCTTTAATTACGAAAATAAAGCTTCAACTTTTGTTAGATTAAAAACTTCCAAATGTTCTTGCTACCTTTAGGGCCTTTATCATATGCCATGAAATGTCATGAAGTTTTTAATCTATTAAAGTTTAAGCTCTATTTTAGCTTGCAGAGTGAGTGTTGCACCTCCTTTTTCTCCAAGTATGACATTTTGATTTTTGGTTTTCAGTTGGTTAAGCAGCTTTTCTTCCCCAAATTTTTTTTTTAAGATAAGTGTTCTCACTTAACATAAGTGTAAATAATATGACACAATATTCCTTTTTGGCTGAACTATTCCTTTCATAAATTATATTCCTAGTTATTTTTATATGATTGTGAGTGTCTATTTGATAACTGAAATCTTCAGTATACCTTCACCACAGCACTAATAGACCGAGAGCACTTGATTGGATCTGTCAAATGCCATGTTGTTAGAACAACCACATCCACTAGAACCAGCAGAGCAACAAAACCCATCAGCTGGATGTCTCTAATAATCTGAAACACAACGGAACAATAAAGCACTGTGTTCAAGTAAATTATATCAACCAATAATACACTTAAACAAGCCAATTCATAAGCACAAACATATGAACCATTAAACTCACCACTCTCTTGTCAGGCACACGCTGAGTGAACACTCTGTAGAGCCGCCATGTTTTCCCAAGAATAGGACCAAACACGAGAGAGCTGCCAATACACAACGTCCAGATCCGCGCCTGAGAGGCAAGGAGGGATGGTATGAAAAAGAGCTAGTGGTTGGTACATTGGTTATGGGTCCCTCCTTCAATGTAAGTCAGATCCGATCATTTATAAAAGTAATAGCACACTTCTCCTCAATGAGCCTCACGATTTGAGTTATCTTCCATGCTAATAGCACAAACAGTGCAGGACAAGTTAGGAAGTTTAATACTTTGGTTCAAAACTTTAGTTTAGCAAGCACCTCCAGTAATCTAGTGTGTGTTTGTATGTGTGTACCTGTAAGATTGCTCTTGATCCGGCTACCTGCAGAGGTGATTTCTCCTCCATGGCGAATAAGAAGCCACTGCTGTATGTAAGTACACTGCCACAGAGAGTCAGCACATTCAGATTGGGACTGGACATCTTCACAATCCTGTGTCAAATGTACATAATCAAAATGTATGTTTGAGGCTACAGTTAGTAATTGATAGAATCATGTAAATGAAAAAGTAAAGACCACCTATGTAGCAGTAAATGGGTCACAAAGGCAGGACAGTTTCTGATCATATGGGGGCCCTAAGCTAAATCCTACTTGGTGGCCCCCAGCAATCCCCCGGGACATAACATTCTCCTTTCCATCTCAGGCCACAATGGGGCTCCCTATAGTTGTGTAACTTGAGTCTTATTCGCAGCTTTTAGTTTTTTTTAGTTAACCTTGCTTTGAGGAGCCCCCTGGTGGCTTGGGGACCATAAGCGCCCGCTTATACCGCTTATAGCTAGAAACGGCCCCTGCAGAGGGGAGTGTCATAAGATGTTTGAGAGCTATGAGAGAGGTAACCTGTCACTGGTAGCTACTGTACAAGAATTAATCTATTTTGGCTCTCGTGAACACAAGTGCCACTGTAAACGAGCTTCTCTTATAGTGCTCATGAACACAGAACTCGCAACAGAACTCGCAAAAGATTTTTGCTGAAAAATGACCTACATTTTGGGTTATTTCTCAGCAAATCCTATCGTATGCCTTCAGAAGACTTGGAATATGAAAACAGAATTGCATGGACTACTTTTATGATACTTTTGGTTCCTTTTTTAAGCTTTATAGTGAGGCACTATCCACTGCCATTGCACTGAAAAGACGGACTGGGATATTCATAAAATGTTCTCCTTTTGCGTTCAAGATAAAAAAGAAAGTCATATGGGTTTGGAGAGATATGAGTAAATTATAAGATGAATTTTCAGTTTTGAGTAGACTATTCATTTAAAGTTAAAGGCTGTTCTTGATTTATAAGCTGATTAATATATTTTAGCTAAAAATACTTCACATGATTATAATGTATGTTTCTCATTTGCCTTGAAAAACATATTCATACTCCCAGTTAAAATAATGAGTGCCATATAACAGTGAGAACTACTGCAATGATGTGATGCATTACATAAATGTATGCTCTTCTCCACTGGCTTAATATGATATTTCCTCAAGTGTTACCATTGTAACACTCTGACTCATTGTGGTAAATTCAAAATAATTATTAAGTCCTCAGTGTAAATAGTTTATGTGTATCATATCATGACAATGTAAAAAGTTGTACAATGGCCCCTGTCTCCTCTAAAAGAGACACAAAAGGAGTGAGAGAGGTTTTCCATACCTATTGTTTTTGAAGCGGAGTGTGAAAATAAAAAAGAAGAGGGCCAATAGAATCCCAAAAGAGAGCAGTGTCCAGAATACAGCACGAAGAGCAGGGGACAGGGTTCCCCTCTGTGCATCCACACCCCTCTAAAAAAACAGCAAACCAACATATACTAAATATAAACAAGATTTTGATGCATACAGTGGCCCCAAAAGTATGTATACACTTCAGGCACACTTAAAAATGTCTGAATTTCATTGCAATACATTAAAAAAAATAAAATAAAAAAAAAAATCTAACCAAGTTGCATCTGTCCAGTTATTTGTGCAATTACTACAGTACTTACCAACTGGTCCCAAAGTGCTGGGATGTTCCCATTTGTATAGTGGATGTATGAAGTCAAGTTCACAAATGTGCAGTTCATCACATTAACTATGGACATGTTCCATTAGTATTTGAAGTGTCCAAGAACTTTTTTTTTTTTTTTATCTATTGCTATATAGTTTAAATTCTAATAAATTAATTTTGCGAATTTCTTTGCTTGAAATGTCTCCTTGTGTTATCTTTATTTACATAATACATGTACTTGGTTTGATACAACAGAGAGGTCTATTTGTTATGTAATGCAATGCCATTCATACATTTCTAAGTGTGGCTTAAGTGTCCAAATACTATTTGGGGCCATTGTATAAAATTGTACATCTGTTACACACAAATAATGCATGCCTCTTTGTGTATGCTGGTGGGTTAGGTTTTTTCTATGTATGTAGGTTAGTGTGTGTGTGTATAGTAATCGCGTGCATGCACTCATATGTGCCTGCATATGTATGTACGTGTGTGTGTGGGTTTGGGTGGTTTAGTACATTTTTTTAGGTTACAAACTGGTAATTACAAGGGTATTATGCAATAAATGTGGTTTATGGAGGACATTTCTAGTGTCCCCATAATTCAAATCACTTAAAAAACATACTAAACGATGTTTTATTGAAAATGTAAAAATGCAGAAAGTTTTTTGTGAGGGTTAGGTTTAGGGGTAGGGTTAGGGGATAGAATCTATAGATTGTACAGTATAAAAATCATTATGTCTATGGAGAGTCCTCATAAGGATAGCCGCACTAACATGTGTGTGGGTGTGTGTGTGCATTTACCGCTGAGAGAGCACAGAGTCTCTGCAGTACATCCCAGCCCTGCTGGTGGTTTACTGCTGGATAGATGAAGCAGACACCAGACTCACAGTGTGAGCTGCAGTTCAGTCCTGCCTCCATAACTGACCTGAGCTCTAGCTCAACTTACACACACAACCTAAATAACAAAACATAAACTTAAATACAGTACTTATTTAACATTAACACAACCCATCAAAAGTTTGGACCTGATTTTGTATACAAATATAAATTATGACTAAGTAAGAATTTCTTTACAAAACAAACATTTAAAGTATATAATTTAAATGGATGCCTAACAGCCTGTAAATGGGAACTCCTTAAATAGTATTTAAAAAGCATCTTCATGCCTTGTAAATTAGATTGAGAGGTTTTCTTTTTATTTATTTAACATTTTTATAAATCCCATATTCCATTTGTGTTGTATCATAATATATATACATACATATCAATCAACTGATCACAAAGTATAGTCAGGACATTACTGGTGTAAAAAACAGCACCATCACTATTTGAAAAAAGTCATTTTTGATCAAATCTAGACAGGCCCCATTTCCAGCAGCCATCACTCCAACACCTTATCCTTGAGTAATCATGCTAAATTGCTAATTTGGTACTAGAAAATCACTTGCCATTATATCAAACACAGCTGAAAGCTATTCGGTTAGTTAAATGAAGCTTAACATTGTCTTTGTGCTTGTTTTTGAGTTGTCACACTATGCAATAGACCGGCATGTCTTAAGGTCAATATTATGTCAAAAATGGCAAAAAAGAAACAGCTTTCTCTAGAAACTCATCAGTCAATCATTGTTTTGAGGAATGAAGGCTATACAATGCTTGAAATTGCCCAAAAAAACTGAAGATTTCAGACAAAGGTGTACACTACAGTCTTCAAAGACAAAGGACAACTGGCTCTAACAAGGACAGAAAGAGATGTGGAAGGCCAGATGTACGACTAAACAAGAGGAAAAATACATCAGAGACTCTAGTTTGAGAAATAGATGCCTCACATGTCCTCAGCTGACAGCTTCATTGAATTCTACCCGCTCAACACCAGTTTCATGTACAACAGTAAAGAGAAGACTCAGGGGTGCAGGCCTTATGGGAAGAATTTCAAAGAAAAAGCCACTTTTGAAACTGAAAATTAAAAAGAAAAGGTTAGAGTGGGTAAAGAAACACAGACATTGGACAACAGATAACTGGAAAAGAGTGTTATGGATCTTAACCCCATTGAGGGATCAGCTAGACTGTAAGGTGCGTGAGAAGTGCCCGACAAGACAGTCACATCTATGGCAAGTGCTACAGGAAGTGTGGGGTGAAATGTCACCTGAGTATCTGGATAAACTGACAGCTAGAATGTCAAGGATCTGCAAAGCTGTCATTGCTGCACGTGGAGGATTTTTTGATGAGAACTCTTTGAAGTAGTTTAAGAAGTTCTAAACATTTATTTCAAATTGTAATAGTAATTTTTCACGTTATTAATGTCCTGACTATACATTGTGATTAGTTGAATGCCACTTTGGTGAATAAAAGTACCAATTTCTTTCCATAAGAGCAAAATCTGTACATTATTCCAAACTTTTGGCCGCCAGTGTATAAATTATTTTTATTTCTTTCTTTTATAAAGTGCCTGTTAACTTTCTGTCACCACAGAAACGTGGAAAAATGCTTTTTGAATACAAAATATTGAGCTTTTTTGTCATAAAAATAATGCATTAAACAGCTCAGTGCTGTGGCTTAAGCAATAAACACAGTTACTACACAGCATTCCTGTATTCCTTTAAATTTCATGCATAAATATGACAGTAACATAAATTGAATAACATCAAATTATATCAATAATATATATTCAAAATAATGCAAGTTTGTGTTTTTTAGAATTTGATTGTTAAAATAGATAAGAATAGTTACATTTGAAAATATATATATTCTTATATTCCATGTCAATGCATACAAGACACTCATATTCAACAAGTAACCTTTATACCATGCATTGTAGAAGACTAAACACAAGATGTCACTGTTATTTATAATGTTATTAGCATGAAATGGTCTGTCACAAACTGTCTTCTGTCTGGAACATCGACACACTAAAATATAGGTGTTTAAATAAAATAAAGTTATATTATTTTCCCTTCACAAGTTCACATTATCATATATTCCTCTGACCTACTCAAACCATTGACCTAATCATTCCTCTTACCTAATCAAAACCCATTTGACAGACAGTATTGAAGCCTTAACCCTCTGTTGTATCAAAAAGTAGACATGGACTTTCATGGAATACTGGCCAATAGATAGTTATAAATGCTTAATTAATACACTTATTCATACATAAATTAATCAAAAACATAAAATGCCCTACTTTATTATTTATGTCACAATGTAGCAAAAGAGACTATAATAGTGAGATTAAAGAATGATTATTTCATTTTACTACAGTATGCTTTGTGTTTACATTAATTACTGTGACGTCTTGACTCATTAATTACTTGTGTTGTCACTTTCTTTGATCACGTTGATGCCAAAATAATTGTTATTTACCTAAATTTATTTAACTAATGTACTCTGCAAAATCACATTTTAGGTCTTCTTGCTCATTCGCAGCATATATCATAACAAAGCCGGATGACCATTAAACCATACTGAACTTTATAAAGTTGGGGACTCCTTCATAAATGCTTCATATGTGTCCGCTTTACATACGTTTATAGGTTACTGATGTTGTATAAGCGGTATTAAGCATTTATAACACGTGAGGTATGATGCTCACTATTTGACAGATATTGCACGAAAGTCACCCTTTTTATGCATGTTATTATCACCACATATCAATAATTTATACTGGATTTGTACATGATTTATAAGTCATTCTGAATCCCTTTATAATCCCTTAACAAAGGGAACATTAAATGTAAAGTGTTACCGACCTAAGACACACACTTTCCCATAAACATTCACATAACTTTTAAGCTTGAAGGATACCTCTTGAAAGATCTTGAAAAAATTGTATCAGTTATGCTGATTATCTCTCACAAACATTATCTATTATTGGGAATACAAGTATATATTACAATACTACAGCAAAATGCCAAAAAATAAATACAAAAATCGTATTGTACAGTATGTGCGGCTTTGCCTAAACCACTCATGGTAATGATTGATGACTTCACAATATGTTTTATTATATTTATTATTAATGTCATAGACGCACAGTCAGAAGCTAGACAGAAAGAGCAATTTCATGTCATCTTATTTGTTTATGACCTTGTGTGACTGTATATTTGTGTCAGTTTTATGTCTGAGTCTGACCTAACCAATACCTCACGTGAAAGTGTGACTAAGCTTTTGAGTGAAGTTCATGAAGCAGAGGATCCCTATGACTACATGACCTCTATGAGTCTACAAGAGAGCACCAGGGTCTGATTATGATAGTGTTGAAGTGATTGAGACTCTTTCTGTTTAGGACTGGGCATTGCTCCAAATGCCTGAGGCACTAACATAAATACAAGCATCTCACAGACACACTGTTACACACTGTCTGGAAACAGACAGCAGACTGACACAGTGGGACCCAGAAAATTCATACGTGAAGTATGCAGCCAAATTATCTGTTGAAAGTTTTAGGCACTAGTTTGACACTATTCAAGTCATTTTACTACGAAAGCATACATTAGGCAACTACATGTAAATAGCCTACATAATTAAAACATATGATTCAGATCTAGGCTAACCTCAAGAGATTTTATTTAAAAATGTGTTCATTTTAAAAAGTAACTCAAGATATTCTTGAAACCACTAAAGCCTCTCCAGATAAAAAATGTATAAATTCATATGGAACTGAGACTTTGACTTGAGCCCAAGAGTATTACAATAGAGTACTTCCCAAAAATAATAGTGACTTGATGCAGACTTGAGCTGATGATTCAAAATGAGTCATTTCTTCACAGGCCTCTAGCTGCTCTTTAGTATCGGGGCAGTGTGCACTGATTTATGTTGGGAAAAAATCCCCGCAAACAATCTTTTAAGGACGTCATTGAGAACATCATAAAATTAATTTGCCGTCATATTTTAAACGTCTGTAATAATAAATTTGCAGCATACAAAAAACAGTCAAGTGTGCAATAAGTAGAGCCAAATTATCAATATACGTATATAAACAGTGTATACAGTATATATATATATATATATATATATATATATATATATATATATATATATATATATATATATATATATATTCTTGAGGTGTCAATTAAAGGATTTGTGCACCCACAAATGAAAATCCTGTCATTATTTATTCACCCTCAATGTCGTTCCAAATTTGCACGCTATTACTTTTTCTGAGAATTTGAAGAATCTTTACGCAGCTCTTTTCCATATAAAGGCAGTTCATGGTGACCATGTCTGTCCAGCTCCATAAAGGAAAAAATAGCATGATTAAAGAATCATAAAAATAGTCCATTCTGCTCATTCACTATATTCCAAGTCTTCTGAAGCCAGACGATAGCTTTGTATGAGGAAGAGACCAGATTGGTGCATTTTGTTTATGCTTTTTATCCATTGTTTGTCCTGACATTCTTGATCATTCTGTGTCATGGCACTATAACTCTGAAACTCACTCCAATTAAGCCTCCACAACTTCACCGTCTGTTCCTTCAAATCTAAATTACAGCTCTTCTTTTTTCACAATATATTTTTCTGTAATTGTGTTTTTTTTCTCATGTTGACAGTTTCATTTGAGCCTGACACGTGTGATCATTTGTTTATTTTATTGAAGCTTGACAGATGTCATCACTATGAACTGTTGTTGTATGAAACATACTGTAGCTGTGTGAAGATTCTTCAAAAATGATTTTGTGTTTAGTGGGAAACAATTAGAGGTCGACCGATAGTGGATTTTGCCGATACCGATGACTTAGGTAGTGAAAAAGGCAAATAATTGATTAATCAGCCGATAGTTTTTCAGTCGATCAACATGATGATAAAAAATAACTTATTCTTTCCTTACTATGAAGGGCACAGACATTAAGGCTGCAAAATTAATAAAACCCAAAAGCAGTTTATTGTGCAACCAGAATCCCAATAATAAGCAAGCCCGAAATATACCAGGGACTCTTATTTTGAAATTAAAGAGATTTGGCTCCATAAAAATGCTCTATATGTGTATATTTACCAAATGAAGCTTTTTATTGCCTATAGATTAATCCGATGAAGAGTTTTATATGTATATATTTCACCAGATGAGGTTTATTGTTAAGGAATACAAATAATTAGTGTAAAAAATGAAAATAAAATATCAGCAACTATATGCATTTATTTTTTCGATATCCAGTAGTTCCACAAGCAACTATCTGTACCGATTAATCAGGAAAACCGATATATCGTCTACCTCTAGAAACAATATCTGCACACGGGTTTGGAGTAACATGAAGGTGAGTAAATAATGCTAATTTTCAGCTTTTACCTGAGTTCATGTGTGCACCGCTTCGATATAAGTTACCTACGTCATACCAATGTGCCGCTATCTAGAGTAATCGCTACAAGAGAAGAGAAAACACTCAAGTGTGTGTATCTTTCTAGGGGTGTGTCAATTCTATTCTCCTTTGAAGAACTCTTATCTAAGTTCAGAGTAAACACTGAACATTTCGAAACATTTCGATAATAATAATATCCTAATAACAACAACAATAACAATAATAGCATGTGGTTTAGCATGCTCAGGATTTAACTTTTATATTTTACATTATTTAGTCTACATCTTTTGGTTTTTTTATTATACAATTTTACATTGATCTTTTTTTTTATTATTGTTTCGTGTTGATTAACGTGTGCATCTGCAACACTGTCACAGCAGCTGAAAGATTGTTATATATAAAAAAGATTGATCAAACCTGTGGTCCATGTGAATGAGAGGTATGCTCTCCCTTGAGGGATCCGTAACAACACGTCTCATTTCATGAGCGACATCACAAGAAAACAGCAAGAGTAGTCACGGGTGGGAAGATCCAAAGGCTCGGACTCTATTTATAACGTTTTAAAACTGTCCGTGAAATCTATCATGAACAGCAGGACAATAACATAAAGCGCGCGCACTGTACAAACTCCTGCAATACTGAAGTGAGAGCCGAGCGCACTGAGAGAGAAAGAGGAGGTGGCCGGAGGGGTGGGGGGGATGACACCGAAAGTAGATTTGGAGGTTCATCGTAAAAAGTGTATACTAGGAACTATTTACCTGACCCGACCTCTGAAAAGTAGCGGAGTAACATAATATATTAAATTTTATTCAGTCACTTTTATTTTTATAAAATAGTTTAATGTTTTATTATATTTTTTACAGTAATACGACAAATAATAAAACAATAGAAATTTCCATATAAAGTAAATTTTTTAAAGTTAGTTAACAAAACATTTTTACAGTGTATGGAGACAAAAAGTATGGTTGATTGGAAGCTGGTTGGAAACTGCAGGATGTGGTGACAGCCTAGTTTTATAAATTTAGCGGCTATAGTAGGCCTTCACTGTAATAAATAAATAAATAAAAACCTTTAATTTACAGTAAAAAAAAAAAAAAAAGAAAGAAAGAAAAAAGGCTGCTGTGGTTGCCTGAGCTTTACCGTAAAAACTATGCTAACAATAATTTAGGCACTACGTATTACATTTTTGGTGCATGTAGCCTATGCTTTACAGTTCACATTGGTATTTATCATTAAATGATAAAATGTTAATATTTCAACTGAAAGAAATCCAAGGATTTCACTTAAGGCCCCCATATGCTCAGAAATTGGCCCTGACTTCTGGGAACACCCAATAATTGTTTTCATTGTAATTTTAACAACACTTTACTGTAAAAGTGTATGTATTGTCTTGTTAAACATAATATGATTTTTCCCCTCTAACTAATGAATAATTCCTTTGTACATCTAAAAACATAATTTTAACAATATTTTACAGAATCATTTGTCACTGTAGGCCTGTAGCCTATGCCTACTACCAGTTAATCAATGAACAGTTTTGTACCTTTGATTTTTTAAATATTTTCCCATAAAAATTACGAGCCTTTTTTTCAGTTGTACAGTACAGTACAGTACAGTGCAGTATAGTATTGTATAGTATAGTATAGTACAGTATAGTATACAGTATAGTATAGTGTAGTAAAGTATAGTATAGTATACAATATAGTATAGTACATTATAATATAGTATACAGCATAGTATAATACAGTATAGAATATTATACAGTATAGTATAGTATATTATACAGTATAGTACAGTATAGTATAGTATGTTATACAGTAAAGTATAGTACAGTATAGTATAGTACAGTATAGTATAGTATGTTATACAGTAAAGTATAGTATAGTATACAGTATAGTATAGTACAGTATAGTATATTATACAGTATAGTATAGTACAGTATAGTATAGTATATTATACAGTATAGTATAGTACAGTATAGTACAATATAGTATATTATACAGTATACTATAGTATAGTATAGTACAGTATAGTATAGTATACAGTATAGTATAGTATAGTATAATATAGTACAGTATAGTATATTATACAGTATAGTATAGTACAGTAAAGTATAGTACAGTATAGTATATTATACAGTATAGTATAGTACAGTAAAGTATAGTACAATATAGTATATTATACAGTATACTATAGTATAGTATAGTACAGTATAGTATAGTATACAGTATAGTATAGTATAATATAGTACAGTATAGTATATTATACAGTAGAGTATAGTACAGTAAAGTATAGTACAGTATAGTATACAGTATAGTATAGTATACAGTATAGTATAGTACAGTATTGTATAGCATATTATACAGTATAGTATATTATACAGTATAGTACAGTACATTACAGTATAGTACAGTATAGCATACAGTATAGTATATTATACAGTATAATATAGTACAGTATAGTATAGTATACAGTATAGTATAATACAGTATAGTATAGTACTGTATAGTATATTATACAGTATAGTATAGTACAGTAGAGGTATAGTACTGTATAGTATAGTATATTATACTATACAGTACAGTATAGTACAGTATAGTATGCAGTATAGTACAGTACAGTACAATATAGTACAGTATAGTATAGTATAGTATGCAGTATAGTATAATAGAGTATAGTATAGTACTGTATAGTATAGTATATTATACAGTATAGTATAGTACAGTAGAGGTATAGTACTGTATAGTATAGTATATTATACTATACAGTACAGTATAGTACAGTATAGTATGCAGTATAGTACAGTACAGTACAATATAGTACAGTACAGTACAATATAGTATAGTGCAGTATAGTTGTATCACAGCTGACATGCGTTCTGAAAGTTAATTATTTCTCTTGACTGTCAACTTGTGTGTTAGTTTACCTAAATGAGGTCTCATGGGACAGGGTGGTGTGGGATAGGGTGGATGCTGCACTGCATGGGAGTCATTACAAAAATACATTGTAAAAAAAAGATATATCATAATACACGTCAGTGGAAAGAAATACACTCGTGTTTTTCACACCAGTCAGCGCATGTGTGATGAGATATCCAGCAGATACTAATTTGGGGGTTATGCTGGTCTAAAACATAGCTCTCAAACAAGCAAAGGTTATTAAAACATCACATGTATTTTCTGTGTTACTGTGTTTACTGTATTTACTGTGTTAGTCTAGGCATGTGGCTATTCCTAGGGATTTTACTAATAACATTGCCTACAGTAGGCTACATACTGTATACAGTACACACAGTATTTCTTTATGCGTCAGTTTTTACCAGATTTTTACCAGAAGATGTCGCTGTAGGGCTCGTCAAAGTCATACACTGACACATCAGGTTTGTAAACCCTGAATCTGCACGATTCTGACGTCTCTATCTTTTCTTTTCTTTTTTTTTATCTTCAACACATTGTCTGTTATGATTATCTGTTAGAAGGGCTTTGACTATAGTGGTTGTTAGTGTGTTGCTATGCGGTTGCTAGGTTGTTCGAGGTGGTTGCAAGGGTTTTGCTAGGGTATTCTGAATGGTTGCTAGGCAGTTATTTACTGTCTTAAAGGAATATTCCGTGTTCAATACAAGTTAAGCTCAATCGACAGCATGTGTGGCATAATACTGATTACCACAAAAAATTATTTCGACTCGTCCATCCTTTTCTTTAAAAAAACCAAAAGCAAAAAGCTTAGTTCCAATGAGGCACTTACAATGGAAGTGAATGGGGCCAATCCGTAAACATTAAAATAGTCACTCTTTCAAAAGTATAGACACAAGACATAAAGGATATGAGTGTAAAAATGATTTTAGTGTGATTAGGGCTGGGAATCAATTCCAAAAAGAATCGATTCCTCGGTTCTGAGGCGTTGGGAATCGAGAATCGACTCGAAACATTGGAATTGACTCCAAAGCTGGAGTCGATTCCTTTCGGGGAAACTGGTTGATATTTTCGGACTGTGTTTATTTCCTCGACCACTGAACTACTACACATTTCAGAAGCCTAATACCACTTAAACAATTCACAAAAGGATTATAAAATGACTGCATCTTAATGATCATCAACCTGACTCTGAGTCTTTTGTAGTCTGTCAGCATCTGTAAATCCACTCCGTTTGTTCATCTGTATGAAGCAATCACACAAGCCCTTCAACACATCTGCTTTCCAGACCTGTATAGTCTGACAGTATTTTACTTTGGATTAAAGTTTTAATCAACATGCCAAATTTGTGACTGTAAATTGGCATACAATAACATTTTCCCCGATGTTACAACTTAAGTCTGCAACAAGAAGATGGCAGAGTTGAGTCAGCTTCCCAGTTCACATAAATCAGTATGTTGAAGTTTAATTGATCAATGTGCTGCACTTATAAAAGCAAGAATCTAACACTTCTCTACTCGTTCTCCACATTTTTACAGTGTTTTAAAACCTTTTGCATATATATTTATTTTATTTAGCCTACATTTGACACAATTTTACATTAAGTTATTTTATGAAATCAAATTCAAAAACAAACATTTTAAATACATGTTATGAAATATATATACAGTATATATATATATATATATATATATATATATATATATATATATATATATATATATATATATATATATACTGTATATATATTAAATCTGAAATAAACCAGTACAACAACCTGGATTTTTAAATAAAACTGAAGTGTGTATTGTTTGCACATTTTATTCAGTGTACAAATGGTAGTGGACAATTACTGTACATTCTAATATAAACCTCTTTCTAAACAAGAACTCATGAGAGATAACAGACATTTTCAATGTAGGTTGAATGGTGCTTTTAAGATTATTTGTGGTAGTTCTTGGAAATACAGGTGCATCTACTCAAACTTCCCTCAAATTTATCTCATGGGATTGAAGCATCGTGCTTTGGTATGTGCATATAGGCCCTGATTTAAATTTAGCATGAACCTATTAATAATAAAGTCATTCATGCTATTATAAATAGTGAAAAAAACACATAGTAGTGAACTGTTTGTTATGAGATTTAACTTTACCTCCTGTTTTGTACAAATTACAATTTAAACAACTGTACAGCTCAAATAATACATGAGTTTAAACAAAAGAATGAATGCAAGTGCTTTTATAAAATTATAAGCTTCACATTACTGTGTTTAAAACCCTCCATTGGCCCCATTCACTTCCACTGTAAGCACCTCACTGTAACCTACATTTTTGCTTTTTTTTAAAAAAAGGAGGGGCGAGTCAAAATTATTTTTTGTGGTTATCAACATTATGCCACAAATGCTGTCGATTGAGCTAAACTTGTATTGAACCCGGAATATTCCTTTAAGTCAAAAAGGCCTAACCCCAAGTCTATGCACTGGTCCCTAGATATGGCTCGGTCCCTCCTTCAATGTAAATCTATTTGATATAGCAATAATCAATTGCTTAATAAGGCAAGCTTGGATATTGCTATATTGCTATATTGTTCACACTTAGGGTTAGGGATTTTAACAAACTAAAGTATTACTCTTCGGCATGTAACTCATCTTGCACCGTTTGTGCTATGAACATCAATGACATCTCAAATTGTGGAGCTTATGGAGTAGATGTGTGCTATAAGAAAGAAAGAGGGTCAGCTTATTGGGGAAAAAAATAATATTTTGATCTTTTTATTTTCTTTATATTCTTTGTATAAACAATATGTAACAATGTGATGATCCATCTTTTTCTTTTTCTTTTTTACATCAGAAGTTAAACCGATAAGAGATTATTAATTTTCCTCATCTTTGTCCTTCACTTGGAGGTGCTCGTCATTTTACTGTTAAGTGCCATTCCCTGAATGAGGATCAGTGCTGGGAGTCTGATTCAGCTTGGTTAACCTCAGAGCAGATGCAACGCTTTCATGCTCAAGTTGCATAGACCTGCTAAATTTTTCATCCACACCAGACAACACTAGATGGCTGTCTACTCAGTTACAGAGCAGGGAAAGAGGAGATGTGTACAGCAAATGTGCCTAGTGACTACGGCATATGGTCAACTATGGGTGCACAAAGCAGAGACTTGTGCCATTGAACGGAGACTGTATGGACACTGGATGACATGCTAGAATCCTATTCATTATTACTTTCTACTCGTGTTTTAAGAATAAATATGGAATACATGTATTCAAAAGCTTGATTTACAGGGTAAGATGGAAAACCTGAAATATTAGGGACTATTTTAATTGTGTTTTCCAAGCCTGGAAAAGTCATGGACAGTAATAAAATCCTAAATGTCAAGGGAAAATACTGAATTACAAAGTTATGCTCTGCTCTAAAATATTTAATCAGATAGACATTGTGATGAAGACATAATGATGAAAATCTTAAGTCATGGACATTTATATAGTGAATATACTGTATATGTCTCTAATTATGCTCTACTTTAAAATATTCCATCGGTTTGATAGTTCTCTTGTGTACAGCTTTTGTAAAACGTGCGCACAAGCTATAGGTGACGTTCGATTTGTGAGTGAATCTTTCTTTGGAGTCGGTTCTTTTCGATGAAACCATCAAACTAGTTCACAAATCATTCTGAATGATTCATTAGCAAAATGGTCTGAATCAAATCAATTTGGAATTGGCTTTTGATCAATAAAATTTGTGAACAAAAATCATGTGTGATGA
Organism: Myxocyprinus asiaticus; assembly: GCF_019703515.2. Taxonomy (NCBI): domain Eukaryota; kingdom Metazoa; phylum Chordata; class Actinopteri; order Cypriniformes; family Catostomidae; genus Myxocyprinus; species Myxocyprinus asiaticus. Next base: position 12,567,816 of record NC_059354.1, on the reverse strand, counting down.
CTGGAAATGTCATGGTAAAGTCATAGAAATTCATAGATAAAAAAGGGCAGAAACTAGATTTAATAGTCTATGCTGTAGGCTACTATATTACCACTCATTATTTGTACTGTCCTTTATAGACAGCCATAACTAAGTTGTCTTTCTGGAAAAATTAGTAAACCCATAAAAACTCTGCTGCCACTTGTTGCAGAGTAATCAGCATAGGCTTAAATACAGGAAATAGCAGGGTTTTTTTAATCCAAAGTGCCTTAATGTGCATTTTTGGTATACAATACATTTTCCCTGGGATTCGAACACACAACTTGACGTTGCCAGCACCATGCACAACCAGTTGCTACAGAAACACAATCAGAGAGAAGAATGATTCCTCCTGACCTGGTCAAAAGTTATTACACTTCAGTTATCTTTATTGCTGAGCTTGATTTCAAGATATAACTTGTGTGGCCACAGGAATCTTTGGTGACTGTACACCAAGATAACACACTCACCTTAGCAAGTCGTAAAATACCCATATTCTCATGGAAAGAACCACAGAATAATCCTAAGATTTCACTGTCTGACTCAGTTGAAAAATTCCTCATTACATTGGTTATTACTCACCGCTTGTGGCAGGTAGTCATGCCCAAAATGACAGGATATCTCACATCCGATGCCCCTGATTCTCTTGATGAATCTGGGTCATATTCCTGTCATGTATAAAGAATGTTACTGACAGCGAAAGGTTCCAGAATACGGTTCTGTCATGTGTACATCTAAGAGTATATTCTGCAGAGAGTGAGTGCTGGACATTGTATAACACTCAACTTTGTTCCCAGCTCTCAGCTTACAACCATTTAAATGTGAATGCTTCAATTTCATCTTGGCGTCTTTCATGTGTCTCAAGTTACAAGTAATTGCAGCTATACAGACACATGCACACAGGCATACACACACACACACATACACACACACACGCACATACACGGCAAGTTTACACAGCTATTTCCACATGTTTTCCTGTTTGAAAGTAGCCACACACCTTTTCAGTTTCATAAACAAATGATCATGCATTATGTGCTGGCATGAGGGAAATTCAGAATATTTTAATTATAGAAAAAAGATTTCTTAATCTTTCCCCAGAAAGATGCAATATCCCCGGTAATGTGAAGACAACCCTCAGTTGCCCATATAGCTGTCTGGATGCACATTCCTGTTTTTAAGCACTAGGTCTGTAGTGCACAGATACATTGTATATATGGAATGTACAACATTCCCTGTATTTTCTTTGGAGCTCAGTGGATGTTTCATGAGGTTTTATTCACTTCTTTATCTTTGCATTTAATTACATCTGAGTGCCCTCAGAGCCCTGACTCAGCATAAACGGTAACTTAAAATTTGAGAGAAGAGAAAGGAAAAATCTATCATCATTTAGTCACCTTCAGGTTGTCATATGACTTTCTTCTGTGGAGCACAAAAAGACAATTTAAACTCAGGTCTTTTCCATACAGTGACCACAACTGTCAAGCTCTGAGAGTAAAAAAATAAAATAAAAATATATACCACAAAAGCACCATAAAAATAGTTCACACAGCTCGATATTCGATAGCTTTATGTGATTTTCTGTGAATAATGTCTTGAATGAATTTGGTCTGTTCCTCACAAAAAGCTATCATACGGCTTTGGAAAACTTGGAATATAGTGCGCAAGTTTTGTGGACTACTTTTATGGTACTTTTTTGTTATTTTTGGAGCTTGACAGACATGGCCACCATGAACTGTCATTGTGTGGAAAAGAGCTGCAGGAAGATACTTCAGAAAGTGTCCTTTTGTGTTCTAAAGATAAACAACTTCATACTAGTTTGGAACAACATGAGGGTGAGTAAATAATGACAGAATTAAACAAATTTGAACTATTGCAACTTTTATTCCTCTAGCTAGTAAGTCCATAAAATATTTGATGTATCTGTTTAAGCAGGGTCGTCATGCACCTCTTTTTTTTTTTGTTTTTTGTTTTTTGAGGGGGAACCAAGCTCAATTGGATTTGTTCTGACAAAATGTAGACATGTGAATAAAGATTTCTGCCACAGACATTATTTTTTATGTGCAATAATCATTTAATTTAATTATAGAAGGTAGTGGGACAAATACGCTTTTTGAAATTATAAATAATCAATTAAAAATGATCTTAGCTCAAAAATCTAAGGGGGCACATGCCCCCTTAGTCTGAATGGGCATGACGCCTCTGCGCAGGGGCGTAGATACTGGGGGGATGGGGGGATGTAACCCCCCCCCAATAATCAAAACAAGCAAGTACAGCCCCCCCAATATTTATACCATGATCAATGGAAACATGTAAATGCTACACATTGCAACCCCCTCAATGTTTCACTTTGTAACACTTCCCGGTCAAAAATGACCAGCCATTGGAAATAAATGGATTAGACTACAAAATACAGAAATATTAAGTGTTCAGGAGCATCCCAATCCTTTAGATGAGCACATATGTGGATGTGTATTTGCACACACAAAGTCCTCAGACATGTGCACACATACACTGTGTTGAGCACAATTTTGTGCATCGTCTTTCCATGTACACTCTTTGAGGAATATTTCAAGATCTATGTATCATATTATGCTGTGTTTGGGCTCATCTGAATTGGGATAGTCTGCTATGAGTTACAGTATCTCATTGCCTATATGTATGTTTCAGGAAGTAACAAGGAAAAATGTGACAAGAACAAAAAGACACTCCTTATATTATTATATATGTGTGTCAGTGGGAATTTCACACACTAATACTCACTGCAGTTTGGCCTCTGAGTGAAACAAATTTGCTCATTACATTCTACTAATTGAGACCTTTCCAACAATAGATAATGCATGGCTACCCCATCTTTTTTTGATTATACAGTACCAACTCTGAAAATAATTGTTGTGATAACAAATTTACAAATGATGAGAATGAAACCGTTCTTATATGTCAGCAAATTTAAAAGCATTATTTAACAATTGGTAGGATCAGCTATGAGCATTGTAAAGTCCAGACTCTAAGCTTTAAAATGACACCTATTTTGTTCAGATCAAGCAAGTGGCTAATTAATTTATTATGTATTTCTTTATTTAATAATTAATTTTTCCACAATTAATAAGCTCTGTTCAATTAATCCTTCTGTCAATAAAATCATATTTGTTTTTAAAGATATGTTCAAAAAAGGAGTACAAATCTGTCATAATTACTAAAAAAATGAAGTCGTTAAAAAGATCTAATGCAACATCTTGTGATAATGTATGCAATATGAGAGATTTATAAACAATCTTAATGGGCCAGTCATTTTTGACTGGAAACACAAAATGTGTTTGCACAAAATGAACGCAGCACATGGGTTAAAAAGATCTCTACAACCCAAAACATTATATTGAGGTGCACTGAAGTGAGGAGGGACACTCTTGAGTCTTCTGTCAGTAGGGCATCATGGGGCTTTGAGCTTCTAACAAGAGTTAAAAAAGTGGTCAAACTGCAGGACAAATAACACATCTGTCCCTCAAAACTCATCAGACAAGAAAGAGAGGGAAAGAAAGAATAAAGTGAAAAAAAGAATGGGATTAATTTGTGCTACCAGGCCTTTTTATCTAAAAGAAAGAGTGCCCTGTGTAGAGTAAAACTTTGAATTTGGAAGATGAAAAGAAAGTCCTTCTGTATTCAGTACCACAGATGAGATGACATTCATAGGTAAATGCTGGGAAGCCAGTTCTGTATACTAGCAGGCCAAATGAACAATCTTTCCCTGACCATCTGAACTGACAAGTGTCTGGCTAATGGATTCTGAGGGGACTCAGTGTTGCCACCTACAACACTTTTAAAATTCAAATAATACCTTGAACATGTCAAATGTCAGATTTTTCCATAGATGCTAGAGGTCACCAAAATGACAGGTAATCACATATGTTCTAAGAAATGCAGACTTCACATGCAACTAATTTTCATTAAAAACATTACTAAATGTGAGCAAGTGAACCATATGATGAGGTTGATCGTATAATGATGGTATTTACCATTGACCCAGTATATGTTTTGCTCCAAAACTCTAGTACTTGCTTGTTTTGATTATTGGGGGGGTTACCTCTCCCCCATCCCCCTGGAATCTACGCCCTTGCATACAAGGAATGTGTCTTGGTGACAGAAGCTTCCAGTGCACAAACACTACAACAAGACAGAGATGTATTTTCCACATTTGAGAATATTAGTAAAGTCAATTAAGTATTATATTGCCTCTCTCTCTATGTCTCCTTGACTTGTGTTGTTCACAAGTCTCTAATTTAGAGTCTAATGCTGCCTTCATGTGCTATCGGAATTATCCTATTTCCCAGTTCTGAAGTGGTAATTACAAGTATGGCTACCCTTCAAGTAGCCATACTTGTGCTTTGTTTTTTGGAAATAATAGGAAACATGGAGGATACCAGGTTCATTCATGTGTATTTCTTGGGGAACTCAGATTGTAACACCGTGAGCATATTACTCAGGCTGCTTGCTGACGATAATTGTATTTTGGTCATATACACGCTATTAAGTAAAAATGTACTATGTATATGCTTCAAATGGTTGCTGATATATGTAATTTAAATATATATGACCGAAATGGCAAGCACTAACAATTAGCTGTATTTAAAAAATAAAATAAAACCGATCATTCCCTAAGGAAACCGTACTCTCCTCTGCCATGTTAAAAGTTTACATCATCTCCAAACCCGGAAGCTCAGGAATCAAAATGATCTCTGAGTTTCCCAGTCGTACAACTTACAACTTGAAGGGTAAACTTGTATTAATGCTAATTCCAATAGCACGTGAAGGCCGCGTAAGTCAAGTCTATTGTAATTTAATTTATTTCAATCCATTTATTTTCGCAACTGCAGTGTGAATCAAATCTGAGTTTCAGACTCAAGTTTCCATTTCATGTCATCAAAACTTTGAAATTACAAAGTATGAGAAAAACTACCTTTTATTTTAGCTTCTTTAAAGAAGCCACCCTTTATCTAGATTACAGCTATGCACACTCTGGGCATTCTCTTAAGCAACTTGATGAGGGTATGCCTTTCAAACAGTATTGAAGGACTACCCAGTCCAACTCACCCATTTAAAAATAAAATCTACAAAACTAAGTTGTGAAGTTCACAATAATTTTAAAATTGGTCACTTGTTCAATTGGTTTAGCAAAGGCATAATAAATGGCTGCCTTTATTTTTTGAAGAATATTCATTAACATTAATATGGAAAAGTAAAAACACACTGTTAGTCATAAACACTTTTTTTTATTTTTTTATTATGGTACTCTACATAAGAAGTGCAAATACATGTTTATAAAACCATCAGAGGAGTGAGTGTAATTCAAACCTGCCTTCATCATCTTAAAAAAAAAATACATTCTATCTTGTCAATGACATAGCATATGTCATAAAAGATTATTTAGTATAAAACCCTTCGGTATTATTTTAAAAACTCTGAAATATTTTGGATTAGTTATTTGCAGTCAATATGTCAATGGTTACGCCTAAAGTGTAGGACAAAGGTGAAGAATCTAAAGTGTACAAATAATATATAAAGTTCCTGAAGAACATAGAAAGGTTGATTTAAAACAATCACTTCTGTTCCTTGTAGTGTGCTAAAATTCAATCATCACATGAGAAAAATGCCACACACTCTTCACAATGTTTGCTATCGGCTCTGTAACAATATTGCATATTTTTAGTTGATAGAAACGAGAGATCTAAATGAAAAATGAACTGTCAATACAAAGTTCTACAGTTTAGACATTGGTGAACTTCGTCACTGTTTATCGCTGGACTTCAAATGCTGTTCTAGTTTTTGACTGCAGAAGGAGATTAACAACAGCAGACAATAACCTTAGTTTTAGCAATTCAAAGATGAAAGCTTCAACACAATGTGCTAAAGTTTTGTAGAAAGAATAAGCAGAAATGTGTATGTTTTTGGATGTTAAAATACTCTCCACTATTCAAGCTTAATATTCAGAGACAAATATAAGCAAGTTTATATGATAAGTATACTGAGTGTTCGAAAGTTGATTAACCCTGAAAGTGTTAAGCTCTGTGGTGCTTCCAAAGATTACTGTTTGTTTGAGTATCCAAACCAGCCCAACACAGCAACACTGGCTCAACCAATGGTGTGAGTTTGGGGCGGGGCTATCTGTTAGTCCAAACCATGAAAGACTGGGGGGAGTGTTTAAGAAACCTGTTTGCAATTCAGTTTGGTGATGTTAGTGGCACAGAAATTACTTCACCTTTACACCTCTTACAAAGCCCAAAACTAATAGTGCTCTCAAGGTTTATCTTTTTTGAATTCACAGTAGATCTTTGTGCATTATGTGAAAATATCTCCTTGAATTCACCGTCTCTCCTCTGAGACAAAGCAATCTTTTGCCGAGCAAAAGATATACATTTACCTAAACTGTTTCTTCTATGTATTACAAAAGTGCAAAAGCTAAACAGAGATTTGACAAAGGTTACTACTGCATAGTTAATATAACTATTTTATACAACAACTATTTTGAACTACCAGTGTTTGATTTATATTGGCATTGCAAGGTAAGGCATTTGTTAAAAAATGGAGAACTTTCTGCAGATGTCTTTCCCAGAATACCATCGTATTTTCACGCACTTGGCAATATGATTTGGCTTCAGTTGAGAGATTATAGAGGCAGCTGGCAGTAAAGTTTAATGTTCTTGCTGATAATGTTCTGAGAGAGAAAGATCTGTGAGGGGTGAGTGAAATTATCCCAGCAGAACTCTTTGAAGGCGGTCAGCGGGCACACTATTGTCGTCGTCAGAGTCAGCATCACTCTGAGGATTGGAGCTGCAGGGAGAGGTGCATTCTGGGGAGCACAGGTAGTGCATCAGGGGCAGGCGATACTTCCCACAGAAATCCACAAACTTGATATGACGAATGCATGAGTCAAAGTAAACACCTGGAAATGGTAAGATATACTGTAGTTAGAAGCACATTTCCAAATCTTACATAGAGCACACCACAAAGTTGCAATATGACTTAACTGAGATCATATTTTTACATTTTAATGACTTGCATTGATATCAAAACTATCTCGATCCTCTAGAGATTTTTACGCTACGTGCACTCAACAGCTATATACAGTTGAGTTGTAAGCCAAGTACAGTTTACAAAGCATAAACCAAATATGGTCACTTTTCTAAAAAATTGCCAGGCGTTAATACGCCTCGTCGCTATGTGGCATCACGGTACTTTTTACACTAAATTTCATTCACTACTGATCTAATACTATATCAACTTCTTCTATATCTAACTTTCATCTTTCTTCTCCCACCTGCACACTTGGGGTTGGGGCACTTGCTGGCCATATCTAGGTAGTTGACCAGGTGGGTTGGGATGTCTTGATGAGAGTACAGAAGGTTCCTGCTTTTGATGGTGCGGCCAGTCAGCTCCAGAAGTGAGGGGGGGTCATATGTCATGTCCTTGACGAAGCGCACAACCAAGGGGTTGCCGCGGAGACTGAGCTCCTGAAGATGCACCAGGCTCAGGATCTCTCTCGGAAGATAGGTCAGCAGGTTATTATGCAGACTAAGAGAACGCAGAGAATGGAGTCTGTCAAGGAAATGGAAAGATGCTGATTAGACTTTTGAATATTTTTGAATATTTTAGGGATTTGCTTGCAGGTCTTTTTGATAGGGTTGCAGGAAAAAACAATGCCCAACGCAAATAATAAAACGCCATTTAATCACGATTAATTAGAAAAGAAAAACATATAGGCTTATCCACTTGAAAAATGGAGAAAACGGCTCTCACATCTTTTGTTATTGACATCAAAAGCATTGTCCTATCAAACTCCACTGTATTTTGGCACAAATTCATCAGTCACTTGGTAGAAGCTAGACGAATTAGGCAAATGCCAAGATGTATGAAAACCATGAATAAAACTAAAGGTAATAGAATTTTTTCCCCCATTAAATCTACATTAAATATAGATTATCTAGCTAGAACAATAAACATGGTTTGTGCTGACTAAAATCTCACTGACATGTTTATGCTCATATTCAGCAGCCTGTTTTAACATTTGGCCCAGTGTTTGTTCCATTTTTTAGGCTGGTAATTCACATTTCTGCTGTTGGTTATGCATTTACAAAATAGACCTTTTCCTTTTCAGCCTATGTCATGTTAATTTTTCATATTGTAGGGCCTATGTAGTGCATTGTAATATTAATACATTTCAAAGTCTGACTGGTTAAAGAACACTTCAGTACAATAAACGATGTTAATACAGCATTGAATCGATACCTGATGTCCAATGTAAAATCTGGGTCCTTAAACAAAACAAGTGCCCTAGAAAACACACTAGGCACTTTGAAAGTAAGCATGTGTGCAATACAACTCAATGCATACCTGTTGAGTTGGGGTGGGACGCTCTGGATGCGATTATCACACAGAACTAGGTAACTGAGGTAAGGCAAGTTGGCTAGTTCAGCAGGGATGGAGGAGATCTGGTTACCACCCAAATACAACAGCTCCAGACTATAGAGAGAAAATGGGTTATCTAATCAGCATTATAAACAATGTGATGATTAATGCAAGCACACCATGTGCAAACAACACACGTCAAACTTGGATGAATGCATCAGTGACAAAATGAGTACAATAAAACAGTTATACATGGGGATGGCAGCATGACTCAGATTACTCATTGGTATATGCAGCGCTCCCACAGTTTTTGACCAAAGAATTTTCATGAACTTTCTAGTAATTTGTGATTAATGGAGAACGATTTGATTCAATGATCATTTAGACTGATATGTGAACCGGTTTGATGTATTCACTGAATAGACCTCAAGACTCTCTGAAATTGGACATCCCTACAGGCTTGCCAGTAAGTTTTACTCAGCACGAGAACAATATCCAGCCAATTTCTGGGTCTCCATCCAACTGTTTTAAAGGATTAGTTCACCCAAAAATTAAAAATTCTCTCATAATGCACTCACTTTCATGCCATCCCAGATGTGTATGACTTTCTTTCATCTGCTGAACACAAATTATGATTTTTAGAAGAATATTTCAGGTGAATGAGTGCCAACATTTTGAAGCTTCAAAATTCACACAAGGGCAACATCCATGGTGGTTAAAGCCATATCCTCTGAAGCAATATGATAAGTGTGGGTGAGAAATCATATCTTTTTCTGTCACATTCATTTTCTCCTTCTGTTTTTGGTAATTCACATTCTTTGTGCATATCGCCCCCTACTGGGCAGGAAGGAGAATTTATGATTTAAAAAAAAAAGGACTTAAATATTGGTCTGTTTCTCACTCACACACATTATATGGTGTCTGAACACCATATGATACTGGACACCCAAATGTACAGTTTGTAAATAATACTTATAATATTAAACATCTTCATTTTAATAAGACCAAGTGAATTTCATTAATGATATTACAGTACAAGAAAACACATCATTCCGATTTAAGAATGCTTATTTTTTACTGAGCTTTAACCACAAAGTCCTCGCAACTCTGAAAACTGAACATCAAACAAAACTCTATACCAATTACAAATGAAATGTAAAACAAATCACTGATTGACGGTGTAAACAGAATGAGTGAAAAGACTGTCTGTGTGTGTGTGTGTGTGTGTGTGTGTGTGAGAGAGAGAGAGAAAGTCAGAATAAATTACTGGATATTATATTGTTTCTGTTCTCTTTGTTTTAACATCATGCATTGGCAACACAATGAACGGTCATTCCAATAAAGGTTAAAATGTGTCATAATTGAAGTCCCAGACACGGCTAGTGTGTTTTCTATAGGGTGACCAGATTTTGAATGTCTCAAACTGGAACACCTGGGGGTTTGCGATACACGTGCATATATATATATATATATATATGCACGTGTATCGCAAACCCCCCAGGTGTTCCAGTATGTGTGCGTAATAAATATATATATATATTTATTACGCACACATACACATACAGTTGTGCTCAACAGTCTTTTATTTAAGGATAGTGATCATATGAAGCCATTTATTATCACATAGTTGTTTGGCTCCTTTTTAAATCATAATGGTACCAGAAATCACCCAAATGGCCCTGATCAAAAGTTTACATACCCTTGAATGTTTGGCCTTGTTACAGACACACAAGGTGACACACACAGGTTTAAATGGCAATTAAAGGTTAATTTCCCACACCTGTGGCTTTTTAAATTGCAATTAGTGTCTGTGTATAAATAGTCAATGAGTTTGTTAGCTCTCATGTGGATGCACTGAGCACGCTAGATACTGAGCCATCGGAGCAGAAAATAACTGTCAAAAGACCTGCGTAACAAGGTAATGGAACTTTATAAAGATGGAAAAGGATATAAAAAGATATCCAAAGCCTTGAAAATGCCAGTCAGTACTGTTCAATCACTTATTAAGAAGTGGAAAATTCGGGGATCTCTTGATATCAAGCCAAGGTCAGGTAGACCAAGAAAGATTTCAGCCACAACTGCCAGAAGAATTGTTCGGGATACAAAGAAAAACCCACAGGTAACCTCAAGAGAAATACAGGCTGCTCTGGGAAAAGACGGTGTGGTTGTTTCAAGGAGCACAATACGACGATACTTGAACAAAAATTTGCTTCGTGGTCGAGTTGCCAGAAAGAAGCCTTTACTGCGCCAATGCCACAAAAAAGCCCGGTTACAATATGCCCGACAACACCTTGACACGCCTCACAGCTTCTGGCACACTGTAATTTGGAGTGACGAGACCAAAATAGAGCTTTATGGTCACAACCATAAGCACTATGTTTGGAGAGGGGTCAACAAGGCCTATAGTGAAAAGAATACCATCCCCACTGTGAAGCATGGTGGTGGCTCACTGATGTTTTTTTTGGGGGGGGGGGGGGGGTTAGCTCTAAAGGCATGGGGAATCTTGTGAAAATTGATGGCAAGTTGCATTCTTCTGCATGAAAGCTGCGCATGGGACGCTCTTGGACTTTCCAGCATGACAATGACCCTAAGCACAAGGCCAAGTTGACCCTCCAGTGGTTACAGCAGAAAAAGGTGAAGGTTCTGGAGTGGCCATCACAGTCTCCTGACCGTAATATCATCGAGCCACTCTGGGGAGATCTCAAACGTGCGGTTCATGCAAGACGACCAAAGACTTTGCATGACCTGGAGGCAGGACAGGACACACCTCGTAAAACCGGGAACCGATGTCTGGTCACCCTAGTTTTCTAACTGCTTTGCTTTTCTGCATGATGTACTGTAGTGATTCCCTCCTGCTCTGTCTTGCTTATGTAATGAGGGCAATAGACCATCTACTGGTGCTATCGCCACCTAGTGGCATCTTCATGTTAAGGTGATAGCAGGTTTAAAGGTTTAAAAACCTATCACAAAAAAAAAAAAATATTTTTGAAAGATTCTTTTTTAGTTTAGTTTTTTCAGAGCCATGAAAATGTATTTTATTTAAGTTTCATTTTTTCCAATTATGTAGATTTTTATAGTTTACGAAAAAACATTTGAACATTTAGTTTTCGTTTTAGTTTACAATAATAACCTTGGTACAATTGCTCCAATACTGCAAATACAATTCTCCCTGAAGCAAGGAGGTCATTCAGCTGCTCCACCATGACAAAGTGACATGATATAATGCTTAAAAAAAAAACACATTGTTGCATAAGGTTTTATTTATCGTAAAAGAAATCTGCCAATGAGCCTTTCCATACAGAATTTCGTGTATAACGCTAATTGTATACCTTTCGCATCCCAGATCAATTTTGTCCCTAAATCTTTGTAAAATGGAGAGAGTACTGAGACCATTAATTGAAATTGGCCAGCTTACTACATTTTATTTTCACAAATAATTGCAATAGTAGCAAATATCAGAAGTCAACGTCAAAATTGAGCAGTTGCTCGTCTGACTGGACTGCAAGTAACATTTCTTATGTGGCAAAGCCTATGGGTCTTGAAGAGACCATGCAGTAGGGCATTCTGGGAGGTTGAGGTCCAGAGACACTTCATAAAAATGTCTTTGTCTGCAACATTTTAGGAATTCACGGCCAACGTTTGAGGTGCTGTGCAAATTCATAAGTCCTGATGTTGCACCCGTCGCAGGTTACCACCAGTTCTGGCCTGAAAATGGGTCGCCATCGCCCGGTTCAAACTGGCAATCTACGCAGAATACAAAATAGTTGGGGAAACTTTCGTGGTTAGTAAACCAACCATTCATCGATGTGTATATGCTGTGTGCACAGCTATTAAAAAAAATGCACAGGTTTATGGCACGCAGGATGGCAGGCACATCCCCATTCTTCCTCCAATGGATGGCCACCGCGATTACATTAATCGCTAAAGGTGGCCATCCATTGTTCTCCAGGGACTTGTCGATTACAGGTGTATGATACGAGATATTCATCAGATCTGTTCAGGTTACCATAAGCTGGTTAAGACCATTTACCATCCTTTAACAGTGCGAGTAATGCTTCACACACTATAATTTCAAGGATGTATACCTAGTCATCTTGATTAACACAATGGTTGTGGTTCAATAATTTACCACTCTAAATATCATTTTTGTTGTGAGGACACATGTGATGTAAATTCTGTCATGTGGCACTTAATTTTTTGAAGTTAATGCAATTTTTCTCGACAATGTTTCCAAACAAGTTTTTTTTGCGACATTTAAGTTAATCGAAATATAACTCGTTAAATTGAAAAAAGATTGCTGACACTTGTAAAATTTTACCATAAGCTATATCAGTAAACATTTTGATGTGCTAAACCTTTTTCACAAAAATATCCTTTGGATGGTAACACAGTTAGTGATTTGCATTTTCTTTAGTCACATTTTTTAAAAAGCGTTTTCAAAATGCAAAACATTTGGATGGAAACCCAGCTAAAGAAAAATTCCTTGCAGAGCATAACTACAATAATCAGCCTGGTCTCATGACATTTACGTGAACATGATAACATTTTGCAATTCAAAATGTACATGCTGTACAACACGTTTAGCTGCAGTTTCTAGTGAAATGTCCAGCTGGGGGTGCCAAAAGCAAGTAAATTAGTGTCTTTTTCAGATGCGGTTTTAAGGTGAATTTTAGACTTTTTTTAAAACATACCTCCCTAACCTAAAACTTTTGCCTGAACCTAACCAATAGTGTTTTAAAATATAAATGAGATGTATACAAAAGGACATCCTATCCAAATCAACGCCTAAACTTAACCATTAGTGTTTTAAAATGCAGAAATGAAAAAGCAGTTTTTGAAGGAAGCACATCATTTTGTTTTGCTTCTGTAACTCTGTAATGTCACATGTCAGCTTGAGCTCATGACTGGTCTTGAACTGTGGTCCTCCGACTCTAAGTCCAACACTCTATCAGGTGAGCTACTGCCAAGATATATGGGTTGGAATAAGTGTATATACAGTTGTGCTCAAAAGTTTGCATACCCTTGGAGAATTGGTAATATATGTACCATTTTTAAAGAAAACATGAGTGAGCAGGCAAAACACATTTCTTTTATTTCTTATGGGATTCATATTCAACTGTAGGTTATAACAGAATGGCACAATCATAAAACAAAACATGGCAACAAAGAAAAAAATGAAATGACCCCTGTTCAAAAGTCTGCATACCCTTAGTTCTTAATACTGTGTATTGTTCCCTTTAGCATCAATGACAGCGTGCAGTCTTTTGTAATAGTTGTCTATGAGGCCCCAAATTCTTGCAGGTGGTATAGCTGCCCATTCGTCTTGGCAAAATACCTCCAGGTCATGCAAAGTCTTTGGTCGTCTTGCATGAACTGCACGTTTGAGATCTCCCCAGAGTGGCTCGATGATATTAAGGTCAGGAGACTGTGATGGCCACTCCAGAACCTTCACCTTTTTCTGCTGTAACCACTGGAGGGTCAACTTGGCCTTGTGCTTAGGGTCATTGTCGTGCTGGAAAGTCCAAGGGTGTCCCATGCGCAGCTTTCGTGCAGAAGAATGCAACCTGTCTGCCAGTATTTTCTGATAACATTCATCTTGCCATCAGTTTTCACAAGATTCCCCGTGCCTTTAGAGCTCACACACCCCCAAAACATCAGTGAGCCACCACCATGCTTCACAGTGGGGATGGTATTCTTTTCACTATAGGTCTTGTTGACCCCTCTCCAAACATAGCGCTTACGGTTGTGACCATAAAGCTCTATTTTGGTCTCGTCACTCCAAATTAGTGTGCCAGAAGCTGTGAGGTGTGTCAAAGTGTTGTCGGGCATATTGTAATTGGGCTTTTTTGTGGCATTGGCACAGTAAAGGCTTCTTTTTGGCAACTCGGCCATGCAGCTCATTTTTGTTCAAGTATCGTCGTATTGTGCTCCTTGAAATAACCACACCGTCTTTTTCCAGAGCAGCCTGTATTTCTCTTGAGGTTACCTGTGGGTTTTTCTTTGTATCCCGAACAATTCTTCTGGCAGTTGTGGCTGAAATCTTTCTTGGTCTACCTGATCTTGGCTTGGTATCAAGAGATCCCTGAATTTTCCACTTCTTAATAAGTGATTGAACAGTACTGACTGGCATTTTCAAGGCTTTGGATATCTTTTTATATCCTTTTCCATCTTTATAAAAGTTCCATTACCTTGTTACGCAGGTCTTTTGACAGTTATTTTCTGCTCCCCATGGCTCAGTATCTAGCCTGCTCAGTGCATCCACGTGAGAGCTAACAAACTCACTGACTATTTATACACAGACACTAATTGCAATTTAAAAAGCCACAGGTGTGGGAAATTAACCTTTAATTGCCATTTAAACCTGTGTGTGTCATGTTGTGTGTCTGTAACAAGGCAAACATTCAAGGGTATGTAAACTTTTGATCAGGGCCATTTGGGTGATTTCTGGTACCATTATGATTTAAAAAGGAGCCAAACAACTATGTGATAATAAATGGCTTCATATGATCACTATCCTTAAATAAAAGACTTTTTTTTTTTTTTAATTTGCATGATCAGTCATATTTTCAATGTATTTTCATATTTTCAAATCAATGCCAAAATTTCACAATTTCTGCCTGGGTATGCAAACTTTTGAGCACAACTGTATGTAGGTGAGCCTGTAATAAAAGCCTTAAAATTAATTGTTTTTGAACAGATGTGTTTGAGTAAAAGTGTGTCGATATCATAAAATAGCAGGGTATGAGTAATAGAAAGAAAAAATAAGCATTTATAAAGTCATAATCAGCCATTAAAGTCATGATTTGAGTGAAAGTGAATAAAATACACAGTTGCTGTAGTGCCTCTAGTGTTCATTTCTCCTGGAAACTGCAGGGAATTATACCTGGAGACACATAGAACAAGTTTTTCAAAAATGTATATAGAGTCACGTTTTCACAATGAGACCAGGTTGACATAAATTTATATTTACTATGGAAATTTGTATGACTTTTCCAAGACGGTTACAGATTTTTATTTTCATGACTTTCCCAGGCTTGGAAAACAATATATAGATTGGAGGGGAAGCTAGAGGAATCAAACACAAACATTTCACAAAAGGTTATGTGGAAATAGTCAACACTGATCAACGTTTAACGATAATGGAAATCTTCTGCAAACATCCCTTTTTGTTGTGTCTGTGTTAACAACCACTTGTGTCCTAGACAACACATGTTCAATGAAGCCAAAAGACTTCAGGGGGCTTCACACAAAGAATGTCTTCCTCTCAGAAATGTTATCATTGTCAAAATAGCTTTGAAAAATTAGACAACTGGGGAAAGAAAGAGAGAGAGACAACCATTTTACACTACTGACGACTCAGTCCATTTCTTTTTCCTCTGTGGACACCCTAAAAAGAGGCATTCATTTTTGTTTCAATACCTCATTCCCTTCGCCAACCCATCTTGGATTAGTCTCTACAATTACCACAGTAGACAGAGATGGCAAAGGAAAAAGAGGCCTAGATCTCTTTAAAAAAAAAAAAAGACCTACTTTATGTGCAATGTGGGCCATCAGGGCAGATATCTCTTTATTATGGGATGGCACTTAGCCAAGTTGGCCTCAACAGACTCACTGTTCCAGCACAGCTGGACTGGGGCCACTATTATACTGCAAACTGATACTGCGGCCTGCCGTTCAACTCCTGACAGCTTACCATTCACATGTATTGCCTCTGCAGCGCAGCTAGCAAAAGCCCAAATGAAAGTCTTTTGGTTAGTTTAAAAAAATAAGCACTTGTCATCAAAACAGTTGGAGTTCAATATATGCAAATGAGACATATTTTTATTATTTTTTAACATACTTTAATACATACTGTTAAATATTTATCATGTTTTAAACTATAGTCTCAGCCTCAGGAGGCAAAACCACATACTGCGCACAGTCTGTTCACTGAGGAGCTAATTCACTCAACAGTTGCACCACTTAAGATTGTGGTATTTCAACACAAAAACCTGCGACTTATTCACTAACCACCCGTAATCTTGTTTAAGTACGTGCACCATTGCTGAAATTTTGCTGTGTCTTAAGTATTTAAATCAAGTAGGGGGCCTAGGTAGCTCAGCGAGTACTGACGCTGACTACCACCCCTGGAGTCGCGAGTTTGAATCCAGGGTGTGCTGAGTGACTCCAGCCAGGTCTCCTAAGCAACCAAATTGGCCCGATTGCTAGTGAGGGTAGAGTCACATGGGGTAACCTCCTCATGGTCACGATTAGTGGTTTTCGCTCTCAATGGGGCACGTGGTAAGTTGTGCATGGATTGCGGAGAGTAGCACGAGCCTCCACATGCTGCGAGTCTCCACGGTGTCATGCACAGCGAGCTACGTGATAAAATGGGCGGACTGACTGTTTCAGAAACTGAGGCAATGGAAACTTGTCCTCCGCCACCCGGACTGAGGTGAGTAACAGTGCCACCAGGAGGACCTACTAAGTAGTGGGAATTGGGCATTCCAAATTGGGTAGAAAAAGGGGATTAAAAAAAAAGTATTTAAATCAAGTCATTGTCATTCCTTTCTGTGAAAGCATGCCTCCTTTCAAATATAAATTAGGCTTTTTATAGATTGAATATCATGTGCCTGCCACTGACTGAACTTAAAAATTATCACAAAACATTTGTAGTGTGCATGCGTCCAAAAGAATATGCATTGAAAGGCAAGGCACAATCTGATTCACAACACAGAAAAACTAAGTATACCCTGGCTTTTAGTGAATTGCCCTCTGAATGTCTGATGCATACTGCACACAAGTAAAAAAAAATAAAATAAATAATAATAATAATAAATTAAATATCAGCAAGGTTCCCAAACTTTTAGCAATTAATTTCCATAATATTTCCATTACTTTTTTTTTCAGATTACTGGTTAAGGATTTTTAAGAAATCCTTTCATAGAGATCACAATTATGAAGAGCAATAACTACAAAACTTCATATTCAAAAAAGAAATTTCCATGACTTCTTAAAATAAGAGGTTCTTGACCAGAATAAGCTGCAAACAGAACCAGACTTTATTCCTATAGTTGGAAGTCTGCCTATGCTAGACTATGGGACTTTTATGTGGCAGATTATGTTCAGAGCATTTATTGCAAGTGCATACCAGTTAGATTTAGATGTATGCATTCAGCATAGACACTTTCATATCAAGCTACAACAGTGGATTGATGACAGAATGATAGACTAAAATTAAATGATAGAAGTGTGTTTTTTGGAAACCCTGTTTCTTGAAAGATATCTATAGACATCATGTCTTCTGCTTTTAAAACAATTCATTTCTCTACACATGTAGAAGATGTTTGCCCAGCAAAAAATATTACTCAATATTTCTTAATCAATATTTGTCTTTTCAGTAAAAAAAAAAAAAAAAATCTAAATATCTGTATTTTTTTTTTAGCTTGAATTGAAATGTATTTCTCAACCAACTGGCAATTGTTATTATAATAATAATAATAATAAGCATAAACCTCATTAAATTACAGTTAGATGTGTGTGTATAATATATATATATATATATATATATATATATATATATATATATATATAAAACTATTTGCCATTGGGGAAGTGAAAATAACAGTTCAAGTTATTTTCTTTTTAGTAGAATATATTCTATAATATAAACATTGGGGTAGGGAGTTAACTTATTTTAAGATACATTTTATATTCTCATCTTAAAAGATCTTATGCAATGTTGCTGTTCTCGTAAATGTATCTTGTTTAAAGGATGTTTAGATTATTTACTGGTAAACAACACAAAAATACTGATTGAGAAAATTTTTTTTTTTTTCCAGTGTCTTCTGTTCTCATATCTTTCACTCCCAAAATCAGTTAATAAAGTGCAATCATCAGCCACTGGGCTAGTGGGATTCACTCTCCAGGAGCTTATTACCTTCACATTAGGGAAGGTGTTTGTTTTTGTGCACGTCAGTAATAATTAAGAGTAACACTGATAAGGTACATAAGAAACTTATCAGCATGAGGCAACAGTTTTTTGGTAAACAATCATGAAGAGCAGAAAAAAAATCTCCTAAATTGATCATAACAATGTCAACTTGTGTCAGCATGACCTCTTGCTTGCACGCATTGCACTTTGTTCGAAGCACAAGCTATAAACAGGAAGAAGAAAAAAAACACAAGCAGAAATTTGTCTTTTGGATTGTACACTTTTAAAGTTGCTTCAGCCAGCACAATTTATTTCCTTTGTAGACCAGTAAAGCAGAGCATGAAGACATCACATTCCTGGTTAATCTGGATAAAAATGTGGCACTAAGTGAAAATGGCCCTTGTGCCAGGCCTTTAAATAATAATCTGCTGCTTTATTATCTTTTCTAGCATATAAAGCATATATATTAGAGTGGAATGAGTATCCAGAAGTGAATGTTTATTAGTCACTAATCAATCAAATCTGATAGTCGAGTCTTATTCTGGTTTAAAATGAGGGGTTGGCTCACGTTCTGACTAGTTGAGTAACTTAATGCTGACTACATATCCAGTTTCACCAACCTTTTTTAACTCTACCACTGCTGTTGTGTAATCTGTTGGATTGATTTGCTTATGCTCATCAGGACTCAATCAGAATACCAAGCAACTGTTTTCACAGACTGCATTATTTCTTCCTCTTTCATCAAATAACTGATCAATAATATTTTCAACACTGAAGAGGGAAACATTCATAACTACCACATTAGGAGGGTCATTCCTTTTACACAGTATGTTTTAAAATTTGTCATAAAAAAAGATTTTATCATACCAATTTCTGCAGTTTTATCAAAATTGGTATGTGAGAGTGAAACAAACCAAACTAATAGCACAAAACATAGTTATCATAAAATCCTTTCCTAATACTCTGATGTTTGTGTTATTGTTTTATCATTTTAAAATGATGTCACTTCCTGGATAATGATGTCATAAAGGAACTGACTTTTTAAGGATTACAAAAGACTAACGTCCTCTTATTTATTTATTTTATCTGACAATCCTGCAAAGATGAGCCCATGCAACATTACCTGGTCAGACTGTCTATCTCTGCTGGGATGCTTTTCAGTCTGTTTCCTCCCAGTGATAGAGACTGTAGCTGCTGCATTTGCAAACACTGGGTCGGCATCTCTTCAAACCTGTTTCCACTCAGATTCAACACCTCCAGCTGCAGAGAGCCGAAGTCTTTAGGCAGAGAAAACTCATTTAAACGGTTATTCTTGGCTACGAGGGTTTTGAGTTTGGTCAGTCGGGTGATGTCCTCACAGATGACCGACAGCGTGTTATTGCTGATGTCCAGAAACTCCAGATTAGAGAAGAAACAAATGGAGTCGGACAGAAGCGAGATTCGGTTATAGCACACGTACAGCTGCTTCGTGTCTTTCCGTCGTTTCTCGCTAACCCTGTCGAGACTCAAATTGTTCAGATTCAAACGGGACAGATCTAAAACAACTTCGCCGATGTTGGCCCCTTCAAACCCCTCCATTTTATTCTCTCAAAACAGACAAACAGTTCTAGTTGATTGCAAACACTGCGATGATCCAGTCTATTTCCAACACAAAGCACCGTCGACTTCCATGTGTAACCTAAACCCGCCCCGTCCGGCCTGATAGCCTCTTACAAACACTACAGTCTGTGAATTATCACTCATGTTTCCGGGTTGAACTGGTCGCTGGCTCCACCGCACTGGATTAACCCTTTACTAGTACTAGAGAGAGAAAACTAGAATGCTACTAATATACAAATGAACTCTTATGAATATCCCAGTGTTCATGAAGCTGCCAGACATCTGATCCCATCTCTTCTAAAGCGTGTATTGAATTATGTGAATTTCTCTTGTTTTTAGGGTCTGTGGTTCCTGAAACATAACCTGATGGTTATGCAATCACAGCTGTTGCTAGGATTCATTATGCAAGGAGTCAGTGAGTTCTTTTCATGACCTTGGCTGTTCATTTGAAATGTAAAGATTTAATTCTACAGCTGTTTAGGGTATGCATTTTGCTGTTTCAAATGCATGTATTTGTCATGCAAGGTATTCTGTTTAAGTGAATAACTCCAGAAACTATCTGACTCTAAAGCCACAGTGTTAGCACACACACTTTTCAGGCCCGTTTAACCATCACTGTGCAAGAACTTGTCACATTTATTAGTACTTCTTAAAGTCACTTGTGAAAGGAAAAACAAAATACAAAAGCTGAATATGAAATTTATTTATTTATTTATTTTTTTGTGTGCAGTTTTTCCAAATTAGTTTCTGTGTATGTGATATTTAAAAAGATGCATTAAGTTATGTGGTAAACACAAATACAATAAATTTACTGTGGTAAATACACACACTTTTACAAAGTAGCTAAGAGCTCATCCACAACCAGTGTTGGGTAAGTCACTCAAACAAGTAATCCACAACAAATGACTGATTACAGTAACTCTTTAAAATTGTAATTGTAAATAAACATTTTATTTTATTTTATTTTATTTTATTTACATTCCAGGTTCCAAGGGTGGATCTACTGGGGTGGCAAACGCCACCCTAAGAAAAGGCATTGCCACCCCAGTATAAGTATACAAATGTTTAAATATAAATATAAGATGTTGACATAGTGTAGGGGTTTATTCATATCGAACTGCCTCACCGGATGCACAAATGACCACACAGACTGAGAGTGTGATTGATTACAGCGGCAGCCAATCACGTGAAAGTATATCAGTGATCAATTGCGTGATAGGTTAAAGAAGTGGCCAATGGCGTGATTACAGCAGCAGCCAATCGTGTACTTGCTGCTGCAGTGCATGTGCAGTGTTTGGTTATTTGCAGGCTTAGGTTTTTTGAACTTATTTCCTCAACCACAACAACAATATGAAAATATGGACAAATACATGGAGAAAAAAGAGGTAAGAGATTAATTTCTCTTTTTTTTTTTTTCAAGTTTTCACTGAATGATTATTCGAGATATTGCCGTCAGTTGAGACATGTCTTCAGCACTTTCTGAAATACCTTTTGTCCGGTATGTGTATAATCCAGATGAAACATCTCCAGTTCTTGAGTAGGAGTTTCTATTTCATCTGATCTGTGTATGTTTTGATTGAGGAATCCAGCGCTGGAATGTGTCATTTTGAATTTTATGATAAATGTTCGTTGTGGCTGTTAGCAGTGTCGTTTAGTGTCCGCAGTTTTTTCTGCAGCTCATGCTCTTTTCCAGGAAATAGAAAAGCAAAATATGTCCCCCATTGTGATTGCCTTCTTGGCCGTATTGTTTGTGTGTATGTAGAGTGTGATTTTTGTCTTTATCTCTCTCTCTCTCTCTCTAATCGCTCTCAGGTGTGGGGTAACCAGGTGATCTGATTGTTAGTGGAGCACTGGCACGCAGTGTGTTTCCTTCCTATATAAACTGAGTGTTTCATGGTTGGGTTGTGTGATGGGAGACAGGTGTTCGTGAGCTGTGCCGTCTTGGTCACTGATGCTCTCGCGACGATTCCCACTGCTGGAGCGGAGAGTTTGTGGTTGTCGCTGTCTGAACTTCGGAGTTCACTGTTTTTTCAAATACAGAACGGTCAATAAATGTGTCTGTGTTTCCGCTACTCGTGTCTCCCCGCATCTGTTGTTGTATTTTTTGAAGTGTAACACCCATCCATACACATACAGATACAATCTTTGTTTATTAAAATAAAAAGTTATATTTGGGTGAATTAGAAACCAGAACCTCTAAAAACTAGACTCAAAAAGTAACCACTATACCAATAAGTCATGTTCTTGATTAAATTGCTGATATATATGTTCATCTAATGACTAACAAAATCCCAAGACTGATAGCAGCAGATGTAGAGATGAAATTACCATATTATGTGAAATATCTATTTGAGTGCTTGAATCGGTCATTAAGAATGACTGTTTATCAAAATAGGTGATTTAAAAGAATATTTTATTGTGCATAAAACAATTAATATTAATGGGTTTTGCAGCACTGCCACACAAAGTACAGTTTTCCTAGAGTTTATTTTTATTTAGAACTAAATTTGTGTTATTGTTCCCTTTCAAATGACTTATTCCAGCTGTTACAAAGTTGATAGGCCTACAGGATTTTATTAGCAGAATAACACTGGATATGCATTCACTCTCCAATTAATGAACTAGTACTTGTTGCAGTGAAGCTTGGTACCTTGATCCATAAGAACTACACATGGGCGCTTGCTTTGGCGTTGCCACTCCTCATAGTCTGCATGCCACCCCATGAAAAAATTTCTAGATCCGCCCCTGCCGGGTTCAAAACAAGTTAAGCTCAATCGACAGCATTTGTGGTATAATGTTGATTACCACAAAAATTTATTTTAACTCATTCCTCCTTTTCTTTAAAAAAAGCAAAAATCCAGTATACAGTGAGACACACAATGGAAGTGAATGCGGCCAATTGTTGGAGAGTTTAAAGGCAGAAATATGAAGCTTATATTTTTATAAAAGCACACATTCATTCTTCTGTTAAAACTCATGTATTATTTGAGATGTAAAGTAAATAATTTTTAGGGTCATTTAGGGGTTGTTGTCATTACATCGTCATGGCAACGAAGTTGTAAAATTGGATATAACTTTACACAGAAAATGTTAGTAAGCAATTTTATCACACTAAAATCATGTTTACACACATTGTTTTTTACGTCTTGTGAGTAAACTTTTGAAACAGTGCATATTTTTATGTTTACGGATTGGCCCCCATTCACTTCCATTGTAAGTGCCTCACTGTAACACAGATTTTTGCTTTTTTTAAAGAAAGGGTGGGACAAGTAAAAAAAAAAACATTTTTTTGTGGTAATCAATATTATGCCACAAATGCTGTCGATTGAGCTTAACTTGTATTGAACCCGGAATATTCCTTTAAGATTTACGCACTCAAGATTGGGGCAGAAGGTTGTTTCTGGTGTCATTATTATTAAATGTAATAATTATTAACTTATGGGGTTATTGTAAAATCCTTCCATGCATTAGATGTATATTTCAAACATCTCTGTTCCTTATAATCTAATAGGCTAATTGAGTGGAATTCAATCTATATTCATAGTATTTCTATTAGGACATGCCTTCAATTAAAAATATGGGAGTCTTTATATGCATATATTCATAGGCCTGCATAGTATATCATTCATAGAATAAGTTTACCTTTCAGAAGAATCTCTTTGACTGGGATTCTGTTATTTGATTTGCCTATCATTAAGTTATTCAATTATTCAGCTAAACTGTGAAAATAAACAATTACACTGAACATTGTTCTTAATGGGGGCTTCTTACCCAATATATATTTTAAGATTTGTATTAATTTAATTTAGTTAAAAATTACACAATTCAATTGTATTGAATTCTATTATGAAATTGAAAGGCCAAAATGTTTTTTGTATTAACATGATTCATGTTTTACATGTAAATGCATACATCAAGAATTTTACATGTAATGCATTACACGTTTTTGTAATAAAAATGATTTAGATTACTGTAAATAATTACTTTAATTAGATTACATTCAACACTGTCTACAAAAATAGATCAGAAGTAGTTTTTGAAAATGTTTAGGGAATTGAGATGTAAAATTGTGGTATTTTTATTATGGAATTTGTAATAGCACACAATACATTTCTGATATTAATCATAAAAATAATGTATTTATAAAAAAAAAAAAAAAAAACTGAACAAGTGTTTTTTCCCGAATAAAATGTTTTAATTCTGCCCCACTGAATAAGACAGGCATATAAAAGGCAATTGCTAGGTGTCCATAATACTGTACTGATTTATACATACAGAAGAAGCCACTTTATGGCATGCTGTTCGTATATTTAAGGCACTCATTACCACAAACAAGCTAACACACACACACACACACACACACACACACACACACACACACACACACACACAAATATTTTTGCACGCATTCAGACAAACTCTCAATTCTGAAAGAATGCAACTACTCTACAGAGGCAATAGCGACTCTAATCCTTTTCTATTTTATGTAACAGGTATAAAGTAGTTGCTGGGTCCAGAGTAGTGGCATACCTGGAGATTTTCGTACATTTTAAAAATCTTAAACATCAGGCTTTGGTTTCAGGTTACTCTCTCTGTACTCAGTCGTTTCTCTGTGAAAGCAAATGGTTAGTTGATAGAACATGATTAACCTCAGTTCAGGTCCACTATGAATCGGATTTCTGTCTTGTTCATTTATTTTTACCTGTTCAAAAACCGCATCAGTGTGGGACTGAGCACAGTTTGAGTTTCAGCATAAACTGCCTTTAGCAACTAACATCAGTATAAGCTCAAGGTTAGCTAACGCATTCGTACAGCAAAGGTGTTCTAATCTATGAAGGAGATGACCTAATCTAATTCAAGACCTGCGCTGACATGGTCACAGAAGAAAGAGCATGTTTGTTGCCTCAGTATGATATTAAAGCTTGAGTGTGTAATTACTTAGACATTAAAATACTCCTATCCAGGGTTAATATGCAGAGACAACTATGAGTAAGCCATTTGTAAGTTGATTGCCTCAAAAATTGTAAACACTGTGGCACTATTAAAACTGCTCTGTTTATTTGAGCATCCTGACCAGCCTTACATAACAGCATGGGCTCAACCAGTGGTGTGACCTTGTTCTATCTGTTCAATTCCATTTGGTATCTCTAGTGGCACAGAAATTACGCACTTCAGCTTTATAATTCAAAAGTATTACTTGCTCTCTCCACTGAGCCACATTTCAACACTTCATGTCTCTGTTGCTGTTCCCGCATCTAATGTTTTATGTCCTAATTAAAGGAATAGTTCACCCAAAAATGAAAATTTTCTAATCATTTTCTCACCCTCGTGCCATCCCAGATGTGTGACTTACTTTCTTCTGCTGAACACAAAGGAAGATTTTTAGAATATCTCAGCTCTGTAGGCCCATACAATGCAAGTGAATGGTGGCCAGAACTGTGAAGCTGCAAAAAGCACATTAAGGCAGCATAAAAGAAATCCATTCGACTCCAGTGGTTTAATCCATGTCTTCAGAAAAGATCCAGTCATTTTTTTTTTGTTTTTTTTTTGGGAACAAACCAAAATATAACTCCTTTTTCACTGTACATCTTGCCATTGCAATCGCTAGGCATGATCATGATTTCAAGCTCGATTACAGTTCCTAGTGCTTCACGCATGTGCAGAGCACTAGATGGCTCTATAGGAAGTGTAATCGAGCTTGAAATCATGATTGCCAAGGAGACTGCTTTCAAGATTAATATAGAAAAAGGAGTTATATTCTGATCTGTTCTCACTCAAACCCTATTGGATAGCTACAGAAGACATGGATTTAACCACTGTGCTGCCTTTATGTGCTTTTTGGAGCTTCAAAGTTCTGGCCACCATTCAATTGCATTGTATGGACCAACAGAGCTGAAATATTCTAAAAATCTTCATTTGTGTTCTGCAGAAGATAGAAAGTCATACATGTCTGGGATGGAATGAGGACGAGTAAATGTTGAGAGAATTTAAATTTTTTGGGTGAACTATCCCTTTAAGGCCAAAAAATACTCTACGCAAGTATGTGAACGCAGACGCCTCTAGCTACGCAAAAGCTTGATTTTGTGCATTGTTGCATTTCAAAAAGTGTCAGACTGCAATTCAGAATGCAACGTAAGTATGTGTTGCAGTCTCAATGTTGCCACAAGAGGCGCTATAGCGGACATTAGTTTGAACTGTCTGCTTCTACGAGTCTTCTCTTTTAAGCTAACTATCGTCGTGGCGGAGCAACAGTTTGAAGACAAAATATCTTACCTGAATAACAAAACATTCAGTTTAATAGCAAAGACTTCTGAAGGTAACTCTTATCGCCCCCTTGAGTATTAAGGTTTGTAATCCCCACCATAATGCAAAAACATGTGGTAAACATGTTCAGATTGCACGTTAGCAATAAGTTGGCAAATGCTCGCATCTGCATGCGCATAAAGCATGTTTCTGGCCTTCGTATCACATACAATCTAAAGCGAGAGGACAAAGCAGCAAAAGAGAGGAATACTACCATTAGCACCTTTACGAAAGGTCTTAAGACTATGACTGCCTTCACCATGATGAGAGTAAGAGAGAGAGAAAGAGAGAGAGAGAGAGTGGGCATGACCAAGCCTCAGTTGATGTGACTTTATATGAATATCCACCATCTAAGTAAAAAAGGATATCTCTTGTTTTGAAGCTGTAATAAAACCAGCAGTTTGTGTTCTTAGCTGATTTCTTTGTAATCTTTTGTTGTCAAGCTCACTCCCCCATCTTTTCTATTCTCCCTTCTTCTATTGCCATTGTCTCAAACACAAATAACATATTTCCACATATTACTGTAGACAGACAAACAAATAAATGGTAAAAAGAATAATACATTAAAACAATGGTGAATAAAACAGAGGGCCCCGAAAACAAAGTGCTGAGGCCTCTTCGGCAATGTTTGGAGTGATACAATCAAACAAATTACAGCACTTAAAGACATACAAATCAACATACAAAAAGGTGAAATGCTAATTATGAAATACGTAAAAAAGTACAACTGTAACATAAAACAAATTAACCAAAGAATAGATGCAATAAGGACAGCAATAAAAGTAATAAGAAATAACCTATTCATCGAAAAGTTGTGTAATTCTTCCAATAACAGTACATAATCTCAGGAGTCCTGATTGTGATCAGCAGGAGAGGAATTTCTTCTACATCTCCCTCTGCTTGTCTTTTGTTTTAGACCTCTTTTGTGCTGGACTTCATCTTCTCCATGGTTTCCTAATGATGTAAAAAGGTTACAAGTTAGCCCATTGCTGCCCTGGGCTAACAAACGGACAAAGCGAGATTGTATTTCACTAAAATGACACATAACTACCTTTGAGGAAGGTCACTACCTGCAGTTTACAGTCCTCTAAAAAGTCAGTTGAAATGTCAAGGCTACAAACTCAATTGGCACAAGGCTACAGACTTGACTTATCTCTTACATTCTTGTGTCTTTGATGACCACACAACAACAAAAAAGACAAGTTGCAATGTCGGTCACACTATTTTAAAGGTGCACACAGTCATTTTGTCCTCATTTAAAAAGTTTTACTTCTTAAGAAATTAATTGCAATATTGAAATATACACTCACCACCCACTTTATTAGGTACACCTGTACATCTGCTTATTCATGCGATTATCTGTTCACATCAATCATCAGAATGGGGAAAAAATGTGATCACAGTGATTTAGACTGTGGCATGTTCGTTGGTGCCACACGGGCTGGTTTGAGTATTTCTGTAACTGCTGATCTCCTGGGATTTTCACGCACGTGACAGTAATATAAATAACCACACGTTACAACAGTGCTATGCAGAAAAGCATTTCTGAATGTACAACATCGAACATTGAGCTGGAAGGGCTACAGCAGCAGAAGACCCCTTCGTGTACCACTGCTGTCAGCATAGAACAGGAAACTGAGGCTGCAGTGCGCACAGACTCACCAAAACTGGACAGTAGATGATTGGAAAAACATCACCTGGTCTGACAAATATGGATTTCTGCTGAAGTACACAAATGGTAGGCCCACTGCAGCCTCAGTTTTCTGTTCTTGGCTGACAGAAGTAGAACTCGACGTGGTCTACTTTTGTAGCCCTTCCGCCTCAAGGTTCGACGTGTTGTGCATTCTGAGATGCTATTCTGCTCACTACAGTTGTACAGAGGGGTTATCTGAGTTACCTTAGCCTTTCTGTCAACTCAAACCAGTCTGGCCATTCACCTCTGACCTCTCTCATCAAAAAGGCGTTTTCGTCCACAGAACTACCGCTCACTGGTTCTTTTTTGTTTTTTGCACCAAACTCTGTACACTCTAGTGACAGTCACGCATGAAAATTCCAGGAGATCTGCAGTTACAGAAATACTCAAACCAGCCCATCTGGCACCAACAATCATGCCACAATCCAAATCACTGAGATCACATTTCCCCATTCTGATGGTTGATGTGAACATTAACTGAAGCTCCTGACCCATATCTGCATGATTTTAAACATTACACTGCTGCTACATGATTGGCTGATTAGATAATCACATGAATAAGTAGATGCACAGGTGTACCTAATAAAGTGGCCAGTGAGTGTATGCATAAGATCATGATGACTCACATGAGATAAGGACTCTAGTCAAATCAGAAACCATATAAAAGCTGTTTTATTCTACATGGAGAGGGTCCCCTGATGGAGGCCTTCATGTTAGGATCACATGACCAGCCGCTTTCACTCATGGACTAAATTAATCGTGGCTGACTGGGAATTGTGATTTTCTACAAAAGCTTCTTTGGCTGAGAACTGTTGCGTTTGAATGATGCTGCATTCACGCCTCTAAGTGTCAGTAAAAATTCCAAAATGACATTAAATAACTTACTAAGTGCACCTTTAAAAGCAAATTATTGCACTTTACTTCACTGTACTTATTTAAAGAGTTAGCTTGAGAGGTTTTGTGAGACTATAAAATATTACTTAAATCAGCAAGCTCCTACTTTTACTGAGGGACTGCATCATATTATTTAAAGGGATAAACACTAAGTAAAAACACATTTAAAAAATAGTTGTATGCTGGTTTGAAGAAAGACAATGCTTCCAATTCAAAAGCTTTTTTGACAACCTACTGGCCAGCAAGTCTATGATACCTATAAATGGTGCCTGCCAAAGTTTAACAGCAAATGTGAGACATCAAGGATTATTATTATTATCAGGGTTTGAAATTAACGTTCATCAACCCGCCAAATGTGGGCATTTCATGTGCAGTGGCGGATAATTTTGCTCTCCTACCTGCTGTGGTGGGCGACCTTCAAGACGTCTCGGAGTGACATATGCAGCCTGATCTCATGAAATTTACGTGAGCATTGCAATGTTTTTGCAAAACTGAAATTATGTGCTTCATGACACGTTTGGCTGCAGTTTCCAAGTCAAATGTCCAGTGGGGGGCACATAAAACCGAGAGAAATGAGGTTGTAATCAGACAAAGTTTTTAAGGTGAATTTTAGATGGGGACTTTAATAAGTAAAACGGACCTCCCTAACCTAAAACCTTACCCTAAACCTACCAACAGTGATGCAAAATCAAATGAGAGGTATACAAAAACAGACGTTCTTACCCTTAACCAACACCTAACCCTAACCGATAGTGTTTTAAAATGCCAATTCGAAATGAATAGCACATTTTCTGAAGCAACCACGTCATTTCATGGAACTTTCACTTTTCACTTTTGTGTATCTTTGGCTGGACTTGAACTGTGGTTGTAAAGTCCAAAGTCCAATGCTCTATCAGGTGAGCTATCAAGCAAGCTAATGACAGTGGAATAAGTGTGTATATGTAGGTGCGTCTGCAATACAAGTGTTAAACTGTATAGTTTTCGAAATCATGTGTTAAAGTAAAAGTGTTTTGATATCATAACATAGCGGGGGTAAATAATAGAGTGAAAAATAAGTTTTTATAAAGTCATAATCAATTGTACTTGTGATTTGTGTGACAATGAATAAACGCACAATTGTTGTAGCACCTCTAGTGTTCATTTCACCACAGAACTGCAGCGAAACGTAGAAAGTGGCACGTAAAAGTCAGTTTTCAAAAAATTATATAGAGTAACGTTCATTCTGTGAGACCAGGTTGGACATATGACACAAAAAGCCGTTAGATACAAAGATGTGTATTTGAAGAAACACACTTGAAGCCGGTCAGCTGACCTGATGCTTGTTGAGTTCAGCCACGTGGTGAGTCCACTCCTCCTCTGTCAACTCCTGACCTCCATCAGTCGCAATAGCCTGAGTTTTCTCTGTGGAGAGTGTCAGTAATTTTAGAGAATCAGAGTACTTCTCATGTAATTAGTTTATGTATTAAAAACATGATGATAACATGAGTTTGGTGATTTAATCTTACCATCGCAAGTCATGGCAGTGCAGACCCAGTTTCCACATGCACAGACGCATCGATTGCAGTCCACCTGTGTCTCGGCTCCATCCTCATAGGTTTCGTCTTCCAGAGCGCACTCTGTATTAATACACATACTGGGTTCATCAATACATTCACAGAGAATATATGAATCATTGCCAACCATCGTCCTTCTACATTAGCTTAAATGCAAGGGGAAGCAAAATATGTACTTACATCTGCTATAATTTTCAATGCAAGGAAGCATTTATAAAACATGTAATATTCATTACTGACGATTTATTCCTCAAAAACTACATTGAAACTAGCAAGACCTGTCAAAACGCAGTCATTTGTGTAAAAGACATTTATTACATGGCTGCAACTAAATTTGTCTTTGTCCTAGATTCCCAAATTCAAGAAAGGAAATTACTGCTGTGGAAAGACTATGTTTCTACTATCCAGGCAAAATTAGTGTAAACGAATATGACTGTGTAGATCTGAAGTTCTGGCCAGGACATCTGCTTTTGATTCTGTATATTATCACAAATGCTGTTTTGAAAGCTGCTGTGTAGTATGTTTGTTAAGTGCTCACAGAGTTTGTAAATGTGATATATCCCTCTCCAAATTTTTATCGTCTTCTCCAGCATGGCCTCTTTAATCCTCTGTGACACATCCATATTGTGAGTTATGAGTAATTGAAGCTAGACATGATGTCACATCATGAGAGGTACAAAAGAAAACAATCCCTCCTACAGAATTTTCACCTAGTTCTGCATGCAGTGCTCTTCAGCCTGAGGAGTATTCTATGGAAGAGTGGAAAATCCCTCTTTAGCCCTCTCTTTGCACAGAACTAAACTTCTGGTAAAACTGTGGAATTCAACTTTTGTATAAGTTATATAGAAGCAAACTGCCAAAGCTAGAGCTTCTATTAATCATTCAGTGTTAAAAACCACTATGGCTTTGTTTATACTGTACATAAATCCAATTATTTTTTCAAATCTGATCTTTAGGAACATCCACACTTTTTTAAGTGAATGAATTAATGAATGAATGTTATATTTTATATAGCGCTTTTGTGACACTACACTCAAAGCGCTTTACATACTGAACAGGGGACTCTCCTCACACACCACCAGTGTGCAGCATCCACCTGGATGATGCGACGGCAGCCATAGTGCGCTCACCACAAACCAGTTGTTGGTGGAGAGGAGATAGTACAGTTATACAGCCAATTCAGGGATGGGGATTATTAGGAGGCATGATTGATAAGGGCCAATGGGTGGAATTTGGCCAGGATACCGGGGTTACACCCCTACACTTTACGAGAAGTGCCCTGGGATTTTTAGTGACCACAGAGAGTCAGGACATCAGCTTAATGTCTCATCCAAAGGACAGAAGTGATGAAATCATATCTGTTTGTTTAGACAGTGTAGTCAGTATCTAGTGAATCTATCTTCTATTGTAATGATTTAAGTGCCAGCATGACATCAAGAGACATTAGAGAGCAGCTCATTGTGGAAACAAAATTTTTGACGAAAATTTTGTCTCTGGCAATGTCCTTCATGTCACTTTGCCATGGTGATGAATTCATGAGGCGCATAAGACAACATAAGCATCATAGGCATTACTGGACTATAAACCCAGTCGTTTAAACGCTGTGTCAGAACAGACTGAACACACTGTTAATTCAGTGACAACAGGTCGAAAGTTCTGCTGCTGAAATCGATCTGTGCTTACCAAAATTAAAAATTTTTTGAAATCACTGCCCCCAGTGGCCAAAGCTGGAAGTATTTTCCATGTAAAATTTCAGGGTGGCGCCAAAAGTTTTTTAGTTGTAAATGACATAATACTGTTGACAGGAATGCATTTTTTATTAACCCTACCCCCAAACCTAACTGTCAGTGGACTAAAGAGTACAAATGCACTATTGTTTATGTGAAGTTGAGTACTTTCTGGTTTCTATGGAAACAGAACCAATGTGAAGTTGAGTACTTTCTGGTTTCTATGGGAACAGAACCAATGTCATAGAGACTGTGCAGATTTCAATAGCACTAGAGAGAAAAGTGAACAAGTTTGAATTCATGCAAAAATGTCTGATAGGGATGGCGCTTGTCAGTAGATTTCAGGGTATGTGAACATAGTCGATTTGCTGTCTCATGATGTTGGTCAGAATCCACTCAATCATTCACTTGTTAACCACTCACACGTAGCATCCAAATAACTTCGATATGACTGTTCAGACTCAGTTTGGGTAGACAATGAAACATATAATTTCAATGAACTGACAGCATAGACTGTAAACCTTTAAATGTATGAACAACTTTAGAGACGTTAAAATCTTTATGAATCCTTTGATGACTGGGCAGAACTGAAATTGCCAAATTCCAAATTCACAGTGTGTATGGTACACTTCACTTCACGAAAGAGATCACTCTGAAAAATCGGATTGAATCAGTATGTATAACAATTACTGCATGTAACCTGCATGCTGGTGCACTTAGAGCAAGCAATAATTGTAGAGACTTACTCTTCTCAGGTGGGCTGAAGCCTGGTTTCAGGCAGTTGAGGAATTCATCAAAACTCAGCTTCCAGTCAGCATTCTCATCGGAGAGCTCAATAAGAGCATCCACACAAAGGCTCCTGAGAGATACATGTGAGGATTATTAAAAATGCAATAATCTGTATATTCCTGTGAGAAAAAAAACATTTTATTCAGAGGTAATCCAGAGGGCAATTTAACAAGTGTTCTGTTCATATGCCAAATAATTTTAGGGTTAATCATAGTCTTTTTGTATTTTTCAATGGACTATCCAGCTATCTAGAAATGCAGGACACAATTGTGCAGAGGAATGTTTGCCTGTTATTATCAGTGTTAGTGGATTGGGGATTTTCCCCTCTGGCACATCCTAACAGATGGACAAATGAAACACCCATAACCCCTACTGTGACAGAAACAGGAAGAATTATTACATCACCTAACACACCTGCTATGAACAAAACTAATGAAAACATAACTAGGACTTTGTTTTCATTTCTCTTATAATTATATCTGTGGATTGTATAGCCAAGTAATTAAAGGAATAGTTCACCAACTAATGAAGAAAGAAAGTCATACAGAATTGAACAAGACAAGAAGGTGAGTAAATGATGACAGAATTGAAAATTTAATTCTCTTCTTCAGGCTGCTTAGTTCTTGCTTCTCAGCAAATTGTTATCAGAAAGACCTAGGCAAGCCCAGCAAACCTTCACAGAATAAATCCAAACTCGCATGGTCAGCATTTTCAGATAATCACGGAAATGAATGGAGACCACGAGTGTGAAACCAGCAAATTGCAGACAGATTCAGTTTGTGAGAATGAGTGTGATTTTCACTGTGTATGTGTGTCACCTGAGCAGGTGGTTGTTCTCCTCATCAGCGTAAGAGTTCATCTGGACGGCAGTCGCGTTGTGCTGAATGAACCTGAGCAGCTCGGCAGAATTCAGCTCAGAGTCACCGTTATCGTAATTCTGGCAGAGCAAAGGAAGAATAAGAGCATACTGAACATCTATATATACACTGGCGGCCAAAAGTTTGGAAAAATGTACAGATTTTGCTCTTTTGTAAGGAAATTGGTACTTTAATTCACCAAAGTGTCATTCAACTGATCACAAAGTATAGTCAGGACATTACTGATGTAAAAAACAGCACCATCACTATTTGAAAAAAGTCATTTTTGATCAAATCTAGACAGGTCCCATTTCCAGCAGCCATCACTCCAACACCTTATCCTTGAGTAATCATGCTAAATTGATCATTTGGTACTAGAAAATCACTTGCCATTATATCAAATACAGCTGAAAGCTATTTGGTTAAATGAAGCTTAACATTGTCTTTGTGTTTGTTTTTGAGTTGCCACAGTATGCAATAGACTAGCATGTCTTAAGGTCAATATTAGGTCAAAAATGGCAAAAAAGAAACAGCTTTCTCTAGAAACTCGTCAGTCAATCATTGTTTTGAGGAATGAATGCTATACAATGCTTGAAATGGCCAAACAACTAAAAAGATTTCATACAAAGGTGTACACTACAGTCTTCAAAGACAAAGGACAACTGGCTCTAACAAGGACAGAAAGAGATGTGGAAGGCCAGATGTACAACTGAACAAGAGGATAAGTACATCAGAGACTCTAGTTTGAGAAATAGACGCCTCGCATGTCTTAAGCTGACAGCTTCATTGAATTCTACCCGCTTGTTGACATTGGACAACAGATAATTGGAAAAGAGTGTTATGGATCTTAACCCCATTGAGCTTTTGTGGGATCAGCTAGACTGTAAGGTGCGAAAGAAGTACCCGACAAGACAGCCACATCTTTGGCAAGTTCTACAGGAAGCATGGGGTGAAATGTCACCTGAGTATCTGGACAAACTAGAAAAACAGCTAAAATATCAAGGATCTGCAAAGCTGTCATTGCTGCACATGGAGGATTTGTTTGATGAGAACTCTTTGAAGTAGTTTAAAAAAAAATTCAAATTGTAATAGTAATTTTCACGTTATTAATGCCCTGACTAAACATTGTGATCAGTTGAATGTCACTTTGGTGAATAAAAGTACCAATTTCTATCCATAAGAGTAGGGCTTTTGGCTGCCAGTGTGGACATACAGTATATATATATATATATATATATATATATATATATATATATATATATATATATATATATATATATACATACACCGATCAGCCACAACATTAAAATCACCTGACTAATATTGTGTAGGTCCCCCTCGTGCTGCCAAAACAGCGCCAACCCGCATCTCAGAATACCATTCTGAGATGATATACTTCTCACCACAATTGTACAGAGCGGTTATCTGAGTTACCGTAGACTTTGTCAGTTCGAACCAGTCTGGCCATTCTCTGTTGACCTCTCTCATCAACAAGGCATTTCCATCCGCAGAACTGCTGCTCACTGGATGTTTTTTTGTTTTTGGCACCATTCTGAGTAAATTCTAGAGACTGTTGTGTGTGAAAATCCTAGGAGATCAGCAGCTACAAAAATACTCAAACCAGCCCATATGGCACCAACAATCATGCCACGGCCCAAATCACTGAGATCAATTTTTTTTCCACATTCTGATGGTTGATGTGAACATTAGCTGATGCTCCTGACCCACATCTGCATGATTTTATGCACTACTGCCACACGATTGGCTGATTAGATAATCGCATGGATGATTGTTGGTGGGAGACTAGCTGGTTTGAATATTTCTGTAACTACTGATCCTCCTGGGATTTTCACGCACAACAGTCTAGAATTTACTCAAAAACAAAAAACATCCAGTGGGCGGCAGTTCTGTGGACGGAAAAGCCTTGTTGATGAGAGAGGTCAACAGAGAATGGCCAGACTGGTTCAAACTGATAAAGTCTACGGTAACTCAGATAACCACATGGTGAGAAGAACAGTGTCTCAGAATGCTATTCTGAGACTCGGGTTGGCGCTGTTTTGGTGGTACGAGGGGGACCTACACAATATTAGGCAGGTGGTTCTAATGTTGTGGCTGATCGGTGTATATACCTGTATACACATGGAACAAAACATTTTTAGTTTTTCAATTCAAATGTCAAAGACATACTGGAGCAAATTCACAAAACAGATGTTTCACCTTTGCATGCAGTATTTCAGTGCAGAAAATGTGTATCTTAAACCTTAGCTGCGGCATCTGTATTTGTGTACATTTTCTAGTGATCATGGCAACAGTAACTCATCAAATGATGATCAGTTGATAAAGAAGAGCATTATAACTGGACATATCCAGACACGCAGTGCAGTCAGCGCACATCAGCATTTTAAATAGATGATTCAGGTGCTCTGATTGCAGTGGTGGAGTGATGCTGTACTGTCCTGGTAAAGCGTGCCAGATTGTGGTAGTCTGCTGCATCCTCCACCACAACCTAGCACTCAGAACCAGCCTGCAAGATGTTGACCCAGGGGCGTTTCTAGGTACAGTATAAGTGGTATGTGCAGGCGCTTAGGACCCCAAGCCACCGGGGGCCCCAGTCGCTGAATAGAACCCAAGAGGCCCCCCACCCCCAATGTGTTTAGGTCCCTCATAAGGCTAGAAATGGCACTGTGTGGATCTATGCTACAAAAATTGTGTTCAGCTCTAAATTTTGGTTGTGTTTGCACCGTTTCCTGATTTGCATAATACTTTAAAGGAATAGTTCACCTTTTTTTCACGTTGTCTTTCTTCTGCGGAATTCAAACAAAGATATTTTGAAGGATGTATTTATGGAGGTGTTTATGTCCACACAATGCCAAGAGTCAACAGAGTCCAAAGCTTTATTTAAAATTAAAATTAAAATTAAGCTTTATTTATTTTTTTTAATTTATTTTTTTCTCCCCAATTTGGAATGCCCAATTCCCAATGTGCTCTAAGTCCTCGTGGTGGCGTAGTGACTCGTCTCAATCCGGGTGGTGGAGGATGAATCTCAGTTGCTTCCATGTCTGAGATCGTCAATCCACGCATCTTATCACGTGGCTTGTTGAGCATGTTACCGTGGGGACATAGCACGTGTAGAGGCTTCATGCTATTCTCCGCAGCATCCATGCACAACTCACCACGCGCCCCACTGAGAGCGAGAACCACACATTATAGTGACCACAAGGAGGTTACCCCATGTGACTCTATCCTCCCTAGCAACCGGGCCAATTTGTTTGCTTAGGAGACCTGGCTGGAGTCACTCAGCACGCCCTAGATTCAAACTCGCGACTCCAGGGGTGGTAGTCAGCGTCTTTCTCGCTGAGCTACCCAGGCCCCCGACTTGAGTGGTTTGATCCATTTCTTCTGAAGTGATACACTCACTTTGGGTAAAAAACTAAGCAAAAAAATAAGTACTTATTCACCAAAAAGCTTCACTTCTGCCCAGCTGTCCTATGCACATTTATAAGAGAAGCTTGTTCATGCAAGAACTGACGTGTGTGTGATAAAACCAGATTAAACCACTTGAGTCATATGAAATATTTTATACTGCCTTTATGGCCTCTTCGAGTTTGAAAGTGTTGGACCCCATTTACTTCTTCATGTGTGTTCCGCAGATTAAAGAAAGTAATTCGAGTTTGAGACCCATGAGGGTGAGTAAATGAGAATTAGAGAATTATAATTTTTGGGTGAACTATTCCTTTAAGTGACATGGTTGCTAAAACAATCCAGTCAGCTTGTGCAGACAAATGGTGTAATTCAGTCTAAGTGAATTCTCCCCTTTGTTACATATGTGTTAGCAGATAAAACTTGCTTACTGAATTCTTGTACAACGGATAGCATGGATTAAACCATGTCGTTGGTTCAAGTTGTTCACTTTCAGTGGGGTTATCTTTTATTTTATTTTTGGGATTTTTCCTCTTTGTTAGACAGTTACACTGAACAGAGTTTAAGGAAATTATGTGAATGGGATTTGGTGATGTCACAGACCAGACTCCGACCAGTGGTGTTATCTTGTCACTGTGCAGGTGTTGCAGTGAAGTTTGCTCAGAGCGAGATAACCTGACGACTGATATGTCTGATCATTTCAGCTATCTACTGAGTTGTCTACAAATCAGTGCAGGGCATTAGTGGACAGTGAGGCCAAAGACTTAGAGATATATTACATCAGTTGGTTTTTTTCAGGACCCAGATTTCAAGGACATCAAGTGGCCCAACGCAATAGCACAATGTTTATTGTACAAAAGTAACAAAAATGTCTTTACCCTTAAAATAGAACACAAAATATATTAATATTATCATAAACTGCACAGCCCATTTTAGGGTCGCAACCCACCAGTTGAGAACAACTGTGCTACACTACATGCTGATGAAAATGTATAGGCATTTATATATATATCTAAGATAGACTGAGAATATTACCAGGATTTTTACAGATCATGCTCTTAGTTTAATCTTGTCTCAGGAGTTTGTCAGGAGAGCATGTACTCTGCCTCGTACACTGATCCTGTTCACCAACAATCTTGATGTAAAGGACATTTCATGTGTAGAAATAGTGTTCAAGATTGAGTAAAACTTCTTGCCTTTGTCCTCCAAAGCTAATCCACTACACCCTCCTCCATTGATTATGTATATTTACAGTAATTCTTTCAAAGAAAGATGTTAAAATAAACAGAACTTTAATATGGATTATTCTGGTGAAATGATAGTGGCTAGGTCGATATATAGATTTTGGTGACGGCTGTACAGGCCTGTTCTTCAGCCGTCTGTGCATCACAGCTTTGTAAACGTA
The DNA here is from genome assembly GCF_019703515.2 of Myxocyprinus asiaticus. Taxonomy (NCBI): domain Eukaryota; kingdom Metazoa; phylum Chordata; class Actinopteri; order Cypriniformes; family Catostomidae; genus Myxocyprinus; species Myxocyprinus asiaticus. The sequence goes on along the minus strand of NC_059354.1, from coordinate 12,529,245 downwards.
AAGGTGAGCTCAGCTAACTTTGAACAGGCGGATCCATCAAAAGGGCATGAGTGTCTGAACTGCTGTTATGCAAACAGAAGACGTTTTAGACGTGTCTTACATGCGTTGTCAGAAAAATGATTGGGCGTGTCTTAAAGATACTTTGAAGATTGACAGGAGGGCAGATATTCCCTGGTGGAGGGTAATACAGACAAAGCCTTGCGGCTGAAGGAACTAAATCAAACTGATGCTTTGATGCCATAATATAAGACTGTCCAATAACTAAAAAATGACTGTGGCACCCTAAATGTAAAAAAATAAATAAATAAAAGTCTATGTCAGGGATGCTCAAATTACATAGGGAAACTAACATGAATAACATGACCTGGTAATAGTAATGATACTTGATTTTCATTTGGTGTGGCAATGTACAGTTACAGCTAAGTTGTAGACTTGCGCCAATGTGAATTTAACATTTAAATGTTATTTATGCACAAATGCATAAATAAAATTCACAAATGCCTCTAGTATATTAACTACATTCAATTCACAGGCAAATACATTATATGGGTCCAAATAGTAAGGATGTCAGAGACAATTAAAAAAAAGTAGAAATATATATAAAAAAAATCAACTATAGTTTAAAACAAATGAGCCAAGTTCTTAATAATGTAATGTAATCTTTGTCTTCATGCTGGTTTCACACTATTTAAAAAAAAAAAAAAAGTTTATGCCATTTAAAAAAATTAATACATCTAAACAATTAAAAATGTAATGAAAAAAATATATATATTTTGGGCCGGACATTGTCTTGGTGTGCACATCTCCACTGATTGTCAATACACAGAGTTGTCTTTAGAGCATGAATAGACTAGTTTAGACAAGAGCGTGACAAACAAGGGTATTCCCAAGAAAAAGAAAATCATTACGTCTGTTGCTGCAAAATACTACCCTTTGCAGACAAGAATGCATTCAATAAAAAATTAAATTACTAAACTACACAAATTCTCGTTCATTTAATATATGAAACCAGAGTACAAACCTTGAAGTACTTGAGAAGTATATCAGTAAAGTTGGAACCCTTGGTGAACCAGCCATCTGGAACAACCTCTGTCTGCAGCCAGTCGATCACACGTCTGCGCAGCTCATTACGATCGGCGATATAGCACACAACTTCATAGATCACACACACAGACCACCAGACAAAAGGTACCAATGAAAATGAAAGAAAGAGTGACATACTAAGCAACATACTCAATAATACCTTACTGGATACTTTCCTGGATGTTTCAGATCAGAGTCAGGTCAGAAAATGCAGCTTTATCGCCTTTATCCTCCGCAGAGCACATTGATTTTTAGTGCAATTATTTAAGATGATACATGCCACCGTTTTACCTTATAGAGGACACCCTGGACTTTTCAAAGATCCCAAATGTTTGGGGTTTGACCATGACAACTTAAACGAATTGCTTTTTAAACATGCAAGCATCATCACAAATTAAACACAGGTACATTCATACGTAAAATAGTGTGCATAAAAAATATAAAAATATATTTAAAAAATGTAAAGGTTGTTGATTGACAAACCATCATGTTTGCCTACAGTATACTTTATTTCAGGACATAAATAATATTAATATTTAATTTATATAAAAATAATAATATTTCATACATATCTATCTATCTATCTATATATATATATACGATAGTATATATTTTTTTCATTACTTCAAGTGCGCTGTAATGACATACAACTGCACTCTGACAAATAAATAAACAATTTAATTAACATTAACATATAATATTTATTATAACTTTTTGCTGGGTCTCAGGATGATATGTTTACTGTATTCTCTACAGCTAAGAGTTGTGCTGGGTAAGCAATTCTACTTCAACGTGTCAGAGAAGATATGTCTCATTGTCTAGCCTCATAATATGTTGGTAATTAATGCTAATCTGTGCAGCAGGCAGATAAGTAGTTATCAGAGAGCCCTCCTGCTTGGCTCTGTGCCAACTGTCATAATCTCACTCACCTGGACTGGCTGCAGCCTTCTCCTGTTTCTTCTCTATAAGAGACAGAGATAAGACTGTAAGTGGAGTGCTGTTTCACAGGTGAACACGCTGCATATGATTATAGCTGAAGCTTTCATTGGTTATCAGTACACAGTGCACCTCTATGCATCAAATATACATATCAGGTGATCATGTCATCACATAGCATGATGCAAAATAAAATGACTAAAACGGACAATGACTTCATTTATGATCCTAACAATATATGAGATCAAAATAACCTGATATCTGACTGGAAATTGGATTTGACTTCATGTTCAACGTCCAATATGCCAACACACTCAGCAGAGATGGTTAAAAAGACTAACAGGTCAAAGTTACAGAAGTTGGTCTACTGATGAGAAGAGTGGTAAGAACTAAAACTTGATAAGTCTCAGTGAGAGACAACAGCCTGTATGTTGTCACATCCAGTCTGATAAAAAAAAATTCCACAAGAAACTTAACAGGTGGATGGTGTTTAAATGAAACGTTGCCATTTTCTCAATTACTATTTGTCTTGTTTTCCCGTAAAAATTCCCTGATTCACTAAAGGAATTATGCAAAGTTGTAAAGGTGCAAGCACGGCCACAAAATTCACGCAATTTGCACAATGCAGTTCTCTAACTTGCAGATCATAGAGAGGAGGCTTGTTTGCACTGAAAATAATTACAATTATTTTAAATACTTAATTTAAATACACCACATTTAGTGTCCAGTTAAGCTGGATTGCAGGTGGTTAGTGAATAAGACGCAATAATTTAAAAAGTACCGCAAATAAGGGGGCCTGTGTAGCTCAGCGAGTATTGACGCTGACTACCACCCCTGGAGTCGTGAGTTTGAATCCAGGGTGTGCTGAGTGACTCCAGTCAGGTCTCCTAAGCAACCAAATTGTCCTGGTTGCTAGGGAGGGTTGAGTCACATGGGGTAACCTCCTCGTGGTCACAATTAGGGGTTCTCGCTCTCAATGGGGCATGTGGTAAGTTGTGCGTGGATCACGGAGAGAAGCATGAGCCTCCACATGCTGTGAGTCTCCGCGGTGTTATGCACAGCAACTGAGACTTGTCCTCCGCCACCAGGATTGAGGTGAGCAACCACGTCACCACGAGGACCTACTAAGTAGTGGGAATTGGGCATTCCAAATTGGAGGAAAAAAAAAAGTGCTGCATATGTTTAGTGAATTTGCCCCAGATAATATATCTTGAAATACGTTTATTTTACATACCCCACTGGCAAATGTTTTTTTTTCTTTTCTTTTTTTTCTTGTTTAAGCATAAATCTAAAGAGATTTAATTAATTGCAAATTCGGAACATATGTACATAAACATGAGCACTCACATAAGATAAAGACTCAAGTCATATCAGCAACCTTATAAAAGCTGTTTTATTCTACTTGGAGGGGGTCCCCTCATAGTGGCTGCCATTTTAGGATCACATGACCAGCCAAATACTACTCACTTAATCTTAGTAATCGCTCTATTATTGGACACTTTCACTTGTGAATTAAAGTAATCATGGCTGACTTTTAATTGTGATTTTCTACAAGGACATCTTTAACTGAAAACTATTGTGTTTGAATGATGGTGCATCCACACCTCTAGGTGTCAGTGTAACTCCAAGACAACGTGAACAAAAACTCACTGAGTGCAACTTTTAAGGATGTTTAAATATTTTAACTGGAAAACAAGACCAAAATACTGATCAACAAAAATGTTTAAATACATTGGCTTTGTTGGCTTTGTTGGGCGGCTCCATAGTCATAAGCTAGTGATCAAAATATTGCCATCTCTCTTTTTTCTCCCATTGTCCAACAGAAGTGTGTGATGAAGCTTATCCTCTTTTCTTACTGTAAGCAGCAGTCAGCCACAAGGTATAAGTCGAAACCCCTGAACTGTAAATCATGGCAAATACTGCTTTTGTCTCTACACTAAAACACCACTCTTCAGTATAGGTACATTCTGATGCCTGTTGCTGCAGACAGATCCCAACATTCCCATAATCCCTTTACTGGTAAACATGGTCCTGACACCCACAACAATTTTTAATGAGATTTCCTTACTGTGAAATAAACATATAGTGCTCCCAAAACATATTTGGACACTTTTTGAAGGCTTACTTCACACTTACAAATGTATGAATTTCATTAGAAATAAAATTTCATACAAATTATGCCTGTGCTTTTCTCAAATCTTCACTTTTCTGATTTTTGCACTTTTAACAAACTGGTGTCAAAGTGATTTTTAGTGGATGTATGAAATCAGTATAATTAAAACCCAATTTCTTGTGTGTGTGTGTGTGTGTGTGTGCGTGCGTGTGAAATGTTTAGATTTAATGTGTTTGTGCTATCTTTCTTTAAAATAAATGTCACATGGTATAATATGTTGTTATGTAATGCAAAGTATACTGTATATAGCAGAAAGTCACATATATACCCGCCTCCACTTATCATCCCTACAGTAATCAGCCAATATGTCTGCAGCCCATTCCTGTTCTCCTGAATTTTAGTTTCCACACACACACACACCTTTGCAGTGTCCATCATGGGCCACTTGGATCTTGAGTCCAGTAAGGCAGGCGTCACGGTGCAGTTCGCAGTGGTTCCGGTAAGTCTTTCCATTATTGCCACACACTGAGCGCTTATGGGGCTTGCATTGCTGCAGGAGAGAGTGGGAGAGAACAATATAGTGTTTCAAACATAGACCTCACTTCGCCTGTCACATGACATCATCACATATTCAAAAAGTGCCATATAGTTATCTTACATAAGAAATAAAATAGTAATTATGCATTTAATCCAATTTTGTGTAAAGATTTTTTAATATTTAGTAGTCTGATCAAATAATGAGTAAAAAAAGTCACAAATATAGCTTTGGTGTCTAAATGCATTATCCTGAGAGTTGCACTGTGGCTCTGAATTAATGTTCCTCTCCTGCCTTTGGTTTGAAGTTGACACTAAGCCTGTTATAAAATGAAAGCATGGAGGGGTGGCACAAGAGGGTGAATGTTTGTGTGCTACATGTGTGAAGGTCTGCTAGTCAGGGCTTTGAAGTGTGTGTAATCTTCTGAGCTAAGTAGGAGACACACAACATGGTCTTTACATCGTGACATTTGACCCCAATCCTCCACACACTACTGTTATTGTATAAAAATATTCAGCACTTTTTTCAGAACAGTGTTCTAAATAACTTTCACTTTAACGGAAGTTTACTAATCCTAAGATTAACATTAAAGGCATCTAATATTTACCAGTTACATTTTTTTGCCACTAATTATGGTGAAAATCTTCAGGAAAGTGAAAAAAGTTCAAAAAACATGAACATTTTGTGATCATTTACTCATTTTTGTGTCATTCTGAGCCTGTATTTTTATATTTCTTCAGTGAAACACACAAGGGGATGTGAGGACAAATGTCTGAGCTGCTCTTTTCCAGATTCATCAAATACAAGTGTATGGTGATTTATACTGCCAAGCTATTTTATGGCTTCAGAAGACTTAGAAAATAGCACACACGTTGTAAAGACTACCTTTATAACTTTCATTGTGCATTTTTTGTCCCTTTTAGAGTTTGGCCGTATAAATCAGCTCCTTTTGTGTTTCAGTGAAGAAAAAATAAGTTAACGATGACAAAATGTTTATTTTGAGTGAACTATTCCTTTAAGGCAAGTTTCTAAAATTCAGGTTGCTTGTTTGTTTTAGTTGGGTTGCGTGTATTATTTTAAAGTGAGGACTAACCTCAATACACAGACAGCTGGGCTCTCCTTTATCATTCACTGCACACTCTCTTCCAGCACCACAGAACACATTAGCACACACCTTTGATTTGCTCTGAGCCTCCTGCTGACAAACACACAGAAAAAAAGACATCAAATAAACAATATAAATAAAACAAACAAACACAGCTGCAAGGCTGTAATTAAGTACAGAGCAGAACTGACCCAACGGAAAGCAAGTTTTATTGATATACATATGAGCTGTTGGTTGTTGGAGACCCTGGTTTGAGTTCACACTGGGTCATGTCCCGATCCCAACCCCCCCCCCATCCCCTAATAATAATAATAACAATAATTTAGAAAAGTATATATATTTAAAAATATGTTAAAAAGATTGATGGGGCACATACTGATTCTCACCACCAGAGGGCAGTCTAATATTTATATACAACATTAAGACATTTTTGGCAAGGGGTGCTGCAGTTTTAGCAGACGATTTACACATCATGCATGTGCAACGAGGGCATCAGAGAACTACATGTCTCCCTATCATAAGGAAGTTCAATCTGCCACAGGAGCTGCTGACACAGTTCTACTCGGCTGTCATCGAGTCTGTCCTGTGTATATCTATAACAGTCTGGTTTCGTTCAGCCACCATATCAGACAGAAGGAAACTACAATGGACAGTCAGGACTGCTGAGAGGATTATTGGTGCCTCCCTGCCCACCCTCCAAGACCTGTACGTCTCCAGAATGAGGAAACGTGCAGGTAGAATCACTCTGGACCCCGCACACCCTGCCCACTCCCTTTTTGAACTGTTGCCCTCTGGCCACCACTAAAGAGCACTCAGCGTCAGGACAACCAGGCACAAGAACAGTTTTTACCCTCAGGCCATTTACCACATGAACAATTAAACTGCCTTCAGGACTCCCCCATAGTCTAATAATGTAAATAATAATCTCATGTACATATGTAAATTCACATATTTAATTCAATAACTGTACATACCCCTACCTTGCACATATATTACCACTTGCACATGTACATATGCCATTCTTTGTTATATGTCCTACTTTTCTGTATGTCTATTTATACTCTTACCTTGTTTTGTATTATGTGTCTCACTGTAATGTTCTGTGTGCACTTGCTTGCTTGTTTGTTTCTCCTATCACCCAAAAAAAAAAAAAAAAAAAAAACCTTGTGTACATGAGCAGACATGGCAACAAAGCTCATTCTGATTCTGATCACTGTACACCCATTGTACAAAGGGGCCTCAGTTTGTTCCTTGGAGGCAGCAGATGCCCCACCCTAATCCTAACCATATGGAGCCTGTAAGGCTGAGTACCCTGCAAGAAACAACCAGAGGCACCTGTCTCCCATCGCGACCACTGTACACACACACACAAAACGTTATGGAACGTTTTCACCAGCAATTAAGTCATTCAATAAGCCAGCCCAGGCATTAGTTATATTCTACTGTTTTTGAAAACTATTGCCATGTCAGTGTAAATGAGAAATAACCGTAAAACACAATATAATTGTTCAGACAAATTAAAATGATAAATAAAATTAAAATGTCCTACCTGTTACTTGAAGACCCCAAATGTGGTGTTGTGCTCAGGGGTGTTGCTAATAAATGTCTTCATTAGATTTTCAATATCCGAGCAATTCGTGCAAACAAAAGCAAACACCAGAAGATTACGTTTTTGCTCAGTTGAGGTTTTAGTGGCTTCCGCAGGGCGAAGAATCATGAGAACACAATGCTCTAACCTGTACTTTGTGTGTGTGTGTGTGTGTGTGTGTGTGTGTGTGTGGGTGTGTGGGTGTGTGTGTGTAAATTATTATAATGTCAAAGGACGAGTAAAGCACAATATTCTTCTGAAGAAAAAAAAACTTAATATTGAGGATTGATTAACTTGTTTTTATTAATATAAACTGTAATATTAAAATACAATATTTATTATTAAACAACAGTAATGACACAACAACACAATTTAATCGTAATTTATTGTCAAATTACTGTTGCTTTTGTGCAAATAAAAGGAAAAAAGGAGAATAAAAAGTTCACTAGTATCCATCCCCATCACAAGGGCTCTCTTCAGTTCGGCAGGGCCCTGCCCACAAGCATCGCAAATCTTTCAGAAACGGGCCACCATTTTTATTAATATAAATCATATACTGAAAGTGAAAATTGCATGATATATTCTGCATAAATACAATGAAATATGAAATTTCGTTGATACTGTTTTCCAGTCTTGGGTGCTTCAGCACCCTCAGCACCCCCCTTCCCACGCCTTTGGGAAGGATTTGCTGTTTTAAAATGTTGTACTTCAAAGCTCTTGTAATTACATTACTGCATGAAATGTGCATTTAACTACATGTACAAATGCAAACTTCTGAATTACATGAAGCCCTGTTCTGAGTGTACACTGATCACTTCTCAAAAATTTAAGAAAAAGCTGTTTGTGAAGGACGTTTTGTGGTTTGACATCTTCATCATGAAACCAGTGCAGCCACTAAATTGGAAACTGCTTTAAACAGAAACTGGCTACAGGACCACAAATTCACATTTTCCACACACACACATTGACAGACATACATACTATTTGTACTCTCTCGCTCTCTTTTTATCTAACACACAAACACACACACAGACACACAGACACACAGACACACACACACACACACACACACATACATACACATACACTTACATACAAACACACACACACACACACATATGTTGGTGCAGCTATCATTATGAGGACTCTCCATAGACATAATGATTTTTATACTGTACAATCTATAGATTCTATCCCCTAACTCTACCCCTAAACCTAACCCTCACAGAAGACTTTCTGCATTTTTACATTTTCAATAAAACAGCATTTAGCATGTTTTTTAAGTGATTTGAATTATGGGGACACTAGAAATTTCCTCCATAAACCACATTTATTGCATAATACCCTTGTAATTACCAGTTTGTAACCTAAAAAAAAGTACTCGTAAACCACATAAACCTGTACACACACACACACACACACACACACACACACACACACACTTATCCTCATGTCTGGGGACAGATGATTGATAACTATCTCTAAAAATCACCAAACTCTCTCTAACCTCTAAACACTCTAGTGAGCCTCCTGCTACCAGTTTCCCTGACAACTAGCGGTTCTCCTTGAAAACTAGGGCAAGTATAGATTTAGAACAAGAACCTCTCAGGTACAAATGCATTAGAAAAAGACTAATAGTCTAATATAAATGACACATAAAACCTTTTAACAACCGTTAACTACTAAAGACTACTAAAAAGAAGGTTTGAACACTTACAGTTTTGTATTACTTGTGAAATGTAAACTTTAATAGTATATTTAAAAAGACCAGTTGAATCATGCTTAATTCTTGTCTTTTATGGGCAGAGTTGTAGTCGAGTCCAGCTCATCCGAGTCCAATTCCAGTCCGAGATCAGAGTAGGTTGAGTTCGAGTCAAGACCAAGACCGGAGAGGTCAAAGTCTGAGTCAAGACCGAGACTAGAAAAGGCTAAGTCTGAGAAAAGACTGTTTATAAATGTATTAAATGTATAGTTTAAACAACTATTGACTCTAGGCTCATATATCAAATATACCTCATTTATCTGAGCTTAAGCTTATGTTGAGATATACAATTTTACCAGTGAAAATAAAAATGAAATTAATGCCACAACCTAGATTATGTAAACACAATTGAATTAAAATTATGACCAGGGATGTGCACAGACATTTTGAGGGGCAGGGGCTCTAAACCTTTTGAGGGGCAGTCACTTCATATATTGCCTATTATTTCCTGATTGCAAACACACAAAAATTGGTAGTGTATGCCATCCTCACAAAACCATTTTGCCAGTTCCCAGCAGAAAGTCCATGTACCCCAGTCTATAAACACTATTTACCCTTTTTGCCACATTTCTCTGGTCCATTCACACTTCTTTGCAAAAGTCTAAACACACCTCTCACTTTAAGACACAATTGTCACCATGTTGTCATTTAGAAAACACAGCCATTCAATAAGTAAACTCAAACCAGCGCAATTCAAACACCCTTAACAAACACTTGTCCATGTGTAAGCACTAATGACCAAAATTACTCAACAAGCAATCAGGAGACTGGAATGAATAAAAAGGGCAACAGGTAAGCTCACCTGTGTTTCGGAATCATGGATGAAAACATCAGAGAATGAGGCAGAGGAATGGTAAGAATGAGAGGAAGTGGACAAGGGAGAGGTAAGGGAATAGGAAGAAGAAGAACAATCTCAAATGAGATCCGTGCTACTGTAGTGGACCATGTTGTTGTACACGGTATGACAATGAGGGAAGCTGGGCTGAGAGTAGAGCCAAACCTGAGCCGTTTCAGTGTTGCATTGATTGTCCGGACTTTCAGGGATGAAAACAAGTACCATACTATGAAGTTGTACTTTTCTGTACTATACGTACCATGAAACTATATGCATTACAGTAGCAGAAGCAGACAATGCAAGAAAATGACATGAAGTTGAGGATTCATATTGTCAATAATGTGTGACAATGTCAAACACTGTTGTTTGTTTGCATAATTGAAAGGCAATCCGATAGAGTTCTTCTCAGCATGGCGGTGGAAGGTCTATGACAGAAATCCCTATGTACAGAACAACCTTCTCCAAGCCATGGAGGAAGCTTGTGGGGACATTGCTGTGGGGTCCTGTCAGGGACATCTCAGGCATTCCAGGGCATTTTTCCCCCGCTGTTTGGCTAGGGAAAACATAGCCAGTGATGTTGATGAAAATCTCTGGCCTGACCCTGGTCAGAGACAGGATGCTGACCCAGAATGTACTGTTATTGCTATTACAGTACTGTAATGTACTCTAACCCTCTTACCTAGGTGAAAATTCTCTGTTTGTTTTCTTAGCCTTCTTTGTTTTCCGCAAATTCCATTTTGGCGAATTTGTGTTGGTGACTTACAGTACATTACTGTGACCACTACAGTGACAAGCATGATTGTTCAACAAGCAGTTACAGTACTGTACTATACTGTAGAATGTTTGAATGGAAAATAAACATCCTGTATTTGTGTGACTGTATGATTCTCATCATGTCAAACTCATTGAGTGGAACATATCTGAAATTCAGGGACATGTTATAGTTATTGGTTCATGAAAACCTTTTTATAATAGTTTTTTCAATTCCTCCCAGCAGTGTGTAAAGCGTATGCAGAAGGTTTTGTAATTTGAATGCAAAGTTTGGTTTCTACGACAGATAATATGGTTTTGACAACAATGTTCACTTTTGGGTCAAAAGTCAAGGGTTTGGCCAAAATGGTGTGAGTATCAAGACTGTTTAAGGTTTTGAGAAAATGTAGTACACATTCAAGAAATGTGTGTTAGCAATCAAGAAAAACTGTATTACTAAATAGTATTATTACACTTAAAAATCTATTTCATTTGGGTGTGCAAGCTTTCATTTTGTGTGATATATATAAGGGATACCTCAGCAAAAGAGTCACCCCCTCTGCACGTGCTTGATTACGACATGTCAGTGTTAAAAACATGTTAGTAAAAAAACAAAGGTGCAAAGTGCCTATGTGCATTGTCATTTCTAGATATAAGCGGCTGCTCATGGCCATGAGGGGGCCCTGCAAAGCAAGGTGTTTTTTTATTTTATTTTTAAATATTCTAACAGCTGGATGTAAGACTCATCACAAAGCGCACCTACAAATATGCAGTGGGAAAAAGAAAAAGGAAGAGAAGGAGAAATGCAGCCAGATCACTGGTAAGAAATGGATGTCATACAGCTACCTGGCTAGATGGTGTTTGTTCGTTGTCATGCATTAAAATGCAACAATTAGTTAGCTAACTTTATGCAGTTGCATCCCGCTGTATATAGTTATGTACTGTTATTTATAGTCATTTATGTTTAATTTGTATAGTTATTTATTGTAAATGTTTTGTAAACTGTTTTTTTATTTTATTTTGTGTAGTCAATATATTCCAATTTTAGATTAATATATTCAAATACTGTATGTTGAAGACTGTATTTGGTGTGGGAGCGGGGGCAGGTTGGGTTGGGGCTCCATGTAGGATTTCACTTAGGGTCCCCATATGCTCACAAATAGCCCTGTCTATGTGGCTTTGCATGGCAATACAAACTACCAGCTTCTGTATACTATTATGTTCCATTCAAGTCAAGTAAATATTTCTGCTATACAAAATACAGTATTACTGCTATAATTAAAATGTACTTAAAAACCTAACAAAAATGTATTAAATATGACAATGTTTACACAGAATGTGAATCTAAACCTTTGCATTAAATTTGTTTCAATTTCCTCAAATGCACAACTATATTCCATTAATTGTTAGTCAAGTAAACATTTCAGCTCACCTCCGCCTGCATGATTTCATCTTGGTGTATGCATAGCAACCTCTTTTTCTTTCTTTCTTTCTTTCTTCCTTTCCTTTCTTTTTTTATTTATTTTTTTTTTTTTTGCAAAACAACACCAAACCATTCAATTCTGATGACACTGAGAGAACAAAAGTATTTTTACATTTTCTTCAGTACGTGTAGCATTCATGTAACTGATTTTCAAAAGCATTAGAGGTTGTTCAGATGAACGCAGTGCAACGAATAGAGTAGAACAGAACACAGGCGTTTCAAGACACGTTTTTAACAGTTGATGTTCTTTTAAACTTGACAAAAGAACTTTAAAAATTGTGGTGCTCCTGAATGAGATGCTGAAAACACAGCAATACATGGTGCAACGATCAAAGACATCCAATCGGCACGCTTACATAGAAGAGCAACTGAAAAACAGCATGGATGGACACAATAACATGATTGGTGTGAATGGCCCTTATTATCATGACACAGCACCAATGGAAGTTTCTCAGTTACCTCTCAAAAAAGTAGTCTTTTGTTTCAAATGATTGTTGGTAATGTGTATAAATACACACATATATATACATACATATATATATATATATATACTCAGCAAAAAAAAACAGAAACGTCCTCTCACTTTCAACTGCTTTTATTTTCAGAAAACTTAACATGTGTAAATATTTGTATGAACATAAAAAAGATTCAATAACTAAGACATAAACTGAACATCAAAAGTAAGTCAGTGTCTGGTGTGGCCACCAGCTGCATTAAGTACTCCAGTGCATATCCGCCTCATGGACTGCACCAGATTTCCCAGTTACAGTGGTTACAGTATCTGCCTCACATCCAAAATTCAGATATACCTTCTCTATATTTCCTTTTTCTTTGCCTCTTTTTTCTTTGCGTTCCTCTAACATCCGCCTGAAACAGGATCCTGTGAATAGAGCGCTAGCCAATAACGTGCTGCCAAGTTGAGCCTGGAGTAATGATTTAGGAGTTTCCTGAAATACCCATCCTGCCTTCCAAATCCTCCTTTGCATCTATCCGTAATAAAAAGTGTCTGTCTGTGTTTCACAAAGGGTGTCGTCACATCTGAAATCTTGCCTGTTCTTTCCTTTCCCATGAGCTGTTTGTTGCTCCCACCCTGCCTTACCCAAAAACACACTTAGAAATGCACGCACGCATGCATGCGGGTGAGCGTGCACACACACACACACACACCCACTCACCTCCCAGTTTATGCATGAGTCATACAATGTAAGCAAACTTTCCACGGGGGACATTTTCTATCCGAAGGCTGTTTTCTTTTTTTTTTTTTAGCCGGCACGGTTTTAGTGGAATACAGATCATTTTCACAGAATCTGTGAACAGTTATACTATTCAAATAAAAATATAAACATTTAAACAATGTCCAGTAATGGTCAATACCAGTCAACAATGCTCAACTTCATGATCAGCTCTGTTTAAAGTGGTCCATCCAAAAATGTAAATTCTGTAATCCTTTATTCACCCTCATGTTGTTCTTCCATATGACTTTCTTTTTTCCATGGAATGCAAAATGAGATGTGAGGTAGTGTGTTAGTCTCAGTCACCATTCACTTTCACTGAATAATGTCATGCTGCCTAACATCTCCTATTGTGGAGGGAAGAAAGTAATAGGGGGTTTGGATCAAAATAAGGGTAAAATTATTTTGGGGTAAGCTGAGCTTCAGCGCAGAACGGACCGAGTTGGGAAGCAGCCACGGTGGCTCCTTGCTTCACGAAGAAGGAAGTGAGCCACGACCGCAAGGTTCTTATGGGCATGTTCTCGCTATGAGAACATAACCCCTCCACGAAAACTGCCTCGGCGTACTGGCGCCCCAAGCACTCGAGACAGATTTCATGGCTATCCGGAGGGGAGAGATAACGGCCATATCCAGTAGCACAAAGGCGAAAGGCTATCTTTAAAAAGACGCCAATCTTTTGTGCGAGCTCTTTTAGTAGAAAATATACTCTTTAGAATATACTCTTTTAGCACCTGTAGACTCGGGCGCCAAAGCGCCCATGGAAAGCACAACACTCGACTCGAACATGCGCAGTAAAATCCAGCAGCATAAGCATAGGTGATGGGACGGACACAATACATGCATTCGGCTCCGAAGAAAAAATCTGAATGAGTGGTGCACGCCATCTCCTTTTATACCCATATGTCCGGGGCAGAGTGTGGCATGCAAATTCCACTTGCCAATTCTCATTGGACTTTTCTATTTTAAGCAAAGGTGATTGGGGCTCTCAAGATCAAACCCCTAGTGTCACTACATCGACACAACGTTGAATGAGTGACCGACAGGGAACAATCATTAATGGAATCGTCAAAGAACCAGAAATGTCACAGAACCAAAATCGTTGATTCAGAATCGAATCAGAATAGAATCGTTAAAAATTCTTTACAACTCCCAACCCTAGTGGCTACAGATCACTAGGGAAATTAGGCTTTTCCCCAAGCATGGAAACACTGACTTTCTATTTCACACACAAATTATTGGAGAATGTGAACAGTGTTGCCGTTGTTTACCCTGTGAGCTGTTCTGCTAGAAAGAGGGCTTGTCTGATTTACCAGGGAGAAGGAAAGAGGAAAGACCCAGAGCAAACATTCCTTGTGTAGAGGATTCGAGGAATGTGGGCTTATGTCTGTCTCAGAAATCATGACCACATAGTAATGTGACCTTCCTTTCAACTGTATTTGCCATAGCTAACACATCTATAAAGTCCTAATTTCGCATAGCCAGACTTTTAACTTGCGGCAAAAAGTCTGGTCAAGAATTGTCTACTTATACAGGAATAGACCTGACTGACATGTAAAGCCACCAACCAGTTTTTTGTTTTTGTTTTTACGTGTTGTTTTTGAAAATATCTTTCCATGATTTAATGCCACTAACTAGAAGAACTTGGCATATCCAGTGATTTAGTTCTCCCTAAAAAGCGCTCATTGTATAAGCTTGTGAACAGGACTTTGTTTCCTGTGTACTGATGCAAAACCATCCCGCCAATAAGGAACTGCCAAATTCAGACCGTCCTTGCCATTTTTTTAGTGCAATATGCATCAGGCAGCCAGTGAACAGACTGTGGGCCTTCTGTGGGTGTGTTGTCTGAGGCTGAGACTAATGCAGTCCTATGTGCAAAATGATGTTGCTAGGAGAGCTCATCGGCTGAAGTGAGTGTTAAATTGCAAATCATAATACATTGAGAACATCTCCTTGGCAACAACAGAGCCTTTTATGTCAGAAAACACTGGAATTATCAAACAAAAACTGTAGTAAAAAAAAATAATCATAACTAATGTGAGACCATAGCCCCAAAACAATGCATGTTGTACATTTTTGGAGTTCCTCTACTGCTTTGCACACAAACATTGACCTCACAAATGCTATAATGATATTACATCAGCCTGACCACTAGACAAACCAAAAAACAACCAAAAAGAGGTTGGTCAGTGCTGTGAAACCAATGTTTAGTGGTAAACTAAATCTAGTAAATATATTTCATCTGGGTTTGTGTCTTAAAGGGGTCATGGCGTGCCTTTTTTATTATCTTAATGTTTCTTGAGGCTCACTTATAATATTAACAAAATTAGTTTTGTTGTACAAAAAATAGTCATATATTTGTAAAACATGATAATTTTCCACTCTCATTCTGTAATGCAGGCTTTGATGTGTAGTTGTGGAGGCAGTCAGATGCGAGTGTCTACCACAGTATGATCTCACTATCCGGAGGAAGTAGAGCATGAGTCATTTTGACACCTTGGTCTTAACAAATGCTCTTTCCCTATCTGTCACTCACTCGACGTTGTGTCGATGTAGTGACACTAGGGGTCACTCTTGGGAGCCCCAAACACCTCTGCTTTTTTTAAAAAAGGCCAATGAGAATTGGCGAGTGGAATTTGCATGCCACTCCCCCGGAAATACGGGTATAAAAGGAGCTGGTATGCAACCACTCATTCAGATTTTCTCTTCGGAGCTGAGCGGTTCTATTCATTGAGCTGAATTCATCCGCCAAGTTCATTCACTTCTCTCTGCTGGATCTTACGGTGCATTTCAGCAGCTTCTCCCCCTCTGCATCTGTGGTTTGCAGAGAACACCCCTGGGCGCTTCGGCAGAACATTTAAAAGAGTATATTTTCTTTCTGAAAGAGCGGCACACGCGGAACGTCTTTTTAAAGACGTGTCTTTTTAAAGATACCTTTCCGTTTGTGTGTTATTCCTGGTTGCGGTCGACATCGTTCGTGGATGAGTCATGTCCTCATTGCGAGAACATGACCATGGCACCCCAGTGGCTCCCCGCACCGGTCCTTCTACCTACAGGTTTGAGGCTGCGTTGGTTAGCACTGGGGGCGATTTGGGGACATCAATGGGACCACCTCCGCCGGGTATCCTCCCACAGACCTCCCATTCCCCAGCACGCTCGCTTGCCCCAATCGGGCTCTCGCACGAGACCGGCGGCTCGTCTCAGCGCGAGTTTGAATTCTCATTCGGAGCTCCGGAAGACAAAGAGTTATCGAGCACAGCATCGGAGAATGGGCTCGTCCAGTCTGACGCAGAGGCTTCGGCTCGGCTTCCTCCTTCGGGAACGGTCGCCCACCCAATGCGAAATGACAGATGTGCTTTCCAGGGCGGCCGCAAGGGTCGGGCTAGAGTGGAACCCTCCACTCTCCACTGAACCCTCGCGGTGCACTTGTATCCACAGAGCGCCACCACATTGCATGGGTGCCCGAGACTCCCGTCCGGGGCCTGTAAGTTTACGTCATCCCTGATGGCTAGAGTCTACGTTGCCGCTGGACAAGACGCCTCCGCCCTGCATGCCATGGCTATTATGCAAGTACACCAGGCCAAGGCACTAAAAGAACTGCACGAGGGTAGTTCTGACCCAGGATTGATGCAGGAACTGCACTTGGTGACCGCCCTCGCTCTCCGGGTGATGAAGGTCACGGCGCGGTCTCTCGGGCAGGCGATGTTCACCCTGGTGGTCCAGGAGCGCCACCTTTGGCTCAACTTGGTAGAGATGGGAGAAGCGGACAAGGCACGGTTCCTTGACGCCCCCATTTCCCAGGTTGGCCTGTTTGGCGATGCCATCGAGGACTTTGCCCAGCAGTTCTCGGTGGTGAAGAAGCAGACGGAGGTTTTACAACGTATCCTGCCCCGGTGCAGCTTAAGACCACGCACCCTGTCTGCTCGTCACCAAGGGCATCCTCCTGCAGCAACAACACCGGCTCCACCGCAGCCCGCCCCCGTGGCCCAGCTCCGCCGTGGAGCCCTCCGCAGGAAGCAGATGCCACACATCTCGCGGCCGGCCGCTAAGAACACGAGGAAGACTTCGAAGCACCCGCGAGACGTGCGACCCAGGGGCGAGGAGATACACTGATACTGGTCGACAGACTACTCCATCCCCCGGTGAAGGGCCGGGAGGAGAATCTTTTGTCGCCGCATGCCCAGGAGGCTGCGGCACCCAAACGTCTTGACAAAAGAATGGTTCCCTTGTCTCCTGGGTCACATATCCGGTGCTCACGGCCGTCGTCATGTCCACCGTCCCATTTTGGCAGGTATGGCGCCCCAGCGGTGGACCCCCCGCCCCTGTGCACCCAGCTGTGGCACAAATACGCCCACACGGGATTGGTTCCAGTGGACTACGGGGACGAGATTCCTCCTCCCCCCCTCGACCAATCTTATGGTGGGCGGCAGGAGCTAGGTAAGTGCTTCAATGGTCCTGGACTCAGCAAGGCCACAGGGCTCGAGTCCCCTCGACGTGGCACCTCGAGCTCCGCCCCACTGCGAGGCCCCACCCACCGGTATGTCCGATGTGATCATTCCCTTGGTCCCCCTTGCCCGGAGTTTGTGCGCATGGCTCGCGCTTTCCAACCCGTCGCGATGGCTGACTTGGACCGTCCAACTCGGCTATGAGATTCAGTTCGCCAGGCACCCAGCCCAGGTTCAGCGGCATCCGCTTCACCTCGGTGAAGGGCGAGAATGCCGCTACCTTGCGTGCGGATATCACTACCCTTCTGCGCAAGGGCGCGATAGACCCTTGAGGCATTCAGATGGAGAACAGCGGCGGCCACACCGTTCGGGTTGATGCATATGAGACTGCTTCAGCACTGGCTTCGGACTCAAGTCCCGAGATGGGCATGGTGCCGAGGGACACATCGCGTGACCATCACGCCGGTCTGTCGCCGCCTCTTCAGCCCTTGGAACAACCTGGCATTTCTACGGGCAGGGGTTCCCCTAGAGCAGGTCTCCAGGCGCGTCGTGGTTACAACAGACGCCTCCAAGACAGGCTGGTGTGCCGTATGCAACGAGCACACAGCCGCCGGCTCTTGGACTGGCCCACGGCTGCGTTGGCACATCAAGTGCCTAGAGTTGTTAGCAGTACTACTCACCTTGCGGAGGTGTCGGCCGTTGATCCAGGGCAAGCATGTGTTGGTCCAGACAGACAACACATCGATGGTAGCTTAAATCAACCACCAAGGCGGTCTACAATCCCACTGCATGTCACAACTCGCCCGCCGTCTCCTCCTCTGGAGTCAGCAGTGCCTCAAGTCTCTACGAGCCACTCACATCCCAGGCAACCTCAACACCGCAGCGGACGCGCTCTCACGTCAGGTTACCCTCAGGGGAGAGTGGAGACTCCACTGTCAGGTGGTCCAGCTGATTTGGAGTCGATTTGGTCGAGCACAGGTAGACCTGTTTGCTTCCCTGGAATCCTCCCACTGCCCGCTTTGGTACGCCCTGACCGAGGCACCTCTCAGTATAGACACGTTGGCACATAGCTGGCCCCCTGGACTATGTAAGTATGCGTTTCCCCCAGTGAGCCTACTTGCACAGACCCTGTGCAAGGTCAGGGAGGACGGGGAGCAAGTCATCCTAGTAGCACCCTACTGGCCCACTCAGTCATGGTTTTCGGATCTCACGCTCCTCGTGACAGCCCCCCCCCCCCGGCAAATTCCCCCGAGGATGGACCTTCTTTCTCAGGGATGGGGCAACATCTGGCACCCGTGACCAGACCTCTGGAATCTCCATGTCTGGCCCTTGGACAGGAAGTGGAGGACTTAAGTGGCCTACCGCCCACGGTGGTAGACATGATCATTCAGGCTAGGGCTCCCTCTACGAGGCGCCTGTATGCCTTGAAGTGGCGTCTGTTCGCTAAGTGGTGTTTTTCCCGACGCAAGACCCCCAGAGGTGTGCAGTCAGATTGGTGCTTTCCTTCCTGCAGGAGAGGTTGGAGGGGTGGCTGTCCCCCTCCACCTTGAAGGTGTATGTAGCCGCTATTTCGGCTCATCACGATGCGGTAGATGGTAAGTACTTGGGGAAGCACGACTTGATCATCAGGTTCCTGAGAGGCGCTAGGAGGTTGAACCCCTCTAGACCGCACCTTGTTCCCCCGTGGGACCTCTCTGTTGTCTTTCAGGGTCTATGGGGAGCTCCCTTTGAGCCATTGGAGTCAGCTGAGCTTAAGGCACTCTCTTTGAAGACTGCCCTCCTGACTGCGCTCACTTCCATCAAGAGGGTAGTGGACCTGCAAGCATTCTCTGTCAGCGAATCGTGCCTGGAGTTCGGTCCGGGTTACTCTCACATGATCCTGAGATCCCGACTGGGCTATGTCCCCAAGGTTCCCACGACCCCTTTTAGGGATCAGGTGGTGAACCTGCAAGCACTGCCCCAGGAGGAGGCAGACTCAGCCTTCGTGTTGCTGTGTCCGGTGCGAGCTTTACGCATCTATTTGGATTGCACGCAGAGCTTTAGAAGCTCCAAGCAGCTCTTTGTCTGATTTGGTGGACAGCGGAAAGGAAGCGCTGTCTCCAAACAGAGGATCGCCTACTGGGTCATTGACAACATCACAATGGCATATCAGGCTCAGGATGTGCCACCCCTGCGGGGTTACGAGCCCACTCTACCAGGAGTGTGGTGGCCTCCTGGGCCCTGGCCAGTGGCTCCTCTTTGGCAGACATCTGCAGAGCAGCGGGCTGGGCAACACCCAACACCTTTGCGAGGTTCTACAATCTCCGGGTTGAGCCAGTCTCGTCCCGAGTAGTGGCAGGCACGAGCAGGTAAGTTCCGGGACAGCTGGCCGGGTGTACCGCTTGCGCATAGCACCTTTCCCCTCCCTTGAGGGGAAGACGTGCGCTCTTGACTCCCAGTAGTGTTCACAGACTGTGATCCCTGGATGACTTCCTCCTCAGCCCTGTGGCAGTCGAGTTTGCAGAGAAACTCACTGCCGGATCAGTAAGTGTGCTGGTAAGGCCCTGTACTGAGGTAGGTGCTCTGCATGCTAACCCCATGTGTTATATCTTCCGTAAAATCGTTAAAGCTCCTTTTATATCCGTATGTCCGGGGGAGTGGCATGCAAATTCCACTCGCCAATTCTCATTGGCCTTTTTTTTAAAAAAGCAGAGGTGTTTGGGGCTCCCAAGAGTGACCCCTAGTGTCACTACATCGACACAACGTCTCGTTCTCTCCATCAGGGAATGGAGGTTAGGAAAGTAACAAGGACGTTTTCTGGTAAGGAGGAAATTTTGAGTTCTGAAACCTACAGTATGTTTTTATAGTACAATGACCTCTTATATGTTAAAAGATCAAGGAACATTTGATTCCACATGTCATGACCCCTTTAAGTAAAGCAAAGACAACTTGGCAGTAGAGGCCACTTAGTGTGTGAGAATGCATGCATCTAAAGGGGTATTTACTCATAAAGCACTTAAAATGCTGCAGGTCGCTTAGTCTCTGAGCTGTTGGTTACTAAAAAGTATGTATTCAACTGTATCAGGTGGCAGATCACGTGAGCTCCATTGTCTATATCCATATTGGTAGTTGCCGCTCAGCTGCATAAAGCTGAACTCTGCTTAACTTTTTTGCTTTGTCAATAGTCGCTGTTGCTCATGTCACTGTAAATCGCCAACTCTTATTGAAAATGAATGATTCCGGTTGCTGCACGTCGCTGCATGAGTGAATGCCACTTAATGGATGATGGGTCTAAATAAGTGTTTTGTGTCTTTTGTGTTCTACAGGCGAAAGGAAAGTCTTGTATGGATTTGGAAAAACATGAGGGTGATTAAACCATGGTAGAATATTTTTTTAGTAAACAATAAAATTGGATGTTATGTTTTGCATAAAACAAAATAAAAAAAAAAAAAAAAAAAATCACAGCTGGCTAGTATGGCTAAGTAATTCTTTATTGAGGTGCCCGCATATAGAGACAATACAGCAAAAATACTTGCAGAACCGTGGCCAGAGTCATTGGCAAAATGTATTTATCAGCGTTCTTGTCATTGTCTTGTCCCCTTATAAATGTTTTTGTCTCATCTCTATCATTGAACAGTCCATCTATTTTAATTTGGTCCAAATGGACCTTGCAGAAGAAAAGCACATTACACATTACAAGAATGCCTCTCTTACACAAAATTGAAAAGAACTTGTTATTTTGCCATTTAAAATAACAGTCCCTCATTTTCTCTTACAATAAAAGCAGAATCATGTCCCTTGCTTTGTGAGAGTTTCAAATGGCTTTAATCTTTAATTCACATGTCTCTTTCTTTTATTCTTTCTCTACCCGTTTCCTTCTCTTTCTTTTTTCACACCCTGTGGCTATTAAATTTCACAAATTAGGCTTTATAAAAAAAAGACCATTGTGCAATGCTGAAAAAAAAAAAAAAAACAGTACAGAGGGGGCAAATGCCAGACTCTAAGTTGACAAAGGAATAAACAGCAGTACAGAACAGATGGATGGAGAGTGACAACGACAAAAGGAGAGGGAGGAACATTACAGTAGTTCTAGGAAAAGAATGAATGGGTGCATGCAGAGAACACTGATTGAAAAACAAAGAAGAAAGACTGAACACAGAGTTGCAGGTTAACTGACTTCAGGCTGGAAGAATAAAAGTATAGATGATGACAGATTTTTATTTTTACCTTCAATCAGAGACTTTCATCCATGCTAAAATTGTAACCCTCCACTGAACAGCTCATTTAAGTACTCTCTCAACCCACACACTGACTTCATGTGTCTAACTATCTAACGGCTTCATTAATGGACATCATCTTCAAAGAAGAGAGAATCATTACCTGCTCCTCTCAAAAATGAAATTTTTGTCATCATATACTTCATGTGAATACAAACCCATATGACTTACTTTCTTCTGTGAAACACAAAATAAAAACTGTTTAAAAACTACACACATCTTTTCCCATATAATGAAAGTGATAAGTGACACTGGGCTGTCAAGCTCCATAAAGGACAAAAACCAGCCTGATCTCATGAACATTATGTGACCATGGCACCATTAAAAAAAAAAAAAAAGAATAAAAAAAAAGGTGCTTTATATGTTTTGCTGCAGTTTCCCAGTAAAATGTACAAACAGTGCACAGTGAATAAGCGAGTGAAATTATGTTGTAATCAGATGAGGTTTTTAAGGTGAATATTTGATGGAGGTTTTAATGAGTTAAACCTCCCTAACCTAAAACTTTAGCCTAAACCTGTCAAATAGTGTCCTAAAAGCAAATGAGAAGCTTTTAGGACACTATTTGACGGGTTTAGGCTAAAGGACAAAATGGACATCCTTACACTAAACAAACACTTAAATTTAAATGATAGTGTGGAAAATCAAATGCGACATGAAAAACACATCTTCTGAAACAACCATGTCATGTGCCACTTCTAGGACACTTTGCGTGTTTGTCTGTGCTCAAATTGCGGATTTGCCAGAGTCCAAATTCCAACACTCTATCAAGTGAGCTACCATGCAAGCTGATCACATTGGTGTAAGTGTGTGAATGTAGGTTTTGTAATACAAGCGTTAAAATGTTTTGTTTTTCAAATGATGCGTTATAGTAAAAATATTTAATGTTCATATATGACTAGGTTGACAAAAACACTATAAAACCATAGTAAAAGTAGTCAATACATTATTTACGAAGTCTTCTGAAACAATACATTCACTGTGTGATGAATATGCTGAAATTATTCACTATCAAATCATAGATCAAATCCTGTAAACAGCATAAAAACCATACAGTGACACACTGCCAATATCAAGCCTCATTAGTTCTCGTGTCCAATCTTGTGTTCCACAGAATATAAAAATTAATGTGTTTGTAGCGACATAAGGGTGAGTATATAATGACAGAATTTTCATTTTTTGAACAAACTATTCCTTCAACTAATTAAATGGTTAACATTTTACTGTATCATTTTTACAATCATTTTCTGTTAAAATTACAACTTTTATTTATTTATTTATTTTTTATTTTATTTTATTTTTTACAGTGAGAGCATAATTTCTATATGCCATAATAAGCAGATGTTTAATTGCATCTCAGGTTTGGGTTCAGGCTTATGTGATTCTATCACACTATTCTTTTCTTCCAGCTCTTTCTTAATGACCATTGAGTAGCTAGCGAGCTATGACATTGTTCACTTACCAATTACTTAACCACTAGGTAGTCTTTTCAGTGAGCCTCAGCCAAAACACAATGGCAATCAAACTAATTATATTTTATCATACATTTCAATGTACATATCAACTGTAGCCAGTTTTGCTTTACTTTGAATTGCTATGAATAAAAGTTTTTATGGAAACACACCATGTATAAGTCATTTCACTCATCTAAAAGAGAGAGTGTGAATATGTTATAATTAATGATCGACCGATATGGGTTTTTTAATGGCCGATGCCGATATCCAGAAAGCAGGGTGACCGATAGGCAGATACAATGCCAATACATCACACAATTTAATATAGTAAATAACATAAACATAACATTGCTCAAAAATTAATAAGCTCTTATTTAGCACTATATGTACTCAATTTCACACTAAACTTAATATATTTATATAAAAATATAAAATAATATTGTATTTAAAATGGTAGCAGTTTCTTCTGATTTGTTTAGTCATCAAATTTTAGTAATTTATTTGCACATGAAGAAATTGTTAATATATTAGGAGGAAGGAAATAACAGTATACACAGTAGTCCAGCAACCATAGATGGCATGTGTGCATTAACAATCGCATTTTTGCATAAAATACTAAATCAAACCAATTGTACATACAGCGCTTTTACTTTGAAGTTGCACTCACGTGCTCATGTGGATCCAGGGAGCAGCAATCTCCTGACAGTTTAAACGGCCTTTATCACCTGTTTGGATTGTCACAGAGTGACTGTCATGATTTGTGAATCAGAGGAACTTTTGATCCTGATCCTGAAATTTTGATTCTGGCTGATAGAATACGCGCTTCAGAGGAAGATATTAGGTGAGTACTCGACGGGAAGAAAACGCTGGATTTTCATGAGGTTACATCTGTTTAAACGAGATATGCACATATTTGCAGACGGTAGGCTGTATGATATAAATTTCATTGATATTTGCCTTTGTATCATTAGACAAGACAGTTAAAAGTTACAGGGAACTGTTGAGGAGAGACTGTTAGAATCCGTGCTTTAGAGGTACTGTAAATAAATGAGCGCTGTTGTGTGAGGTTGGTTTATTACATCTGTTTAAACAAGATATGTGCATATTTGCAGATGGTATATTATATTAGTTTTATTGTTATTTGCCTTTTTATCATTAGACAAGACAGTTAAAAGTTACAGGAAGGGATCAAGTTGAGGGGGGATGCGAGGACCCCTTGTTGCAAGAAATACCAAAAAGCATCCCCCTTGTAAAACCACCATCCCCCCTTACTATCCCCTTTAGATTAATTGTGTCATGTATTACTTAGAACTAATCATGCAAGTAAAATATTGAATTCTCTACATTTGATAAATAACAGACTTTAAATAACTGCGATTAACAGGACAAAATGTGATTTCGACATGTGTGAGTTGCCAGATTTCTATAGGTGAAATCCTCCAATCAAATCTTGACACTTGTACAGTTTGGGAATATTCTGACAGGGTGACACTTGAGTCACAATCTGGCAACTTTGAGCATGTGAGCCCTCTCTCCATGGCGAAAAGACGCCGGTTTTCTAAAAAACACTGGCAAACAGGTATGTCGGAGTTTAGCAATGGGTTGACATATTCTTCCCAGTGTGTTCACATGAAACTTATGCCACTGAAGGTAATGCACAATTTCTAAAGTTTTGCAGACTTTAAAATATGGCCAACAGTTCAAGGAAAACTTGTCTTTATTAAAAAAAAAGAGAGACAGAACAGAAGATATTGCTATGACAAGTGTACACAACATGTTTTTAACTTAAACAGTTTTCAGGGTAAATGCTTTTGTGTGTAGAAAAACTTTTTTACACCACTGTTTAAGCATCCTTCATAGAAATAGCACAAACTTCTTTTACTAGTTCAGTTAATGGAGTAGAAAAAAATGTGTCTGTGACTGTGAGTGAGTGATCTAGAGAAAACCCTTTTCATGATCATAACGTGGATTCTTTTCACCAAATTCACAATAAAATACAATTACATAGGGTAACAGATGCATATTATGGGAATGTGTAAGGGTCAATGATGTGACACTCATTTTTGTCCAGATCTATTCAATTAAAAATACATACATAAAATAAATAAATAAATAAATAAATAAATAAAAATGCAATTGACACAGACCATTTACTTGAACGCACCTCTTGAATATACCTCTCGCATACTGCATTTTCAATTCCTACGTTTAAAGTTGTATTGATAATTTTTCTGGGGTTTAAAGTAAAAAATGTCATGTGGTGTCTGCCGCGGCTCTGATATGCAGACCGTTTAAATGACACTGTGTTGCACACCGGTCTTTTATTGTAGTAACATGATGCACGTAACAACAAAACGAACCATGACTGGTCATTTACATGACTCAGGTGCTTCACAAGCAAGCAGGCAATTCTCAGCGCACTCAAGAAACAAATCGGGCAAATGGGAAAATTTATCGGCAGATGCGATAATTAAAAAATTCAGAACATCGGCCGATATTAGTTATAATATTATAATTAGAGCTCAAACGGAGTGCATTTCAACAGAAGACCTGTATCAAAGCAAGAATGTCCTTTGAAATGCACATTTGGTCAACATGGTTCCAAATCATTTGCAATTTATCTAATAATTAGGCAAGTGAGACTGTCCTTGCTTATAAAAGCCGTTCAGCTAGGATCCTGTTTGAAACAATACAAAAAGAAATGAGGTTTTCTTTTTCCATTGAGCCAAATAATAAGAGATGGGGGAATTGGCAAGGTAAGGGAGTTTGTGTTGGTTTGCTGGAGGGAAAGAACTGAACAATAAAGCCAACTCAGAACAAAGAGCTTCAGCAGCTACTAAGCCAGTAATATATTATGGCTGTAACAAACATGAAAGAATGAGAGTTCAGAATAATTTTTATGTGAATACTGAAGGCAGAAAGGCTCGTATAATCATTTATTTTGTTCATTTTTAAAAAGCCAAAATGTGACCAAAATTATGAAAAAATAATGAAATATAATTAGTAAAATTTATATTTTCCTAATGTACCTAGTTAAAAGGTCCCCTGTATAATTAACAGCATTAGCTGAGAGATCATTTATTTTATATAAAAGCAAAAGGGACATTATAACTCAAAATCGGAATCGAATCGAGAGAGCTTGTGATTCCGAATCGAATTGAATCGGGAAATCTGTATCAATACCCAGCCCTATGGGAGACTATGAAATACACCACAATAATTAACCAATGTGGAAATTCAAATAATTGCACAGCAGTGATGTGTAGACCAGGGTTTCCGTTAGCCAGTAAATAAAACATTTTGACCGTTAAAACATCCCAATGCCCGACAAATTCAAAAATGGTTGAACACAATGTCGGATGAAAATATTGACACAAAGCGTCGGCAATCCAGTGTGACACCATCCCAGTGATGACAACGCTTCGCTGCCACAGAGCTTTAAACTTTCCCAACAGCTTTAAAAGTCCTACAGCGGGTTGTATCCTGCACACTGGCAAAAACAGTCTGTTTTATTCCCATCTTGCATGCCCGCAGTGAGAAGATTCTCACTTCAGAATCGTCTTCTGGAAGACACCAGGCTTATGTTTATCTCAAGCAGTAGAGAAACGCTGCACACATTTGACTTCACGCCAGCAGCAAATGCTTCCATGCTTAATAAAATCAAAGGAAAATAGTCATAAAAATAAAGAAAAATTAATTAGCCAAAGTGAGAAGTTATATAAAATAACCAAACTATTTTTGTTATTTTAATATTTCATTGTGAACGAAAGGATATATGGCAAATTTTATATTAGCTTTTTTATGGAAAAGCATCTATAATGAACAAACGTTTATTGTTCATTTGACTTGATTGTGTCACCATTATATCACATATTATGCATAGTCCATTGCATTACAGCACAAAATGAAAACCAAAATGAGATGACCGGATTTTTTCAAATTTGTCTGATAAACTTTATAATTAAACTTTATAAAAGACACGTTGGCCGGGACCAAAATTTCTTAATGGAAACTCTGGTGTAGACTTTGTAATCAGAATTTATGTGAATCCAAAATGTACAGATTATTGTATACAGATTATCTAGTTTACTCGTCACAAAGTGCCTCAAACAAAACTCTGTGTAATACCATGAACCTGACAATCTTTTGCAAACGAGCAACTAGTTCTTCCAAAAAAAAGCTGTAGCAGCCCTGTCCCTTGTAAACACAGATGATGACACAGAAAAAGAATGTAAGAATTATTGCTAACCGAGCAAACACTTCAAAAAAAGCTTAGAACAAAATGTTTGGTACATCTCTGATCACAAAACACAAAGAAAGGTCAAGAAAATGCGCCAAGCCTTTGACTGGCTTGGTGCTTTTATTTCCAAAGTCCACTGTATCCAACTCCATGCCCCTGCTTGTTTAATTAAAGTGTCCATAGTTATTTGTGTAATGGGTCATGCTGACAATAAAAAAGAGAGCTGTTTTTCCTTAATAAAGTCAGTTGCAATGTGGGCTTGATTAGAGTCACAGATGGATGCAGCCCAAACAATGCTGTGTTGATGTGGGGAGTGTCCCCAAAGGAGCCGGTTTGTTTTTGAATACCTTATTTCTGAGTCAATGCTGCCAGAGGGAATGTCATGAGTCAGACAAAACCTCCATCAATTTCTCTCCAGGAGCATCTGATTATCCATAACTCAAGCATAAATTCACCATGCTAGAGAAACAGCAACACGCTGACTTCAGCGATTATGAATGCCGCTGGTCGTCATAACTGTGTAAATGTGTGAACAAGAGGAAATGCAGAAGACAGTGGGCAAAACCATCGTAAAAAGACTGTAAAAAAAGATACAAATAAAAATAATATACATGAGTGATGTTCTTGGGTGTATTTTAACCCAAAGGAGACCACAAGACTCAGAGTGCGTTCATGGATGCATGGATTATGGGAGTGCATAAAATTTGAGACATCGTTTCTGGCCATCCACATTGTTAAACCCAATAGGTAGGTGCAAGTCAGCAAGGACTTTCATAGAGGTCAGTGCAAATGGTTTGCTTCTTGTGGGTGTTTGTACTGTAAATGGGTCGAAGACAAAAGGATGTCTGAGATGATGAAAATTAGCTGAATTATGCTGGTTACACCTCAATGACTACACTGTTAATATTTTAAAGAAAAGATTTATGGATGAAATTTTGGAATAATAAAAGATTATGCCAAATACATTTTTCAGCCTTTTAATAAAACTTTGGGGGGTACTGATCAGGCAGCAAATTTAAAGGTGTGATTTATTATTTGATTCCAGTGGCTTTGCCCCATGGCGCATTTGCAAGGTTATTTTCCTCCTCTGGGCTTGTCGTAGGAAAGATGTATCATGTGCGTCAGCTGTGCTCATTGTCAGTGTTTAGTTTCAGTTTCTTTAGCAATCTGAATCAAATAAATGTAGAAAAAAGTTCTATCTCTCCTACATCGTGCATCAGTTTCTTAATTTGTTTTTATTTATTGTGTGACGTAAGGCCTACGCAAATACTCAGTATAGATTATGTTTTCCCTATGCTGACATAGTGCTGTTTGGGTGGAGTAAAGTTTACATATGTGGCTTAAACAGCCAGATGCATTTAAACTTTACAGAGTTACGAATGGAATACGTCATACTGTACATCAGCACCTGAATTTGTTTGAGTCCTCTCTAGAATATGCACCTAAATAAATAATCAGATTTGCACACTGGGTAGAAATGAGTTTGTTTGCTATTACAGGCACCCTGTGCCAACTGTGAAACACTTATTGGGTTTGCGTGGAGAATAAATGTAATTAACCACCTGGTCCACCATGGGAATTGTGCCACCATGATGACTAATGCAACTGTGACCGCTAATGTATTATTATATTAAATAAAGACATTTTAGAAACAAATTGTGCTTGTGTGTCCACATAACCATATTTACTTAATGCAGAGATAAGTGGTTGCACATGGTAGGTTTAGAATTTTTCCACTGTCCCTCTCTAAACAAAGCCAAGAATTCACTTTCTGACCTGCCCTCAGACACCACACACGATATCTGAGCAAAAATGTACACGGATAGTCTCGGTGGTCACACATATTCATCACACACACCAACACAGAGAGGGACAAGGTGGGATGCTGTCTGAAAATGAGCAAGGATGACAAAGTGATTAAAAAAATGAGAGCATGCAAGAATACAAGCCAAACTCAAGGCCTCCTCCTAGCATCACTTTAAGCTGATTAGATGAAAGGCACATCATACAGTATCTCTGCTATTACCATGACAATGCCACAGATGAGGAAGAATTTAAGAAACTCAGATGTAAAGCTGCTCACTAGTATACACTTGCATGATAATGATAATAAAAAAGAGACAGATACACACTGTGGGATAGAGAAAGAGAAGGGATGAAGATGATATCAGAACATCAAATACAGAGAAGAGAGTATAGTGAAAATTTGGTTAAACTGGGCCACTCTTTGTTTGCATTGTTCTCAAGGTGAAATAAGATAAAAGTAATGCAACTAATTCTATTTCTCTAATTATTTATATTTCTACTATATATATATATATATATATATATATATATATATATACACACACACTGGCGGCCAAAAGTTTGAAATAATGTTCAGATTTTGCTATTTCGGAAGGAAAATGGTACTTTAATTCACCAAAGTGGCATTCAGCTGATCACAAAGTATAGTCAGGACATTACTGATGTAAAAAACAGCACCATCACTATTTGAAAAAAGTCATTTTTGATCAAATCTAGACAGGTCCCATTTCCAGCAGCCATCACTCCAACACCTTATCCTTGAGTAATCATGCTAAATTGCTAATTTGGTACTAGAAAATCACTTGCCACTGTATCAAACACAGCTGAAAGCTGTTTGGTTCATTACATGCAGCTTAACATTGTCTTTGTGTTTGTTTTTGAGTTGCCACAGTATGCAATAGACCGGCATGTCTTAAGGTCAATATTAGGTCAAAAATGGCAAAAAAGAAACAACTTTATCTAGAAACTCATCAGTCAATCATTGTTTTGATGAATGAAGGCTATACAATGCTTGAAATTGCCAAAAAACTGAAGATTTCATACAAAGGTGTACACTACAGTCTTCAAAGACAAAGGACAACTGGCTCTAACAAGGACAGAAAGAGATGTGGCAGGCCAGATGTACAACTAAACAAGAGGATAAGTATATCAGAGTCTCTAGTTTGAGAAATAGATGCCTCACATGTCCTCAGCTGATAGCTTCATTGAATTCTACCCGCTCAACACCAGTTTCATGAACAACAGTAAAGAGAAGACTCAGGGGTGTAGGCCTTATGGGAAGAATTGCAAAGAAAAAGCACAAAGAAAAGATTAGAGTGGGCAAAGAATCAAGACATGGGACAACAGATAATTGGAAAAGAGTGTTATGGATCTTAACCCCATTGAGTGTTTGTGGGATCAGCTAGACTGTAAGGTGCGTGAGAAGGGCACTTTGAAGGGAGAACAATCATGATAGTCATGCTGTAAGACTGCTTCAAACAGACCTCATTCTAAACAGTGACAGGTGCTTCATAGTGACATTAAAACGATTAACGTTACTAACGCTAACATGATTGTCATAAAATGTCATTATTAAAATGTGGACCATGTTGTCCGGTTGCTCCCTAGATGCCTGGAACTAACAGAAATTAAAGGGTTCAAATCTCAGAGAAAGCAACGGAAAATGGACGCATGAACCACTTCAGTAAAGCGATACGGCTGGATACGTGCAGCACTAACAACTCTAGCACACATCTTATCTCTGGTAGGTGAACGACATTTATGTAAAAATAATTGTACGTTTGAGAGGAACAGCTCTAAAAGTGACTACAGATTGCTCCCATTATAATCAGTGAAGCTGTGCAAGTTATTTACTATTACATTTAGTCATTTAGCAGACGCTTTTATCCTAAACAACTTACAAATTACATTAATTGATTATAATAGGAGCGATCCAATATTCCCAATCTTTCCGCTGAGGAAATAGTTGTGTCTAAACTACGATACAATTTCAATGCCTCTCTCACGTAGACATTCACTATCAGCAACACGTCTGGATAAGTCACTTCAGGTAAATGTTTGACATTATTTGAGGAAAATATGTTAACTCAAAGCCTTATTTTAAGGATCCGTTAATGATACCGGAAGAGCTTCATGAGTAGTCATGTTCTAATTACTTTGTTTTTGTTTACATGCTTGAAATGGTCTCTGGGCCTATTTTATTAGACCTGCTTAAGTTAGCTTTGCATAAAACAAATTTTCCAAGAAGAAATTGAATTGAATATTTGGTTACAGCTTTGCTTACTGGCACATCTTACCCCACTTTCCCATACACTATGAGGCAGGAATTGGTTCTGCAAGTGGTGAACAAAAATGTGCAGAATACTGCATGCATACAAATGTTATAGAAAACAACTAAATAGTGACTACAAGCAAAAGTATTGTGTAATGCAACTCTTAACAACCAAACAAAAATAGCAAGCAGTGTGTCGCAGATCCTAATGAGGCAGAGTGTATTCGTTCGATGGCGTTATTACTGTAGTTTGTGACTGCTTTACTGCTGACTCTGAGACTCACTGATCTGTGAAGCATTACTTTCGAGAGATGCCGAGCAAAAGCAAGAAAAGTTCTGTAAAAAGTGCATGTTTTGGATCCAGGACAGAAAAATAGCAAGACATGATGATGCAAGGGGTTATATTTGTTTTTTTAGATTTTCATGTTTAATGCATATTGGTGTTGTAGTTCCAGAATAATTCAAGACTAATTAAATAAATTAAAGCTTTTGTTCTTTTTGTTCCTTTCAGAAGTGGTGTGTTGTTTGTTAACAATGTGTGTTTGAATGCAGATTAACTGTAATTTTCCCTCCTACTCTTGCAATGTAACTTGAGCATTCTGGATGTGGATTTAATGATTGATGTTTAAAAGATGATGTCGATGCTAATGAGCACAAGTCTTCTCTCTCAAGTGTGCAATGGTATGATGTCATGTCTGAAACTTTAAAATTTAACATTTATTTGTCTTGTGTTTTCTCTCCTGCTCTTTTCTGTTTTAATGACACTTTTTCTTAGTTGCAAGTCTGAATTTTCCACCAATAATAGGGTGATTCAATTTCACCAAAGATGCCTCTTAAATTCAAAACAAATGCTTCTTATTTAGAGAAAAGGGAGAGGGAGGACAGAGAGGAATTCTTAACACCTTGTCCTAACTAGACGCGACGCACGATAAAAGGTATCTTTTCCATGTTAATCAGAGTTTTTGTCCTAACCAGCCGCGACACATGACGAGCAACAGGGCTTTCTATTTTTGAAATAGTTTATATTTCTGCAACATCGTGCCAGACAGTGCAGTCAACAAATGGGTCTAAAATTATTATTTTTTACAGTATATTAAAGCCGGCATCTCACTAGCCGGTTCAGAACAACTTGATTTTGGCTGAGGGTGTCACACGTTTCCTACCGAATGCTGTGCTTGAGGTCTTATTCTCTTTAGCCAGAGCTCACAGACACACACACACACCGGTTCAAAATGGCAGTGGGGAGACATACCGGCTCATTCGGACTTTCTCACTGCTTCCCTGTCACGTGGAGATCGGCAAAATAACAACAAGAGTACCACGTGGACATAAACAATCGTAACAGACGGAATAAGGATGCGATTCAACTAACTTTTCCCTGTGTATGTGTGTGATTGCATATTTATCCCTTCGGAGTTTGCCGTAGAAAGCGTTATGGCGCTAATGTGAGAAAATGAGTTGCGTTCAATAAACACAATGTTCCGTCTGTGATTGCTCTGTTTTCTACATTTTACTGTCAATTATCCTCATTTTAGCATATGAATATCGCAGTGTTGCATCGCGCCTGGTGTGGACAAACAGATTGCTTGTCGCTGGAATCTTATCACGTCACATCTGGTTAGGACAAGTTGCAATGCTTATGGGTCATTGACAAATAAGGTTGTCCGAGGAGTTAAAAATAAGAAATCTTTAAAAAAATCTAGTTTAAAACACTCATGTCAAGTTCTTAGAAATGTAATCTTTGTACTCAATCTGGTTTCATAAATTTTTGAAAAACCTTTATTGCATTTTTTACAAAACAATGTTAAACTTTAAAAATGTCATGTGGTCTAACCATAAAGTAAAAGGTATTATAATACTTTCTTTGCACCTTGAATACATGAGAGCATAAACAACTTAATCATTAATTTCAAAAAAGTTTTGAAACATTTTTTTCTAAGTAAAATTTTTTTTATAAATATCATAAATTTTGGAATACAACATATTACAGTTACACCACATGACCACAACAAAATGTGCCTTCTCATAAAAATGTCAAAAATAAAATCAGATGTTTTTTAAAAACTTCACGCTGTCTTGAGGGTCTCAAGGTGTCCTCTGTTTTATGGTTTTTATAGTCATCATAAACAACAATTACATGTTGGTTTCACTACATGACTGATTTTGTGGACAAAGGCTTTTTGTTTTTTTAAAGAAATAACAATAAAAGATTATTCTGCAGTAGTCATGCCAACATTTATTATTTTAAGAATTTCAGCATTTAATTAGACTTTATTTATTTATGTATTTACTGTTTCTGGACACCACTTGACATTTTTTACTTTAAGTCCCAGAAAAAATATCAGTATGACTTCAAATTTTAAATATGCTCATCATAGAAGAGGTGTATTCAAGCAAATGTTTAGTGTGAATTGCATTTTAATAGATCTGGACAAAACATTTTATAAAAAATGAGCGTCACGTCATTGACCCTTATTACACATGGCCATAATATGCACCTGTTACCCTCTGTTATTGTATTTTATTGAGTAATTTTGTGAATAGAATCCATATTATGATCATGAAAGAAACAGACACACACAATTTTTTTTCTACTCCAATAAACTAGTAATGGAAGTTTAGGCTGTTTCTATGAAAGATGCTTAAACAGTGGTTCAAAAAGTTGTTCTACACACAAAAGTGTTTTTATGGCTGAAACCCTGATAATTAGTTAAAAACATGTACATGTTGGAACTGTACATTTGTCAGCAATATCTTACCTTCTTGGTCTTTTTAAAGAAATTCAAAAGATTTCCTCTAATTGTTCTCTTGGCCATTTCTGCAAGTCCGTGAAACTTTTGAACACTTACATAACCTTCAGTGGCGAAAGTCAATGCATCATCGCTAAACTCCAATATACCTTTTTGCCGGTGTTTTTAGAAAACCGACGCCTTCTCGCAGTGAGGGAGTTCGCACGCTCGTGGTTGCCAGATTGCATAACTAAAGCGTCACACTGGCAGAATATGTATATCCAAACAGTGCAAGTGTACATATCTGATTGGGGGAGTTCACCTCTTAAAATCTGGCAACCCCAAACATGTCAAAATCTAATTCTGATCGGCTAATCGCCATTATTTAAAGTCTGTTATTTATTAAACGTAGAAAATGTAATATTTTACTTGTATGATTAGTTCTATGTAATACATGACACAATTGATCTAAAGAGGATGGTAAGTGGGGATGGTGGTTTTACAAGGGGGATGGTTTTTGGTATTTCTTGCAACAAGGGGGATGGCATCCCCTCACATCCCCCCTCAACTCGAGCCCTGCTTATCTGTAAATGTAATATTCTATCCTATGAATTGAATAGAGAGAATTATTCATGCAAAAGTCTGATTATTTTTTGTGGATCAATCCAAAATCATCTGAGAAAGAATTGCGATGCATCTGTGCACTAATTTATTTCATCCACCCCTACCACACACCCACAAACAGAAAACAAGTTCAAAGTGATTTCATAAGAAAACATTTGTTTAAATTAATTTTAAACTTTTTATGCACACTTAAAGGTTTCAAAAGGCTTGTTTCATAGCTGGTCTTACTTTAAACCTACTTATGCACACTCAGTACTGAGTTGCCTTTCAAGTACAAAAGGTATCCATTAGAAAAAGAGGTCTAAAAAAGTATGGCCCCATCTGTGTTTTTGTTATTTTGTTTCCTTTGGAATGGAATGCTGTTGCAGACTGACGTCATCCTTTTTTAATACCTCACATTCCAACAAAGTCTTTCTAGCAAGTCAGTCCACTGTCGGCCATCTTTGGAACACTCTCGGTAGGCTATTCTCAGTCATGACAGTGCAGCTCCTATCTACTTGAATGGAGACAAAAATCTCAAAACCGGTTTGTCAAGATTACGATCAAAGAGCATATTTTAAATCAGCAATAAAATCGGACAATACTGGTATCATAAATTGTGATTCTTTACCTCAGATAACGCTAAAAAAAGCAATTTTCCCAGCTTGTATAACTAATGCACATGCGCATTCTAGAGTTGATAGACAGGTGATGTTTGTATCTAAAAGGTGATTGGCTCTTTTAACTGTAAGGCGGGACTTTCTTTCTACATCCGTTGAGATGAGCTCTTCTAATTAACCTCTGATTCCAAGCTACATGGAGATCTTAGCTAACAGCCGCTCTGAGGCCACAGGAGTGTGTTCTGAATGACACAAACACAAAAGACCAGAGAGGGCAGAGTGTGTGAATGTGGCAGAGCCATTAATGTTCAAATTAGCCAAGCGGGTTCTTCTGCAGCAGTGGAAGAGATGATCACAAAAGAATGATGAGATGAACTGCAAATGTATCCAGTGAGTGCACACAGAACTCAAGACAGATCAGAGGGTTCTTTTTCCATTTACACTGTACACAAAGACAGAAATTCTGCTGAGAGTTAGAAGTTGTTAAAAAACGTGAGAAAGGGAGAAAAAGACAAATTGATGGTGGCTAGTGTGCACACTTCTGAACCTATTGTGCCGCTTTTGAAGTCTAAAGATGGTTTAAGAAATACAAATCAGAAATAGATGCAAGTAAGAAGACCAACTGGACTTCAGTATGAAAATGTTACAATGACATCATTGCTTTTGGTTAGATTTAAAATGTTTGAACATCTTTCAGCCTTCTGGAAGTATTTTCCCATTCATTTCTTTCCAACCAGCTCCGAGGTGAATCACAACACTACAAACTTTGGTTTGAAGGTAAAATGAACATCACACAAAGGTACAAGTCTTTGTACCTATCGTCTTTAATGAGGGCATGAACTACAGTCCCATTATGCACTGCAAATGACGTATTAAATTGATTGAATTAAAAACAATGGAAAAATATAAAACTATTGATTTCAAGATGTTAATAGCATGTAAACATAATAAACAAAATATTTAAATATTTGCAAAGATACAAGCAGTTTGAGAGCGTATGGAGACATAATTTACATTTGCATCATGCGAGTAGGCGGTCGCTGCATCGCTTGTTTTGCAAGACTTGTGGGTGCGTCTCAATCAGTTCCCTAGTTCAGAAGTCGGGGCACTGATCAGTGAGTCAGCCATTTTTAGGGCTGCCTCATTCGCAAAATTGTTCTAGGACACTGAAATGTTCGCTAAAAAATCCCACAATGCACCGTAAAAACCAGGGAGCATCGTTGCTTACTATGTTCCCTTACCGTAAATGTCGTCATGTCAAGATGAACACAAGTGTAAATATACGATGTCAAAGCCTAATTTTTGCTTTAAAAGAGATGTTAAAATAAGGTTTAAAACACACTCCTTTATATTTGTATTTCATTTGTAGTCACTTATCTATTATGATAACACGTTTGAATGTGTTCACTGAAAATGAACGATAGTGTCATTTATACAGCGATGGTGCTGATTAAAAGCGAGCTCGTTATCGTGTCGCTGGTAATTGAGTCATGAGAGTCCCAATGTTCAGTGGATGAACACCCTTGTCAGTGCCCGAATTCGTGTTCACGATATACTGATTCACAACATAGGGAGCTGGTTGAGACACACCCCTCTGTTCTCTCTGCAGAACAAAAATAAGCGTTTTCCAATCAGTGGCCATTTCCAATCCGGGATGGGCGTTTTTCAACTGCTTTACACGATTTGCCTACTACATTGAGATTTTCTACTTTCATTGGACAGTTGAAAAATGCCCATCCCGGTTTGAAAACGCCCACAGACTGAGAAACACCCATTCTTGTTCCACAGAGACATATACTTACTGTTTTGCAAGCTTTGTTGGCCCTGATTCTCTGATTGTTGGATTGGATCATGGGTAGATTAGTTCTTTACCACAAATTCTG
This sequence comes from Myxocyprinus asiaticus, assembly GCF_019703515.2. Classification (NCBI taxonomy): domain Eukaryota; kingdom Metazoa; phylum Chordata; class Actinopteri; order Cypriniformes; family Catostomidae; genus Myxocyprinus; species Myxocyprinus asiaticus. Next base: position 12,491,521 of record NC_059354.1, on the reverse strand, counting down.
CTATGAAACATGATTTTTATTTTATTTTTTGAAGATGAAATAAAGTGGACTGATGGCATCAGCAGAAGCATATACCATTAAGTAACCTTGGAGCTCACAGTAGGTCTGTCTTTAAAGGTTTATAAGTTACCTTTAAAAATCAATTCACCTATTGAAAAAAAATGAATGGGATTTTTACTTCCAGAACCCGAATGTTGCACTATACTTGAGATTTTCAAACTTTAATCTAAAATTTGGTAAGAAGTTTCTATAAAGTTTTCTATACAGTAAAGAACAAAAATAAATAGCACACCAAAAACTTTAAGCAGCTTTGTCAGAATTAATTGTAGAAGTTTAATACTAAGGATTAAGGATAACCAGTTTGTTTGAGTAATATTAATACAGTGCTACCTTGCAAGCACTTTAATAAATATTAGTTCTCATAAACTTCTGTCTGAATGTATCCAATAAATTTATTATCATGAAAAGACCACAAGACCATTTTAATGTCCATTCAGCAGTTTCCAAATCTGGTCTTGGCAATAGGTGGTGGATGGATGCCAGTGCACTGAAGCAGTATGGGTAGTGTACCAGACTGTCCTTATAGCTTTTATTTTCCACCTCATAGTTGCTGTAATAACATTCTCTTCCTTTTTCTATTCTCCCTGTACTTCTTTCAAACTCCATGATCATTTCCCTACCTCAGTTAATTAATTAATCTTTCTCCTCTTGGGCCTCTATAGTCTGTTGTCTCGTTTTGTCTTGGGATTAGAGCCAGTCCTCTCCTTTTTTTTTGACGATCCCCACCAAGTTTTCTCTTTCACCTAAAATTTTCTCAATCTATCTCCCGCCTACCATCTGCATCTAGGCTCTGTTCCAGCGGCCAGGCATGTCGGCTTAGTTTTTTCCAAGGGGTCATGGACTGAGAGAGTTAGGTTAATGGCAGACATATGTTTGCAGAAGGAAGTGTGCTTGTTTTCAGTCCCACATTCTTCACAATGGCCTTGTTCTTCACACAAGGTACCACAAAGTGTTGAAGGAACTAGATAGTCAATAGATAGATGCTATATTCTCAGTGTTGCATATTTTAAAGAATATCCTGGCCACTCCATATAATGAAAGTTTAAGGGGCCTGGGGGTCTGTTCCTGTCATAATGCTTTCATATGGTTTTGGAAAACTTGAAAATAGCATGAAAGAACCATAAGCCAATTTTATGATACTTTTATGGTGCTTTTTGCCATTTTGGAGCTTGACAGACCCTTTCCCCATTCACTTATATTATATGGAAAAGAGCAGCCAGGATACTCTTTCAAAAATTCACCTTTAGTGTGAAACAGAAGAGAGGAAGTCATGTGAGTTTGGAATAACTTGGGTAAATGATGACAGAATTTTCATGTTTGACCTTTGACATTTCTTTAGCTGTATATTATGGTAATTTATTCAATTGAGTTGTCTGATGTTTTATTGTCTTTTTGCTTTAACAGTTTCTTATTAATGTCAGACAGTTTTGTCTACGCAACTACATCCAAATATCACTGAAGGCAGGAAAAGCAGGTAGAGAATGATGAGGAGTAATAAAAAGTCAGTAAATGTCCCTCTATTCTGGCTTTCTTGTTCCTTTGTCCCATGTACCATTATCAGAATGAGCAGACTTAAATGTCTTGATCCACCTTGTAATTTCCCTCTAACATTTCATCCTCCAGCTCATTATAAGGCACTTTCAAGCACTGCCAGCACTGATGGCTATACAAAACAAGGCTATAAAATACCAGCACAAAGCCATAGAGAGGAGAGGGGGAGGGAAATGTCGGAGGAAAATGGGAGAAAGAAGAAAGATGGTAAATAATGCACACTACAGAATGCTGATGAAGGAAATATGAAAGAAAAAGAGTGAAAGAGTATAATCAAGATAAGAATGAAAGCAAGTTTATCAAAGCCAAGGTGAGATAAGACAAGAGTGACAAAGTTAGAGTGAGAAACTAAGGGTATGTTTACACGACAACGATGTACTAAAAACTGAAATGTTTTTCCTTTGCATTTTTGAAAATTTTGTGTACAGACGACAACGTTGTCAAAACGATCCCCGTTCACATGGATTCACAAAAACAACTAAAACGCTGTATTATGCATGCCAGGCCAGTAGTTGGCGATGTCCCTTTGTAAAGAAACACTACGCGCCTGCGCACATAAGCATTCTTCCACAGAGTGGTGAATACAAACAATGAAGATGGTGATTGCTGGTCGCAGTAGTGATGCAGTAAATCTACACTTTGCTGGAGAAGCGTCAATAAACTCAAAATCTTGAGCAGCACAAACACAGTCCTGTAGTCCATCATTGTAGTTCCCTATCTGTCACTCACTCGATGTTGTGTCGATGTAGTGACACTGGGGGTCACTCTTGGGAGCCCCAAACACCTCTGCTTTTTGAAAAAAGGCCAATGGGAATTGGCGAGTGGAATTTGCATGCTACTCCCCCGGACATACGGGTATAAAAGGAGCTCGTATGCAACCATTCAGATTTTCTCTTTGGAGCCGAGCGGTTGTGTTCAGCAAGCTGAATTACTCTGCCGAATCATTCACCTCTAAAAGCTGTTGGATTTACGGTGCATTACAGCGGCTTCTCCCCCTCTTGCACTGGTGAAGTGCAGAAAATGCCCCTGGGTGCTTCAGCAGCTAAAAGAGTATATTCTTCCTACTAAAAGAGTATAATTTCCCTTCTTAAAAGAGTGGCATTAACGGAGAGCGTCTTTTTAAAGATGCCTCTCCATTTGTGTGTATTTCCTGGTTGCGGTCGTTACCTCTCTTCCGATGGCCACGATCGCGGTCTTACGTGCTTGGGCGCTGCCCACATGGAGACAGCGTTCGTGGACGGGTCATATTCTCACTGCGAGAGCGTGACCATGGCAACGTTGCGGTCATTGTTTTTCCTTTGTTAGAGGGAAAGACAATTCCAGCGTCTCCCCGCCTCGGTCCTTCTACCTACGGGTTTGAGGCTGTGTCGGTTAGCACTGGGGGCGATTTGGGGACCCCAATGGGAGCCACTCCATCGGGTAACTCCCCACGGACCTCCCATTCCCCAGTATGCTCGTTTGCCCCACTGGGATGAGACCGCCAGCTCGTCTCAGGGCGAGTTCACAATCTCGTTTCGGCGCTCGTGAAGTGGATGAGCTCTCAATTGCAGCATCGGAGAGCAGGCTGTCCAGTCTGATGCTGAGGACTCGACTGGGCTCCCGCCTTTGGGTGTGGTCGCCCAGTCACAGCCTGACGCGCAGCTGGCAGCCATGCTTGCCTGGGCGGCTACGTGTGTCGGGCTGGAGTGGAACCCTCCACCCCCCCCGAACCCTTGCAGCCTGATGACTGGGTCCCGGGCCCGGAGCGCCGCTCACGGCCGCGCCCCGCACCGGTCCCTTTCTTCCCGGAGGTGCACGAGGAGCTCACGAGGCCGTGGCAGGCACCTTTCACTGCCTGGACCTGGTCTCTGAGCTCCTCCGCTCTCACTACCCTCGATGGTGGGGCTGCTAGGGGGTACTTGGCGATTCCCCAGGTGGATAAGGCGGCTGCGGTGCACCTGTGCCCGCAAAGCGCCGGCACTTGGCGGGGCCGCCTGAGACCCCCGTCCATCGCCTGTAGGGTTATGGCGTCTCTGGCGACTAAGGCCTGCGGTGCTGCTGGACAGGCCACCTCTGCCCTGCATGCCATGGCTCTCCTGCACGTGCACCAAGCCAAGGCAGTAAGAGAACTGCACGAGGGTAGTTCTGACCCATGATTGATGCAGGAGCTGCGCTCAGTGACCGACCTTGCTCTCTGGGCGATAAAGGTCACGGCACGGACTCTCGGGCAGGCGATGTCCACCCTGGTGGTCCAGGAGAGCCACCTATGGCTCAACCTGGTCGAGATGAGAGAGGCTGACAAGGCATGGTTCCTTGACGCCCCATTTCCCAGGTCAGCCTGTTCGGCGACACCGTCAAGGACTTCGCCCAGCAGTTCTCGGCAGTGAAGAAGCAGACGAAGGCTGTACAGCACATCCTGCCCCGGTGCGCCTCAAGACCCCACACCCCGTCTGCTCATTGCCAAGGTCGTCCTCCTGCAGGAACAGCACCAGCTCCGCCGCAGCCCGCCCCCGCAGCCCGGCACCAGCGTGGGGCCCACTACAGGAAGTAGACACCACTCATCTCACGGCCAGCCACCAAGAACCCAAGGAAGGCTTCGAAGCGCCCCTGAGACGGGCAACCCAGGGATGAGGAGACCTGCTTCTATGGAGCTGGTGGACAGACCACTCCATCCCCCGGTGGAGGGCCGGGAGTAGAATCTTTTTTCGCCACATGCCCAAGAGGCTGCGGTACCCAAAACATCAACAAAAGAGTGGTTCCCTGGGTCACACGACCACCGTCCACCGTCCCATTTTGGCAGGTTTGGTGCTCCAGCGGCGGACCCCCCACCCCTGTGCGCCCAGCTGTGGCACAAACATGCCCACACCGGGTTGGTTCCGATGGACTGCGGGGGAGATATTCCTCCTCCCCCCTCCTCGACCAATCTTATGGTGGGCGTCAGGAGCCAGGTAAGTGCTTCAATGTCTCTGGACTCAGCACGGCCACGGGGTTTGAGCCCCCTCAATGTGGCGCCTCAGGCTCCGCCCCGCCACAAGGCCCCACCCGCCGGTACGTCCGACGTGATTGTCCCCTTGGTCCCCATCGCCCGGAGTTTGGACGTGTGGCTCGTGCTTTCCAATCCGTCGCGATGGCTGACCCAGACCGTCCGACTCAGCTACGTGATGCAGTTCGCCAGGCGCCCGCCCAGGTTCAGCGGCGTCCACTTCACCTCGGTGAAGGGCGAGAATGCCGCTACCTTGCGTGCGGAGATCACTACCCTTCTATGGAAGGGTGCGATAGAGCCTGTCCCTCCGGCTGAGATGAAGCAGGGGTTTTACAGCCCTTACGTCATCGTACTGAAGAAAGGCAGTGGGTTGCGGCCAATATTGGACCTGCGAGTACTGAACCTGGCCTTGCACAGACTCCCGTTCAAGATGCTGACGCAAAAAAGCATTTTAGCGAGCGTCCAGCATCAAGATTGGTTTGCGACGGTAGACTTGAAGGATGCGTACTTCCATGTCTCGGTCTTAACTCAACACTGAACCTTCCTGCAGTTTGCTTTCGAGGGCCGGACATACCAGTACAAGGTCCTCCCCTTCAGCCTGTCCTTGTCCCCTCGTGTCTTCATGAAGGTCGTAGAGGCAGCCCTTGCCCCACTAAGGGAAGTGGGCATACGCATCCTCAATTATCTCAACGACTGGCTAATCCTAGTTCACTCTCAGGATGTGTTGTGTGCACACAGGGACCTGGTGCTCACGCACCTCAGCTGACTGGGGCTTCGGGTCAACTGGGAAAAGAGCAAGCTCCCCCCGGTTCAGAGCATCTCTTTTCTCGGCTTGGAGTTGGACTCACGAACGAGCGCGCACAGTCGGTGCTGAACTATCTGAAGGCGTTCAGACAGAAGACAGCGGTTCCACTGAAACTTTTTCAGAGGCTCCTGGGGCATATGGCATCCTCAGCGGTGGCCACACCGCTTAGGTTGATGCATATGAGACCGCTTCAGCACTGGCTTCAGACTCGAGTCCCAAGATGGCATGGCACCACGGGACACATCGCGTGACCATCACGCCGATCTGTCACCGCTTCTTCAGCCCTTGGATCGACCTTGCATTTCTACGGGCAGGGGTTCCGCTAGAGCAGGTCTCCAGGCACGTCGTGGTTATGACAGACACCTCCAAGATAGGCTGGGGTGCTGTATGCAATGGGCACATAGTCGCCGGCTCCTGGACTAGCCCGCGGCTGCGTTGGCACATAACTGCCTCGAGTTGTTGGCAGTACTGCTCGCTCTGCGGAGGTTCCGGCCACTGATCCAGGGCAAGCACGTGTTGGTCCGGACGGACAACACGGCGATGGTAGCGTACATCAACCATCAAGGCGGTCTACGCTCCCATTGCATGTCACAACTCGCCCGCTGTCTCCTCCTCTGGAGTCAGCAGTGCCTAAAGTTGCTGCAAGCCACTCACATCCCGGGCGAGCTCATCACCTTGGCGGATGCGCTGTCACGACAGGCTATGCTCAGGGGAGAGTGGAGACTGATTTGGAGTCCATTTGGTCGAGCACAGGTAGACCTGTATGCTTCCCGGGAATCCTCCCACTGCCCGCTTTGGTACGCCCTGACCGAGGCACCTCTCAGTATAGACGCGCTGGCACACAGCTGGCCCCCGAGATTACGCAAATATGCGTTTCCCCTAGTGAGCCTATTTGCACAGACCCTGTGCAAGGTCAGGGAGGACGAGGAGCAGGTCATCCTAGTAGCACTCTACTGGCCCACCCAGACATGGTTCTCGGACCTCATGCTCCTCGCGACACTCCCACTGGCGAATTCCCCTGAGGAAGGACCTTATTTTTAAGGGACGGGGCACCTGCGGTGGTAGATACGATCACTCAGGCTAGGGCTCCCTCTACGAGGTGCCTGTATGCATTGAAGTGGCGTCTGTTCGCTAAGTGGTGTTCTTCCCGACGCGAAGTCCCCCAGAGATGCACAGTCGGATCGGTGCTTTCCTTCCTGCAGGAGAGGCTGGAGGGGCAGCTGTCCACCTCCACCTTAAAGGTGTACGTGGCTGCCATTTCGGCACATCACGATGCAGTGGATGGGGCAGAGGCCCCTCTGTCCACATAACACAGTTCAGCTAGTTGTGGCGTTTTGTATAGGGACCCCTAGTGTCACTACATTGACACAACGTTGAGTGACAGATAGAGAACGTCCTGGTTACTTTCGTAACCTCCGTTCCATGATTGAGGGAACGAGATGTTGTGTCCCTCTTGCCACAACGCTGAACTACCCGCTGAAATGGCCGGGACCTTGTCTCGGCTCCTCAGCACAAAACCTGAATGGGTGGTTGCATACCAGCTCCTTTTATACCCCTATGTCCGGGGGAGTGGCAAGCAAATAACACTCGCCAAATCCCATTGGCCTTTTTTCAAAAAGCAGAGGTGTTTGGGGCTCCCAAGAGTGACCCCCAGTGTCACTACATCGACACAATGTTTCGTTCCCTCCATCAGGGAACGGAGGTTACGAAAGTAACCAGGACGTTTTGAATGTCTCGCGCGTTGTTTTGAAGTACTCGCGCACATGCCTATAGAATAAACATGTAATACGCATGCGCATGACATCATCATTTTCACAAATTCGTGTTTTTGTATGTTTACAAGGAGACGATAATGCCATCATTTTCAAAAACTTGCACTTTGAAACCCGTTTTCAAAAGTTTGCGTTTTCAGGCCACAAAAAGCAGTTGTCTTGTAAACGAACAGCCAAAACGCATAAAAAGTTTTCTGCTTTCAGTTTAAAATGTTGTCATGTAAATGACCCCTAAAACATAAAAAATGGATAAGGATAAAGTAGTTTTTTATTTATTTATTGTTAACAAGCGGCAGATGGCTTCCAGTCAGAATTAAAATATATTACAGCTCACAAGCAGCAAAACAACCATAGCGAGTTTAAATGAGCACAATTCTTAAAAAAAAACAAAAAAAAAACTTTTGTGTATTTCTAACAATGTTGAAATTAACACATGACCAGGTTTTGATGGAAACAGTTTTTCCATAATTTCTGCACTTATGGGGCAAAATCAGTGGAATTCTACGGAATGTATTTCAATACGTTCAAATGTGTTAAACAGAGCTATGAGTAATACACCTTTATTGGTCAAAATTCCTGTAACTCAACAGGTAGAGCATGGCACTAGCCAATTCAAAGTCATCAAACACATATGATAAAATGTATGCACAGAATTCACTGTAAGTTGCTTTGATTAAAAGTGTCTGTCAAATGTGTTAATTTAATGGTAGAAAATATAATCAAACTAACCAAAAAAATATGTCGGAGATAATAACGGGCATTCCAATTCTGTCACAGAGCTTTTGCTAGAGATCTCGCAGATTCTCAGTGGGCCTGCTCATAACTATTACACAGCAATACATGACAAGTTTCCAAAGAAAAGCAATTTGTCTGTCCAAACCGACTGTAAAACTGCTGAGTGACATGCCACAATCACAGCCAATTAAAACTAGGGATGTGCGAGACTAGTCGACTAAACATTTCTGATGCTGCTAGTCAACACTGGAATTATTAGTCGGTTAATATTTTTCTCCATTAAACTGCTCAACTTTTTTACACATTTACATTTGGCTTTATATTTTTACAGAGGCTTCACTTAATATTATTGTTACATATTTTAAATAAAATTAATAATACAAATATTATTTAAAAATGAGGATATCTGGAGAAGATACAAAGTTTAATTTCACCTCAGGCTGCGTGTGCATCTTCTCTCTCTCACTTGCGGCGTGCACAGGAAAATGTCCTCTCGCTAGACAAGCAAACTGAGCAAAGTATCTATGAAATCACTTCGGTGATTGTGCGGAAAGCGCATTTCAGAAACTTTTGAGTAAGTAGTCTAGAAAATGACTGTTTTAGGCAAGGAATGACATTTTTTTAATCTGCTGATTAAGAAGGCTATTTTCAACAAGGTGTGTACTGCTTAGCAGGATAAATTATCTTTTCCTTTGTGTGAACATCATGTTTAGAATACATTTGGTTTATTATAGGCTACATCACAGGTCTGTTGTTTTCTATCCTATAGCTATTTTTTTTTTTAACATCGTAACTGCTATTGGTTAACGTTCTTTACAGAACAGCTGTCATATTAGATCAATGGCTAATGCACGACTGCATGTTGTGAAACTTTTTAGCAAATGTTTTTCTCTCTTGTAGATTTGGCTTACCTGTTAATTATTTTCAACAATGTCCTGACTGTTTTAATATGTTAAGTAACTTCTACTTTGTGAATTCTGTTTAGAACAGGCTATTAGGATTGCGCTATTGGTCTTGCACTATTCATTCAATTGGTGAATCGCTAAAGGTGAATGCGTGTCATGTTCTACAATGTACAATAATGATAATGCAAGGCGAGCACGTCGCAGATAAATGCCCCTTTTCAGCTGAATTTAGCGTCAGATTTGGAATAGATTAAGTATTTTAATTGGGTCGCATAAACACAATTTTTTGACTGTTTTCTGAAGGTTGTTTTCTTTTTAGACTAGTCGACTCCATAATTTTCATTTAAACTTCAGTGAAATTAGTCATTCCGCACATCCCTAATTAGGACATATTTGATGTTTGATGTACAGTTATAGTACTTTATATAGTTATAGAATGGTATTGTTGTGCATACACACCACTGTCATTCCAGTTTTGGCCACTAGGGGGTTATAAACATTTGAAGAGAATAGACTGATTTTAGCAGACAAAACACTCAACTTCCTGTCACAGATTTTACTGAGAGTCCAGTCTGCATCTGTTACCCAGCACCCTGCCGCAGAAATATAAATCAAGCGATAAACAAATACTCCATTTACACTTGGTATCAAAATGCATCTCAGGTGATCTGATCACATGTGGTCAGGCAAGCCACATCACTGTTTACACCTGGTTGCTTAAATGTGTCTCGTGTGACCACTTGTGTTTGGATTTCAAGGGTAGGGTCTCTGATTTCATGACGACATGCATCAGTCACTATGTCAGTGTGTTACTGCATGATAATAAACCTCAAAAGACAAAGTTGACAGTTGAGGGGTTGTGCTTCACTGATGTCTGGAACGCGTTCAGGACAGATTGGCGTATACACCTAAAATGCGATGTGGTTACATGCGTTTTGACTACTTCCATATGAGGTTTTTGTGATCCGATCAAAAAACACTTTGCACCTCGTTTACACCTGTATTTAGCACTGGACACTTTGTGATCAGTTCACCCAAAACACATCTTAATACCAGGTGTAAACGGGGTCGAACTGTTTCATTGCACAACATGATTGCTTTTAGCTCTATTAGCATTTTTAAAAGCTTTTATCTCTTAATGTTTTATTGTGTCATGTCTGGTTAGGACTCAGTGTTACAATGGAACACATTTATTTCCCTTAATTTCACTGTACAGGCAAACAATTACCCATCTTACAAGGTCACATAATTTTTCAAGAACAATCTACAAGAACAAAGAACAATATATTTTTTTTAAAGAAAAAAGAAAAGAATTACTACACAATTTTCTGTTATGTTATGATTACGAATGTGACAATGTAATAAGTTATCACAGTATTTTTAATGAAAATCTTGTGAAAATATTTTTTTACATCTCATATACTGTACATATACATGAGATTAGTCATAATAAACTTGAGAAAAGAGTACTCTCTGTGTGTGAAACCTGAAAAATGCTGTTTTCTCAAGCAGTATATTGAAGGATCTAGGCATCAAGGCACCTCTGAAACCTATGTTTGAGTAACATCCAATCCACTAAGATGTCTACATCTGGTCAAATTTTGAAGGCAGCAGAGATCCTAAAATTGATCTACAAAAATCTTGTTTCACAATCCAAGTACTTCAGCAGTTGGTGAAAAGAATAAAAATGGTGTCTGATGGAGTTGTTGAAAGAAAGAAAGAAATTCTTAAATGTCCATTTTCATTTGTACAAAGAAATAAGGATTGTAGTCATGAAATACAGTACATGCTTTGTTATATCTAAGCTCACCTGAATTTGTTCTAGATTATTAAGCATGATATTGTGGAGCCTTGGAAGCCTGTCCTGTCCTTAAAAAATACTGTCTATTAAGTTATTTGCTGGATTAATTTCATGCAAATTTTAAATTCGCACTGAAGAAAACCTGAATGGAAATACTTGATATGCAAATAAACTCTCAAAATTTGCATAAAAGTTTATGTGCTGCAAAGTTTGCGTAAGTCAAAGTGTGCATTAAGGTGACGAAAACACTTTATTCACAAAATTATGATGTGTTTTGACCATTTGTGCACATGTACGATATCTTGATATGACTGGCCCAGCGAAAAGTCCGACATAGGCACACAATTCTTTGAACATAGCTCTTGACATTCAGAAGTGTTTAACCAGAACATGTAGAACAGCTACACAGAAGCTGGTGGCATTGGGCATAGCAGCCATTTCAGCACTCGTTATATGAGATATTACACTTATTCTGCAGCATCTTCTGGCAGCATTTAATAAATTATGTCCAATTTCTCCAATACCGCAAATACAACTCTCCCTGAAGCACGGTCATTCAGCTGCTCCATCATGACAAGGCGGGCTCCCTCAAGATAATGCGCATGACATAGTGGATTGAAAAGCACAATGATGAGCAATTTGATCTTTAGTCAAATATTTAGAAATGCACTTAAAAAATGCTAAACATTGAGATGGAAACCCAGCTATTAACAGATTGGGCAGTGAAGCAGCTAGGCAGCTGCTTTTAGTTTCAGACACAGCCACTAACATATATTAGGAGCAAATGGTAATTATAGCACAGTACATATGCATTTCCTTTATTACAACTCCTTAAAATACAAAGGCATTACTTTAGGGAAAGATCAAACAATAATTGCAGTATAGTCTGATTTGTCATTTCCTCAAATACACCCTTATTTGGTCAAATCGGACCATACCTGGAGCCTACTCTCAGTAATGACCACTCAGCTACAGCAGCAGGGCCAATCTGACCCTGACATAGTTCTCTTTCACTATAACTCTCGTTTTCCAACCTTCTCCCTCATTTTCTTATTCTCAAGGTAACTTCTATCTTTATCTGGGCTTAAAGCACTGTCAACTCACCTACTGTAAGGCAGCAGAGAAATGGAGCAACTCCAAACTCAGTGATCTTATTTTTTCTTATCTTTATTATTATTATTATTTATTTATTTTGGTAGGATGGGATTTAGGTAACTGCATTATCCTTTCTGTGCTATTACTTTTAGATGTAATCAACCCCAGTGCCTTGAGATGAGCTGAAATCCATTCTCCTCTGCAGTTTGGGAGAATGTGTTTTGTGTGTGTGTGTGTGTGTGTGTGTGTGTGTGTGTGTGTGTACGTGTTTCACCTTGGACAGCTTTCACCTTCAATTTTCTTTGTTTATTCAACCATCTGATTTATCAGACAGAGAACAAGTAGAAAGATACAAAAAACAAAAAAAACAACAAAAAAAAAAACAGTTTTACAGTCAGCTGTTTTTTTTTTTTAATGCACTTCAGTCCTTTATTTCCACCATTTAAAAATTACTGCTGACTAGAAAAGGTAACGTCTGCAATTGAGTGCAACAGTAGCGTTCTGGAAATAAAAAAACCCATTCATTTTCTCCGTAGAGAAATTAAATTTTAATGATTATGTGTAAACATTTCAATACAGACCTACTATGCACTCTGAGATTGTTAAGTGATGATATCAAAGTTTTTTTTTAAATATATGTTTACTAGCCAAATTCCCAGTGAAGAACTACACTACCCATAATCCTGAAGAGAGATCCACCAATCAGAGAAGTTACTAATACCACTGAAGTGTAAATTAAGTCTTTCTCCATAAACTCTCAAACAACTTTTATATTTGTAACTGAAAATTTGCAATAAACTTAAAATATTTTGTTTTATATGTATAGTGGACACTTTAAAGTCAATAGTTCTAAACTGTACCATCGTTTCTGCTTTGATGGCACCATTTGCAATGCTTCATGGGAAGAGTAGTTCATTCCCTCATTAAACACATTAAAGTACACAATCGAAGTATGTTGTGATTAAACTCAGAGCTGGTTGGTTTGCTTTGAACTTTTTATTTAAGTTTTTTTTTTCAACTCTATGCAGAAAATGAATGACAAAAACACTTCCGGAACTAAGATGTGCTATATTTGAAAATGTACAATCACAAACAATAAAGAAAAAACACTTTTTTGGCAAGCACACATATCCATACTCTTATAATGTATACACATTCTCTGTGCTTTTCAACCAATTAGCCACAAAATCCTCTAAGCACGAACTGTATTTGTAGGAGTGGGATTTAATTTGGGGCGACACCCTTTAAAAGCATGTCTGTAAGCAGCGCATCATGCCCTTAGGTGACACAAGCTCTGACAGCTCCAAAGCCCCCAGTGAGTGAGAAACAAGAAAGAGAGTGGAGAGAAGAATTGTAAAGGGTTGCATGACACCCATTATGAGCTGCCCTTCTTTTAGCTAAAGTGTTTTCTTATTAAGCCTGTCAACTTGAAATTACTTACACATAACTCTGGGGCATTCAACCCCACAACAGTGTTTATGTTGTAATAAAAAAGCATGCTCCAACTACTGTACAAATGTATTCTTCATCAAATTAAAAAAGAATGCTTTGGATATTCTTATGTGATGCATTTTTAAAACTAAAGTAACTTCGAGTTTAGCACACAGTATATTTGTGTATTTTTTTTATTTATTTATTTTTATTATTTTTTTTTTACAGGAAGCACATTCTTTTTGCATGTGCCATTGACACAGGGGACAACTTTCAGTGTTTGTACAGCTTTTTGGAGTGAAATTCAAGCACTTTTCCAGTACTGTCAAGGTACACAAGGTGCACCTCAAAGTTTTAAATAATATTGAGTTCAAAATGTTACTTGGAGGAACTGCAATAATGAAAAAACATCCTTTGTGATTTTAAACATTGTCAACTATAAAAAAACTGAAAGTTTGAATTGTTTTACACTCAAAGCTACAAGACTGAGAACAAGTCCACAGCAGTCCATTTTTGCTCCATTTCAGCATTTTCCTCCAATAAAAACAGAGACTTTTCTAAACACTATTCATAACCACATACTTTGGAAAAAGATGATGCAAGGAAACTGAAAATGGATTAATGTGGATGTGGCCACACTATATACAGTCAGCAATGAATCATGGTGACGTCAACTGACTTCACTGTTTCATGAACATTTCCTGCTTGTCAAAATGGGCCACTTCTATTCAAATTAATGGAATAAATTGGAATGGCCAACAGCAGCCAACAGTCAACGAAAAAAAAAATAGCCTCATCACAGCTGCCTTTAAACACTGAGTGCGCCTCTCAGGAGACCGGTCTCTACCTGCTGGCGTCTTTGGCGGTCCAGGAATGGAGCAGTGACGGTCCGTCACTGGACCCGCACCCCCAGGCCGGGCCGCTCGAGTGAAGGTGGCGCCACATGTGCCTCGGACCAATTAAATTTGACTGCTTATTTGAAATATGTTCTTTTATCGTAATCTTGACCAACCGTTTTGGAGATTTCAGTCTTTCCCCATTCAAGTAGATACTGTAGGAGCTGCACTGTCATGACGCTTGTTTACATAGAAAAAGAGACTTTGTTGAAAGGATCCAGAAATACATTTGGACCATTCTAATTAATTTGTTTGTGTTTACATTCTTGTAAACAAATACTAGGGGTCTATACTAGGGGTAAGGTTTAACGTGGGAGAAAACAAATCTTGGTAACCATAGTAACTCATTTAATTTTTTTAAAGTAACATTCATAGTTCAAGAGCATTTCAAACCTTGAAAACATAACTGTTAAATTCAACGTTCGTTCAACATACAATTAAGGCATTATCTCAAAATTCATGATTTCTACAAGCTTTTCAGTTGTTAGTAAGTAAAGTAAGCATGATTGCACAAAGCATATACAGTAAATAAAGTGTAAGAATGTATGCATTTGTATGTGATGGGTCCTCTTGTGTGGCTTCAACACAGCTCACCTGTCAGGTTGTTTTACCTCTGCACTATACAGTGTGTTAGAACACAATTGGCTCAACACCTACAAGCACAACAAATGGCCTCCACTAGCAGCTGCATCTCTGCACTGAAATCAGTGTCATCTCATCTCATCTCTCTTTGCCAAACACCTCCTAAGACTCTGTTTTCTGATTGGTTTTAACAGCTGTCTGTTTACAACGCCTGTGAATTTCCAATGCAAAGACCACCAACCTCTCACCACACACAGAGTTAATTAACTACACAAACACATACCAGGTGATGTAAATGTGTTTTTTGTGACAGATGCAATCTCAAGTCTTAGCTGGCACAACATTCTTAAATAAAACACAATAATAAATAACCCTTCTTTTAAATCTTTAACCACTGTGTGATAGAAAAGTTAACAGAAATCCCCTCAACAAAACTCATGATATGAGATAATACCAATGAACCAATGAGCCTACTGATTTTATAAGTCAATGTAAAATAAGTAGGCTATATAAGACTTCAGGACAAGGGCATGGTCAACGGTAGTCAGTGGTAACCGACTGGACTGTTCTATCTTCATAGAGTTCATTAAGTGCAAGTTGGTTACAAGAGCAAAAAGATGAGCCCTCTTTTCCCATAATACAGGTGCTGGTCATATAATTAGAATATCATCAAAAAGTTGATTTATTTCACTAATTCCATTCAAAAAGTGAAACTTGTATATTATATTCATTCATTACACACAGACTGATATATTTCAAATGTTTATTTCTTTTAATTTTGATGATTTTAACTGACAACTAAGGAAAATCCCAAATTCAGTATCTCAGAAAATTAGAATATTACTTAAGACCAATACAAAGAAAGGGTTTTTAGAAATCTTGGCCAACTGAAAAGTATGAAAATGAAAAGTATGAGCATGTACAGCACTCAATACTTAGTTGGGGCTCCTTTTGCCTGAATTACTGCAGCAATGCGGCGTGGCATGAAGTCGATCAGTCTGTGGCACTGCTCAGGTGTTATGAGAGCCCAGGTTGCTCTGATAGTGGCCTTCAGCTCTTCTGCATTGTTGGGTCTGGCATATCGCATCTTCCTCTTCACAATACCCCATAGATTTTCTATGGGGTTAAGGTCAGGCGAGTTTGCTGGCCAATTAAGAACAGGGATACCATGGTCCTTAAACCAGATACTGGTTGCTTTGGCACTGTGTGCAGGTGCCAAGTACTGTTGGAAAATGAAATCTGCATCTCCATAAAGTTGGTCAGCAGCAGGAAGCATGAAATGCTCTAAAACTTCCTGGTATACGGCTGCGTTGACCTTGGACCTCAGAAAACACAGTGGACCAACACCAGCAGATGACATGGCACCCCAAACCATCACTGACTGTGGAAACTTTACACTGGACCTCAAGCAACGTGGATTGTGTGCCTCTCCTCTCTTCCTCCAGACTCTGGGACCCTGATTTCCAAAGGAAATGCAAAATTTACTTTCATCAGAGAACATAACTTTGGACCACTCAGCAGCAGTCCAGTCCTTTTTGTCTTTAGCCCAGGCGAGACGCTTCAGACGCTGTCTGTTGTTCAAGAGTGGCTTGACACAAGGAATGCGACAGCTGAAACCCATGTCTTGCATACGTCTGTGCGTAGTGGTTCTCCCCCACATTTTTGAATGGGTTTTGTTTCACAATCCTCTCCAGGGTGCGGTTATCCCTATTGCTTGTACACATTTTCTACCACATCTTTTCCTTCCCTTCGCCTCTCTATTAATGTGCTTGGACACAGAGCTCTGTGAACAGCCAGTCTCTTTTGCAATGACCTTTTGTGTCTTGCCCTCCTTGTGCAACGTGTCAATGGTCGTCTTTTGGACAACTTTCAAGTCAGCAGTCTTCCCCATGATTGTGTAGCATACAGAACTAGACTGATAGACCATTTAAAGGCCTTTGCAGGTGTTTTGAGTTAATTAGCTGATTAGAGTGTGGCACCAGGTGTCTTCAATATTGAACCTTTTCACAATATTCTAATTTTCTGAGATACTGAATTTGGGATTTTCCTTAGTTGTCAGTTATAATCATCAAAATTAAAAGAAATAAACATTTGAAATATATCAGTCTGTGTGTAATGAATGAATATAATATACAAGTTTCACTTTTTGAATGGAATTAGTGAAATAAATCAACTTTTTGATGATATTCTAATTATATGACCAGCACCTATAAATACAAGCGGATTTCCTATAACTTACCTCAGCATGACAGTACACTGCAGCCAGCAGGAAAACCACAGTGGGTAAACATCGAAACATCTGTAATGGGCGCAGCGGGCGGAGAGAAGTAAAAGAGGCAGACAAAGAGAACAAGACATTACAAACATCGAAAGCGTTCAAGAAAATACCATACAATTTGTTTAGATGGTGTAAAAGGTTGTACTCAGCGTTACTGGTAAAGTTGTTTTTATATTGGTCATTGGTTAGACATTCGGCAGGCAAAGTTAGGGAGTGTCTCTAAAGTGTGAAATGGACAAAGGCTGGTAAAAAACAGATTACTCTGTGGCTATCAAAACATGTGTAGCTTTATCCAGATGTAACTTAATATTGTCAAACAAGTTAAGTAAAAATATATGGTACAAAAAACAAACATTTAAAGCCATAAATGGCTTATTCCCTAGGATAGGTAATGATGTTATAACAATGTAATGTAATTGAACATTTGCATTTAACAGAAATAGATGAATGTCAGACCTCCTATAGCACATGTATAAACAACACATTTCTACCTTACATGACTTTTATTTTGGAATCGTAACTTTATATATATATATATATATATTTAATGATTTTTAACTTTTATTTTCAAAAATAAAACCTGTGTGTGACCTTACGATGTGTGACCTGATGATGACCTGAGATATGATTTTGTGTACTTTTTATGAATTTTTGAAATGTTCAAATCCATATAACTTCTTGGTCATTTGACCTGATGACCTGATAACACCTAGAATTTTCAAATCCATATAACTTCCTGGTCATGTGACCTAGTGATGTCAGACCACCTGTAATGCATTCACACACACACACACATACCTGACACATATCTTACAAGTCTTGGATTTTTGAAATATGATTTTGTGTATTTTTTATGAATTTTTGAAATGTTCAAATCCTTGTAACTTCTTGGTCATGTGACCTAGTGATGTCAGACCACCTGTAATGCATTCACACACACCTGACACATCTTACAAGACTTGGATATTAGAAATATGATTTTGTGTATTTTTTATGAATTTTTGACATTTTCAAATCCATATAACTTCATGGTCATGTGACGATGTCAGACCACCTGTAATGCATTCACACTCACACGACACACTGTAGGAACCATTCATCCAGGCGAGATCTTTCCAGTTTGACTGGAGGGGACCACTGTAAGCTGAGTTCCTTGACCGCCCGTGAGAGGACGCAAAGCAGCTCAGTATCAGTGGCGTGTGTACGCTCTTCACCCTCACTAGAGAGAGAAGCGGCAATGTCCTCCGTCGGGCCTGACCACTTGCCCATAGATGCTGCGATGGACATGGCATCGTCCCCATCATCAGATCCGCCAAAAGTATTGAGACCATGCGCTCCGACTGAGGGCCAGAGATCCTCATGGGCAAACTGCAGGGGCGAGGATGCTGCGTCGTGAGACCGAGGGGTTCGCGCCGGCGCAAGATCCTCCTTGAAGTCTTCCAGCCCAACCTCGTGGCATCGCCGTGCCTCCTGGCTCGTGTGGTCCTTCGGGAGTCACAGAGGAGGCAGGTGGGGGGGCACAGGAGGCGGAATTGTCCCTCAGAATGAAGGCGGTTCTGGAGCAGAGCGTCCTGAGACTCATGCCCACACAGTGAGGGCAGTCTGTCTCCATGAGAGCCGCTTCAGTGTGGGTGCGGCCCAGGCAGCAGATGCATATATCATGCCTGTCTGACGGCGGGATGTGTCTCTCACATAGAAAACACTTGTGGAACGACATCTTTACAAAGACGCGCAACACATAAGCGTCTCTTTTAGATGTACAAATGTATATATACTGTACACAAAATATCAGAGCAATAAGAAAGGATACAAATGTCTCCGCCGGAACACTGCAGAGGAGCAGGTCAGTCGTCTCACTGCAGGTGCTGTGCTGTGAAGGCAACGAGTCATCTTGCTTGTGTCTGAGGGCAAAGGCTCCATCCGCTGGTGGAGTGTTTCTTGACGGCGAAGCAGAGATGAGAGGGCTTGGCAAGACGAGAGATGAACTCGCTATCTTGAAGGGGAAGAATTCTGAGGAAATTGTGGTTTTGCACCTGCTTATATAGGCCAACTGCACGCCTAAAGGGGCGGGGCTGAAACACCATTGCCAATTTTAGAATTGCCGTTATTGTACAAAGTGCTTCAACTAGGTTGTTGAGAAAGGAATTTCCCATAGCATCAGTGATGCAATGTTGAGAGACCATCATCAAAATTGATACTCGTGAATGAGGCCATATTAAACGTAGAGGAACGTTCTGGTTACTTTCATAACCTCCATTCCCTGATGGAGGGAATGAGACGTTGTGTCGATGTAGTGACACTAGGGGTCACTCTTGGGAGCCACAAACACCTCTGCTTTTTTTTAAAAAGGCCAGTGAGAATTGGCGAGTGGAATTTTCGGGTATAAAAGGAGCTGGTATGCAACCACTCATTAAGGTTTTGTGCTGAGGAGCCGAGACAAGGTCCCGGCCATTTCAGCGGGTAGTTCAGTGTTGTGGCAAGAGGGACACAACGTCTCGTTCCCTCCATCAGGGAATGGAGGTTACGAAAGTAACCAGGACGTTCCCTATCTGTCACTCACTCGACGTTGTGTCGATGTAGTGACACTAGGGGTCCCTATATAAAGCGCCACAACTAGCTGAACTGTGTTACGTGAACTGGTGGTGTGTGATGGGCAGACCAGTGTGTGCCTCGTAGCCAGCACACCAGGCCGTCACGTAACCTCCCCCAACGCTCTTATGAGCTTCGAACGGTCCATCAGGAACAAGTCGACTGCCCAACTGTAGGGACAGGCTAGCCCAGCCGAGGTGTCTTTCCCTCTCTTTTCTCCCCAAAAAGAGTGGAATTTGTTAACTGACTGGGAGCCATAAGTGTCTATGTCGGGGGGTGTCCCTCCCAAGGGGAAGACACCGCGGAGACCACACCCCGCCCAAAAAGAGGGGGTGGGGTATTTTGAGTGGAATACATCACATGGTCTTACCAAGTCTTGTTGGAAGTGTGTCATGTGGAGAGGTCCCATGGTAGGTCCTACCCGAAGGGGGAGGAGTTTCTACAGAGCATGGCGACCAGGGGCAGAGGGGCCTCTGCCCAAGGAAGACACAGTTTGCCGACAGGAAACAATTTTGTGGAAAATATCACATGGGGTCGCCTTCGGGGAACCAGCACATGTGGAGCACCTACCTCATTACAGGGGCTCATTAGCGCACGTAATGGGCCGGTCAGCGTGTTTCTCCGCAAACTTGTCTGCCAGAGGGCTAAGGAGGAATGTCATCCAGGGATCACAGTCTGTGAACACGACTGGGAGTCAAGAGCGCACGTCTTCACCTCAAGGGAGGGGAAAGGCGCAATGCACAAGCGGTACACCCGGCCAGCTGTCCCGGAACTTACCTGCTCGTGCCTGCCAATACATGGGACGAGACCGGCTCAACCCGGAGATTGTAGAACCTCGCAAAGGTGTAGGGTGCTGCCCAGCCTGCTGCTCTGCAGATGTCTGCAAAAGAGGTGCCACTGGCCAGGGCCCAGGAGGCCGCCACACTCCTGGAAGAGTGGGCTCGTAACCCCGCAGGGGGTGGCACGTCCTGAGCCTGATATGCCATTGCGATAGCGTCAATGACCCAGTGGGCAATCCTCTGTTTGGAGACAGCACTTCCTTCCGCTGTCCACCAAAGCAGACAAAGTGCTGCTCGGAGCTTCTAAGGCTCTGTGTGTGATCCAAATAGATGCGTAAATCTCACACCGGACACAGCAATGCCAAGGCTGGGTCTGCCTCCTCATGGGGCAGCGCTTGCAGGTTCACCACCTGATCCCAAAAAGGAGTCGTGGGAACCTTGGGCACATAGCCCGGTCGGGGTCTCAGGATCACATGAGAGTAAACCGGACCGGACTCCAGGCACGATTCGCTGACTGAGAATGCCTGCAGGTCCCCTATCCTTTTGATGGAAGTGAGCACAGTCAGGAGGGCAGTCTTCAAAGAGAGTGCCTTAAGCTCAGCTGACTCCAAGGGCTCAAAGGGAGCTCCCTGTAGACCCCGAAGGACTACAGAGGTGTCCCACGAGGGGACGAGGTGCAGTCTGGAGGGATTCAACCTCCTAGCACCTCTCAGGAACTTGATGATCAAGTCGTGCTTCCCCAAGTTCTTACCATCTACTGCATCATGATGAGCTGAAATAGCGGCAACATACACCTTCAAGGTGGAGGGGGACAGCCACCCCTCTAGCCTCTCCTGCAGGAAGGAAAGCACCGATCTGACTGTGCATTTCTGGGGGTCTTCGCAATGGGAAGAACACCACTTAGTGAACAGACGCCACTTCAAGGCACACAGGCGCCTCGTAGAGGGGGCCCTAGCCTGAGTGATTGTGTCTACCACCACGGGTGGTAGGCCACTTAGGTCTTCCACGTCCCGTCCAGGGGCCAGATGTGGAGATTCCAGAGGTCTGGTCGCAGATGCCAGATGGTGCCCCGTCCCTGAGAAAGAAGGTACTTCCTCAGGTGAATTCGTCGGGGGGGGGGCTGTCATGAGGAGCATGAGATCCGAGAACCACGTCTGGGTGGGCCAGTAGGTTGCTACTAGGATGGTCTGCTCCTCGTCCTCCCTGACCTTGCACAGGGTCTGTGCAAGTAGGCTCACTGGGGGAAATGCATATTTGCGTAGTCCAGGGGGCCAGCTATGTGCCAGCACATCTATACTGAGGGGTGCCTCGGTCAGGGCGTACCAAAGCGGGCAGTGAGAGGATTCCAGGGAAGCAAACAGGTCTACCTGTGCTCAACCAAATTGACTCCAAATCAGCTGGACCACCTAAGGGGTGGAGTCTCCACTCTCCCCTGAGGGTAACCTGACATGACAGCGCATCCGCTGCGGTATTGAGGTCGCCCGGGATGTGAGTGGCTCATAGCGACTTGAGGCGCTGCTGACTCCAGAGGAGGAGACGGCAGGCGAGTTGTGACATGCAACGGGAACGTAGACCACCTTGATGGTTGATGTACGCTACCATTGCTGCATTGTCCGTCCGGACCAACACGTGCTTGCCCTGGATCAATGGCCGGAACCTCCGCAGGGCGAGCAGTACTGCCAACAACTCTAGGCAGTTGATGTGCCAATGCAGCCACGGGCCAGTCCAGGAGCCAGCGGCTGTGTGCCCATTGCATCCGGTGCCCCAGCATCTGCTGTAACCACGACGCGCCTGGAGACCTGCCCTAGGGGAACCCCTGCCCGTAGAAATGCAAGATCGGTCCAAGGGCTGAAGAGGCGGCGAAAGATCGGCATGATGGTCACGCGATGTGTCCCGTGGCACCCTGCCCATCTCGGGACTCGAGTCTGAAGCCAGTGCTGAAGCGGTCTCATATGCATCAACCCGAGCAGTGTGTCTGCTGCTGAGGATGCCATATGCCCCAGGAGCCTCTGAAAAAGTTTCAGTGGAACCACTGTACTCCGTCTTGGATGGGAGTCTGTGCAAAGCCCAGTTCAGTACTCGCAGGTCCAGAATTGGTCGCAACCCACTGCCTTTCTTCGGTACGATGAAGTAAGGGCTGTAGAACCCTTTCTTCATCTCGGCTGGAGGGACAGGCTCTATCGTGCCCTTGCGCAGAAGGGTAGCGATTTCCGCACGCAAGGTAGCGGCGTTCTCGCCCTTCACCGAGGTGAAGCGGATGGCGCTGAACCTGGGCGGGCACCTGGCGAACTGAATCGCATAGCCACTGGAGCGCCATACCTGCCAAAATGGGACAGTGGACGGTGGTTGTGACGACGGCCGTGCGCACCGGATATGTGACCCAGGAGACGAGGGAACCATTATTTTGTCAGGCTTTTGGGTGCCGCAGCCTCCTGGGCCAATCGTCAAGCCGCGAGGGTTCAGGGGAGAGTGGAGGGTTCCCCGCCCGGGAAAGCATGTCCGACATTTCTGCGTCGGCGTGAGACTAGGCGACCGTTCCCGAAGGAGGAAGCGCAGCCAAAACCTCTGTGTCAGACTGGACGATCCCACTCTGCGCTTGATAACTCATCGTCTTCCCAAGCTCCGAACGAGAAGTTGAACTTGCGCTGAGACGAGCCGGCGGTCTCGTGTGAGAGCCTGATCGGGGGAAGCGAGCATGCTGGGGAATGGGAGGTCTGTTGGGGGATACCCGGCGGAGGTGGTCCCACTGATGTCCCCAAATCGCCCCCAGTGCTAACTGACGCGGCCTCAAACCCGTAGGTAGAAGGACTGGTGTGGGGAGCCGCTGGGGTGGCTTGCTTTCTTACAAAAGCAAGCCACGACTGCAACGTTGCCATGGTCATGTTCCCGCAATGAGGACATGACTCATCCACGAACGATGTCTCCACGTGGGCAGTGCCCAGACACGTAAGACAGCGATCGTGGCCGTCAGAAGCGGAGAGATAATGACCGCAACCAGGAATAACACACAAATGGAAAGGCATCTTTAAAAAGACGTTCCGTGTGTGTGCCGCTCTTTTTGTGAATGAAAATATACTCTTTTAGAATATACTCTCTTATTTTCACTCTGCCGAAGCGCCCAGGGGCATTCTCTGCACTACACGAGTGGAGAGGGGGGAAGCCGCTGAAATGCATCTTAATCCAGTAGTTTTGAGGTGCGTCTTTGGAGGGAATTGAATTCAGTGCACTGAAGACAACCGCTCGGCTCCGAAGAGAAAATCTGAATGAGTGGTTACATACCAGCTCCTTTTATACCCGTATGTCCGGGGGAGTGGCATGCAAATTCCACTCGCCAATTCTCATTGGCCTTTTTTCAAAAAAGCAGAGGTGTTTGGGGCTCCCAAGAGTGACCCCTAGTGTCACTACATCGACACAACGTAGAGTAAGTGACAGATAGGGAACTTGTTTTTATTGGGTTTTCAATTAATTACAACCTAAACTTTGATCAGTTCCTCACTCAAATGTATACTGTATGTATTATATAGCTTTAGTGACTTTAGCAAAAGTTATAAGGACAACTGAGTATTACTCTTTTGCTTCCTGTTTGGAGCATGACATCCACCAGCATCTGCTTTCATTGTATGGAAAATATCTGCTTGGATATTCAGCTAAATAACTTGCATGTAAGTAACTTTTGTGTAACATGGAAAAGAACAATATTAAGGGTTTCACATGAGCATACAATGGTATTTGAGTTAGTAATCCAGATGCCATGTAAACTTTCCAGGTCATTTGGAGTATGTCCTGTAGCTCAACGGATAGAGCAGGGTCTTGGCAACACCAAGCGCATGGGTTTAAATCCCACATCAGACTTATTAAAATGATTGATTGATGCATATTAAATAGCAGAGATGTGGCCTAGTGGGTAGTGCAAGTGCTTTGCCATGATTCATTAAGGTAGGCATGCTGATAACATAAGTTGAAGTCTGGCCTGTGTCAAAGGAGGTTGATTGTTTTTTAAATATTTCAGAAATTAAAATTCATAAAAAATACACATTTTAAACCAAAATCCAAAATCCAAGTCGTGTAAGATGTGATATAGGTGTTTGTGAGTATAGTGTTTGTGAATATATTACAGGTGGTGTGACATCATCAGGACACATGACCAGGAAGTGTGAGATATGTGTCAGGTGTTTGTGAATATATTACAGGTGGTGTGACATCATCACGTCACATGATCTGGAAGTTATATGGATTTGAAAGCTTTTAAAATTCATAAAAAATACTAAAAATCATATTTCCTAATTTCAAGTTGTGTAAGACGTGTTATAGGTGTTTGTGAATATTTTACAGGTGGTGTGACATCATCAGGTGAAACGAACAAGAAGGTTTTTTATTTTTAGTAGGATTTTAGTATTTTATAAATTCCAGAAAAATACACAAAAACATATTTCCACAATCAAAGCTGTGTAAGATATGTAGCAGGTGTGTATAAATACATTGCAGGTGATGTGAGATCTTTAGGTAAAAAAAGCCAGAACGTTAAATAGATTTGTTTAATTAAAGCATTCAGTTTACATTAAATAGTTATAACAGGGATATAAATAATAAGAACATTAAAAATGATCTAAATTTAACTTTATTTGTTTACCAACATAAACATTACACATGTAAAAAGAACCACTTTTTAATGTAGTCATGGAATAAGGTATCTCTTTTTGCAATTTTGAGACACTCCCTAACTTGGATTGCCCTTGTTGAGATCGATGTTGTTGTGTTTTTCACTTTTGATGCTTAAAACAATTACATTTATCGAATAACTACTATATACAAATTACTTCTGCTATTATGATTTACAGTGTTATCTGAACGAGACACAGCATGAACCGCCACTATTTTGCAAGTACATACCAATTAATGTTAAAGGAAGGATCGAATGTCTAATTAATATCCAATATAAAAACAACTTTACCGCAGTCTCAGAGTTAGTGTTTCTCACCATTTTCGAAACAAGAGCCGGTTGAGTGTGTTGAACAGGAGAAAGCTCGTCTCGGTCCGCTGTAGACTGTGAATATGAAGATGTGATTGCAGGAAATTCGAGCAGCGCTCAGGAATCCGTTTCTTCCCCCCTCCGTGACGTGGCACGTGAAAAGCCGTGGAGCAGAGCCAGATCCAGACACCCGCAAACACTTCTCACTTCAGTTAATGACCGCTATCTTCTGTCGGCTATCACAAACTGTGCATTGGTAACGGATTTCGGTTACACGTATGTTGCAATACTGCCTAGTGCCTACATATATTATGAACGTGTAAATATAATTAACTAGGAAATACTATAGCTTGCAAGGCAGTAAACGAATGATGTTATAGGTCAAAGAGTTAGAAGAATTGTGAGCCTGAATAAAGAGAAAGAAGCAGAGATTGATAGTAGGCTAATGTGAAAGAAAATGGACAAATAGTAACATCTGTACATCATTTGCATTCTGAAGATGAGTCACTTCAATATGCAATTCTCCCAGTGTATGTCAATGGAAGATTTTCAAACTTTAATCTTAAATTTCTTAAAATAGATTCCACACCTACAGGCTGACATTATCTGCAAAACAAAGTTTGAATGGTCTGTATGTTATGCATTTTGGGCTTAATTAATTATAAAAGTTTAATTCTTAGCTTTGGGTGTTTACATAGGAAAAAAAAAAACTATTTATGTTGTAGAATGTTTAAGGAATATCTATAAAGTGCTGTTTTGCAATCACAATAAGAATAATTACAAGAGGAAAACTAACAATAACACTTTACAATAAGGTTCACTAACAATAAACAAAACTTTGAATGCATTTATTAATCTTGGTTATACCACAGGTCTGTTGAATGCTTGATTCTGATTGGTTGACAGACATTTTAAGGTGTGCTTTTCACTCAAGGCAAAGCTAAGTAGTTCCAGGTTTTGACCAAATTATTTAGGGGAGGCCGGGGATGGCTGTAACATTTTTTGACATTTCTGTCTGTATCTTAGAGTTATTTTAAGCCAGTGCGTTAAACATGTGATACAAACTTGTTTCAAGTGTCTGCTATTAAATGATGTAGCTGTTATCTTTGCAGCACAAACAGAAAATGCATGGTTTAGTTTCAAACACGAGGAGTGAAATGTTACAATTCACCCCATAGTCTGGGTTAGTTGTAACATACCCTGGGGTGAGATGTAACATTATGAAATAATGATTATGACAAAAAATGGATTTTGAAAGCTTTTTATTCAATACTGACTTTTCAAAATAATTGGTGTGTGTGTGTGTGTGTGTAACAAAACAGAATAAAATGAGCAAATGTGCACCAGCTTCAACAATTGAACACTATTGTTCACCATCTTCTTGAGTGGGCCATATACACTCCTGTCGAGGGGTTGGAGTTTATGACTACAGTGGGGGGGGGTATGTTAGCATCAAAATTCCATTGCTCTTGCAGCAGTCAATGGCTGAAACTGACATGTGAGCAATGGTTATCTAGGAGAAGGAGCAACTTTTTCTTAGGGCTGACCTTGGTGTGGTTTGAGAAGTGCTTCAGAAAGATGACAAAATCCTCCTGCATCCATCATGATTTATTTCCACTTCCAATATTTCCTATCGGCCCATCTCGTACAAAGTGGTCTGCATAACGAAGGCGTGGGAACACAAACATTGTGTTGCCAGTGGCATTGACTGCAAATGCGAGACTGACCAGTTGACCCCTTTCTCCTGATGTCATTGCCCCAACCTGTTTAGAGCCATATTTTGCAATCACACTGACCGGAGATTGCACAGTTGTAATGCCTGTACACAGTTGTCGACATTCCAAATGTCATTGGCAGTTAAGCTGTGCCTCCTTATTATTTCATCAAGTTTTCTGAAAAACATTGCCACATTGTGTTTATTAAAACTGGTGGCCCATGCCAGGCTTGTGGCCTCAGGGCTCCTAATGGACAGAGTTGGGTTTCTTTTCTTGTAGGCTGAAAACCAGTCCACTCCTGCCTTTGAAGATTCATCCCATGTCTTTGGATGTTTGCACCCATATTTCACAGCAAGCTGATACGCAAGTTCTCTCACCTGTAATTTTAATCACATCAAAATTTCAATATTTTCAATAATCAGTCATTTTTAATATTTCCCTCATCTATCCATCTGTATGTTTTACACTGGCACCACTATAAATTAATAATTTTCTCCTAACTTTCTCCTATCTTATCCCTAATCCTACTCTTTATCCTACTTACTTCACATGGACACAGTCCATAAAATGCATCAGCTGCCCTCATCAGATATTCTGTAAGTTCTTTCTCTTGTTCATCAGTGAAGACCTTCTTTCCATTGTGGTAGCCTACACTCGGAGGTTCCCTTCTAACATCTTCCTCTTTTTGCAGAATCTGTACAAGGTTACATGGCAAATGCCATACAATTTTGCCACAGATTTTACAAACTTTCCCTGCTCTTTTACATTATCTGATGCTCTCTTCAAAATGCTGAGAGACACCCCTCAGTTTGTCTTTCTCCTCCAAGACTTAGGCATACTGAAATTCAAAGAAAACATATAAATACAACAAAAAATTTGCTTGGGGTAGGTTGGAACATATTTAATTGATGTTACAACGAACCAAGAGTCTTGTAGCCATGAACTAGCTCACCTTACAGCTAACAGCTAAAACATTAGCACTAACAACTTGCATGAAAAATATCTACACAGACACACAATAAACATAATTTAACTTTGATGAGTTTGACTACAAAGCAGGCATTGCCATCACAAAAATAAATGAAGTAAAAAAGTAACTTTCTTACCTCAAAATTAGTTTTTCCCCTCTAAAATCTGCTGTGACTGCCACAGGACTCTACATCCTCACATGTGGAATAAGGACTAAACTGAGCATGTGTGAAGTGAATCAGGCGATTTGTAACTTGTTCCTGATTGGAGAAATTGGAAGTGTTACAACTGACCCGTGTTACAACCATCCCCGGTCTCCCCTACGTTTTTCAAAAGAGCCGTACAGGCTACCACAGGAAAATAACCAATTAATACAAAGACATTGGCTAAGTAAATAGGATAAGAATGACAAACAATGTCTATAAAATCCTACATTTTTCGATTTCTGTTGAAAAGCCCCCTTGTGCTCTCTCTCTCTCTCTCTGTCTCTCTCTCACACTATCACCCAGACTCACACACATGCACCCCCACGACTTGATCAATACAACAGTTTCTATATTATCTGAAATTACTTTTAATATCAGTGGAAAGCACCCTTGCAATCTCTCTCTCCCTCTCTTTCGCTCTCACACACAGACACACACGCGAGAAACAAACAGAGCCTTCATTTCAGTGCACTCCTGTGACTCAGTGGGGTTGTAAACAGTTGTTTAGCAACGGAAAACTATACAGGAATGGCAACACTGAGAAGTATACTTAATACACACTTAAGCCCGCTATAAACTGTAGGATTTTTAAAGTCATTTAAGATTGTAAAAATCATACTGTATGATATGAACAAATTGAGACTGCACACTGTGCAACATTATGTCAGACTGTACGATACACATCATAGCCGACTGTGGTCGCAATCGTCCCGATCAGTGAACGTTAGCGTTGCGGAATAGAAGCGAAATGGCCCAGAGGAGCATTTTTTCCCTGAAAGTCAGGGCATCAGCATTTCCGTTGCTCCAATACCACTCCATCACGAGCATAACATATAAAATGAAAGATGGATTTTGTCAAAAGAGCCTATAATAAGACAGCCTGATCACAATTACGGAAATCTACAGATGTTGAGAATGAATGTGAGTGGAGGAGGTAGCCTACAGTAATTAGCTACCACAATTAAAGATTTGTGGCCTGAAAAATGAAAGATGTCTGCGTTCACATAGGAAAACAAAAAAGTTACAGTACATCTTTCTCCTCTTTTAGATAAGTAACCTTTCAAACGTTCATGTAGGCTAATAATATATCGTGCTTCCAAATTCCCTATGGATAATGCACAAACATGACATAGATTTCTTTAATTTTATCCAATTGTATCTGCTGATTCGAATTAAAACACCCCATAAATACTTACCAATATAAATTGTTTAATTAAAAAAATAAATAAAATGAAATTGGAGTGGTGTGAATCTTAACTAAAGAAGTTTCCTGACATTTAAAGTACATTTATTAAAAGTAAAATAGTAATTAAATTAAAGTTATAAAAAAATGCAATGATAAATGTAAAGAAAAAACATGTTAAGAAAATGCAATCATTTTAAGCTCTGTATTTATTTAATTCTGGGAATAATGCTTTAATATTGCTGAAGTGTTACGCTTTTCTCCATGTATTTTCTGCTTATTTATATATTAACTTTTTATATAAAAAGAAAAAGCATTGAAAGAGCTTGAGTAGAGTGATAACTGGGCACAAATGTTGCTATGGTGCAGACACGGAACAGGTTTTTTTCCAAGGAGTATACTCAGCGGGGTTTGTCTGAAAACAGTGAATTGGGGTGCAAGAGAGGTGCGGACTGTCTCATCTGGCCGTCGTAATAGCGTTCACGCTAAACAAATGCGACGCTAAATTTCGGACACTGTCAGAACTTCGTTGGAGGCTAAAGATCATTGCAAAGTCTATTAATCGGCCGTCAGTAAGCATGTCACACTAAACGTAGTAAGATTGCCAATTTTGCTCTAGGATGACAGAAATCCTTTAGGATTCCTGAAATTTGTCTCAGATGGCAGAATCGTGGCCAGAATCGTACAGTGTGCTCTGGGCTTTACGCACACACACACTACCTTGTTACTCCAATAAATGCTCAAGCCTCTGTCTTACAGCAGCGCAAACCTCTATTGCTAGTTCTAAAGTGACGTTTTCGAACTAGCAATGAAGGTTTGGGTTTTATCAAAGCAAGACACTGAATCAGTGGCAGAAGAAAGTAGTTCAACTCACAAGAGCGTTTTAGGGATGAAAACCAGAAAATGTCTAGAGAGAAAACCCTGAACGATGTCTTAAGGTGTGGTAACAGTGGTATAAGCTGAATAATTGACTCCGGCACGTTGAATTATTGAAAAATAATGCACACCTTGCATCATGGCCGCATTACCACCTTAGGGTGTGCATTATTTTTCAATATTTAAATGCAGGAATGAGTGAAAATAAAAATAATTATATTAAAAAAAACACAAAATTCTCACAGGGGAGAGAAAACAAAACATAAACTAGAAAAAGTACAATAAATAAGACCGACCGACCAGGAGCAGGAACAAGAAAAGACTGACTAATAACAAATTGATCTAACAAATACAAAAGGGAAGAGGGCACAATATATAGACAAGGCACATGAGGAACAGGTGAAGGCAATTAACATAATGAGGACTAAACAAGGTAGAGTGACAAGGGTAACGAGGAGGCGGGGACAGGGAAGTACACGGCTAACAGAAACACAGACACAGCCAATTACACATGCACAAGACAAACACACACAAACAGAAAACAGACTGAGACCGAAGGGCAGACAGAACAGGATCATGACAAATGCATTAAGAACTAACAGAACAAACAATGAACAATTGCATTTTTATAAACTAACATTAACGAACATTAGTAAATGCTGTAAAAAATATATTTTGTTCATTGTTTGTTCATAATACTTAATGCCTTAACTAATGTTAACGCATGGAAACTTTTTGCAATCTGTTGCCCCAAACTAACGAATTAGCACCTTTTTATTTATTGGTCGGCCGATATTATCTGTATATTAGCCTTTCACAGATATATCGTATTGGCGTATATGTTTTCCGATATTCGCTGATATGAAAACTTTTTTTCAGAATATATAATGCGGGAAACAATGCTTGGGGTGATTTAGAATTGGTGTCATAACGTAGTTTGTCTAGCAGAGCGCGCTCAGACTCCATTGTTTACAGAGCTGAGCTGACAGTTCTGCTGACAGTGCGGAGTTAAGCAGTGTCTTCACGGTAAGTTGTTAACTAGTTTGTGAAATACATACTGGAAAGTTAATAAACAATGACCCCATCATTTTCCCTTTTCAATATGACTACTATAATGCCCCAATTGACTGGCAGTATTAAAATAGTCAGCATTTGACTGATACTAAGCAGTACTACTGATGTTTATTTTATTTATTTATTTATTTTCTCCCCAATTTGGAATGCCCAATTCCCAAGGAATGCCCAATTCCCAATGCATCCTCGTAGTGGTATAGTGACTCGCCTCAATCCGGGTGGTGGAGGATGAATCTCAGTTGCCTCCGCGTCTGATACCATCAACCTGCGCATCTTATCACGTGGCTTGTTGAGCGTGTGACCGCGGAGACATAGCGCATGTGGAGGCTTCACGCTATCCTCCACGGCCTCCACGCACAACTCACCACGCGCCCCACCGAGAGCGAACCACATTATAGTGACCACGAGGAGGTTACTCCATGTGACTCTACCCTCCCTAGCAACCGGGCTAATTTGGTTGCTTAGGAGACCTGGCTGGATTCTAACTCGCGACTCCAGGGGTGGTAGTCAGCGTCTTTACACGCTGAGCTACCCATGCCCCACTACTGATGTTTATTTAGCTATTTATTTTATTTTTATTTATTCTTTATTTAAATGGTCAGCAACTGACTGATACTGAACATACAGTACTGATTTTTATTTAGCTATAATTTTAATTTATTCTTTATTTAAATTGTCAGCCATTGACTGATACTGAACATACAGTACTGATGTTTATTTAGCTATTTATTGTATTTTTATTTATTCTTTGTTTTCTCAGTGTTCATTTCTGGAATTTGTTGACTATGTATAATAATAATGTCAAATATTCTTTGATAAAAATATTTGATTAAGAAAGCAGCCTTCTGAGTACCTATGTATAGTCATATCGGTGCAAAATCAGTGAACAATCCACATAGAAAAGGTCTGTTTTCATTCCAGCTCAAAAATTAACTATATCGGCCACCATATTGGTAATCTGTGAATTTTCCCCCTGTAAAATTGGTATCTGTATCAGTCTCAGAAATCCCATATCGGTCGCGCTCTAGTAGCTACTAACAAGCAGATCTTCAAAAGAATTTAATATTGTATTTGTTCACTGAGTGCAGTGTTGTAAAAATACTGCAATACAGGGTAGATTACAGAGTACAGCTGTAACACTTTTTGCTACACTGAACAAATACTGACCAGAAAAAACATGGCATTTCTTTTCTCATGAGATGCCTTTATCCATCTACCAACAAAATAAATATAATAAACTGATGTACATAGTTCTTAATTTTCTCAATTAGTGAAGACAAGGAGCATATTTGCTATAACTGTCCTCATGATGGGCACCGTTGTATCACTACACTGGGACAGTTGTCCCACCTCCACACTAATACATTTTTGGTTGAAAACAAATTGACTTTGATACATTTATTCCACACATCAACACAACAACTTTTTCT
Source organism: Myxocyprinus asiaticus (assembly GCF_019703515.2). Classification (NCBI taxonomy): domain Eukaryota; kingdom Metazoa; phylum Chordata; class Actinopteri; order Cypriniformes; family Catostomidae; genus Myxocyprinus; species Myxocyprinus asiaticus. The sequence continues at coordinate 12,458,858 of NC_059354.1, read as the reverse complement.
TCCACCGTAAAAGACTTTCAGAAAGCTCTCTAGTACTACATACTTTGCAAAGGAGGAACATAGGACTATATAGGAAATGGAACATTTTAATTTTCAACTGAAAACATATTAGTGTGGATGTGGCCTCAGTACGTTCATTATGAAAGATACAGTATAATGAATTGTATGTATGTTATGTCCTAGTAAAATAACTTGTTATAGCTGTCATTTCTTTTACAGTGGCTTGTTTTTCGCATAAACATAAAGTTGAGGTACACAAAGGCAGACATTGCATTAGTAATCGTACGTTATGGAAATCCTCATTCCGGATTTTGTCACCTTAAACTCTTCCAGATCAGCACCTCTTCTTAAATGTTCATGAAGTGAGTTTTATGAGTTGATTAGATACAGACAGTAGTAATAATACTATGTCTAATAAAGCTTGAAACTGTCAACAGCTGTTTTTCTCCTAAAGTGTCAAGTCACAACTGTGATTCAGAGTTTAATATGAATCATCATTGGAAAGACGTTACTTTAACTGTATTATGGTGGCAAATTCATTCAATTTTTCTTTTACATTTTTTTTAAATTTTTTTTACATAAAGTCTATTTTTAGGCTTTTTGAAAATGAAATTTCTGTCATCATTCACTCACCCTCATGTTGTTCCAAACCCATATGACTGTTTTTTTTTGTTTTTTTTTTGTCTTCCATAGAATACAAAAAGAGATCTTTAGCACAGTGTTCCCACTAGGGATGTGCCCGAAGCCAAATGTTCTATTCGGAAAGGCACAAATAATGACTTCAAAATGAACAACGGATTCATCCGAATAATATAAAAAAAAAACATTCATTTGACTGAATATCCAAGAAGCACAAGAATAAAGCAACACTTTAAATAAAGATATCCAAAATTACAATGAATTTATGAATCTGTGCAGCCAATATTTATAAAGTGTAATGAATGGAAATGTTCACGGTGTGATTTCAGATCGGATGGGCGTGGTCTCGACTCCGTTTGTGGTCTCTGTTAATCGTGCGCATCTGGAGCTTATCAAGTGTAACATTAAGATATGACATCATATAAACTTTCCACTTCTTGAAATGTCTTTGTTAATGTATCACACAATTCACACGTGATTCCCATGTATTTATTTATAGCCTAAACCTGAGCGCGGTGTTAAATTCCTGACCTGAAGTGATGATTTCACGTCGGAGCTTGTCTGTCTTTTAAAGTTGACCACATTTATATTCACATCAGCGATTAAGGTTTAAAACTTTATTCTGAAAAAGTTAAAATGTTCCATAAAGGTTTAAATGTTCCATATAGTATTCATCTGTTCGGAATATTGTTCGTGGCTTATGTAAAACAAAGAAACTGAAACATGCTCCATCTTTTTTCCTTCTTCTTCTTCCTCTTCTTTAAACTGTGTTAAATTTGAGAATGTTAATGTAACGTAAGCTGGAACTGCTGACAATGATGATGATGACGTGAAGATGAAGAACCCAAGTGCAGTTTATTTACAGACCGTGAAGTCCACTAACCCAAACTACAAACATGAAGCAATCATAACATGAAACTTGACTATGACCAGACTAGAATTGACTTGACTTGGCTTGACTTGACCATGGCTTGACAAACACATATGATCACATTCAATACTCGACAAATAGACAATGCAAACATGAGGGCTTAAATACAAGACATGGGAGAACATAAACCAATGAACAAACAGAACTGATAACAAGATAATTAAACAATAAACCAATGAAAACATGACACATGAACATGGAGGAAAACAGAAATCACATGACTAGGGTAACAGGAACACATGACATGAAACAGGAACTAGAATTTCAAAATAAAAGACATGAATCAACAGAATACACCTGACATATCCCCCCCACTAAGGGGTGGCTCCTGACACCCCAACACATAAATAAAACACGTAATACATGACATAATTCAAAGTTCTGTAGGGAGCGGGGGGGGGGGGGTGTCTTGAGGCGTGGGGCGTGGCGAGAAAGGGCGAGGGGCATGGGACCAGGGCAAAGTCCGTGGGAGGTGAAGCCATAAGAGGCTCGAGGGGCGGAGCCATGGAAGGTGGAGCCGTGAGAGGCTTGAGGGGCGAGCCTTGGAACATGGTGCCCGGAGAGTAGCCGAAGACTCGAAGGGCCAGGGTGGAGCCGATGGCAGGGAGGACCAAGGTGGAGCCGTAGGGAAGGAGGTCCCCGGTGAAGCTGACAGATCAGAGGGACAAGGCGCAGCCAGAGGATCGGAGAGCCGAAGCGGAGCCAGGTGACCGACAGACCAAGGAGGAGCCAGAAGGACGAAGGACCCCGGCACAGCCGACCGACTGAAGGACCGTAGTAGAGCCGAGGGAACACCGAGCTGAGGCAATGTCGAGGGACCGACAGGCCAAAGCGAAGTCCAGGGCTCAGAGGGTCCAGGCGGGATCGGAGGACCGAAAGTTCCCCTTACCTGCTCAGGAGAACTAAAGGTGGGTATAAGGGTGGGAACCATCTCCAGGTTCCACTGCTCAGGTGTGGCTGTGACGTGGCATGGAGCAGGCTGAGGCGTCGCTGTGACGTGGCATGGAGCAGGCTGAGGCGTCGCTGTGACGTGGCATGGAGCAGGCTGAGGCGTCGCTGTGACGTGGCATGGAGCAGGCTGAGGCGTCGCTGTGACGTGGGACTCTGGCTCGGCGGCGGCCATGTCGTGGGACTCTGGCTCGGCGGCGGCCATGTCGTGGGACTCTGGCTCGGGATCCGCCTCCCCCACAGTGAACGGGGAACTGATGAATCGAAGGGCGAGGTCGATATATTGAGCCAGGCTGAGGGAACTGCGATCGCCAGGCATCAAAAAAGAAATGGACTCATTTAGTCCAAATCTAAAACAACCCTTAAGGGCAACCTCATTAAAGTCTACCTGGCTGGCTAAACCGCAGAAGTCCTCAACATAGTCCTCCAGAGGACGATTCCCCTGACGTAAGCGCAGAAGTAAAACTGCTGGGTCTATGGGTGGTCGAGTATTCTGTAACGTAAGCTGGAACTGCTGACAATGATGACGATGACGAGGACGTGAAGATGAAGAACCCAAGTGCAGTTTATTTACAGACCGTGAAGTCCACTCACCCAAACTACAAACATGAAGCAATCATAACATGAAACTTGACTATGACCAGACCAGACTTGACTATGACTTGACTATGACTTGACTATGACTTGACTATGACTTGACTATGACTTGACTATGACTTGACTATGACTTGACTATGACTTGACTATGACTTGACTATGACTTGACTATGACTTGACTATGACTTGACAAACACATACGATCACATTCAATACTTGACAAATAGACAATGCAAACTTGAAGGCTTAAATACAAGACATGGGAGAACATAAACCAATGAACAAACAGAACTGATAACAAGATAATTAAACAATAAACCAATGAAAACATGACACATGAACATGGAGGGAAAACAGAAATCACATGACTAGGGAAACAGGAACACATGACATGAAACAGGAACTAGAATTTCAAAATAAAAGACATGAATCAACAGAATACACCTGACAGTTAAGTGTTCTTGAGATCTCGAAAGGCAATATATAAATGTAACATTATTATTATTATTATTATCATTACTATTATTATTATTATTATTTAACTAAATAATTGTGTCCTATTGCAAAAATTCCTGATAGACTTACGGGACCTTCACCTGTTTGCTGGCTATTTTATTTATTTTAATGTTTGAATTTGTATTTATTATTCACTGCAAAATGTGTGCTTGACATTTCACATTTTGCTTGACACTTCCTGCCTCCAGAATAATTTTGTTAAACATGCACAGACAAACGAAAATTCTGTTTCATGCAGATATTAATATCAGAAATACTAGGAGATACAACATATTCCACAGTTAATGTAGCCTACAAATTCAGCTTCATCTGGTAAGAAAAAAAAAAGAATTAAATTATAATTTAAATAATAATTGTATAATAATAATAATAATAATAATAATAATAATAGTTATTATTATTATTATTATTATTATTAGGCTATTATTATGAAAATGCATGTACAAGGCATATTTTATTAATAGAATATATAAATGTAAGAGTAACGCTTAAAAATTAGCTTAGACGCATTTCCGGTTTAAGCCCCGCCCAGATCTGGTTCTATCCGAATAGAGACAGATGCAGATAATTTTGTCATATTAACAAATACAGATACAGATAATTGATTCGCTGCACAACCCTAGTTCCCATTGCTATTTTCTATATAATAATGCATTCCAGGGGCTGTCAAGCTCAATATATATATATATATATATATATATATATATATATATATATATATATATATATATATATATATATACTTTTTTTTTTTTTAACCAGTTCTTTTTCAGTTCACAAAATCGGACTGAATCAGTTGGAACAGTTCGCGTCACAAGATGACACTCCAACTCAAAATGAGCCGATACCCATGAGTAATATGATCTTAGAGCTTGTGATGTCTGCTTTTGCCAACACTTCTCTGCAATAAACCACTCTGATTAGTTTGTTAATCCTTCTGAATAATCTGGACGCAACAGTTCTCAAGTAAACAGTACAATGAACTGAGTTCCGTATCTTTCAGACATGTTCGAAGAACTGATGAGTGAGCCAATGATATTATGAGCATGTGTGTACCGAGGATTTGACTGAGGGAGGCAAAATGTGTGTTTCAAATGGATTTTGCAGAACAGCAGATAGTATAACAAATAAAACATAATGGAAATATGTTTATGACTTGATTACATTACAGTTTTATCAACGTATAATTATACAATAGTTCTCGAGTAACAGAACACTGAACTGAAAGCCGTATTTTTCTGACATTTTCGAAGAACTGATAAGTTAGCTGTTGATACTATGACTAAGCGTGTACTCAAGTACTTCAATGAGAGAGCAAAATGTATGTGCTTACAACTATAGTTTTATTAAATAACATTTTTATTAAAACATGCAAAAACCTTTCAGTTGCGATTTGTACATGTATTTTACTATTGTTGTGCACAGGGGCGTAGGAACAATCTGAAAAGTGAGGGGACTTTAAATCTCATCAGCCTCTCTGCACAATATGAAAGAATTTTGTTTAAAATAATTTTTAAGAATATGTGTTTTATTTTTTGAATATGTGATATGCTTTTAAGATGTGATATCATTTGAAAGAAAGCATATCAACTGAACTTTTTAGAAACATCAGTCAAGCAATCATTTTTTTATGATTGAACTTTAATACTAAAACGTAGCAACCATGTATGAATGGAAATTTTCATATTAAACAGAAGAATTATCATATAATTTAATGACTTCTTACAAACATTGGGACAGTCAGCCAGAACCAAAGAATAAAAGCATAAAATATCCCTTAATGTCAGTGTCAAATATTATCTTACCTGAACAATTTCAGAAGCTTGTGTCACCTTACTGTCTACACTCTTGACTTTTTAAATTGAGTTATTTCTAAAAGTGAGGGGGGCACGTCCCAAATCTCCAATTTGCCACAGGAGAACATTTCTAAGCTCCACAAAGAACTTTTTACTCTCTAGTTCTTTAGAAAACCATCTATCACTACTGTTTAAAAGAACCCAGAAACCAATGTTGAGTTGGGAATTGCATACTACCCATAATACTCTTACTACTTCTGCCATATCTATCAATGGCAGAAATAAATTCTGAACTCGGCACAATGCACTGCAATTCACCACAACAATAACACTAAAGAGCCTACTGTAACCAAATAAGAACCATATAGCCAACTCAAGAATCTTATACAGCAAAATATGTGTGTGTGTTTATATATATAAATAATAAAACAGTTCTTTAAACCTACTGCATGATGCTGAAATACTTTGAAGATCCTCTGTTTTTAAGAGTGCAGTCAAATAGAGAAAGTTAAAAGACAATGTTGGAGCAAAGGGTAAGATGAATTACATAAAAAATTAAAAGAGTGATAATTAATGGCTATTTATTGTTTGAGGTGTAAGTATCCATGACAGACATACCCATGTTCAAACCAGGGGTGGTTCTAGACCATTTTGACTGGGGGTGCCAGGGTGGGGCCGGGTGTGCTTGTAAGGGGGCAATTGTATTATACCTTAAATGTCCCCTGTACACATATAAAACATAATTTGCTGTTTTAATATTTGCGGACATGCAATTTTTTAAAGACAACCAAAAATGCACCGAATTTGATTAAAAATTTTCATTTTAAAATATATAAACAAACAGGCTCATAACAAATTAGTTTCAATTAGTCAATACACCTAACATTCTGGTTTTACCCACAAACTTCAAGCCATGTTGCCATGCTGTTCTTTAGAATGACTAATGCTGTATAATTTTAGGTAAAATAAATGATGATTAATATGATATTAATGATGATATCGTGCAACTGCACTCATTTGAATTCCTACAATTTTAATTTGGCTAATTCGTATGATATCATGCGACTGCACTCGTTTGAATTCCTACAACTTTCACTACAGCCAGTGACGTCGCTGGACATCACTTCCATCTAATACACAACAATTACTTGCTTCTGTCACACACAAAAGCTTCCTGTCATGTTTACACACTCTACTGATTGGTTAGGTTTAGATAAGGGATTTGGGTATGGGCATAATATTAATAAGTATGTCCTTAACGCCTCGTGCACGAAACTCACGAAAAGCTTATTTATGCTTTAGACATCTGGGAATTTGTACGTGATGAAGTCGTACGAGTTTACGCAAACAACATCATGCGAGACCATACGAAATAGCCAACTGATAAATTATGTACAAATTTTGAACAATGTTAGAGGGAAACTGCATAAACTGCAGTTTATGCATTCATTACACAAATTTATTATTATATTTAGGGGTGGGAGAAAATGATTCTGTTACAAATCGTGATTCTTCAGACAAACGATTTTTAAATCGTCTCACTGATGTAACATCGATTTTTAATTAAATGTTAAAAAATGATGTTTAGCTTAATGCTAATACAATGATTGATAGGTAAATAAAGGAGGTTATATTTGTGCTAAATTCCAAACTAACAGGTTTTGGATGTTTGGACCATTCTTCACGTTTAGTAATTTAATGCACCACTGCTACAGCCATCAAAGCACTGCTTGTTAACTGACGGATGTCACATTGTGATCAGAGCTGTGATCAATATTCCTGTTATTATGCATAATACTCAAATTTATTAGTGAGGTGTTGTGGAGATTATTTTCCAGGATTGACACTGCTTTAATACATAGTTTAGCAGTAAGGCTTATCAAAGTGTTGGATGCCGTGAACCCCCAATATTTATTATCTGTGCACTTCTGAAATGTCATGTGACTTCAAGCGCTCCTGTTGCATGGAGCACATCATCTGTATCCGGGATGAACAAAAGTGGTTTTATTTATCTATTTTATTAGAGCTTTTTGTGGTTCTTACTTTTTTTACTTTAATGGTTTTGTGGGATAAGAGGTTTCTAGTTTCATTGTTGAATATCCGTTAGTTACCCTATTAAATGGCTGTTCTTAGCGTCTATATCTCTAACACATCTGACTGGGTAACATGGAAATAATGTAGCCTTATACATGGGTTCCTTAACACTGATTAGTCAACTAATAGCTCAGACAATGCACCAACTAGTGGATTAGTAGTTTTATATTGGTAGTTTTGCACATCCCAACCATTTACCTGCAAATTCTCTATTACAGTGTGCAACAAATGTAATTTCAGACACAACTGTTCTTCAAAACACATTTCTTTCTGAGAAAAAGAGTACAAGTCTGTAAGTATATGAAAACATCAAATCACAATACTTACAGAATCGCAGTACTTTAAAAATCGCAAGAGATATCGAATCAGCAAGCAAATATCGTTGTAACATCGAATCGGAGGTCTGTGGACATTCTCAGCCCTCATTTTATTAGCACCTCCTCTGAACCATTAAGCTCCCCCTTAGCACCTCCAACAAAAAAATCCTGGAGCCGCCACTGCCTGATAGATACACATACAAAAAATATTTGATTATGAATGCTTCCTAAATAAGAGCCATCTCTAATGAGTTGAGCTCAGGTGCATTCAATAAATAAGGCAGAAAATCAGATCCAGGTCAGGATTCATGATAATAACGTGGGAACTTAACTTTGACTTACATTTACACAGCCGTATAATCAACATTAAGTAGAACTGAAACTGGAGCTGGCAGATCAAAAGATGCTAAACTTATGCTGAACTTCTACTTTATCTCCAGATGTTTTTGGCTCATTATTCATTTGATTTGACATTCGGTTTCTCCTACCCGTGCTCTCTAGAGCCAACAGTTTTACAACATCATTAGCACAGTTATGTTAAAGAATATATGACTATATCATACAGGCATAAAATATTGAACTCAAACGGTCAACGCTTGTTGTAGCTGGAGAATTATGCCTATAATTGCTCCAATGGGTGGGGGCAGAGTGGCCATAGGGAGAACCATGACCTTTCCTGGTGGGCCAGTTACGAAACAGGCCGAATGGGGCTCAACAACTTTTGGGTAACTCCAAGTCTCTAAATTCTTGCTTTTTGCTATTTCTAAGTTTATACAGGTGCCCTGGCAGAGTAACCACAAGTGCAGTCCATCACATTTTAAGCATACTAAGCATACTAAAAGTAAACCAAAACATGCTTGTGTTATCTATCTTTAAAAGGAATGCAACTTGATTGGCATCCAAAGACATGCATACATTCTTAAGTATGGCTTCAGTGTCCAAATGTTTAGGGGGCTATTGTATACAGATATGAAACAGTAAGAACCATAGTTCCATGGCAGAGTTAAAAACCATTTGTTTAGCCTAATAACAACAGAAAGCTTTTAGCAGAATGCATTTTTTTTTTTCTGTTTTAACAACAGAACCACTTTTAGTGTCTGAATCTTGTCTTCATGCAGAAGCTCATGATTACAGAAGTTTGTGCAAGAGTTCATCTCACAGAGAGATGCAACACCTTTCCTTTTTGGTTCATGTGTAAAGTCATATTTAGCTAAGTGGTTCATTATGATTTTGCTTAGTTTTTCACGTCAGTTACTCCAGGAGTGCAAGTGAAGTGCCAAGGTGTCAACGTTTACACTAAGTAAAATATACCTGTAGTACTGTTTTTGCAGTATCTTCAAATGAATCTGATTCATGGTGCATGTTTAATCCTGTAGGTACATCCATGTATGTAGCTGGCAACAACTTTTGCTAATTTTTCAAATCATGCTCCACAGAGTTAAAGGTGCACTCTGTAATATTTTAATCAGTATAAAAGTTGTACTTCTAAAGAAATGAATTTTAATTTAGAAAAATAAGTATAAAATCTTGATCACTCACATAAGAGAAAGACACCAGTGATATCAGTAACCATATAAAAGATGTTAAAACATGGAGAAGGTCCATGCAGATTTTTTGCAAGACAACATGCAAAAAAAAAAAAAAACCTTTACAGAGGTGACATTATTCAAGCTACACAAAGCTTTTCCTCGTTTCATGTAATTTTATTTAATGGCATATGACTGCTCAGTATTCTACATGGCAATACTACAATGTGAAGTATGTGTCAGGTAAAACAAAATGCATTACCTCTAGAACAGTCACTGATTAAGAGTTCCCTTTCAAGTCGGTCATTCATGATGTGCCATAGCTGATGCTATAGGGTTATCCCTGCAAGCATAATTAACCTCTGAAACTCTTTAAAATCTCGGTCAATTTAAATTAGCAGATAGCACTTTGTGCTCCGCCTCCTTGCTTCATTGGGCGGATATAATGGCGGTTTTAATGGCGGCACCTTTTACAGCGGGTGGATCAGAGTTTTCTTCTACCCACTGTGGTGCTCCGCCGATCACGGATTACTACCTTCACCAGTGGGCAGTGTATGGAATTTTTCTCCTGTGGGACAGCGGGTGGACGAGACATCTTCACCGTTTTCACCGCTTCACAGTGAATGGATTATTCTGCAGCCCATGGGCCTCAATGGAAAGTGTGCTTTGAATTATTGGATTTATTGGATTGTATTGGATTTACTGTAAGCATGCAAGTGCTACAGCCAGATTGTGTTTGAATGTGTATTTGTGTATTAGACTTGCCACGATATCATAATTTTCACACCGGTGCGGTGTTCACATTAAAACCGACTAACACCAGTATTACCGCTGGTTGGACGCTAGGTGGTACTGTGGGGTCATTTTCATTAAGCAAATTTTTAACAGTTGTGAAGGGCAACATCTCTTTGGCAACGAATCTACTTCATCCGTGCATTCTCTCCATCATGGGCTATTATATGGTGTAATTCGTTGTCCAGGCAAATACATCACTTATTGTGGTTGTTGCGGGTATAATGTTGGTATTTTATTACGTTTCATCCCAGGACCCAGTTTAGCTGCTTTGGAATGGTAATGAATTTGAATGTGTGGGAATAAATTTGTTTTGTTCCCTCATAGGGCTGGGCAATGTGCAAGAAATATGTTCACAATATTTTTCACAATATATTAAAATTAAATTTATTTATTTAAAAAACTAAAAACTTAAACCAAAGACATTTCTAAATTCAAACTGCACTTCAAACAAAACGAAAAGGCAATTAAAATAAAGAAGTGATAAAAAATAAATCATATTTAACCACTTACCGTCAGGCAAATTACTAATACACATTAAGATCTAAAACCAATTATAAATGTAAACATAATAATTATAATGATGATAATAATCACTGAAATATAAATCATGGTTCGAGGTGAACATGTTTTTGTATTATTTTATGATTTAATCACAGATGTATAGGCTGTATATTAAGTGACCCTGCAGAGTTGCACTCACAACGAACTGCTCTGTGGAAATAAAGCGAAATGAACTCAAAGCACCTCCTGAACTCGCCGAGTTTGATTGTGTTTTTGGTGGGTGCATAAAAATTCAAAGCTCTTTGCTCTCAGGTCATTTTAGTTCTGAAACCTGAAGCCAGTTCCCACTCCTCTCTCCTCCCGCCATACTCCTTCTGCAGCTCCCGAAGGACTGCACGAGGGAGGTGCGTGAGGACAGGATATAGAGCACTTAGACATTGAGGATGTTTCGTCACCGACTCACGCCGTGTGTTTCTCTTTTCCATGTGAAGCAGCTTTGCCTGCCCAATACGGCCGTGATGATCTGCATACGGCGTGCATGGTGCGATCACGTTCACTGGAGCTGATGCTGTCCCACTCTCTTCCCTATATCTAGCGAGGACGAGATACAGAGCGCAGATAATTTGAGGGTGGTTTTCACTGGCTTGAGCCTGCGTCCCTCCTCTTCTCCATCTCAAGCGGCCTCGCCTGTTCCTTGGCGATTGACAGCTTGCTCCAGCACGCTGCAATCATTCACAATGGTTTAAGTCAGGGATACTTTATCACTGGGCAACATTAGTGGACATGTACAGTATGCACTCAGATGAGACATTTACCATAATTTGATCATGACGGATGCATCGAACATGGGCTGGGGAGCCCTGTGCGACTGGGAACCCATCTTTGGTATCTGGACAGGTGCTCAAACGACCTGGCACACAAATTGTCAGGAACTATTCACTGTATTTATAGCATTAATGGCTTTCCGACTAGCCATCCAGGGGTTTCATGTTCTGATCAGAACCAACAATGCGGATGTTGTGGCCTACATAAATCGCCAAGGGGGAATTCGATCACGGCCATTGATGAATTTGGCGTTCCAGCTTCTCCTCTGGTGAGAGAAACATCTCCTATCGATACATGTGACACACGTTCCAGGTCACCTGAACCTTGCTGCAAATTTTCTCTCGAGACAGGGCATATAAAATGACAATATGTCCTCAGACAGTTCTGATGATATGGGATAGATTTGGGGAAGCCAGAACAGATCAACTGTATTTGCATCAATGGAGCAACACTTTTTTGCAACACTCTGTCACTTGTGGTTCTCCCTGACTCATGCCCTGCTGGGCCTGGATGCTCTAGCCCACAAATAGCTTTAGCCAAGTATGCATTCCCTCCCATCCACTTACTTCACCAAGTATTGTGCAAAATTCGGGAGGATGAGGATGTGGTACTGCTGGTTGCACCGGAATGGCCCAGAGTTAATAAAGCTCTTGGATGGAGGATTCCAATGAGCATGATTTGGCATCCACAACTGGAATTGTGGAAACTTCATGTGTGGCCACTGATCGGTGCCCGACTGATGCGCACGGGTTCTTGCAACCGGTGCTCAACACCATATTACAAGCCAGAGCCCCTTCAACAAGACGTTTATACACATTGAAATGGCGAGTGTTCACTGATTGGTGTTCCTCTCCAGGCAAGGACCTTGTAAAATGCACCGTACAGCCTATACTTCACTTTCTACAAGAACGTTTCAACGCGGGTCTTACACCATCTATGCTCAAAGTGTATATTGCTGCCATAGCATATGGACATACCCCAATGGGCAGTCTATCAATAGGCAGACATCCTTTGATTGTGAAATTCTTACACAGCGCGAGGCGGTTGAGACCATTTTGCCCCACCACTGTTCCGGTTTGGGACTTGTGTTAAAAGCACTCGTGGGCCCGTCGTTCGAGCCTTTGAATATATTGAGTTAATGCGTACTCTCATTAAAGACTGTGCTGCTTCTCGCTTTGGCTTTAGTAAAACGTGTCGAGGACCTTCAAGCGCTGTCTGTCTGTGCAAGGCATACAGTGCCCCACTAGAGGAATGGGCATTGTTTAATGGTTTTTCCCTTGTCTGGCTGCAGATTAGGCTTCCCCTAGCACTTTTGCTAGATTTTACAACCTGGAAGTCTCCTCTCTCTTGCTTGCTGTGAAAGAGAGCTGAACTGTTTATTCTACTGTTTATTACCAACTTGTTTATACATGGTCGTCCCACAAAACCACAGCCAGTGGTTACTTATATACATTTTTACTACCCATTTGGTTAGAGCCTAATATGTATATTCACACATTAGTGAACTGAATCATCCTGCGATGCTGCGCTATCCAAACCGGTTAGCTTTACCGTGTTGTGTATTCATCACTTTATCATTCAACTTCTCCCTTCTTATTGTGATACAAAAAGGAGACTCTGTTGGTGTCTTTTACTACCCCTTATACTGTACAATCCCAATAGCGTCAGCTATAATGCAGCATGAATGACCAACTTGAAAGGGAATGATAAGGTTACGACTATAACGACGGTTTCCTGAAAGGAGGGAATGAAATGGTGCGTAAGTTGGCCGTGCTTCTGAATCTTTGCTATAATCCTACTTGTACAAGTATCGCTTGTGCCCTTCAGTCGAATATTCTGGAGAGCTAGCGCTGTGTACCGCCATTATATACGCCCGCTGACATGCGCGAGGCAGAACACAAAGCGCTATCAGCCCGTTAAAACAGACAAGATTTTAAAGCGTTTCAGAGATTGGTTACACCTGCGGGGGATAACCCCATTGCGTCAGCTATGAGGCAGCATGCCATTCTCTCCTTTCATGGAACCATGGTAACAAACATACCTTATTGTTTATCAAACCTTATTCAATCTATCATTGCTTCTAAAAATCTAAATATGTACTAAATTATCTAAGTTGATTTGTTATTTTTTTATTAAAAATTCTCATTTATGAATTGCCCACATTACCAAAAAATATTCAAATCTCAAGAGCAATGGGAATAATTATATGGACTTGATTATAGTGGAAAAATGACACTTCTCTGATTTTCACAGACAACCCTAAATGTCAGAGGGGAATTACAGCATTTTTATTTATTCCATCAAATATTGATTTAGATTTTAGTTCAGTACTACTGAAAAAAATTTGTACATCTGTTATTTTAGTATAAAATTGGTAGAATCTCTGATTATTACAATGGTGACTTTTGGTTCAGTAAGATCATTGGCTCTTTTTGTCGTTTCACTTAACCTCTTCCTCTCACCAGAACACTCTCTTCTATAACTCTGTAAAATAATGTGTGGACAGTAAGAGAATAATCTCTTCATCACACCCCTTAAAGTGAGGTTCCTGTTATGGTGAATTTTCAAATCAGAATTCCTCATCAAGATGTTCTGGATCCGTGTCATCATTATTCTCCTGACATATGCAGGTACTGATTTCACCTCCTCCACGTTTTAATTTAAAAAATAAAAGCATGTGCCATGTGTGTATAAAACCCTCTACAGTTTGATTGGTGTAAAATATTATTCACTTTGTACAGTATTACTAGTTGTTGAGAAATATTTTTCACATACTGCATCAAACAGGATGTATATAGACCCAGCAAGTTTAGGAATACTGAACACATTTAATGTCTTGAGTAGTAAGATGAGAGGTTACTCCATACAGGCCCGGCCTCTGGGGTGGGGGGCGACACGTTTTACGGAAGGCAAAGCGAGAAGCAGCACAGTCTTTAATGAGTCATCAAAGTAGGTATGGACATATGAAACTGGTTAGAAAGACCACCTACTAAAGTTGTGGATGCATCACTTGACAGTAATGTGTCCAGCAGCGAGGTAACTGGCTGTCACAATGCAACTATTAGCAGCTCAACATGCTCTGCCTCAGAATCAGCACCATCAACAAGCGCTGCACATGCTAGCTGCCCTTATGAAGAAAATGGAGCTCCAGATGACCTCAGCTCAGATACACCATGTCAGGTCATTTTAGCAAAGTATCCAATGACATTATTTTCAGGAAAGATTCATTTTCTAGCTACTGCTTTAAGGGGAGAAATTGGCTGGTGTACTCCATAAAAGCCAATGCCCTGTTTTGCTTTGCCAGTTGAAAATTTTGCACAGGTGCGGACTCCGATCGTTTTGTTGATGACAACTTTGAGGTTAAAGAACGTCTTATATCTGTCACCACTGCAGCACATGGAGATTCTGTAACCTTGACAGAAATGATAATTGCAGAGCTTACAAAGGCCAGCCTTAACACTGACAGAATTCTCAGTCAGGTGTATGATGGGGCAGCAGTTATGTCTGGAAAACATGGCAGTGTGCAGAAACGTTTACAGGACAGGCTGGGCCAAAACATTCCTTACATATACTGTTTTAATCACAAACTATGTTCTAGTGGTTGTCCATGCCTTGTCGACTGAAAGTGCAATCCAAGGCTTTTTCAGTGTTTTTGATTTACTTTACAAGTTTTTCAGAAAGCCCTCAATAGCAGTTCATTACAAGGGCGAGAAGCTAAAACATCTTTTGGATCAGAGGTGGAAAGGCCATCTAGCCACAGTTTCAGTTTCACGAACAGAAACAAAGAAAGCAAAATGCCATAATTGCAACAAGACTTGTCATACATCTACAATACTGCATTTTACTGAAACACATAAAATACTATAATAATAATAAAAATGATTTGGAATTATCTGTGGTACAAACTGTGTGTACTATTGTCAAACTATTTTAGCATTTCGAAAGGAGCAGTTCACCAGAAAATGAAGGAATAGTTTACCCTCATGCCACTCCACATCTGCATGACTTTCTTGCTTCTGTGGAACAAAGTAGATTTTTTGATGAATATCATAGCCACTCTTGTTCATTTATGAAAGTCATTGTGACTGTGTGAGAAACAGGTTAAAATTTTAAGTCATTATTCACTGATAAGTCCAATTTGTGAATAAATCATTCGGATGGTTTTGTGAATTTGATCAACTGATTCACTGAAAAGTTGCAACTCAAAACAGAGATTCATTGACGGATGGGAAATCTTTAGTCCTCCCATGAACACGCTAAGGAGAACTATAGAGCAGATTTTCAGTGAATAATAACATTTTAGTTTGTTTCTCACATAAACACTATAACATGGCTTCAAAAGACTCACTGTGAAGAATACACTGCACAAGTCACTACTTTTAAGATATTTCTATGGTGCTTTTTTATTTTTTCATTTATTTTTTAAGCTTGACAGCCTCATCATTCACTTTCTTTATGTGGACAAAAGTTTCTTAGAATATTCTTCAAAAAATTCATCTTTGTGTTCCAAGTAATGAGGAAAGTCATATGGGTTTGTAGATTAATATGCATGGATACATTTGTGTGCAGGAGAACAAAACATTTTATTAACCACAGCAGAACAACTGCACAGGGACATGTAACCACATGCCTTACAAGAAGTGAAAGAGAAAAGAACTTGACCCCATTGACATTTGCAAAAACATTCCCTTAGTACATAACTGGCTGTATAATCAGCTACAAATTTGTCTATTGGGTTTGGAATGATATGAGGGTGGGTCAATAATGACAAAATGTAAATTTTTGGGTGAACTATTCTTTAAAGTATATAAAGCATGGCCATTAAGATTAGAATATTAGTAAATCACCCAGTTTTTATTTATTTATTTATTTTTTAGTAACCAACAGTTGGATGCAGATATTTTTGAAGTCAGGCAACAGAAGTCAGGATGAAGATGTCACAAAAAGATGTAAAACAACAACAAAAAAAAGTTAAATGCCTCCTTTTGTTAAATATCTTGTTACATTTTCACTCACTAACCTTCACACAGGTTTACAAAGGAAATTAATAGCCTCCAGTGACCATTAGTAGCTGAACCCACTGGACAGACATCTCACAGTGATATGTGTCTTTTTCAAGGTTTGAAGAATGAGGCCCTGGGATCATTACCAGAAGATCAGTAATGAATTTGCATTTATTTTATTTCCTCTCAGTTACTGATTACCTCATAATTCCATATATTATTCTGATATTCTGTTATTTTGATGAACCTTTGAGTCAAATATGATTGTCCACAATGATGTTTGAGTTAGCAAGTAATTGATGCAGAAATTAATTCAAGTGACTGAGTTTGACTTGACATTGTGACTCATTTCAACATTCAGTTGAAAACTTAAAAGTTTGTTTCAGTTCAATTTATAAACTGGCTAAACAAATCCAAAATGCAAATATTCCTTATCAACTTTTGCAAGGACTACAAATTTTAGTTTGAAACCAATTACTTGTATTTTCACCTGATGAGCAAAGTCCTTCTGAATCCTTCAGAGGGAGGAGGGATCCAGTTATTGAGATACAGTTTCATCTCTTAATATTCAATACATCAAGTATGAATACTTTATAGCTTACTTAAACTTTTTGCCTTATAAACTGCAAATTTCCACAAAACACAAAGTATTTTGAACACATGTAAGGCAAGTACAATGAGAAGCAATAAATGTGTGAAAAACTAAGTACACCCTTACTGCTTCCATAGGAATTAAGAGGCTAAGTAGTAGCCAGGTGCTGCTAATCAAATGCCCTTGATTAATTGATCATCAGCAAATGTGACCACCTCTATAAAAGCTGAAGTTTTAGCAGTTTGCTGGTCTGGAGCATTCAGGTGTGTGTTAACACAATGCCAAGGAGGAAAGACATCAGCAATGATCTTAGAGAAGCAATTGTTGCTGCCCATCAATCTGGGAAGGGTTATAAGGCCATTTCCAAACAATTTAAAGTCCATCATTCTACAGTGAGAAAGATTATTCACAAGTGGAAACATTCAAGACAGTCGCCAATCTTCCCAGGAGTGGACGTCCCAGCAAATTCACCCCAAGGTCAGACCGTGCAATGCTCAGAGAAATTGCAAAAAACCCAAGAGTTACATCGCAAACTCTTCAGGCCTCAGTGAACATGTTAAATGTTAAAGTTCATGACAGTACAATTAGAAAAAGACTGAACAAGTATGGTTTGTTTGGAAAGGTTGCCAGGAGAAAGCCTCTTCTCTCTAAAAAGAACATGGCAGCACCTCTTAGGTTTGCAAAGTTGCATCTGAACAAACCACAAGACTTCTGGAACAATGTCCTTTGGACAGACGACACCAAAGTGGAGATGTTTGGCCATAATGCACAGCACCACGTTTGGCGAAAACCAAACACAGCATATCAGCACAAACATCTCATACCAACTGTCAAGCACAGTGGTGGAGGGGTGATGATTTGGGCTTGTTTTGCTGCCACAGGACCTGGGCACCTTGCAGTCATTGAGTCGACCATGAACTCCTCTGTATATCAAAGTATTCTAGAGTCAAATGTGAAGTCATCTGTCTGACAGCTAAAGCTTGGCCGAAATTGGGTCATGCAACAGGACAATGATCCCAAGCACACCGGCAAATCTACAACAGAATGGCTGAAAAAGAAAAGAATCAAGGTGTTGCAATGGCCCAGTCAAAGTCTAGACCTCAACCCG
Source organism: Myxocyprinus asiaticus (assembly GCF_019703515.2). Classification (NCBI taxonomy): domain Eukaryota; kingdom Metazoa; phylum Chordata; class Actinopteri; order Cypriniformes; family Catostomidae; genus Myxocyprinus; species Myxocyprinus asiaticus. The sequence goes on along the minus strand of NC_059354.1, from coordinate 12,440,670 downwards.
ATTGAAATGCTGTGGTGGGACCTTAAGAGAGCTGTGCATAAACAAATGCCGGCAAACCTCAATGAACTGAAGCAATGTTGTAAAGAAAAGTGGGCCAAAATTCCTCCACAACAATGTGAGAGACTGATAAAGTCATACAGAAAACGATTACTTGAAGTTATTGCTGCTAAAGGTCATTCTACAAGCTATTGAATCATAAGGTGTACTTAGATTTCACACATGGCTTTTCCATTTTGGCTTTATTTTTGTTAAATAAATCATGACACGGTGTAATATGTCATGTGTTGTTGTTCATCTGAGGTTGTATTTACCTCATTTTAAGACCTGCTGATTAAGGACCAGATGATTTTTATTATGTCCTGATACATAAAACCATAGAATTCAATGACTGTATACAGGGTTGGGAGGGTTACTTTTGAAACGTATTCCACTACAGATTACAAAGTACATGCTGTGAAATGTCATTTGTAACGTATTCCATTAGATTACTCAAGGTCAGTAATGTATTCTAAATACTTTGGATTACTTCTTCAGCACTGGTAGATTTTTTTCACTTGTTTTGACTATACAGGTGCATCTCAATAAATTAGAATGTCGTGGAAAAGTTCATTTATTTCAGTAATTCAACTCAAATTGTGAAACTCGTGTATTAAATAAATTAAATGCACACAGACTGAAGTAGTTTAAGTCTTTGGTTCTTTTAATTGTGATGATTTTGGCTCAAATTTAACAAAAACCCACCAATTCACTATCTCAAGAAATTAGAATACATCATAAGACCAATAAAAAAACATTTTTAGTGAATTGTTGGCCTTCTGGAAAGTATGTTCATTTAATGTATATGTACTCAATACTTGGTAGGGGCTCCTTTTGCTTTAATTACTGCCTCAATTTGGCGTGGCATGGAGGTGATCAGTTTGTGGCACTGCTGAGGTGGTATGGAAGCCCAGGTTTCTTTGACAGTGGCCTTCAGCTCATCTGCATTTTTTGGTCTCTTGTTTCTCATTTTCCTCTTGACAATACCCCATAGATTCTCTATGGGGTTCAGGTCTGGTGAGTTTGCTGGCCAGTCAAGCACACCAACACCATGGTCATTTAACCAACTTTTGGTGCTTTTGGCAGTGTGGGCAGGTGCCAAATCCTGCTGGAAAATGAAATCAGCATCTTTAAAAAGCTGGTCAGCAGAAGGAAGCATGACGTGCTCCAAAATTTCTTGGTAAACGGGTGCAGTGACTTTGGTTTTCAAAAGGACCAACACCAGCAGATGACATTGCACCCCAAATCATCACAGACTGTGGAAACTTAACACTGGACTTCAAGCAACTTGGGCTATGAGCTTCTCCACCCTTCCTCCAGACTCTAGGACCTTGGTTTCCAAATGAAATACAAAACTTGCTCTCATCTGAAAAGAGGACTTTGGAACACTGGGCAACAGTCCAGTTCTTCTTCTCCTTAGCCCAGGTAAGACGCCTCTGATGTTGTCTGTGGTTCAGGAGTGGCTTAACAAGAGGAATACGACAACTGTAGCCAAATTCCTTGACATGTCTGTGTGTGGTGGCTCTTGATGCCTTGACCCCAGCCTCAGTCCATTCCTTGTGAAGTTCACCCAAATTCTTGAATCGATTTTGCTTGACAATCATAAGGCTGCGGTTCTCTTGGTTGGTTGTGCATCTTTTTCTTCCACACTTTTTCCTTCCACTCAACTTTCTGTTAACATGCTTGGATACAGCACTCTGTGAACAGCCAGCTTCTTTGGCAATGAATGTTTTTGGCTTACCCTCCTTGTGAAGAGTGTCAATGATTGACTTCTGGACAACTGTCAGATCAGCAGTCTTCCCCATGATTGTGTAGCCTAGTGAACCAAACTGAGAGACTATTTTGAAGGCTCAGGAAACCTTTGCAGGTGTTTTGAGTTGATTAGCTGATTGGCATGTCACCATATTCTAATTTTTTGAGATAGTGAATTGGTGGGTTTTTGTTAAATGTGAGCCAAAATCATCACAATTAAAAGAACCAAAGACTTAAACTACTTCAGTCTGTGTGCATTGAATTTATTTAATACACGAGTTTCACAATTTGAGTTGAATTACTGAAATAAATGAACTTTTCCACGACATTCTAATTTATTGAGATGCACCTGTAAATACTCTGCCAGTGCAGTAAGACAAAATACACATGTTAAAAATACATTCTCTGAAAAACCTAAATATCTTATGCAGTGTTGTTTCTAAAACAAGATAAATCAAATTGATCTTGTTTTAAGGATTTTTAGATATTGTTATAGGAAAACAATACAAAAATTATTAAGAATATGATTTTTACCCTAATATCAAAGGTCTTACTAGAAAAAAAGAAATTATGATCCAATGTGAATTTTCTTGATAAAAAATATGATCATGCCTGGTAACGTGCATGTAAAATGGCTAGAAATAACATTTTAGCTTAGTGTAAAGCTGACAATTTACACAAGGTTTATTTCTATTTCTTGTGCTCCAAACAAATGTACTTCTCTGTCTGTTCGTATGAATGTAACACATCAGAAGAAAGTGTTTCACCGCTGTTGAAATGCACTTTGGATCGCATCATTTATATGTATAAATGTTTTCCATCTGAAAGGACTAAATATTAAATGAAACAAATGACAATAAAATGCAAAGTAATCTCTTCAGTAATCAAAATACTTTTTGAATGTAACTGTATTCTAAATATCAATGATTTAATTGTAACTGTAGTGGAATACAGTTACTTATATTTTGTATTTTAAATATGTAATCCCGTTACATTCCGTTACTCCCCAACTCTGTGTATATATATATATATATATATATATATATATAAAATAACACTGCATAAGACTTCAAGCAAACACTGTGGTAGACAGTGACAGGAAATGGAAAATGTGCTCTGTGGTTTCACTGGTCACTGCAGACAGCAGCATAAACTGTCTCTTATTTTTATTAAATTAGAAACAAAAGTGTACATCCATTACATACAGTATAGAAGTAATGCACTGTATATGTGAGCAATGTATTTAGGTGATGTGTATTTGCATTTTCACTTTGTATCTTTAGTGTTAAGCATTGACTTTTTCCTAAGCACTGGCTTCCAAAAAAAAAAAAAAAAAAGAAAAAAAGGTGAATATAGTGAATTAATGTGGCCATATAATCAACCCAAACAATTAAAAGTAGGGATGTCCCGATACCATTATTTTGAGAATGAGTACAAGCACCGCTACTGTTTTTTTTTTTTTTTAGCTCAATATCAGCAGTTTATTTCAATTTTATCAACAAAATTGTGTTTAAATAAATTCAAATTTAATCAAATGAAAGTATAAAAATTTATTTTCAACATGAAATTGTATTATTTTTATCAAATGAAGTGATTTTATACAGAACTTCACAGCACAATCCTTAATTCAACATTGGAGTTATATTTTGTCAAATAAAGTGCTGCAAAACAGAGCATCACAGATGTGAGATATTGCTTAACTGTAACACAGTTAATATTGATTTATTATTATTATTATTATTAGTAGTAGTAGTAGTAGTATAACAGTAAATATTACATAACTATACAGTAGTGATCGATTTCTCTCATACTTTCTCATTTAAATTGAGCTTTTATTTTGGCAGAGCTTTGATTTTGAAGTGTTTCTGTGTTGTTAGACCAAGGAGCTCTGATGTAATGACGGCAGATTCCCACTTTGGAAAAGCAGGTTGCTATGTGAATCACAGTAATTATTAAACCGCAAAAGGCTACTATGTAAATAAATAAATATGTAGTCTGTTTATGACTCAAGCTAAAAAGTGAATTAGCACTCTGCCTGCTGTCATCTGCTACAGAGTATGCGATGCTCATAATAGTGTTCTCCGTGTATGAGCCAAGGATCTCTTAAAGGTATGAGCACTTTGTGTCTCTATGTCAGCACAACACCGGTGTTACAGTTCAACTGGTTTTCATATTAACTGGTGACCTCCTGTTTTACACCAGATGTGAACGACCGACTGCAGATTCGATTCTGAAAATCATGCTTCTGACACAATATTTTGCTATCCATTAAATGTAATGATCTAGCATCATTGTACAGATTAAAATAAGTGGTATTATTAGATCAAACGGCAGAAGTACGCAAGATTAAAAAAAAAATGACAGAGGTAGGAGATTCGGCCATCAATAATATGATCAGCGTGACACTATAGCTATCCATTTGAGCTACTAGACAGCACAAGGGTACAAAGTCTTCCCTTTCAGCCTGTCCCTGTCTCCTCGCGTCTTCACGAAGGTCGCAGAGGCAGCCCTTGCCCCGTTAAGGGCGATGGGCATTCGCATTCTCAACTATCTCGACGACTTGCTAATCCTAACTCACTTTCGGGACATGTTGTGCACACACAGGGACTTGGTGCTCTCACACCTCAGCCGACTAGGGCTTCAGGTCAACTGGGAAAAGAGCAAGCTCCTCCCGGTTCAGAGCATCTCTTTTCTCGGTTTGGAGCTGGACTCAGTCTCTTCGACAGCGCGCCTTACGAACAAGCGCGCCCAGTCGGTGCTGGCCAGTTTGAAGGCGTTCAAACAGAAAACAGCGGTTCCACTGAAACTTTTTCAGAGGCTCCTGGGGCATATGGCATCCTCAGCGGTAGCCACCCCGCTTGGGTTGATGCATATGAGACTGCTTCAGCACTAGCTTCAGACTCGAGTCCTGAGATGGGCATGGCGCCACAGGACACATTGGGTGGTCATCACGCTGGTCTGTCACCGTCTTTTCAGCCCTTGGACCGACCTCTCATTTCTACGGGCAGGTGTTCCCCTAGAACTGGTCACCAGGCACGTCGTGGTCACGACGGACCCCTCCAAAACGGGCTGGGGCACTGTTTGTAATGGGCACACAGCCGCCAGCCTGTGGACGGGCCCGTGACTGCATTGGCACATCAATTGCTTCGAGTTGTTGGCAATTCTGCTCGCCCTGCGGAGGTTTCGGCCGTTGATCCAGGGCAAGCACGTGTTAGTTCGGACAGACAACATGGCAATGGTAGCATATATCAACCGCCAAGGCGGTCTGCACTCTTGTTGTATGTCACAACTCGCCCGCCGTCTCCTCCTCTGGAGTCAGCAGCACTTTAAGTCGCTGCGAGCCACTCACATCCCGGGCAACCTCAACACTACAGCGGACGCGCTGTCACGGCAGGTTACCCTCAGGGGAGAGAGGAGACTCCACCCTCAGGTGGTCCAGCTGATTTGGAGTCGATTCGGACTGGCACAGGTGGACCTGTTCGCCTCCCAAGAATCCTCCCACTGCCTGCTCTGGTACGCCTTGACCGAGGCCCCCCTCGGCATAGACATGCACACACACACAGCTGGCCCCCTGGCCTGCGCAAATATGCGTTTCCCCAGTGAGCCTACTTGCACAGACCCTGTGCAAGGTCAGGGAGGACGAGGAGCAGGTCGTCCTGGTAGCACCCTACTGGCCCACCAGACATGGTTCTCAGACCTCACGCTCCTCACGACAGCTCCCCTCCCGGCGAATTCCCCTGAGGAATGACCTTCTTTCTCAGGGATGGGGCACCATCTGGCACCCATGACCAGACCTCTGGAATCTCCATGTCTGGTGGTGGTAGACACGATCACTCAGGCTAGGGCCCCCTCTGCAAGGCGCCTGTATGCCTTTAAGTGGTGTCTATTCGCTAAGTGGTGTTCTTCCCGATGGGAAGACCCCCAGAGATGCTCAGTCAGGTCAGTGCTTTCCTTCCTGCAGGAGAGGTTGGAAGGGAGGCTGTCCCCTTCCACCTTGAAGGTGTACGTTGCCGCCATAGCAGCACACCACGACGCAGTCTACGGTAAGTCCTTAGGGAAGCACGACATGATCATCAGGTTCCTAAGAGGCGCCAGGAGGCTGAATCCCTCCAGATCGCACCTCGTTCCCTCATGGGACCTCTCTGTAGTTCTTCAGGGTCTACAGAGAGCCCCCTTTGAGCCTTTGCAGTCAGCCGAGCTTAAGGCACTCTCCTTGAAGACTGCCCTCCTGACTGTGCTCACTTCCATCAAGAGGGTAGGAGACCTGCAAGCATTCTCTGTCAGCGAAACGTGCCTGGAATTCGGTCCGGGCTACTATCATGTGATCCTGAGACCCTGACCGGGCTATGTGCCCAAGGTTCCCACGACCCCTTTTAGGGACCAGGTGGTGAACCTGCAAGCGCTGCCCCAGGAGGAGGCAGACCCAGCCCTGTCGTTGCTGTGTCCGGTGCGCGCTTTATGCATCTATTTGGATCTCACACAGAGCTTTAGGATCTCTGAGCAGCTCTTTGTCTGCTTTGGTGCACAGTGGAAAGGAAGCGCTGTCTCCAAGCAGAGGATCGCCCACTGGCTCATTGATGGAATAACTATGGCATAACACGCCCAGGACATGCCGCCTCTGGTAGGGCTACGAGCCCATTCTACCAGGGGTGTAGCGGCCTCCTGGGCCCTGGCCAGGGGTGCCTCTCTAACAGACATTTGCAGAGAAGCAGGCTGGGCAACACCCAACACCTTTGCAAGGTTCTACAACCTCCAGGTGGAACCGGTTTCGTCCCAGGTAGTGGCACGCAATACAAGCGGATTAGCCCGGGATAGCCGGCCGGGTGTATCGGTTGCACATAGCGCCTTCCACCTCCTTTTGAGCTGGAGACATGTGCCATTAATTCCCAGTCGTGTTCACAAACTTTGTTCCCTGGTTGACTTCTTCCGAGCCCTGTGGCAGTCGAGTTTTTGGAGAGACTTGCTGCCAGCCCAGTACACGTGCTAACTAAGAGTCCTGTTCTGGGGTAGGTGCTCCACATGTGGCGGTTCCCTGTAAGGCTAACCCCATGTGATGTATATCTTCCGCTAATTCGTTTCCCTGTTGGCAAACTGTGTCTTCCTTGGGCAGAGCCCCTCTGCTCCAGTCTCCATGTTTGTAGTAACTCCTCCCCCGTTGGGTAGGATCTACCTTGAAGACTTTCCACATGGTCGGAAAGACCATGTGACATATTCTTCCACTTAAATATCCCCCCTCTCTTTGGGCGAGGTGTGGTCTCTGCGGTGTCTTCCCCTTGGGAGGGACACCCCCCGAGTAGACCTGGCGGCCCAGTCAGATAATCCCCCTTCTTTTTTAGGGAATGGAAAAAAAGAAGGGGAAGAGAGGCCACGACTGGGTTAGCCTGTCTCTATCTTTTGGGTAGTCGACTTGTCCCCAAAGGGCCGTTCGACACTCATAACTATGTTGGGGGAGGTTACGTGTCAACCTGGTGTGCTGGCTACGAGGCACACAGTGGTCTGCCCGCCACACACCGCCAGTTCACGTAACACAGTTCAGCCAGTTGTGGCGTTTTGTATAGGGACCCCTAGTGTCACTACATCGACACAACGTCGGGTGAGTGACAGATAGGGAACGTCATGGTTACTTGTGTAACCTCCGTTCCCTGATGGAGGGAATGAGATGTTGTGTCCCTCCTGCCACAACGCTGAACTACCCGCTGAAATGGCCGGACCTTGTCTCGGATCCTCAGCATAAAACCAGAATGAGTGGTTGCATACCAGCTCCTTTTATACCCGTATGTCCGGGGGAGTGGCATGCAAATACCACTCGCCAATTTTCATTGGCCTTTTATCAAAGACCAGAGATGTCTCAGGCTCTCAAGAGTGACCCCTAGTGTCACTACATCGACACAACATATCGTTCCCTCCATCAGGGAACAGAGGTTACACAAGTAACCATGACAATGTGCTTGCTATGGCCCATAATTCGCTACTGTATAAAATGTTATTAAATTAAAGGGATAATTCACCTAAAAAATAAGATTCAGTCATTTTTTACTCACCCCTGTGTTGTTATAACCACATTTTACTTTCTTTCTTTTTCTTAACACAAAAGGAGAAAGTGTGAAAACATTTTGTGCTCAGTGATGTCATACAATGGCAGTTTATGGTGACCACCACTTTAAGCTTCAAATGGATGCAAAAGTATAATTCAGAAGTCTAATAAATTATTCCATGAGACTCATGGTTGCTATGAAAGCATACGATGAGGTTTGGTGAGAAACAAATTGAAATCAAATGTATTATTTAGTGAAATTTTTGACCGACAGTTGCTCTCCTCTGTGCATTCATGGGACTGCACAAAAGCAACAGCTGTGCTGCCTCCCGCTTGTGAGATGGTGCATTCAAGTGACAATTCATTTTGTTTATCTAAAAACAGGTCTGCCACAGTAATAGTAACAACAGAACACAACACAGCTGCACACAAACAAGAGAACAAAACTTACTAAACATGTCTGATGAGTATGTAGTCAGAGAATAGATCCATTTCTATGCCCAACTTTATTTGTTAGAAAAAGAGTTCTCAATCAAACCGAGAGATAGACAGAGGAGGTGAGAATGTCTGTCATGTCTTCTCCATGCTGAACCGGCGAGTATTTGTGGCAGACCTCCAACTGAAGAGAGCGATAGCTCATTGAAAATTCTTGGCCAAAATCAAGTAGTTTTTAACTGGCTATTGAGATGCTGGCTTCAATATACGGTTATGAGAAAGTTTTTGGACCGGCGCCAGTTCATAGACGGGATTACCTGACACGCTGCCAAAAATAGAAAATAAGTGATCAATAGAATCCTTATTACGTATAGATGAATACCGTCACACGTCACGGCTGGTTAGGACAAAAACTCTTCTCACCAAATCTCCTCATATGCTTTCATAACAATCGTGAGTCTCATAGAATAATTATTAGACTTCTGAATTATAATTTGTGTTCTTCTGAAGCTTGAAGAGATGGTCACTATAAACTGCAATTGTATGACATCGTAGAGCACAAAATGTTTTCATTTTATTTTTCCCTTGGTGTTAAAAAAAGAAAAAGTCATATGGGGTTATAACAACACAGGGGTGAGTAAACAGTGACTGAATTTTCATTTTGAACTAAACCTTTAAGTCTTCCTTGTTCCTGGATTCCCTTCAATCAAGGTTTGCCACAGGTTTCTGAACATGTGAACTTGAGCACAACAAATTTATTTGATTTAAAAAAAATATGAAAGTGATTTTCATGTACATCAAGGTTTTGTATCAAATGGCAGCAAACATTGACAATGCTATTTTGGTATGTACAGATGAAACAGTTGATGAATGTGTAACCTGTCATGAAGGAGCACTTATTATTTTAATTAGGGCCCAAGCATTGACGATGCTAAATTGCTAACTGATTTTTGATATCGAATGGTGTTGCCATGGTGACACGATAAAGTAATGTCAAAAAATGGGAAACAGGAAGTGTATCATATCTTCTGCATGCATTGTGTGATTTACTTCAAAATTGAGCTGTATGTTTGGCCTTGCAGGCTGATCACATTGATTTGGCTATTGTGGGTCATGGTTGTAGCACCACCAACTGGCAAGGAAGGAAGTATGGCACTTTTAACAGACTTTGAAATATTCGTCTTATGTTTACCTGAATTGCTTCAAAAAATTGTAGAATAATGTCAAGACAGTGCAGATTTAAAATTCTGAAGGGTTTCTTGATAACTTAAATAGTGTTGCCATGGCAATGCATTAAATGTCATTATTCCTTTTTATGTATATTCACATGTTTTTGAGTTTTCATGGTATTTTGCACACACATCAGAGTTGTCGACCATTAGGCCTGGGAAAAAGTTAACACAGGCGTGGCTGGGGAGCTCTGTAACACAACCTTTTGACAAAAGTGATTGGGTCAGTGTCTTCTACGGTCACCAAACTTGCTACATATATTGTTCTAATCAAGCCGGACAACTTTCAAAATTACAGTCATTAGCTCCGCCCAACAGGAAGTCAGCTATTTTGGATTTAATGTGCATTTTTTTTTATTGCATGCCCTGAACTTTTAAATACTCCTCCTAGGGAATTCTCACCAAATTTGGTCAACATGATGCCAAGACATTGTAGATGCTAAGTTGCAGATGGATTTTTGATATCTCGAATAGTGTAGCCATGGCAAGGCAATAAATTTATGGGGAAAAAAGGGAAAAAAGAAGTGTCACATATCTTCTGTGTGCATTGACAGATTTAGATCAAACTTGAGTAGTATGTTTGGTCATGTTGGCTAATCACATTTATGTGGCTATTGTGGGTCACAGTCGTAGCACCACCAACTGACAACAGGAAGTGTGACATTTTCTGTGACTTTGAAATAATCCTCTTATATTAACCCTCTCAAATGCATGCGCCCACCATACTTAGTTTTCCAAGTGCCACCAGGTGGCGATGGCGCTGCCTATGCACTGCCTATGTCTTTACAATAAGATTTCATGAGCAGGTTCAAAGTTCAGTAAATGAATGTATCATGTTTTATGCTTCAACTTTTTGCCTCACTAATTCCACGGATTCAAGTGGCAGGTTGTCATCAGTTATATATTGAATTTGAAGTTTTAATTCTTTATGAATGTTCATTATTAAACATTGTTAAACATGGTAAACATTTTGCTATTTAGAGTTTTTAGATCTCTTTCACTTTTCTTAGTGAAACATTCAGCATTATCACAACATTATCACATTCAGTAGTATGCAGTGCAGCACAGTATGTGTTTGTGTTCAGTTATGAAACCACAAATAATTTGAAATCGGATGCACGTGTCCAATAGAATAACTAAGTTTACTTTTAGTAAACAACATTCAGTTTATGTTTCACTCTAAACAAACGTAGATAAACTTTTGAAAGGTTATAAGGGAATTATAACATTTATTATAAAATTATGTGTTTAATTTGATTTCTGTTTAGTTCTACTTAAAACATTGTATATTCATCATCACTACAGAATTTTTCATACAAAATCAATTAAACAAGTAATCTTAGTATGAAATTAATTATGCTGTGTTGTTTGAACTCTGACATCTCTGCCATAATATTATAAAGACATGGATGACTGTGAAAACATAAGTTGATTCCACATTATTCTGTCAATATTTTGGTGACATAAGATTTAATAAACTCATTGGCTCTCTTAACCTCTTCCCTCACTGGTACATTCTCTTCAGTACTTCTACAACACTGCAACAAACTGAGCAGAACGTTAGACAATTTATACTTCTTAACAACCCATAGACTGAGGCTCCAGTTATGGCGAATTTTCAAACAAGGATTCTTCATCTGGATCTCTGTGTCATCATTATTCTCCTGATTTACGCAGGTACTGATTTTAAATAGTTATTTCTTCGTTATTTCACTTTTTGTGATTGTAATGAGGTGGGGTATTCGCTGTTGTTTTGGACACAATGATGGCTCAGTTATTGAACGTGTTCTGTAACCCCAAAGTGAATAAAAATATATTTACAAAAATAGAAGGGGAAAAAAACTCAAAGAAATATAATTTTTGTCACAGTATTTTTACATTTCTTGGCAAAATAGCACAAGTTAGAATTCCTTCTTCAGCAAGGCAACAGACAATTTTGATGACACCACAATAGCACATCCAACTCCTAAACACTCCACCTCAGAGTGACCTTCCACCATGCTTATAAATCTGATGCTTGGAACATACCATCTCAGGTAAGTATTATCAACATTGTCCTACATAAAAGGTAAAAAAATTTCCCCACTCTTTCACAATGTAAATAATATAACCACTATATACAGGTGCATCTCAATAAATTAGAATGTCGTGGAAAAGTTCATTTATTTCAGTAATTCAACTCAAATTGTGAAACTCGTGTATTAAATAAATTCAATGCACACAGACTGAAGTAGTTTAAGTCTTTGGTTCTTTTAATTGTGATGATTTTGGCTCACATTTAACAAAAACCCACCAATTCACTATCTCAAAAAATTAGAATATGGTGACATGCCAATCAGCTAATCAACTCAAAACACCTGCAAAGGTTTCCTGAGCCTTCAAAATGGTCACTCAGTTTGGTTCACTAGGCTACACAATCATGGGGAAGACTGCTGATCTGACAGTTGTCCAGAAGACAATCATTGACACCCTTCACAAGGAGGGTAAGCCACAAACATTCATTGCCAAAGAAGCTGGCTGTTCACAGAGTGCTGTATCCAAGCATGTTAACAGAAAGTTGAGTGGAAGGAAAAAGTGTGGAAGAAAAAGATGCACAACCAACCGAGAGAACCGCAGCCTTATGAGGATTGTCAAGCAAAATCGATTCAAGAATTTGGGTGAACTTCACAAGGAATGGACTGAGGCTGGGGTCAAGGCATCAAGAGCCACCACACACAGACGTGTCAAGGAATTTGGCTACAGTTGTCGTATTCCTCTTGTTAAGCCACTCCTGAACCACAGACAACGTCAGAGGCGTCTTACCTGGGCTAAGGAGAAGAAGAACTGGACTGTTGCCCAGTGTTCCAAAGTCCTCTTTTCAGATGAGAGCAAGTTCTGTATTTCATTTGGAAACCAAGGTCCTAGAGTCTGGAGGAAGGGTGGAGAAGCTCATAGCCCAAGTTGCTTGAAGTCCAGTGTTAAGTTTCCACAGTCTGTGATGATTTGGGGTGCAATGTCATCTGCTGGTGTTGGTCCATTGTGTTCTTTGAAAACCAAAGTCACTGCACCCGTTTACCAAGAAATTTTGGAGCACGTCATGCTTCCTTCTGCTGACCAGCTTTTTAAAGATGCTGATTTCATTTTCCAGCAGGATTTGGCACCTGCCCACACTGCCAAAAGCACCAAAAGTTGGTTAAATGACCATGGTGTTGGTGTGCTTGACTGGCCAGCAAACTCACCAGACCTGAACCCCATAGAGAATCTATGGGGTATTGTCAAGAGGACAATGAGAAACAAGAGATCAAAAAATGCAGATGAGCTGAAGGCCACTGTCAAAGAAACCTGGGCTTCCATACCACCTCAGCAGTGCCACAAACTGATCACCTCCATGCCACGCCGAATTGAGGCAGTAATTAACGCAAAAGGAGCCCCTACCAAGTATTGAGTACATATACAGTAAATGAACATACTTTCCAGAAGGCCAACAATTCACTAAAAATGTTTTTTTTATTGGTCTTATGATGTATTCTAATTTTTTGAGATAGTGAATTGGTGGGTTTTTGTTAAATGTGAGCAAAAATCATCACAATTAAAAGAACCAAAGACTTAAACTACTTCAGTCTGTGTGCATTGAATTTATTTAATACACGAGTTTCACAATTTGAGTTGAATTACTGAAATAAATGAACTTTTCCACGACATTCTAATTTATTGAGATGCACCTGTACGTTTTCTAAGAAAATCATAACATTCATTAACAACCAAAACATTAGAGAAATTCCCTTTTCTCTTCCCCAAACACATAAACATTTAGGACAGTCCAGTCTCTGGAGGGATCGTGCATGTATGGCCCAGGAAAAGCTCCATATAAGGACTCGCGATTTACCTTTCACGTTTGCCCATACGTGATTGCCGTACCCCCGGAAGACTGAAGAGAGATGACTGAACATGGAAGATGCGACAACAAACAATCCATAATACAAGACAAAGGCTTAAAAAATGTACAGATAAGTAAATAAAGATATATGCAGACTTATCTGGTGTGTGTTGTGTTGTTATCATGAAGGCAAGAACGGAGGAGAAATGTAATATGTAATGGGAATGTATGCGGGTATGAATCGTATGTGTAGCAGAGACCCAAGTATGCACCTGAGGGAATGGCTAAATAACTGTGTATGTGGGTAATAAAATATAAATATTCAGTGATGGGCAGACGTTTGAGTGCTGTCCTAACCAGTGACAGGGTCCTCTGTCACATTACCTCACTCCTCTCCTAGATTGACGCAGCACGGCAATTGGGATAGGAAGTCGGCTGTGATGTTTTCCAGCTCTGTGTCGGACCTTAAACTGGTATGGCTGCAAGGAAAGGTACCAACGAGTTACTCGAGCATTGTGATCTTTCATGGTATGTATCCAGGTAAGGGCATGGTGATCTGTTTCAAGGTCGAATTCCCTTCCCAATAGATAATACCAGAGACTGTCCAGGACCCACTTGATAGCTAGACACTCTTTCTCTACTGTAGAGCATCGTGTCTCTCTGGGCAAAAGCTTATGGCTGAGGTAGAGCGTGGGTTGTTCGTAACCAGTTTCCCCTTGAGCCAGCACTGCTCCATTACCCTTGTCAGAAGCATCCACATGGACTAGAAACTTTTTTCTGAAGTCGGGACTTCTCAGCACTGGAGATGAGCACTGATGTTGTTTTAGTTGTGCAAATGCTTTCTCACAGTTCTCCGTCCACTTCACTGGATTTTTAACAGCTTTGGTGGTCAAGTCAGTGAGTGGCGCTGCTATTGTTGAGAACTGGGGTGTAAATGGTCTGTGCCATCCAACTAATCCTAGGAATGTGTGTACCTCCTTCCTGGTGCGGGGTCTGGGAAAGTTCTGAATAGCCTCCACTTTGTCCACTTGCGGTCTCACCTCACAGTTTCCTTGCTGAAACCCTAGGTAATGTGCCTCATTCCTCACCCATTCACATTTTGACTCATTCAGCGTCATGCCAGACTCACAGATCTTGTTCAATACCTGACGAAGGTGCTGAAGGTGCCCATTCCAGGTATCACTGTATATTACCACATCGTCCATATAGGCAGCACAGCAATTTTCACAACCTTGCTGCACTTGGTCCATGAGACGCTGGAATGTTGCTGGGGCTCTGTGCATCACAAACGGCATGGCCGTGAATTGGAATAGGCCAATGGGTGTTCTGAAGGCAGTGTAATCCCTGGACTTCTCCTCCAATGGGACTTGCCAGTAACCCTTGCACAAATCCAGTGTTGTGATGTACTTTGCTCTGCCAATCCTTTCAATCAAATTGTGACACAACATTAAGCTTTCTAAAGTCCAGACAAACTCTTAGCGATACATCTTTCTTTGGAACCAAGACGATCGGACTACTCCAGGCATTGGTCGATGGTTCAATGACTCCCATGACTTGCATCATAAGGATCTCCCTCTTCATCAGTATGACTAGGCTCTCTGGTACATGATATGATCTCTGCCGAATAGGAGTAGTGTCAGTCAGGTGAATGATGTGCTCCACCACACTAGTTCTCCCTGGCTCTGCTCTGAATATTTCAGGTAATTCAGCGAAGATCTCTTGAATCTCTTCCCTTTGATTACCCTTCAGATGCTCCAAACTCACCAGAGACTGAGGTCGTTCAACAGCCACATCATCCACCTCGTCATCACCATCCTCAACCTCAGGGATCACACGGCATGCTATGTAGGCCTTCTCCCCTTCTGGTTTCCTCTCTCGCCATTCTTTGATGAGGTTGGTGTGGTATATTTGGCTTTCTTTACCCTTGTCTGGGTGATGAACTTCATATGTTACAGGCCCCATCTTCCTAATGATAGTGTAGGGTCCCTTCCATTTGGCCAGCAACTTGCTTGTTGATGTAGGCAACAACAGCAACACCTTTTTTCCAGGCTGGTATTCTCGGTGTCTTGCATATTGGTCATACCACAGCTTCTGGGCTTTCTCCAAATTCTCACATGCTTGCTCTCGGTATGTCTCCAGACAGTCTGGCATCTGTAAGACATACTGGACGATGCCATGCTTGCCTCCAGATGACGATGTTGGCATCTCCCAACTCTTCCTGAGCAAGTCCAGTGGTCCTTGCATCGGCCAGCCATAAACCAACTCAAAAAGCAAAAACCCTGTAGACGCTTGAGGCACTTCTCTGAAGGTATCGAGTAATAATGGCAGCCATTTGTCCCAGTCCTTACCAGTGTCACTGACGAACTTTCTCAACATATTCTTGAGAGTCTGGTTGAACCTTTCAACAAGTCCATCTGTCTGTGGAAGATATTGGCTTGTTTGAATGGCGGTGGTGCCTAGCTGTCGGTGAAGTAGTTTCATGAGTTGTGAAGTGAAGTTTGTGCCCTGGTCGGTGATGATTTCATCTGGAATGCCGACTCTGGAAAAGAGTTGCACAAGTGCGCTGATTACCTTTGCAGTGGGTGAGTACTGGGTGGTGTAATCACAGATTACCAGGATGTATTGGTTCCCATCACTGCTTTTCCCCAGTGGTCCAACTACATCCATGACAATCCTTCTGAATGGTGAGGAGATCACTGACAACAGAAACAGCGGAGCTCTTGCCAACCTGCGAACAGCACTCGTTTTCTGGCAAACTGAGCACGTGGAGCAATGTGTGCATACGTCAGTGCACATGGAGGGCCAAAATAAATGGGAACTGATTCTAAGATATGTTTTCTGATGAGTAAGATGTCCTGACCAAGGTATGGTGATGTAAGATGAGTGGTCTGCAACAGTTAGGCACAACAAGATGTTTGACATCATCACAGATAACACACAATACACCATGCTCAATAACATACATTTCAGTCCCACTGGTCATGGCTTTGTCTTTCATCTGACAAGCCTTGTCAAACAATGGTTTCAGTGTGTCATCAGCTGCCTGTAATTGAGTAATATTATCAGGGACATTTTCAACAAGTCACTCAACACAGGCATATCCCACCCCAAAACCATCTCCGCAGACAAGCCTTCAACCACCCCCACATTCATCAAATACAACTGTTCATCATCATTAACAGTAACCTCTGCAGTAGGATTCGCTCTTTTGTCTCCATGAACACATTGTATGGCAGTGGTTCGAGAATAGCCAGTCAGGTTTTGAGGTACATGACACTGCTTAATGAGGGACATTGAACTCCCTGTGTCAATCAGTTACTTCAAAGTTTGTCCATTAACAGTAATGTTATAAAGATGCCCAGAAATCTCAACAATCTGATGCCCGGCCCACTTGGAACATACTATCTCAGGTAAGTGTTATCAACCTTGTCCTTCTATGTAAAAGGTACATTTTTTCCCCCACTCTTTCACAATGTATATAATATAACCACTATATACATTTTCCAAGAAAATTATAACATTCATTAACTACCAAAACAATAGAAAAATTTAATTTTCTCTCCCCCAAACACATAAACATTTAGAACAGTCCAGTCTCCGGAGGGATCGCGCATGTATGGCCCAGGAAATGCTCCATATAAGGCCTCGCGATCCACCTCTCGCGTTTGGCCATATGCGATTGCCGTACCCCTGGAAGACTGAAGACAGATGACTGAACAAGGAAGATGTGACAACGAACAATCCATAACACAAGTCAAAGGCATAACAAATGTACAGATAAGTAAATAAAGATATATGTAGACTTATCTGGTGTGTGTGTTGTGTTGTTATTATGAAGGTAAGAACAGAGGAGAAAAGTAATATGTAATGGGAATGTATGCGGGTATGAACCGTAGCTGTAGCACAGACCCAAGTGTGCACCTGAGGGAATGGCTAAATGTGTATGTGGGGAATAAAGTATGAATTGTTTTCAAAATTGTATCACCCAATGCAGACTTTGAAAAGAAATTCAGTAATTGTGATCTTTCATCAGATTATTCCAAATCCAACTCGGAGTAAAAGATTAAGCAGCACATCAACAAAACTGTTTTTGTGGGAGAAACAGTTTCACTTCACTGCAACAGAACTCTGGGTGATGAAGAAATATAGAAAATAGAAAATAACTGCATAGAAAAATAACTGCTTAATTATATTTAGTCATAGTTTATACTTAAACAGAACTATGACAAACTTCACTTCAGACAGAATGTATGCTGACCCTGCAGTTTCAAGGGAATTGAAAATATATAAAATACAAGTGTCTGATGCAGGCAATTATTCCTGTTATCCAGCAGCAATGAGATGGATATTAACAATAACAAGTAATTCCTTCTTTTTTTTTTTTTTTTTTTTTGGCTCCGTTTACTTTTCTTTGGTAAGAGCAATGATTGCTGGTTGTCTGATATCAGATTTGTTTGACTAACTGACAGACCAGAACAGAACAGACCAGAGTTATCCAAACAAATATCACTCTACATAATCAGCTCATGTTCTGGAGTCATTATGAAGTGTCTGATAATCATACTTAGCATTTGAAGTCAAAGGTGAATGGCCAATGTTTTTTGTGTATTTTCCAAGAGGTTTCAAGGATCAATAATGGGCCAGTGCTTATGCTCTAACATTCCACCAATCTTACATTTGCTGATCATATACATGTAGTTGTAAGCCTTGCACACTTAAATATTTATTTGTTTTGTGATGTTTTGAACATTGCTGTTTAATATAAATAAGGTAAATTTACATAGCTGGCTGAGAGTCAGATTTTGCACATGGCATAGGGTGCAAAACCTTTGCTGGAAAATAATGTCAGTATAGAACCTTACTGAGTTTTGTACCGTATGCCACCATTTTCCAACAAAAGTGTTTATAAAGTTAACACCTCTCAAAGTTGCCGCTATTAGGCCTATTGCAAAAACAAAGTAAAATATAGCTGCAAGCAGCAGTTATCGGGGTTCAAGCACCATAGGGCCTTTAAGCCCATGGTCTGGACTATATTAGGCATTTCTCAAACATTATGCAACAAAGACAATGCACAAATTGCATTCAAAATGTCAACTCAATTGGAAAAGCGATAATGTTGTTACATCCACTTTAAATTTTGTCATTATTATAGCGCCACCAAGTGGCCAAGCCCCATTTCTTTGTATGTTTGTCCTCAGAATGAGCATTGATCGGAACTGCACCCAAGAATTTCACACACCATTGCACTTGCGTATATGGCTGTGTGACAATAAAGTGATTTGATTTGATTTGATTTGATTTACATAAGTGTGCCAAATTTTGTGACAATATCTCATTCCGTTTAAGAGTTATAGCTATTTTAAGTAGCAGTGGCTAAGTCAACTACTTATATTTTGCATGCCGTCAACATGTAAAAACTGATTTTTTGATAATTATTCATAAATAGACTCCAGAGAATCTTGTGGGACTTGTCCTGTTGGGATTGAATGAAAAACCTAGGACTATTTAGCAAAAGTAGGTTTGTAATGTTATCTCAAATAATTAATGAACGGTTTGATGGACACCATTGATTTTCATTCCGATCGACCTTTGTTAACCTTGTCTAATAGCTGCTGAAATCTGATTGGATGATGGCGGCCATGTTTTTAAACATATGCAAATGTCCTCATAGTCATTGATGGCACATGAGACAAAGACACTGCATGTAAAGTTTGTAGTCAATCGGACCAGTGGTTCCATAGTTACAGCCATTTTCATGTTTTTCCCTGTTATAGCGCCACCAATTGGCAAAACTGCGCAGATTTGCAAAACAGTCCTCAGATAGAGCCCATACATACAGGTGCATCTCAATAAATTAGAATGTCGTGGAAAAGTTCATTTATTTCAGTAATTCAACTCAAATTGTGAAACTTGTGTATTAAATAAATTCAATGCACACAGACTGAAGTAGTTTAAGTCTTTGGTTCTTTTAATTGTGATGATTTTGGCTCACATTTAACAAAAACCCACCAATTCACTATCTCAACAAATTAGAATACATCATAAGACCAATAAAAAAAACATTTTTAGTGAATTGTTGGCCTTCTGGAAATTATGTTCATTTACTGTATATGTACTCAATACTTGGTAGGGGCTCCTTTTGCTTTAATTACTGCCTCAATTTGGCGTGGCATGGAGGTGATCAGTTTGTGGCACTGCTGAGGTGGTATGGAAGCCCAGGTTTCTTTGACAGTGGCCTTCAGCTCATCTGCATTTTTTGGTCTCTTGTTTCTCATTTTCCTCTTGACAATACCCCATAGATTCTCTATGGGGTTCAGGTCTGGTGAGTTTGCTGGCCAGTCAAGCACACCAACACCATGGTCATTTAACCAACTTTTGGTGCTTTTGGCAGTGTGGGCAGGTGCCAAATCCTGCTGGAAAATGAAATCAGCATCTTTAAAAAGCTGGTCAGCAGAAGGAAGCATGAAGTGCTCCAAAATTTCTTGGTAAACGGGTGCAGTGACTTTGGTTTTCAAAAAACACAATGGACCAACACCAGCAGATGACACTGCACCCCAAATCATCACAGACTGTGGAAACTTAACACTGGACTTCAAGCAACTTGGGCTATGAGCTTCTCCACCCTTCCTCCAGACTCTAGGACCTTGGTTTCCAATTGAAATACAAAACTTGCTCTCATCTGAAAAGAGGACTTTGGACCACTGGGCAACAGTCCAGTTCTTCTTCTCCTTAGCCCAGGTAAGATGCCTCTGTGGTTCAGGAGTGGCATAACAAGAGGAATACGACAACTGTAGCCAAATTCCTTGACACGTCTGTGTGTGGTGGCTCTTGATGCCTTGACCCCAGCCTCAGTCCATTCCTTGTGAAGTTCACCCAAATTCTTGAATCGATTTTGCTTGACAATCCTCATAAGGCTGCAGTTCTCTCGGTTGGTTGTGCATCTTTTTCTTCCACACTTTTTCCTTCCACTCAACTTTCTGTTAACATGCTTGGATACAGCACTCTGTGAACAGCCAGCTTCTTTGGCAATGAATGTTTGTGGCTTACCCTCCTTGTGAAGGGTGTCAATGATTGTCTTCTGGACAACTGTCAGATCAGCAGTCTTCCCCATGATTGTGTAGCCTAGTGAACCTGAGAGACCATTTTGAAGGCTCAGGAAACCTTTGCAGGTGTTTTGAGTTGATTAGCTGATTGGCATGTCACCATATTCTAATTTTTTGAGATAGTGAATTGGTGGGTTTTTGTTAAATGTTAGCCAAAATCATCACAATTAAAAGAACCAAAGACTTAAACTACTTCAGTTGAATTTATTTAATACACGAGTTTCACAATTTGAGTTGAATTACTGAAATAAATGAACTTTTCCACGACATTCTAATTTATTGAGATGCACCTGTATGTATGTCAAGTTTAGTAAAGATATCTCATTGCATTCAAGAGTTATAGCCATTTACGTAAAAGTGGCCACACCTACTTCCTGTGTTTTTCGCGTATCGTAGCTAAAGTGAATTGAAAGTTCAAACTTTTTTTATATAATTATTGATATTGACACTCCATAGAATCGTTTGGCATTGGTTTGATCCCGATCAGATGAACGGCCTAGGACTAGTTCGCAAAAGTAGGTTTTGCAAAAAATACAAGATGGCGGAAAAATTTTCATGGGGGAAATGAAATTGGAGACATACATTTTGTTCGTCTTGAGCTACAGATTCCATTGATATAAGACACTTGAGTCTATGACAGTAACTGTGACACTGTAAAACTATAGTGCCACCGTCTGGCAGATCGGGGTGAGACTTTGTGCCTGAGCACTTCGTGCTTGAACCCCTAATAAAAAAAAATCTGAGCAAAAACAATAGGGTTTCTAGCACTTCGTGCTTGTACCCCTAATTATAGATAACGAATTATTAATTATTTGTTATTAAAGACACAATGTTTTATGAAAAAGTATTGCAATTATCATAACACATACACTATGCATAATGCAAATCCTGTGACAATCCCTTGCTCTTCTTATATTGTTAAATATGTTGATTAGATGTTAGTACATCTCATCTTATTCATATTATCTCTAAATCTTAATTGCTGTCTTTTATAAACTGACCATCATTCTGTGTTCTCCAAATATTCTTCATCATTTTAACAGGCAACTGAGGCAGAAGGTTAACTCTGGTCTCAGTGAAACAGAAAAGGAAGATGTAAGTACTCTGTGTAGTTATATAACGCAGCATAAATATGTGTGTGTTTGTGTGTGTACTGTGTGTGTGTGTGTGTATATATATATATATATATATATATAGTATAAATGAGAACGTGTTATTGTATTTTGTGATTAAATAGTTAATTGCTTTAAAAATGTATGCTGACATACATTTGTACATGGGTGAAGTTCCTGATGAACTCTTACTTTTGAAAGACACACAGAAACAGCGTATGTAAGTCAGTTGCTCAATTTAACACCCACCTACACACATTTACCACATCATGTTTGTTCACTGTATCCTGTCTCTCTCTCGGCCTCTAATTGCAGCTGCCACTAAACTTCAACAGGTATCTTTGGAGCCACATCTTGATTAATAAAATATGAATTTTGTATTATTTATAAATTGAAAATGGTCTCATTTTTATAAATGAATTATGAGCATATATTATAAACTTCCATAGTTTATAATATAGTTTATAACATAGTCTTCCATTTGTGCAGTCAACATGTGTTTGTGTGAATAAATGTGAATCTCTTATAATTCAACAGGCCCGTTAATGCCAGCTCTCACTTACTTGATCTTTTTAATCACCAGGTCTACAGCCTTCAAAAAATCACTAAAGAAAAAGATGCTCTATCTCAGAGTGACTGATTCTTCTGTATGTGCATGTGTACTTGTCCTATAAATGCTATTTGCCTATTTAATCTTAGATTTAACAAATAAAACTGACATGAGCTTACAGTACCTAACCCTGTGATTCTAACATTTTCAGACAGAGGAATATCAGAGTTTAAAACTGTGATATGCCTTGATGTTAGATCATTCATAATTTTCACAAGTCAGGTATTTGAAAAGAACAGAAATGGTTTGATAAGGGTAAAAGAGTGAATACAAGTTTGATCAAATTAAAATAACTATTTTACTTTAGCAAATGTGAATACACAGAAATAAATCTGAACTATTACATTTTACATATTGCTGAGTGACCAAGTTACATTTATCCAGATCAAAGCTGCTTTTACAGGCCCTTAAGTCTTACTGCAGGAGGGAAATACACAAGGGGGTGCAATGCGAGCCAAGAATGCTGCAAAACAAAACAGATGATGCACATTTACAATATTGCAGCTTTATAGACAGGAAAAGTTAAGGAGAGTGTTTCAGAAACGTGTTATTAGTACAAATAATGAACAGCTATTTTGGGAGACAATTTGAGACAAAGCATTTAGCATATTTCACCTTACATGTGAACACATTTGGTTTTACTTGTCTAAGAAAAACATCAATATAAAATATATTTAAATCAATATAATACATAATTACAATTGGGAGGGCATTACATGCATGGCAACCCATAAATATACACTCACCAAGCACTTTATTAGAGACACTATGGTCCTAATAAATTGCCTGATGTGGTCTTCTGCCGTTAAAGTCCATCTGCCTCAAGGTTCGAAGTGTTGTGCATTGTGAGATGCTATTCTGCTCACTGCAGTTGTACAGAAGGGTTATCTGAGTTACCTGGTAAAAAAACAAAAAAACAAAAAGGAAACACCAAGGAGCACCGCAAAAACGCTATGGTGTGTCGAACTACTTTCTTACAACACACATTCTTACAACACACATCACGAACTACTTTCTTACAACTTACAACTTAGAAACAGCCTGAAATGCTAGCATGTGTAAGATATAGTTTCCAGGTGAAATGTCCAAAGAGGGGCACCAAAAGCACATTTTTATGTTGTTGTTGTAAATGATGTAATTTAGTCAACAGGAATGCATGTTTTATGAACCATATGCCAAAACCCAAACCCCAACCCTAAACCAACTTTTCAATTTAGTACAAATTTAATCTTAAAAGGGAAAATGGAACCTCAGAATCATGATTGTCTTTTTTTTTCTCTCTCTCCCCTTTTCTCCCCAATTTGGAATGCCCAATTCACAATGCACTCTAAGTCCTCGTGGTGGCATAGTGACTCACCTCAATCTGGGTGGTGGAGGATAAATCTCAGTTTCCTCCCCATCTGAGACTGTCAATCCATGCATCTTATCACGTGGCTTGTTGAGCACGTTACCGCAATGACGTAGCATGTGTGGAGGCCCATGCTATTCTCCGTGGCATCCACGCACAACTCACCAAGTGCCCCACCAAGAGCGAGAACCACACATTATAGCGACCACAAGGAGGTTACCCCCATGTGACGCTACCCTCCCTTGTAACCGGGCCAATTTGGTTGCTTGGGAGACCTGGCTGGAGTCACTCAGCATGCCCTGGATTCGAACTTGCGACTCCAGGGGTGGTAGTCAGCGTCAATACTTGCTGAGCTACCCAGGCTCCTAGAATCACGCTCATCATTGATCATGTGAATGGGATTACTTCCTAGTTTTAACGCAGGACGATAACCTGTGTCTCTTAATCAGTCACACTAAAGGAAAATGTACGTAAACACTATCGAACTAATGCAAAGATGTCTGGTGGGAGATAGCACTTGTCAGTAATTCGGCAGAATGGGGTCGATGTCAGGGTACTGGAACATTCGGTAGCAACCTACCACCTTCCCGTGTGATCGTATTAAAGTTACAATAGTATGCTACCACTCTGGGCTCTTCAGCTATTGCAGTATGAAGCCTTAAGGTAGAAACATACTCTACACAAATACGTGAAAGCAGATGTGAGCGCTTGGCCACCACATTGCCTATGCGCGACCCGGCTGAAAATGCGTAACATGCTTTCTTGCGTGACCATGGTGGGAACAAACCTCAGTACTCAAGGGGGTGATTGAATTACTATACCTTCAAAAGCCTGTGTCATTAAACTGGATGTAATATAATTCAGGTAAGATGCTATAAATATTTTGACTTTAACTTACTTTTCGTTTCTCCGCCATGACAATAGTTATCTTGAAAGAGAAATCTCACCATAGCTCTCGGTTCACACTAATGTGTGCTATAGCACCCCTTGCGGCAACGCTGAGAATGCAATGCGTACTTGCGTTGGATTATGATTTGCACTCATACACATTTCAGAATGCAACGATGCGTGAAATCGAGCTTGTGTTGCAAGATACGTCTGCATTTATGTAGCGTATGTTTCGGCCCTTAAAGGAATTTTCCGGGTTCAGTACAAGTTAAGCTCAATCGACAGCATTTGTTACATGTTGATTACCACAAAAATTTATTTTGACTTGCCCCTCCTTTTCTTAAAAAAAGCAAAAATGGAGGTTACAGTGAGGCACTTACAGTGGAAGTGAATGTGGCCAATTTTTGGAGGGTTTAAAGGCAGAAATTTGAAGCTTATAATTTTATAAAAGCACTCACATTAATTATTCTGTTAAAACTCATGTATTATTTGAGCTTTAAAGTTGTTTAAATTGACATTTTTACAAGCTGTGTCCCAGACGACACACTATACACTATGCACTTACAAAATATACTATGAACTCAGCCATGTAGTGAATAAATTTTTGAAGTGTAGTATCTTCCCAAATAGAACACTTAATGTTTTTTACTACACAGAAGCGTTCGCCGTTTAACAGCTGACTGAAGTGACATGTCAAGTACATGTGATGTGTTTCCACTAGCTTTAGCGTGTTAGCCAAACTCAGTTCAACACATGTACCTCAAATAATGTATTGAAACAGTGTGTGGTGATGGAAAAGCATTCAACTCACATTTGTAAGGTGCTTTCTTCACTCAAATTTCGCTAGTTGCTACTTCTGTGATTTTCTGTTTTTCTCTGTGATTTACAATTGTTTTGTCAGACCAGCAGTGCAGCCAGGTATCTCCGCCCCTTCCACTATGTACTGCAAGCCGCATGCACTAGTGCACGTAGTGTCCAACATTCCACACTCCGTTTTGATGGTTCATAATTGCAATCAACCCTTGCGTCATCCAGGTACTTAAAGTACACTTCTCTTTGCTGCATTTTCAGTGTTAACATAATACTCACACTACTTACACTACAAAATGGCATAGAATATTGCAGAAGTGTGCAGTTGGAATGGACCTACAGTCATTTTAGGGTTTGTCGACATTACATCATCATGGCATCAAGTCGTAAAATTGGCAATAACTTTACACAGAGAAGGTTAGTAAGTGATATTATCAATGTAAAATCATGTTTACACGCATATTGTTTACGTCTTGTGCCTATACTTTTAAAACATTGTGTATTTTAACGTTCAAAATTGGCCCATTCACTTCCATTGTAAGTGCCTCACTGTAACCTCGATTTTTGTCGAGGCATGTCAAAATAAATTTTTGTATTAATCAACATTATGCCACAAATGCTGTAGATTGAGCTTAACTTGTATTGTTAATTTACCGGAATATTCCTTTAAAATGATCAAACAGCATAGAGACAATATTACATCAGTATGGGGAAGGTTTTCATTGAGTGTATGACTGTGCATACATTGCATTCTCATGTAAGCTAGTAAAGGAGAAAGACTCTTGTCTCTGCCCAGGATGTATTGTGAGCACCATCATTCTGCAGGGCTTTACTACTTCCTTAAACCCCCATCTTCACAACTTCTGCTTATGGTGATAACACAGATTAAATTATGTACAAATGAGGCTGGTCATATATTAAAATAAAAGCTGTATAGCTTCTAGATGACACTGTATTTCTCATGAAAAGGAGTATATGAAGACATACAGTATCTATAATAGTTACTTTAATTCACCTAATGCTACTACAATAATTATGTAGACCTAAGGATTTTTAGTTCGGTCTGCTGTGTGTTTTGTTTTAGCAAGTACAACCCTCCTAAGCACTATTGATAATTAATTTCTGAATTCTCAAAGGCTTTTCTATTTATAATATTTTTTTATAATATACTGAATATACCAATCTGTTATGTCACTTCTAGGAAGTCTTTTTGTCCTTAACTAAAGCTGCAATGGCACATCACACTTCTGCCTTGTGGTTAAGGTCTAAAATAGTTTCCATTTAACATCTTTGAGTACCACACATTGAATAGGTCACTGATGCTGTATTTTTGTTCCAAAATATCTGAATCTATTTTTGTATAAAAGCAAGTCTACCAATGGGGTCATGCCAAACGTTCATCAATTTTGTGGTGGCACAAGTGCAAACCCAATGGTTTCCAAACTTCAGTGTTGATTTCAACAGTTTTTAACCTTTTTACCTAGTGTTCCTTGCTCATTTTAAAACACACGATTTGAACAGTATGTTTATAAAATTCCTTTCAACTCTATGCAAATGCAGTTTAGACTTCAGTTACTGTTTGAGGTCATGGTTTTTGTGTACTAGCTGTGATGCTCCAGGATGGTACAGCAAATGTTTAATTGTAGTGAAGTTGAACAGTGCACTATTCATCCCAAATTTGTTAGAATCAGAAAGAGCTTTATTAACTAATTGTGCTCACTCACATGAGGAAAGTGTTTTGGTTTACAGGAACTGTGAGCACTTTCTGTATACAGTGTAGAAGAACAGACAGACAGACTGAACAGAACATAAAGATTATGTACAGGTGTGGCAGCAGTATGTTGAGTGTATAGTGTAAGAATATTTTGAACATGTGACCAAACAGATACTTTGGTACCTCTAATGTTTACGTTTCAAGTATTATGATAATTGTTGTCTAATAGCACTTTCCATTTTTTAATTTCTCTTTTCTGTCACATGACATAATTTTTAGGGTTGCCAAAAGAACTCCAGACCTTAGTGTCAGATCATTAGTTCATTAAGATCATAGTTCAGTTCTGACAAAGTTGTTTCAGTTGAACATTTTTGGTCTTAGTGAAACAGACATGAATCATCAGCCTCTTATCTCTCTGGGTTAAATCATTCAAATCAGGACTTCCAGCTTCTCTCCTCAGAGTTTTATTCTGTTCATTAATTTCAGAAACCTTGCATGTTGCATGTTACATCTGCCAGACTTAGCGACTGAATTAGACACACCCCTTATTTCTAAAACCAATCTCTACTGTGATACAATCTGTGGTGAGAGGTGGTGCAGGAGAGCAGCAGTGTTGCCACAGATGTTAAAAGCAGCGGTAGCAAAACAGCATTTTTGCACGACAAACTAACAACTGACAACTGCTTATGAATATATTATTTTGTGTGAGACTTGATTCAGCAGTTCTTTAAGACTGATCTCATTATTATTCTTGGGTATTTGTACATAACATTCACACATTCATTTGAGTATGTTTAGATAGTCAATGCAACATACAATATGAAAAAAAAAAATACAATTCTGTATGCCACTCCATAAAAAAATCACTTGCAGCACCTTTTTGGCTACATTCACACCACAGCTGAAAGTGGCCCAAATCTGATTTTTTTTTTCCACTCACGTGACACAGATCTGTTAATTGAATGATCGTGTGAACAGCCAAAAGCGCTTTGAATCTGACTTTTTCAAATTCGATCAGGGCCACTTTCATATGTGGAAATAATGAATCTACCTCAACATTCGTCATTTGCACACTTGATTTCCAGCTTATATATGCCTGTTATATTTTAAAACTTTTAAGTGTGAGTCATATCTGTCTAGTTAATGCATTCAGTTTCTTTTTAATGAAAGAAAATAAAAGTATAGGCTTCAACAGTTGAGTTCAGTGATTCATTTGGAGTGCACGTTAAATGTTCGTATGATAAGATACAGACGTAGATTTATATAACGGTGCTCTTTGCTTGTCACTCACTCAGAAAACACAGTTTCTATATTTCTAAAACTGTAGCAAAATATGAATGCAAGCCAGTCAATGGAAATCTGAAATAAATAAAGTAAACTCTCCTTACATATATGTAATGCCATTTTTCCTGCTGTCTTTCAGTTTTATGGTGTGTTTCTCTAGTAGGTAATATTACACTTGAACTTTGATGATTATTTAAATTCCACCATATGAAGGCAAATGACTACATAAAAATAAATGCATAAAAGCATAAAACTGCAAGTTACTTGGGAGAAACACTTTACATCAGTTGTGAATTGGCACTGCTCTTCTGTACAAATGAATCTCATGATTTGAGGACTTGAGTTATTTACCCGCATAGCAGGAGTCATGGTGTGTTATTGTTGATATTATGTTATTCATTTAAACATTTATAACTCAGATACACATGTAGATGTCTAGACCTGCTGGGCATTACTGCCTGCTGCACCTCTGCCAGTGCCTTTAGTTGTCCAGCTACAGGGTCATCAGCTGGGAGCCACCTTTCACAGATGTTTTGCCCCATTAATCCTGGAACATTTGCTGGTGGTAGGGCAGCGGTCAGGGATGTCTCCCTGCCACCTCCTGCTGCTGGACACCGGATCCTTTCGATTGCCTTTCGTTCTTGCTTTCCCATCAAGACATTCCTCTTTTCTCATCGAGACAACACATCCAAGGCCTCCTCTCTGTTGGAAAAAACACAAGCTATCGATCTCTGCCTAACACCCATCCAGTGCCTATCCTTAATCCAATCCTCTAACAGATTAAGTAGGAGAGTGACGTGAGAGGCGAGCCACGAGACTGTGTCAGCCGCCCCTTCATTATCTAGCTTGGCCTGGTTTCGCTCCCCAACTTAATCCCTCTCCAGAAACCCCCGCATAAGTGGGTCAGCGGAAGAAATTCCGGACAATGGAAAGTGACAAGTTGTGCATTTTTGTAACTGAAGTAAAAAAAAACATAGCCTAAGAAAGCAGTACACACACACTTGGAGACAGACACTTTTGGAATCTCAAAACTGCAGCAATGTTAAAAAATACTCATGGAGTCATGAATATTAGATGACATGTTAGAGTAACTTCACTGGAAAAACTAAACTAATAAACACATCACGATCAGTACACATGAGAAATGTTCGATTAAAGCATGACAAACAATATAAGCTTCCGTACCAGAAAACATATCCAAGCATTATAGCAGGTAAAACAGTCAACAAACAGTCAAAAACAGTTATGAATCCATAATAAGAATGATTTCATGCCACTACTTAACAGCTGTTGCACTCGCTTCCCACTTCCCCAACACTCTTGTGCTATAGCCAGACCTTTCTTAGCTGACGGACATGGCGTAAATATGCACTGGCGTACGCTGGCCGCTAAAAGTTTATGTACAGATTTTTCTGTTTCGGAAGGATATTGGTACTTTAGTTCAACAAAGTGGCATTCAACTGATCACAAACTATAGTCAGGACGTTACTGATGTAAAAAAACAGCACCATCACTATTTGAAATAAGTCATTTTTTATCAAATCTAGACAGGCCCCATTTCCAGCAGCTATCACTCCAACACCTTATCCTTGAGTAATCATGCTAAATTGCTAATTCGGTACTAGAAAATCACTTGCCATTACATCAAACACAGCTGAAAGATATTTGGTTCGTTAAATGAAGCTTAACATTGTCTTTGTTTTTGAGTTGCCACAGTATGCAATAGACTGGCATGTTTTAAGGTCAATATTAGGTAAAAAATTTAAAAAAAGAAACATCTTTCTCTAGAAACTTGTCAGTCAATCATTGTTTTGAGGAATGAAGGTTATACAATGCTTGAAATTGCCAAAAAACTGAAGATTTCATAAAGGTGTACACTACAGTCTTCAAAGACAAAGGACAACTGGCTCTAACAAGGACAGAAAGAGATGTGGAAGGCCAGATGTACAACTAAACAAGAGGATAAGTACATCAGAGTCTATACTTTGAGAAATAGACACCTCACATGTCCTCAGCTGACAGCTTCATTGAATTCTACCTGCTCAACACCAGTTTCATGTACAACAGTAAAGAGAAGATTCAGGGGTGCAGGCCTTATGAGAAGAATTGCAAAGAAAAAGCCACTTTCAAAAAGAAAAGGTTAGAGTGGGCAAAGGAACACAGACATTGAACAACAGATAATTGGAAAAGAGTGTTATGGATCTTAACCCCACTGAGCATTTGTGGGATCAGCTAGACTGTAAGGTGCATGTGAAGTGCCCGACAAGACAGCCACATCTATGGCAAGTGCTACAGGAAGCGTGGGGTGAAATGTCACCTGAGTAACTGGACAAACTGACAGCTAGAATGCCAAAGAATCTGCAAAGCTGTCTTTGCTGCACATGGAGAATTTTTTGATGAGAACACTTTGAAGTAGTTTTTTTTTTTTTTTTAAATTGTAATAGTAATTTTAATGTGTAATGTGTTTTTACTATTTAGAAAGCAGGGTGGCTGAGATGTGCATATTCTATAGGCTGTATACATACATATACAGGCATATATGACATTTCACAATTTAATATGGCAGTAAATGACATGCACCTTACAGTCTAGCTGATCCCACAAAAGCTCAATGGGGTTAAGATCCATAACACTCTTTTCCAAGTACGCCTCATTTATCAAAAAATTCAAAGCACGAGAACTTGTGGAGTTGGAAGGAAATATTAAAAGTGCCGAGGCAGAGCTCAAGTGCCGTATGTCATCTGATGGCCTCAGAGAACTGACCCGACTGAAATACAGGTATAATACTATTCTGTCGCAGAAAGTGGAGTTTTGGTTGTTCAGGGCAAGACAGTCATACTTTGAGTCAGGGGACAAAGCAGGGAAGATTTTGGCTAGATATATAAAGCAGAGAGAGTCTTTTTCTACTATTCCCTCAGTGAAATCTGCTAGTGGTGAAATTTTTACCTCAGCCATTGATATTAATAATGCTTTTAAAGAATTCTATCTTGACCTCTATAGTTACGTGTCTTCGTCTACTGATGAGGATATTAGGAACTTTGTGGAACCATTAGAACTCCCTAAACTGACGAATGAGCAAAAAAAACTCTCTTGATTCTGAGATAACCCTGGAGGAACTTGACGAGGTAATCAAGTCCCTACCTACTGGTAAGGCTCCGGGGCCAGATGGTTTTGCCGCTGAATTTTTTAGATCTTATGCTATAGAACTGGCTCCACTTTTGTTAGAAATTTATACTGAATCATTAAAGAATGGAAAGCTTCCACCAACCATGACACAAGCCCGGATCAGTCTGATTCTTAAAAAGGACAAAGATCCAAGCGAGTGTAAAAGTTACCGTCCAATTTCCCTGATCCAGCTAGATGTAAAATTCTGGCTAAAGTTTTGGCTAACCGATTAAGTAAAGTTATGACATCTCTTATACATATAGATCAGGTGGGATTTATTTGGGGCCGCAGCTCTTCTGATAACATCAGGCATCTCATCAATATCATGTGGTCAGTGGCGAATGATCAGACTTCGGTCGCTGCCATCCCACTTGACGCCGAAAAGGCGTTTGATATGGTAGAATGGGATTGTATTTGTTGGAAATGTATGGGTTAGGGAGTACATTTATTGGTTGGATCAAGTTACATTATAGACACCCTATAGCAGCGGTACAAACAAATGGATTAATTTCAGATTATTTTACTCTGGATAGGTGCACCCGTCACGGTTGCACTCTTTCCCCATTATTGTTCTGTCTTGCCCTGGAACCATTAGCAGCTGCGATAAGAAAAGATGATGATTTTCCAGGGGTGATGGCGGGAGGTGTGGCGCATAAGCTTCTGCTTTATGCAGATGATATTTTATTATTCGTCTCCGACCCCACTAGATCTATGCCTTGCCTCCACAGAATTATTAATTCCTTTTCCAAGTTCTCAGGATACAAAGTCAGTTGGTCTAAATCCGAAGCTTTGTCTCTGAAAGCGTACTGTCCAGTAACGGCCTTCCATCCAGGCGCTTTCCAGTGGCCCAAACAGGGCATTAAGTATTTGGGCTTTTTATTCCCAACAAATATAAATTTGTCTGATTTAGTCAGAGTTAATTTTGACCCTTTAATAAAATGGTTTTCGAGCGATGTAGACAGGTGGGCTTCATTACATTTATCGATGATTGGGAAGGTTAATGTTATTAAAATGAACTGTATTCCAAAATTTAACTACTTGCTACAGTCTCTCCCTGTAGATGTCCCCCTCTCTTATTTCAAGCAATTTGATAGCATAGTGAAGTCTTTCATTTGGAGTGGTAAGCGCCCCAGGCTACATTTCAATAAATTACATAGGCCGATTGACAAATGTGGGCTAGGCCTACCCAAGATTTTGTTTTATTATTATGCATTCGGTCTCAGACATTTGGCTCATTGGTCACTTCCACCTGTAAGAGCCCTTCCCTGGTTCTGCATTGAACAAGAACTCCTTGCCCCTATTTTGCCATTGCACAGCCTTTCCATCAAACTAAATAGAGAAGTTAAATCACACCCCATTATTTCACATTTACACTCAGTATGGACAAAAGTGTCCAGAGTGTTTAATTCAGATATTTATCTAAATGTTGCCTCAAGCCTATGGCTAAACCCCAAACTATGCATTAATAAGTCCCTTTTTTGTTGGTTAGAGTGGATTGCGAGGGGGGTTAATTCACTCGGTGATCTTTACGAGAGCAGTGTGATGAGATCCTTTGAAAATCTGGTTCAATATTTTGGGATCCCCAGATCTCAGTTTTTTAGATATCTTCAGTTACGCCATTTGCTCTGTACTATTTTTGGGAGTAGCATACACCCCCCTAAAGCAGCAGATACTCTAGGAGTGGTGATTTCTGCTGTTTGGAAAGGGCCATGAGGCATCAGTGTATTACTCCTTATTAATTCAGAGTCTGGGGGACGGAGTCTCAACCACTCTCAAGAGATTATGGGAGAAAGATTTAAACCTGGAATTGGAGGAGAGAGAATGGGCTAGGATTTTAAAAAACATAAAAACTGCTTCGAGAGATGCAAGGGTGCGCCTTATACAATTCAAGATTTTACATCAGTTCTATTGGACCCCCTCTAAATTGTATAGGCTTGGTCTTAAAGACACACCCACCTGCTGGCGATGCCAATCAGAGTAAGGAGACATGGCCCATGTTTTTTGGTGGTGTGCTGAGATTCAGGAATTTTGGTTGAAGGTACAGAGTGTTTTGTGTGACATGTTGGGCATTCGGATTTCGTTTTGCCCCAGACTCTGTGTTTTGGGTGATGGGGCGGTCATCGACGTAGGTGATAAATACATAAAAAATTGGATCCTCACTAGTACAATGATAGGCAGGCAGATTGTTTTAAGGGGTTGGAAGTCGGTGGGAGCACCCTCAGTTCGGGAGTGGTGTGAAGAGATGGGAAGGCTGGCAGCCTTCGAATGGTATCATGTAGAAGGCTGGGGATATGGGATTATTTTATTGGGAAATGGGGTAGATATTTGACGTTTTTGGGGGGCTCTCGCAGTGGGTCTGTGGAGAGAGGTATAGTTTAGAGTTGTATGTTTATTATAGGTGTATGTGTATGTATATGTGTATGTATGTGTGTGTGTGTGTGTGTGTGTGTGTGTGTGTGTGTGTGTATATATATATATATATATATATATATATATTTATTTGTTATTTTATTCTCTGTAAATGTGTGTATTTATGTAAGACCACTGGGATGTTTGTTTGGGGTGGGGTTCTTGATCGGGGAGGGGAAGTAGTGGGTGTTAATGTTGAATCACTGTATATATGTTTTGTTTTTCTTTGTTTTGAAAATTAATAAAAATGTTAATCACAAAAAAAGAGTATATTTCTCTAAAAGAGTATATTTCTCTAAAAGAGCGGCACACACGGAACGTCTTTTTAAAGACGCGTCTTTCTAAAGATGCTTTTCTGATTGTGTGTTATTCCTGGTTGCGCTCGTTATCTCTCGCCATCTGACGGTCACGATCACTGTCTTTCGTGTCTGGGCACTGCTCACGCGGAGACAGCGTTCGTGGATGGTCATGTTCTCACTGCGAGGATATGTCCATGGCAACGTTGTGGTCGCGGCTTGCCTTCGTAAGAAAGCAAGCCACCCCAGAGGCTCCCCGCCTCGGTCCTTTTACCCACGGGTATGAGGCCAGCGCGGCTAGCACTGGGGGCGATTTGGGGACCCCAATGGGACCACCTCCGCCGGGTATCCCCCCGCGGTCCTCCCATTCCCCAGCACGCTCGTCTGCCCCGATTGGGCTTCCGGATGAGTCCGCCGGCTCGTCTCACGGTGAGTTCGACCTCTTATTCGGAGCCCGCGAAAGTGATGAGCTCTTGAGCACAGCATCGGAGAGCGGGCTCGTCCAGTCGGAAGCCTCAGCTGGGCTCCTCCCTTCGGGGTCGATTGCCCAGTCACAGGCTGATGCAGAGATGAGGACATGCTTTCCCGGGCAGCCGCAAGTGTCGGCTAGAGTGGAACTCACTGCTCTTCCCTGAACCCTCGCGGCTCAGTGATTGGTTCCTGGGCTTGTGGTGCTGCTCAAATCCACGCCCCGCCCCCATTCCTTTCTTCCCGGAAGTGCATGAAGTGCTGACAAGGTCGCGGGAGGCACTTTTTACTGCCCGGTCCCGATCTTTCAGCTTCCCCACCCTCACTACCCTTGATGGTGGGGCGGCCAAGGGCTATTCAGCAATCCCCCGGTGGATAAAGGCGCTCGCGGTGCACCTATGCCCGCAGAGCACCGCCACCTGGCATGGGTGCCCAAAGCCCCCGTCCAAGGCCTGTAGGTTTACATCGTCTCTGACGGCCAAGGCCTACGGTGCCGCTGGACAAGCTGCCTCCGCCCTGCACGCCATGGCTCTCCTGCAAGTCCACCAAGGCACTAAAGGAACTGCACGAGGGTAGATCCACCCCGGGATTGATGCAGGAACTGCGCTCGGTGACTGACCACGCTCTCCAAGCGATGGAGGTCACGGCGCGGTCTCTCGGGCAGACGATGGCCACACTAGTGGTCCAGGAGCGCCACCTTTGGCTCAACCTTGTCGAGATGGGTGAGGCCGACAAGACACGATTCCTTGCTGTCCCCATTTCCCAGGTGGGCCTACTCGGCGACACCGTCGAGGACTTTGCCCAGCAGTTCTCCATGGTAGAGCAGTAGATGGATGCTAGCCGGCATATCCTGCCCCGGCGCGGCTCAAGATCCCGCACCCCGTCTACTCATCACCAAGGGCGTCCCCCTGCGGTGACTGCACCGGCTCCGCCGCAGCCCGCCTCTTCGGCCTGGCCCCGGCGTGCCCAGAACCTGTGAAAGGCTTTAAAGCACCCTTGAGACGGGCAACCCAGGGACGACGAAACACGCTGCTCTGGAGCTGGTAAGCAGATCTCCATCTTTTTGTTACCTTTTGCATTTAATTGCGCTGCATGCCCAAGTGGCTGCAGTACTCAAGAGCTCAGCAAGAGCGGTTTCCTTGTTCCCTGGGTCACGTATCCGGTGTGCACGGTCGTCATCACGACCACCGTCCACCACTCTATTTGGCAGGTTTGGCGCTCCAGCGGCAGTCTCCCGCCCCTGAGCGCCGAGCTGTGGCACAAATTTGCCCCGATGTGACAGTCTCCATGGGTCATGAGGACAGGCCTCTTCCTCCCCCATCCCAGGCTGTTCCAGGGGTGGTCACAAGGAGCCAGGTAAGTGCTTCGATGTCCTTAGACTCAGCACGGCCACGACGTGGGGTGGCACCTCGAGCTCCGCCCCGCCGTGAGGCCCCACCTGCTGGTACGTCCGATGACGTTGTCCCTTTGGTCCCCCTTGCGTGGAACTTGGACGCGTGCCATGCGCTTTCCAGTCTGTCGCGAGGGCTGGTCCAGACCGTCCGACTCGGCTGCACGATTCACTTTGCCGGGCGTCTGCCCAGGTGCAGCGGTTTCCACTTCACCTTGGTGAAGGACGAAAACACTGCTACCTTGCGCGGAGATCGCTACCCTCCTATGGAAGGGCGCGATAGAACCTGTCCCTCCAGCCGTGATGAAGAAGGGGTTTTTCAACACATACTTCATCGTACCGAAAAAAGGCGGTGGGTTGCGGCCAATCTTGGACCTGTGAGTTCTGAACTAGGCTTTACACAGACTCCCGTTCAAGATGCTGACGCAAAAACGCATTCTGGCGAGTGTCTGGCATCAAGATTGATTTGCGGCGGTAGACCTGAAGGATGCGTACTTCCACTTCTCGATCCTTCCTCGGCACAGACCCTTCCTGCGGTTTGCGTCCGAGAGTCAGGCGTATCAGTACAATGTCCTCCCTTTCAGCCTGTCCCTGTCTCCTTGCGTCTTTACGAAGGTCACAGAAGCTGCCCTTGCCCCATTAAGGGAGGTGGGCATTCGCATTCTCAACTATCTTGATGACTGGCTAATCCTAGCTCATTCTCGAGACATGGTCATCACGCCGGTCTGTCACCATCTTTTCAGCCCTTGGACCGACCTCTCGTTTCTGTGGGCAGGTATTCCTCTAGAACTGGTCTCCAGGCACGTCGTGGTCACGACAGACGCCTCCAAAACGGGCTGGGGCACTTTTTGCAATGGGCACACAGCCACCGGCCTCTGGGCGTGTCCGCGACTGCATTGGCACATCAACTGCCTCGAGTTGTTGGCAATTCCGCTCACCCTGTGGAGGTTTCAGCCGTTGATCCAGGGCAAGCACGTGTTAGTTCAGACAGACAACACGACAACGGTAGCATATGTCAACCGCCAAGGCGGTTTGCACTCTCAAGAATCCTCCCCACTGCCCGCTCTGGTACGCCCTGACCAAGGCCCCCCTCGGCATAGATGCGGTGGTACACAGCTGGCCACCTGGCATGCACAAATATGCATTTCCCCCAGTGAGCCTGCTTGCACAGACCCTGTGCAAGGTCAGGGAGGATGAGGAGTAGGTCATCCTGGTAGCACCCTACTGGCCCGCCCAGACGTGGTGCTCGGACCTCACGCTCCTCACGACAGCTCCCCCCGGCAAATTCCCCTGAGGAAGGACCTTCTTTCTCAGGGACGGGGCACCATCTGTCACCCGCGCCTCCATGTCTGGCCCCTGGACGGGACGCAGAACCTGCGGTGGCAGACACGTTCACTCAGGCTAGGGTCCCCTCTACGAGGCGCCTGTATGCCTTTAAGTGGCGTCTGTTCGCTAAGTGGTGTTCTTCCTGTCGGGAAGACCCCCAGAGATGTGCAGTCAGATCAGTGCTTTCCTTCCCGCAGGAGAGGTTGGAAGGGAGGCTGTCCCCTTCCACCTTGAAGGTGTACATTGCCGCCATAGCAGCACACCATGACGCAGTCGACGGTAAGTCCTTAGGGAAGCACAACCTGATCATCAGGTTCCTAAGAGGCGCCAGGAGGCTGAATCCCTCCAGACCGCGCCTCGTTCCCTCATCGGACCTCTGTAGTTCTTCAGGGTCTACAGAGAGCCCCCTTTGAGCCTTTGCAGTCAGCTGAGCTTAAGGCTCTCTCCTTGAAGACTGCCCTCCTGACTGCGCTCACTTCCATCAAGAGGGTAGGTGACCTGCAAGCGTTCTCTGTCAGCGAAACGTGCCTGGAGTTCGGTCCAGGTTACTCTCACGTGATCCTGAGACCCTGACCGGGCTATGTGCCCAAGGTTCCCACCACCCCTTTAGGGACCAGGTGGTGAACCTGCAAGCGCTGCCCCAGGAGGAGGCAGACCCAGCGCTGTCATCGCTGTGTACGGTGCACGCTTTATGCATCTATTTGGATCGCACGTAGAGCTTTAGAATCTCTGAGCAGCTCTTTGTCTGCTTTGGTGCACAGCGGAAAGGAAGCACTGTCTCCAAGCAGAGGATCGCCCACTGGCTCATTGACGCCATAACTATGGCATATGTTGCCTAGGACATGCCGCCCCCGGTAGGGCTACCAGCCCATTCTACCAGGGGTGTAGCGGCTCCCTGGGCCCTGGCCAGGGGTGCCTCTCTAACAGACATTTGCAGAGCAGCGGGCTGGGCAACACCCAACACCTGTGCAAGGTTCTACAACCTCCGGGTGGAACCGGTTTCGTCCCAGGTAGTGGCACGCAACACAAGCGGATAAGCCCGGGATAGCTGGCCGGGTGTATCGCTTGCACATAGCGCCTTCCACCTCCCTTGGAGCTGAAGATGTGCGCCATTAATTCCCAGTAGTGTTCACAAACTTTGTTCCCTGGTTGTACTTCCTCTGAGCCCTGTGGCAGTCGAGTTTTTGGAGAGATTCGCTGCCAGCCCAGTACACGTGCTAACTAAGAGCCCTGTTCTGGGGTAGATGCTCCGCATGTGGTGGTTCCCTGTAAGGCTAACCCCATGCGATATATATCTTCCGCTAGTTCGTTTTCCTGCTGGCAAACTGCGTTTTCCTTGGGCAGAACCCCTCTGCCCCAGTCTCCATGTTTGTAGTAACTCCTCCCCCATTGGGCAGGATCTACCTTGAAGGCTCTCCACATGGTTGGAAAGACCATGTGACGTATTCTTCCACTTAAATATCCCCCCCTCTCTTTGGGCGAGGTGTGGTCTCCGTGGTGTCTTCCCCTTGGGATAATCCCCCTTCTTTTTTAGGGAGTGGAAAAAGAGAAGGGGAAAAGAGGCCACGACTGGGTTAAGCCTGTCTCTATCTTTGGATAGTTGACTTGTCCCCAAAAAGTGCCGTTCGACACTCATAACCATGTTGGGGAGGTTACGTGTCGACCTGGTGTGCTGGCTATGAGGCACACAGTAGTCTGTCCACCACACACTGACAGTTCACGTAACACAGTTCAGCCAGTTGTGGCGTTTCGTATAGGGACCCCTAGTGTCACTACATCGACACAACGTTGAGTGAGTGACAGATAGGGAACATCATGGTTACTGGTGTATGGCGTATCAGGACTACGATGAAGTAAGGGCTGTAGAATCCTTTCTTCATCTCGGCTGGAGGGACGGGCTCTATTGTGCCCTTATGCAGAAGGGTAGCGATCTCCGCACGCAAGGTAGCGGCATTCTCGCCCTTCACCAAGGTGAAGCGGATGCCGCTGAACCTGGGTGGGCGCCTGGCGAATTGAATCACGTAGCCTAGTCGGACGGTCCGGGTCAGCCACCGTGATGGGTTGGAAAGTGCTAGCTACGCGTCCAAACTCCGAGCGAGGGAGACCAAGGGAATGATCACGTCGGACATACCGACGGGTGGGGCCTCACGGCGGGGCGGAGCTCAAGGTGCCACGTCGAGGGGATTCGAACCCCATGGCCATTTGGCTGAGGAGGGGGAGGAGGAGTCTCGTCCCCGTAGTCCACTGGACCCAATCCCGCGTGGGCATGTTTGTGCCACAGCTGGGCGCACAAGGGCGGGGGGACTGCCGCTGGGGCGAATACCTCCAAAGATGGGACTGTGGACGGTGGTCGTGACGACGGCCGTGCACACCGAACATGTGACCCAGGGAACAAGAAAACTGCTCTTTTGTTGAATTTTTGGGTACCGCAGCCTCTTGGACATGCGGCGAAATTAAATGAAAACGAAACAAAAGATTCTCCTCCCGGCCCTCAACCGGGGGATGAAGTGGTCTGCTCACCAGCTCCGGAGAAGCAGGTCTCTTTGCCCCTGGGTTTCCCATCTCAGGGGTGCTTCGAAGCCTTCCTCGGGTTCATGGCGGCCGGCCGTGGGACTGGGCGACCACTCCCGATGGAGGAAGCCCAGTTGAGGCCTCTGCGTCCGACTGGACGAGCCCATTCTCCGATGCTGCGCTCAATAACTCGTCTTCTTCCCGGGCTCCGAACGAGATGTCGAACTCACCCTGAGACGAGCTGGCGATCTCGTCTGAGTGCCCGAAAGGAGAAAGCGAGCATGCTGGGGAATGGGAGGTCCATGGGGGGATACCCGGCGGAGGTGGTCCCATTGAGGTCCCCAAATCGCCCCCAGTGCTAACCGGCACGGCCTCATACCTGTAGGTAGAAGGACCGAGGCGGGGAGCCGCTGGGGTGGCTTGATTTCTTACGAATGCAAGCCGTGACCGCAACGTTGCCATGGTCATGTTCTCGCACTGAAGACAAGACCCATCCACGAACTATGTCTCCGCGTGGGCAGCACCCAGACACGAAAGACAGCGATCATGGCTGTCAGGAGAGATATCGACCGCAACCAGGAATAATACACAGACAGAAAGGCATCTTTAAAAAGACGTTCCGTGTGTGCCGCTCTTTTAGAAAGAAAATATACTCTATTTTTTTTTTTTTTTTTAGAATGTACACTTAGTTGTTTCTGCCGAAGTGCCCAGGGGCGTTCTCTGTAAACCACAGATGCAGAGGATGGAGAAGCTGCTGAAATGCACCGTAAAATCCAGCAGAGACAGGTGAATGAACTCGGCGGATGAATTCAGCTCAATGAATAGAACCATTCGGCTCCGAAGAGAAAATCTGAATGAGTGGTTGCATACCAGCTCCATTTATACCCGTATGTCCTGGGGAGTGGCATGCAAATTCCACTCGCCAATTCTCAAAAAAAAGCAGAGGTGTTTGGGGCTCCCAAGAGTGACCCCTAGTGTCACTACTTCGACACAATGTTGAGTAAGTGACAGATAGGGAACTTGCTTCCTTCTGCTCTGACAATGTTCCCCAACTCTGAGGATTGTTTTTTCCAGCAGGACAATGCTCCATGCCACACAGCCAGGTCAGTCAAGGTGTGGATGGAGGACCACCGGATCAAGACCCTGTCATGGCCAGCCCAATCTCCAGACCCCTGGATAGTAATAGAAAATTATAATAAGGGATGTTAACATGAAATACTTTTGGGAAGTTGAGAAATCCCTGTGGTGTGAAATGCTATACTCCATCTAAAATTATAATTCTATATAACTATTATGCATACAACTTCTATGACCTTTATATTATGTAATCTAGAGACTATACATGAAATATTTATACTTTTAAAAATGTATTTATCAAAATGAAGGACCATTTACCATGAACCAAAAAAGGCAAAAACAAAAAAAAAAAAAAAAAAAAATGGTAAAAACCTTAAAGAAATAGTGTCCAGTATCTGGACCTAAGATATACTGTTTCCCTTATGTATTCATGTCCATTCATATACAGTGCCTTGCAAAAGTATTCAGACCCCTGACCAATTTTCTCATATTACCGAATTACAAATGGTACACTGAAATTTCATTCTGATTGATATTTTATTTTAAAACACTGAAACTCAAAATCAATTATTGTAAGGCAACATCGTTTTTTTTGTTGGGAAATATTTTTATGAAAAATAAAAAAACTGAAATATCTTGCTTGCATAAGTATTCAACCCCCACACATTAATATTTTGTCGAGCCACCTTTTGCTGCAATAACTGCTTTAAGTCTTTTGGGGTACATATGTACCAGTTTTGCACACAGTGACAAAGTGACTTTGGCCCATTCTTCTCGGCAGATCTGCTCCAGGTTGTTCAGGTTGGTTGGGTGATGCTTGTGGACTGCAATTTTCAAATAGTGCCACAGATTCTCAATAGGATTTAGATCAGGACTTTGACTGGGCCACTGTAGGACATTTATCTTTTTGTTCTTGAGCCACTCCAATGTTGCTTTGGCCTTGTGCTTGGGATCATTGTCCTGCTGAAAGGTGAATTTCCTCCCAAGCTTCAGTTTTTTAGCAGACTGAAG
The DNA here is from genome assembly GCF_019703515.2 of Myxocyprinus asiaticus. Taxonomy (NCBI): domain Eukaryota; kingdom Metazoa; phylum Chordata; class Actinopteri; order Cypriniformes; family Catostomidae; genus Myxocyprinus; species Myxocyprinus asiaticus. The sequence goes on along the minus strand of NC_059354.1, from coordinate 12,398,806 downwards.
CAGGTTCTCTTGCAGTATTTCCCTATATATTGCTCCATCCATTCTTCCTTCAATTATAACAAGATGCCCAGTCCCTGCTGATGAGAAGCATCCCCACAGCATGATGCTGCCAGCACCATACTTCAATGTAGGGAGGGTCTGTCTTAAGGCATAAGAAGTGTTAGGTTTGTGCCACACATAGCGCTTTGGGTTTTGGCCAAAAAGATCTTGGTCTCATCTGACCACAAAACCTTTGCAGCTGTGTCACTCACATGCTTTCTGGACTCCAGACGTGCTATCAGATGGTACTTTTTGAGTAACGGCTTCTTTCTTGCCACCCTCCCATACAGCCCGGCGTTATGTAGTGCTCTTGATATGGTTGACTGGTGCACCATTACTTCACTCCCAGCCACTGAACTCTATAGCTTCTTCAAAGTGATTGTTGGCCTCTCTGTGGCTTCTCTCACAAGTCTCCTTTTTGTTATAGCGCTGAGTTTTGAGGGACGGCATTTTCTTGGCAGTGCCTGGGTGGTGTGGTGCAGCTTCCCCTTCCTGATTATGATTCAACTGTGTTCACTGGGATATCCAAACATTTGGATATTATTTTTTACCCTTTCCCTAATCTATGCATTTTTATTACTTCATCTCTAACTTCTGTGGAATGCTCTTTGGTCTTCATTTTCCTTCAGATTCACAGCCTGACCAATGATCCCTTCAACAATGGGTTATTTATCCAGAAAATGTGATTGCAACTTTAATGATTCACAGGTGGATGCCTATGGTAAAGTAACTGTGTCCTCGTTAGGGCAGTTTCTGGCAGCTTCCACAGCACAGGGGTTGAATACTTATGCACGCAAGATATTTCATTTTATTTATTTATTTATTTATTTGTATTTCCCAACATAAAACCAATGTCACCTAACAATAATTGATTTTGAGTTCCAGTGTTTAAAATAAAGTAACAAACAGAATGAAATTTCAATGCACCATTTGTAATTCAGTAATATGAGATAATCAGGGTCAGGGGTCTGAATACTTTTGCAAGACACTGTATATTCAATACCCATATTGTGTATATCACAACTATAATGTATGCAATGTCAATGTATATTTCTCCTGCCATGGATATGTGTATCCTAGGTAGCTATAATGAACAATCATCTTAACCTGTTTCATACTGATCATCACGTTGCTCTCTTGAGCTCTGTGGTTCTCAGTGGTTTCCAACTCTCACTTAACCATTATGCCTTGTTCCTGTCTGCAGACTCTCTTCAGTAGGTCAGAAGCACTTTAAAATGCTGAAAGAGTTAGAGGCTGATTTCTACCTCACATATTAAACTGGAATTCTTGTTATGGAGGTTTTTCACACCAGGACTCTTCATCTGAATCTGTGTGTCATCATTACTCTACTGATCTATGCAGGTACTGTTTTAATGATGTAAAACTGTTTTTGTCATTTATTGTTTAGTTTTCTGTCATCTATAATGTGACACAAAGATCGCTGTCCGATAGGGTTGCAGACAACCGGGTTAAAACCATGATAAATGCAAATAATAAAATCTTGCATTGTTAGTAAAGCAGAACCCATAGGCATATATACTTTTAAAACTTCAACTTTTCAAAACTCGTTGCAGACTCGTTAAACGTTACAGGCTGTGCATTCAAACCAACTTCTTATAAACATTTGGTGCAATGATACAGCTAATATTAATACAATATTTTATTCCATTTGTTAGGTTGGTATATCACACTTCTGATATTGTTTATGAATTTATAAAATTGTCAAGGTTGCATATTGTTGGGCCTATGCAATTCATGGTAAAATAAATGAATTTCATTAGTTGATTCTAATGACAAATATGGTACTGTGTTGAGTCTCTACTTGAATGTAACTTCAATGTAAAATTTGGGTCCTGAAGCAAAACCAGCTGAAAACCACTGCTCTATTTGTCTGTGATGTTCTTGTGTCTGTTTGCAATGACTATGGTCATGAGCAGTTTGCATGTGTGCATTTTTGGTGCTTGATGACCGTGTTTTCATAATATTAACACCCAGTACAGTTATTGAAAAACATGCAGTGACTGTGGTCTTCTGTGTTTTTTCATCAGGTTCTTCCAAATCCACACAAGAGCAAAAGGTTATGCAGCACATCAACAAAACTGTCTCTGTGGGAGAAACAGTTACTCTTCACTGCAACAGAACTCCGAATGATGAAGATTTCACATGGAAAATGAACAACTTTATTATTTTTCGCCAGGACACATACAGTAAAAATATGATGACAAACTTCACCTCAGAGAGGATGTTTGTTGACCCAGAAGTTCCATGGGAGTTGAAAATATATAAAATACAAGTGTCTGATGCAGGCAATTATACCTGTTATCCAGCAGCAATAAGATGCAAATTGACAATAATAGGTTATTCCATGCCTTATTGTATTGGATGTTCTATAATTCTGTGAACAATTATAGTGCATTTATTTTATAGTGCAATGAGTATTGGTTGACTGATATCAGATTTGTTTGACTTTTTTTGTCTCTTAGAGAAAATACCAGAGTCACTCAAACAAATACCCTTGTACATAGTAGGCTCATGTTCTGGAGTTATTATGTTTTTGACAATCAGCCTCAGCATCTGGATTCACAGGTGAGTGATCAACACATGATGAACTATACAAATAACAGAGGGTGTCAGGTGCACACTTATTCATAAGGTTTCATAAGTTATAATCAAGAAGTGACAGTGACTATTTTATTTTTTTATGCAAATGTGTTTAACATCATGATGTATATATTCCAGCTAAATTCCATTGTCTCTGCTAATTTAAATGAAATCAAAGGTGAAAGTAGACAGATGCATACAACTCATTATGAGTTGCATAATATGATATATTATGATATATTTGACATTAATATTATATTTACAGGATCTGGAAAAATAACACAGATTCAGGTCAGAGAGAAACAGGACAGGACTTTGTGAGTTTTTTCTTTTCTTTTACACAAATAACTTTCATAGTAGTTCATTAGTCTTTTTATAAATACAATATTTATTTACAGAAATAAGTGATGGTTTAATTTCTCATTTCATAGTCACAGTCACCAAACAGAGGAATGATACAGACTCAAAACAGCCACTACTTTGAGAGATACAACTCAGTGTATGGACAAATATGAAAAAAGAAACCGACGATTACCAAAATGAAAGAACTTTCTGGAATGTATGTATTTGTTGAATTTATCATTTGGGGCATCACCTCAATTTATATTGCTTTGAAAATCTTGTATCAAGATATGAAGGTATCTAGGATTTTTATAGTAATAAGATACAAACAACCTTTTTCATGTGTTTTTATTGTATTTATTTATTTTAGACAAAGCAAATAAAGCTTAGATAAATTATTAGTCTATGACCAGGGTTTTCAACATGGGGGTCTGTGGACCCCTGGGGGTCCATAAGGGTACTGCAGTGGGTATATGCATGGTGTTATAAAAAAAATATACAGAATATTTTGTATTAAAAGTCAAATTTGTAAATATTTCTTAATTTATGTATACTTTATTTTTAAAAAGTCGGTCCCTGGGTTGACTGAGTTAAGTGGTCCAAGGCCAGGAAAATGTCAACAAGCCCCTGTCTAACTACAGATGGAAATCTGAATGCAAAAAATATGTCATATTAACATCCCTGTCTAACTCTTACTCTCTAACGTTAAAATCTCTCTCTAAGTTATGTCTCAGTGTATGTCCCTAAGGAAACTGTTAGATTTAGGTCAAGTGTTTTGGCAATTCACATTTTTACAGATGGTTCCAAAGATCCCATACCTGGTCACACAGCTGCAACAGTACATATTCCCAAAGGTAACACCAGCATTATGAAAAGGACCATAAATCATATCATATATCATATATCTGTCTTTTCAGTAGAATTTATATCAATTATGTTGGTCCTTCACTGGGTGGAGGATGTCCAGCCTTCAAGACAGATATAGTATATTAAATTCTAGTTAGTTTTTTTCAGAATCCACAACATGCAGTTAGTCTTGTTATTTCTGTGGGTACCAGCACATGTGGGAGTGGAGGGCAATGAAATTGCTGAACATTAGCTAAACAAGCACCAAGACAGATATTAATGTTCAGGTACCTTTAAAGGCGAACTCAGTAACTTTTTGTTTGTGTCATCTTGGACTTACAGTGACACCTAGTGGTGTGGATGCAGCATCATTCAAAATCAATAGTTTTCAGTTACAGATGCCATTGTAGAAATTCACTGTCCACAATCAGCCACGATTAATTGAATCCCAGAGTAGAAGTGTCCAAAAACAAGACAAAATTAATTGAGTAGTATTCAGCTGGTCATGTGATTGTAAAATTGCAGCTCCCATGAGGGCACCCCTGCCCCATGTAGAATAAAACAGCTTTTATAAGATTACTAAAGTTACTAGAGTCTTTATCTCATGTGAGTGCTCATGATTTTATACATGGGTTTCAAAATATTTTTATTTTTTTATTTAGGCAATAATCTTTTTTAATGGGGGAAAACAAATCACTGAGAGGACCTTTAAGTAAAACAGAAGTCAAAAGTAAAAAGAAACATAAAAGCATATGTTAATATGAAGAGGCAAGAGAAACGGGACAGAGAAATCAAGAACGCAGTATTCACTATACAGTATTTAAAAGCAAGTTGGTACAGGGAGGATAGGTTATATATACACTTGCAGCCAAAAGTTTGGAATAATGTACAGATTTAGCTGTTTCGGAAGGAAATTCTGTGTTCGGGGCTGGGGGAATCCTGGACCCCCCATAAGAGTTCAGGGACCCTACATAAGACCAAAGAAATGAACATGGGGGGGGTCCCAGCTGTTTCGTACTGGAATTTACACAAACAGAGTACATCCTCATTATCACCTCACGATTAGGTAAAATATCATTCTTCTTTGATTTATGATTGCTGATACACTCAGTTTATTAACATTTAATCATTATTATATTACGGTAGCAGGGTTAATTCATATCCACGCAGTTAATATGCACATATATGCTAGCCTATATAGCTCATTTTTAAATCTAGTACTCACAGCACAACCATGTTTTGTTTTGTTTTTTGACAGAAAACATGGTTTTACTATAGTTATATTGTAGTAACCATCCATGTATGCTGTAATCATGACTATAATATTATCCATTTGAACCATGTCTACAGTAATGTTGTAGTAACCATGACTGTAATAATCATTTTTGGTGGGAATGTCGATACAATTACCATAATTGTACTACAGTAAAAGTGTAGTATCCATCTTAAAACATGGTTTTACTATAGTAATATAGTAAGTAACTGAAGTAACAATAGTAAATTTTGTATCATAGTGAACTGGGACTGTTTGTGATTTTGAAAAAATAAAATAAAAACTATTTATGTAGATTGAGTTCAAGGACACATTGTAAGTAGATTAAAAATATTTACATACTAATATATTTACAGAAAGGGACAAGAGAAAGGGAAAGAAGAGGAGAGCCATTAGTGACTTTTTTAAAGGGTAAGACAATTAATTTCAAAAGCATGTAAGGAAAACACTTAAGAACATTAGTAGAGTCCAGCCTTAGAGGAGTCACAGCAGTGAAACACAAAATCAGCCCACTTTAACATCAGTGCAGCACTCAAAAGTAGACCCCAGGCAACAAGAAATACAGACAGACCAGCCTGACACCAGGAAAACACTAGTCAGTGCAAGCACAATAAACAGGAAACCTCCAGCCCAGACCATCAGCACAGCTTTGTCCCAACCCACTAGTACAGACGAGAGAAGATTCTTCAGCAAGCAGCAGCTTGAGGCATGGAGGCAGCAGTACTCCCCTTGGTCATACATAAATGAAAATAAGTTAGGATGCACATTCTTGCAAAGATGCCAAGCACTTGTTTGGAACACAAATGGGAATACAGGTGTCAGAGCAGTGGGCTTCTGGAGAGGTCTCAGCAAAGGATGTCAGGGCCATGAGAAAGAAAATCTACAAACATAAAAACAGCATAGCTCACCAGAAGACAACAGAAATAAATCACAAGAGAGAGAAAGAGGTGTTGCCCACCTTAAAGGAATAGTTCACCCAAAAATGAAATTAGAAAACAAAACAATACTTATATACTTTTTAACTACAAATGTTCACTTCCGTACATCTCTGTGATGCACACTCATGAGAGGGATGACGTTAACTCGTTGGTAAGGTCACACGTGGAGGAGGCAGGAAGCACATCATTGTTTACAAGAGAATGAGCGCTGTACAAAATTGTAATTGTCTTTGCTGTAGATTTGCATTTGTACAAGTGTATTGTTCAAAATGGTCGTTTGGCGTGTGTATCCTGGATGCTTCAACCTTCAGAAACCCCAAAGAAAATGCACGCCAGGAAAATATTAACTTTTCATCGACTGCATATACATGATCATGATCGACTGAAGCTCTGGCTTATCACGCTGAACCTGGATATCAGTACACCCCTACATTCTCTCAAATATTGGAGGGTGTGCAGTGAACATTTTACCCCTGAGGATTTCAGACCATCGAAAGAAACAAAGGGTCGATATCTGAATTCATCGGATGTGCCTATGCTGTTTTTCCAGCGAACTCAGTTATGTGTGAAAATTTTGTCATTGTCACACCTCCCTCAGCGCTCTGCTCCTCATCACCTGATTTCTAAATCACCACACCTGCACTCAATTCACTCGCTCATCACTGCCTGCATAAATAACTCACCTTCACACCACTTCACTGTCAAGTCTCACACAAAGGACTCACAGTGTTTATTTACCTGTCTGTATTTGCTCTTGATCTTTGTCTATCTGTTTAGTGCTTACTCTGTTGTTTCGCCTGTTACCTGTTCTTCAGTTTGTGAAGCTTCTCTTCTGTGTGATATCACCTGTACCATTGATCTCACTGTGTAAATCCTGTGAATCTCAGTAAACGCTCTCGCACTTGGTTTCACAAACTACAACTTGTGTGGCTTGAGTTCCTGACAGTCATATAGCCTATATATTTCTGCTAAAGAAAAAGCACAAGTAGATAATGCAACAGCATTGCTCTGAAATAAAGGATGGTTATTTACTGCAGTAATGCTTTTTTATTATTATTATTTGGAAATTATTTTATTTTATATTGTTTTGAAATTGTTTTGGACTGTTTTGGTTTGTGAACGGTGCTTGGTCTGTGGTCTGTGCAAGTTTCTCTTGTAAACAATGATGCGCTTCCTGCCTCCTCCTCCACGTGACGCGTGACCTTACCAACGTCATCCCTCTCATGAGCATGCGTCACAGATGTACGGAAGTGAACATTTGTAGATAAAAAGTATATAAGTATTGTTTTGTTTCTAAAAAATAATCAATCGTTTGGGTTCAGAAGAACTTTATTTGTCGACTGGAGTCGTGTGGATTATTTTGATGCACCCTAAATATGCATTTTGGACCATCAAAAAATGGAGAACATTCACTTGCATTTTTTAAAAGGAGGAGGCCTGAAATGAAATCCTAAAAATCTTAAATTCTGTTTTGATGAAAAAAGAAACTCAGATACATCTTGGATGGCCTGAGGGTGAGTAAATTATCAGCAAATGTTCATTTTTGGGTGAACTATTCCTTTAACAGACATGTTAAATGCTACATTTCTTTCTGAGACTGTGCATTCATTTAGAACAGCATATTTTGTTGTAAAGGAAAGGTTAGCATTCTTAAAAATGAATGGCTTGGTTGAGTTACAAGAAATGAATGGAGTAAAAACTGGCTCCAGTCACAGATCTGACCACTCTTGCATTAATATAATAACATATATTGCCAATGAAATGAGAAGAAATATTGTCTCATCAATTAAAACTGTTTGCTCATAGACTGCTCTTACAGTGGATGAAAGCACAGTGTTTGGGAGAAGCTACCTCATCTTGTACCTCAGGGGAAATGTGACGGGGAAGGTGAAATTGAAAATGTTTTTCTGGATTTGATTGAGCTGGAGGAAGGAACAGCTGCTGATGCCATACAAAGCTCTTAAAAAGAGTCTTCTAGAAGCTGACCTAGATGATGACTGTCTTAAGTCTCACCTGATTTGCATAACAACAGATGGAGCATCTGTAATGACTGGAAGAGAGAATGGTCTAATAACAAGGCTAAAGAAAGACTTCCCTCTCTTGGAGAGAATCCACTGCCTTGCACACAGGCTTGAGTTGTCTTTAAATGATGCATTCAAGTCAGTCACAGGTTGCAACCACTTTGAGATATTTATTTCAAAGTTGTACACACTTTGTCAGTACCATCAGTCACCAAAAAATGCCAGACAGCTTACAGACGTGGCCTCTCACGTTAACATCAGCCTGCTTGTGACTGGTCAAGTGTTTACCATCCATTGGGTAGCAAGTAGTTTTATAATTGTACAAGCTGTTTGGAGAGATTTTCCTGCATTGGCTGACAAATGAGAAAATCTACTGAAGATGGATCACGTTCAGATGTAGAACAAAATAAAAAAAAATTAAAGGGCTGCTGAAGCGCCTCACATGCAGTGGTGTTGTCAAGGACCTGGCAACCATAAAAGATGTGCTGCGTGAACTTCAGAGTCTATCCTTGAATCTTCGGGTAGGCAACAATGGTTTTCTATTAATTTAGCCTTAACAAGAAAATGGCATTGAGCATGATTTTGTGAAACTGGTGCTTATAGTTCAAGGTTGTCTCCTTATTTTTCTGAGCAGAAGCACTTCTCTGATGGATGCCACATGAGAAATAAATATGACGATTGAGGTGCTGAAGGCTATGAAGACCACACCAGGAAAGTCAATGGAGAAAGTGGAGGAAGGTATTAAGAAAGCAGAATTCAAAGGAGTGCCCTTGCATTTCAGCAAGGAAAATATAAATCGGTTACAGTTCCTCCAAGCCATCATTGACAGTCTAACTTCATGAATGCCTGACCCCGATTCTAACACCACTGGATCCCCTCAACTGGCCAAAAAATAGAGAGTCCCTTGTTCTCTTTGGGGAAAAAGAGATCCATGACCTGGCAAAGAAGCTTGGAGTACCAAGTAGAGAGGCAGTTGAGGACTTCAGGTATTGGAAACTCAACAATAACCAGAATGGGAAGATCCTAAAAAAGCTGTTGACTGCAAGCAAGACATATCTGGTAAATTCAGCTGAATGTTAAAGAGGTTTCTCTGCTCTAAATTTCACTGCCACAGATGCAAGGAATCGCCTTCGAACCAGAAGCCTCTCTCCAGTTCTGTCTATTGACATAAATGGCCCTCCTCTCAAGATATTTGACCCTTGCCTCTATATTCAGTCCTGGCTGAGGGGGAAACATTGTCTGTCAACTGCCAGCAAAACAGGGAGAGGCAAATCTGCTGACAAAAATAGGCCACTATGGGTCGTTATAAACAGCGCATAGAGATGCACTTTCTCAGGAAAAGTTATCTTCATTACTGTTTATGTTCTGTTTACATTGCTAATAGCACTGAGAGAAAGAGTGAAAAGACCATGTAAAATTTATTTATTTTGGACTGCATCCTTTTCTGTGTTTTTGTTTAATAAAGTAGTTAAGTCAGAAGAAGAACAACCCTATTACAGAATCAGGTCTCTGCTCTAATCTTTATGTTTTATCATGCAAAATGTGTGTGTGTGTGTGTGTGTGTGTGTGTGGTACGATGGTGGAGGGTGGGGGGTTGAGGTTTGGTTAGGAGGGGACACCCCAAGAGCTCTGGCACAATTCGAACACTGAGGAAATTGGTACCAAAGTGGCATTCAGCTGATCAAAAAGTGTAGTCAGGACATTACTGATGTAAAAAACAGCACCATCACTATTTGAAAAAAGTCATTTTTGTTCAAATCTAGACAGGCCCCATTTCCAGCAGCCATCACTCCAACACCTTATCCTTGAGTAATCATGCTAAATTGCTAATTTGGTACTAGAAAATCACTTGCCATTACATCAAACACAGTTGAAAGCTATTTCTTTTTTTTAATGAAGCTTAACATTGTCTTTGTGTTTGTTTTTGAGTTGCCACAGTATGCAATAGACCGGCATGTCTTAAGGTCAATATTAGGTCAAAAATGGCAAAAAAGAAACAGCTTTCTCTAGAAACTCATCAGTCAATCATTGTTTTGAGGAATGAAGGCTATACAATACTTGAAATTGCCAAAAAACTGAAGATTTCAGACAAAGGTGTACACTACAGTCTTCAAAGACAAAGGACAACTGGCTCTAACAAGGACAGAAAGAGATGTGGAAGGCCAGATGTACAACTAAACAAGAGGATAAGTACATCAGAGTCTCTAGTTTGAGAAATAGACACCTCACATGTCCTCAGCTGACAGCTTCATTGAATTCTACCCGCTCAACATCAGTTTCATGTACAACAGTAAAGAGAAGACTCAGGGGCGCAGGCCTTGTGGGAAGAATTTCAAAGAAAAAGCCACTTTTGAAACAGAAAAACAAAAGAATAGAGTGGGCAAAGAAACACAGACATTGGACAACAAATAATTGGAAAAGAGTGTTATGGATCTTAACCCCACTGAGCTTTTGTGGGATCAGCTAGAATGTAAGGTGCGTGAGAAGTGCCCGATAAGACAGCCACATCTATGGCAAGTGCTACAGGAAGCGTGGGGTGAAATGTCACCTGAGTATCTGGACAAACTGACAGCTAGAATGCCAAGGATCTGCAAAGCTGTCATTGCTGCACGTGGAGGATTTTTTAATGAGAACTCTTTGAAGTAGTTTAAGAAGTTCTGAACATTTTTTTCAAATTGCTTTGAACATTACTTTTTCAAGTAATTTTTCACATTATTAATGTCCTGACTATAAATTGGGATCAGTTGAATGTCACTTTGGTGAATTAAAGTACCAATTTCTTTCCATAAGTGCAAAATCTGTACATTAATCCAAACTTTTGGCTGCCAGTTTAAATAAAAAGAGGATACAATTATCACCTGTGTCAGAATAGGGCAATCTTAATTATTCATTATTTACAGTAATAATAGGGAAACATGAAACAGGACAATGCATATATTAACATGAAACAGGATAATGCATATATTGCAAACAAGCAGAGACAGTTGAGCATGTGCTTCTTTACTGTACAGTATATGAAAATGAAAGATCTGAACTTAAGAAAAATTACAAATTATGGGTGTTGTTAACATCACAATGCAAAGTCTTCTTAAAAGTGGTCCAAGACAAGGATACTACATTATTAAATGATCTCAGAGTAACATTAATATAAAACAGGATTTAATTATAATACGCGCATAATAAATAATGAATAGATCATGACAAAACTATTGTTAATTTTACCCACAATTAAACCAGCTGCAACTCTAAACCAAAGTCGTTCTAGCAAGTCAGTCCACTGTCTGCCATCTTTGGAATGCTCCCAGAAGGCTATTTCCAGGGCAAATTCCAAACGGCGTTTTTGCGCTCTTGGAGGGCACTGTGGGAAGGGGACACCACACGAAGGGGTGTTTCAAACGAAAGTTGGCAACTCAAGCCCTCTATGAAGGGCCCTTCCACAAGGCCGTTAGCGAAGGGTACATGCGATAGTCACTTCGAGGAAGTAATTTTACCGTTTATGATCACATGACCCTGGGTGGCGTGTCCTCAGGATGTATTTTAAAACAAGGTTGTTGATCAGAACATGTTACATGTTCAAACGCTCGGGCAAGCACTATAGCCTTTTTATAACAGATACTTCTCCTTCACAGTTTACAGTCGTCATCATACATAAGATAGTAGACAGCCATAAGCAGAGAAATACTCCAAAAACAGGGCTCAATTTTTACTGTAGGCTAGTCTAAACTTTTATTATTATTTATTTATTATTAAGACCTCTCGTGCACCAAATAACTTTCAGCGGGAAATGTTCATTCATGTATTTTATATACATTTAAGTACATATGTATTACAATTATTATTATTATTAAAACAGTAACAGTGGGTAGCTCAGTGGTAAAATAGGCAGGCTACCACCCCTGGAGTTTGCTAGTTCGAATCCCAGGGCGTGCTGAGTGACTCCAGCCAGGTCTCCTAAGCAACCAAATTGGCCCGGTTGCTAGGGAGGGTAGAGTCACATGGGGTAACCTCCTCGTGGTCGCTATAATGTGGTTCGTTCTCGGTGGGGCGTGTGGTGAGTTGAGCGCGGATGCTGCGGTGGATGGCGTGAAGCCTCCACACGCGCTATGTCTCCGTGGCAACGCGCTCAATAAGCCATGTGATAAAATGCACGGGTTGATGGTCTCAGAAGCGGAGGCAACTGAGATTCTTCCTCCGCCACCCGGATTGAGGCAAATCACTACGTGACCACGAGGACTTAAAAAGCGCCCTGGGAATTGGGCATTCCAAATTGGGTGAAGAAAAAAAACAGCAACAGTAAGCAATTTTAAATAATACACAAAAGGTAATGTTTGAAAAATATATATATAATATTCCAAAAGGTATATTTATTTGCCGCAACAAAATAAAGTTACACTATGTAACTTTTGGCCCTCTAGCGGTTAAATAAATAAAAATGCATATGTCTTGCGGAAGAACGGTGTTTTGGTAATGATGCAAATCATGCTTCGGCTCTGCTCCTCTGCGCGGATGAATGTGTTTCGAGGCATCTGTGTATACACAGATACAGGACATCTTATCAGAGCGAATGGACAAATAAATAACGAAAGAAAGGAAAAGACGGATATCCGAAAACATGTCATCTGAGCAGGTGAGTGCCATATCTTATGCTGTTGTTTTGACTTATTGTAAACATTGATATTTTGAAATAAATGATGTTACAAAAGTTAGGCAACACTCATTAACATTAGACAACGATTGCTAGTCTGATAAGGTCAAAGGTAGTAAAGTTTTTATATTCTGTCCAAATAGACCACAGCAGTAACTAATTTATAGATTGTCATTGTTACCAACCAGTGGTCAACATCATTTCAAGACTCACATGTCCTTGTTAAGTCTAGGTCTAAAGGATTTATTTATATAAATGATTGCCGTTATAAAGAAAAATACACATGTGTGCTAGCAAGTGAAAAGTTCTGCACCGATTACAGTATAATTATTGTATTTCGCTACACACACACACACAGATGTGCGTGTGTGTGTGTGTGATTACACAACTACACATAAACCATATCAATAAAATATCTTACCTGTTGAGTAAGACAAAAGCTATCTCTGGGTCGCTTTTAAATCCTTTCAGATTTCTGAGTTGTTGCCACCTCTGAAAAGCCAAGCCGATGTTGATTCGGGTTTTATTACGGACACTGTCGCTTTCCCTTTTTGCTTGTAGACTCTGCTCTGTTCGGGGTTTCTTTGTTTTTACAACCGGTGATTCCCCAGATGTTTGCCATTTTGAATGATCCATGGCCAATTTTTCTCGTTCGTTGTGACAACAAACTTTCAGTTTCACGCTACTCTCACACACGCGCTACAGTAGCTGGATCTTATTTTCTCTGTGTACAGATATGAAGTAAACGCACGGGCGAATGACTTATGTATGCAATTTCCCGTGAAATCCATCCTGACAGCTCTAAAATATAAATCATTTTAACAGGTTTATCAAAGTGTATTTGGGTAAAGTCATGGTTTGGAAGATGGATTTTTCTTATTTTATAACAAAAAAAGTTACATAGTGTAGCTTTAACAGCGATAAATAAGAGATCCCTGTTGTTAGAACAGTTGCACTGCATCGTCATGGTAACGTTCAGGCGAAGATAAAGTGGAAGTGACATATGTCTTTAATTACTCACCTTCATCAAGGGTGTTCCAAATGGCCATACATGAGACACGAGTGCCCTGCTCCCTTCAGAGCTCCCACTTCAAGGGCTCAGCCCTTCGGAGGGAGTAGGGCATAGGGATGCTCTCTTCCGTTTGTATTCGCCCCCAGTCAAGCCAGTGCAGCTCCTATCTACTTGAATGGGGGACACACCGAAATCTCAAAAACGGTTGGTCAAGATTACGATCAAAGAATATATTTCAAAACAGCAATACAATTTGATAAAACTGGAATTATAAATTGTGCTTCTTTACATCATATTAAGCAAAAACATGCAATTTTCCCGGCTTGTATAGCTAATGCGCATGTGCGTTCTAGAGTTGATTGACAGGCGATGTCAATATCTAAAATGGAATTGGCTCTTTTACCAGTAAGGCGGGACTTTCTTTCTACATCTGTTGACCGTTAGGCATTCCAATTTCTCCCATTCATTTAAATACACACTGTCAGAAAAAATGAGCAAAAATGGTTCCTTTAGGGGTACAATGGCTTGTCACTGGGGCAGTGCCCTCAAAGGTACATCCGTGTACCCTTTAACATAGGTACATTTTCGTACCTTTTGAGCTTGTACCTTTTAAGAGGCAAATATGTACCCTTGGTGACTAAATAGGACCTCAGTGCTCTGGTACAATAATGTACCCTTGGAAAGGGTGCAAATTTGACCTTTTAAGGGTACTACCCCAGTGACAAACCCTTTGTACCTTATAAGTGGCAAATTTATACTCAATACAGCATAGGAAAAACAACCAAAATTGCTTCATCACGTTTATTAAATTACCAATAAAGCATTCAATAGTTTCCCCCCCACAAATCTCATTCTTTTTTTGTTGACATAAGCATTTTTCACAAAAGTTTGTCATCAATAGCATACATATACTATTAATGCTGAGGTTCCACTTTTCAGAAACAAATTTCATTTGAACTTTTATTCTCTAAACATGTTCAAACATTAAGAATTAAACAAAATATTAAGAAACAATTGTCATCAATATACTGATATACAGTTTAGTCCTATACAAGTAATTTCACTTTTTCAATGCCATGCATTTCTACTGTGTCTATTGTAACTGTGATATTGCGGGAAGGTCCTACAGATAGGAATACACGGTCCTTGGTTTATGTTATTCATTTTTAAGTCAAATAAAGTTTTTCACTGCAAGTGTTGCTGGATTTCTCTGTGCCATTTAACTGTGACCTTATACTCTTAAAACATTTAAGAATCAAACACTTTCGAGTGCACAATCAGGATCAACATTAAATCTTCCAGAATGTCACTATACTGACATACAGTCCTATACATCAAGTAATTGCACTTTTGAAACAATAATAAACTGACGTTATACTCTTAAAACATTGAAGAATCAAACAATTTCATTTGAGCACAAGGGCTCAAGATCAAAAATGTACTTAGAAAAGTGACATTTCATTTTTAACCATTTACACTCAGATATTTTTAAGTACTACAAACAATTTATCATCAAGAGAGTATGTGTCGAGGGGCTGAAAGTCAATTTCTTGCCCTGGTTTAACTACACTCCATTCAGGATCAGCTTTGACTGTGTATCCATGAAAGTGCGAATCATAAGAAACTGGGATTTAAAGCTTACCGCACAGAAGCCATATGGTATCAATATTGAAAATATATTTAATTTGGAAAATTAGAGGGATTTTTTCTGCGTGGACACAATCAGCAATGAACACATCTTTCAAAGCATATTGGGAGAGATGAAAATGAAGTCTCTATACTCCTACCTACCACCATCTCAAATTCATCAAGAATATTTTGTGAGGAGAACTCCCAGCATTGTCTTATCTGGTGCCTCTCACTCAAAGTTTTGGCTACAGTAATGAAGTTTCTGCAGATACTTGTGATGATCTTAAAATACTGATGTTTCACTTCGAAACGCATACACCATAGCTAACGCAATGGTCCATACATCAATATCTTCGTGCCCATATTGCCAAAATCACTGTCATTGTCCATGTATTCAATGTCATCCTCATTTTCATGAGGTAACACAAGACCCCTATGTTTACGATAGACATGACGCCTGAAAAATGCATATTTTGTGAATGAGGACTTGCAGTCATTCAGTCCACAAGTGATGTTGAAATTGGGTTCATGGGCGTGAACAAGTCCAACATGTTGAATAAATTTCATTAAGGTGAAAGATGTCCTCCTACACCTTGTGCATTGATATGGTCATGGCATGTTTAGCATAGGATGTTAATTATCAAGGTGACAGTTATTGGAAGGGGCTTTTCACTCACCTCAGAAATCTTTGCTATTGCTCTTTGCAGCCAAGCTGAAAACAAAGTAGGCACTGAAGGCTGCAACTACCCCCTCTTCAACTCCTACTCCCCTGCACTCCTCCACACCATCCACTTTGACCAGAACTTGAACCCTTGTGGCGAAAGCAGTTTTCCAATCAGCATCTACCAACTATATGGATGGGTATGGCATATCAGTGTCACACTGTAAGAAAACAAAATTCCAGGGCATGATTAAAACCCAGCTACCTGTCAGAACTGACATTTAAAGTCCCTTCAAGGTCCTTAAGGAAATGGTATTTCACAATAAGTGCTTTAACAACACATATTCTGCATTGGTAGGATACCTGACAGATAAAAACCATAATTAGACCTTAAACTAAGATGTTAAATTGAACATGTACCATAAATACATTCAATGAATGCCAATGAAGCTATGTGGTAAAGCAATGGTGAACAAATTGCAGTAAAATTCTGCACAATACTGACTTACATTGTGTGTACTATCATGGCTGAGAACCTTACTGATGTGGTTTCTGTCCTTGGAGGATTTCTGACATGCTTCTTTGTTGTCGAGTCTGATCTGAAGATCTCTGGAAAATGTTGGAATGACAAAACTAACAGGCAGTCCTTCCACTTGTGGCATTTCTGCATTGGGTTTGGGGTAATATTGAACCTGCATTAAAAAAAAATATTGTTACCTCACAAACACCCCAAAGGCCTTGTCTACAAATACCTGAATGTGAACCGTAAAAATTGAACAAATACATGAAAAATAAATCAATGGATTTTAACACCACTTAGTTAAACTTACCTCTGAATTTCTGTGCTTCTTCCTTGGTGACTTGCATTCCAGCTTCTTTTAACTTCAAGATCCTCTGTCGACAAACTGATGAGGGCTATTCTGTCTTGTGATCGTCAGTCAATTTGAATAAAGCCGCGCACACCTATTACCTATTTAATCTCTTCAGATGTTTTTTTTTTTTGTTGTTGTTGTTTTCAGATGTCAAATTTTGATTAAAAAAATGGTTATCAACCCGTTTTTTTAAACTGCATTGTTTTCTTTAATTCAACCATGAATTTGTTTTATCTTAAAATCGTCATATTAACGAGCTAAATGTAAATATTAAAAATGTCTACTGTTAGTTTAAGTATTTTTAGAACCAGAAACAGTCAGTGTAGGTATAAGTTGTGTTTTTGTTGTGTTGTTGACCTCACATATGACCAATGAACACAAACTAATATACTGTACACATTTAGGTTTGAATTTATGTTTGTGTTGGGTAAGTTGTGTATTCATTGAATTGCTGAGATCTGATTATGTAGCTGAAGTCTTAAACAATCATTTAAAATCTTAGGAAATAATGCAATACTGCACACTCAGAAGCATGCACAAAGTTAAAGGAGCAATATGTAATAAATGTACTGTACTAAAACATACAATTATCATAATATGTTATCAGAGATTTAGGAAACATGCTAAGTTGAAATACTGGCTTCTCCGAAAACAATGCTACAGCCAGTATATTCTACTTTGAAATGTCCATTCTGGGCCGGAATTTCTGTTTGTGTTTTGGCCTGTGTGATCCCGCCCACTGCCCACTCACCAATAGTATTTCGACACTCCGGGTTGCCAGATTTGAAACAAGTTAGCGGCAAACACAGCACGCTGCAGACATGGAAGCCAGCAATACATCTAGCTAACATTGACAGAGTTATAAAAAAAATTACATGAGCTGGTTTATAATTTGTAAACAATAAAAGCATTTCAAACGTATACATTAGCTGATCAATTTACAGTGTAAGGCTCGTCGCTTGCCATTGTCAGTTTGCTCGTTCTTGTTGCGTGTCCTCAAACTGGCAACCCGCGTGAGCTTCGAGTCTGGGGAGGAGGAAACAACTCTCTCCAATATTTTGAATTTGGACTGCAGTACCCATTTTAAACGCTTGATGTCAATGTTACATATTGCTCCTTTAATTTCAAGCACTTGCAGGTTTTGCCAGCCTTGAACCAACCCATCCCCCAGGCAAACGTCTGCTCGCACTCTTTTGTTCCTCTATTTGGGGAAATGGTACAGAGAGGGATCCTTTGTCAGTCTAAAATGTACTTGTACCTTGTCTATCTCTAAAGGGTACATACAAATACCTTAGGGTGCAAGTATGGCCCAAAGAGGGTACAACCACAGCAGTTGTACCCCAAGTGATCACTAATGTACCTTTTTTTTTTCTGACAGTGCAAGTGGCCCGTCTCTGCGAAATACTCTCTGCTCTAAACACACTCTGGTGTGCCAAAAATTTTATTGTGAGCAAAAATCTGTGGTTTTTTAAACTTTTTAAAGCATTTAAACCTCTGGCTTTCTGTTTGAAACAGGCTCTTACTGGTTATTTTTCTGTACATTCAATTGATCTGTTATTCTAATCAAGGAGTTTTTTTAAGAAAAATAAATAAATATACACAGTGGCATTTTATTTATTTAATAATTGAACATACACTGTAGATTTGTATATGGGTTCATCTTTTTTGTAAATAAATTATACATATTTAAACATGAACCTTCAATTTCTTCATAAAGTCTAAGATTTATTTTCTGTTTGCATTCTAGTTCATAGTAAAAGTAATAGTAAAGGGGTAAAATAGTTAATAATAAGGCATATTCATGTATAAATATTTCTTTCTTTTTTTTTCCAATGTTTATTTCATCTGTAAATCAGACATACAGCATATGCATCACATTGGATTGTGAAGAGTCAAACATAGTTCACATAAGTGCAACAAAACTATATGCATAAGGGGTATACAGGACATATTAAATTAAAAGTGACAAAGTTTCACATATCTTCAGAGTCTTCTTTACTTTGTGATTCTTCGGGTTTTTCAAAGTTTTTAAATAAAGTCTCATTTCTGTCTTAAAGAGTTACAAAACACACACTTTCTATCAATATCAACCTTAAATCTGAGTAGCACTGGCTTACAGGATATATGAGATGAATTATTTTAAAAGAAACTTCCCTTACTTTATTGGTAATACAATACTTTCAGCTGACATTCCAAACCACTTCCCAATCATGGTCATATCTAGAATTCCAAAATATTTTAGCAGCAGGGATCGAAATGTCTGTGCACAAACTCCTAATGTAACGGTTATTACAACGTTTCTCTTTAATGCTACAACCATGTAATTTAGTTTCAAACTCAAACTTCTCTTTTATACCATAGACACCATTTCCTTGTTTTAAACTCATGAGACCACCTTGAATTGCATAAAAACTATTGCTTTAACCGTCATGGCAATGCAATATGTATATATATATATATATATATATATATATATATATATATATATATATATATATATATATATATTGATATCTCTATTGTTCCAAATTAGGCATCGATGGGGAGAAAAATTATGTTTATAAATAAGTAGCCAAGATAACAGGGCTCGTCTATGAAAATGTGCTAATTTAACTGGGATGTGTTCAATGCCAAAATTTTATTTCAGTAGAAAATCTATACCACCAACCATTTCAAAAATTAGATTCAGCAAAATATGCCATACAACTAATATAATCTTGAATCCATTTAACTTTAAAGACCATATTCGATGTCCTAAAATCAAGCACATCCTAACCCCCTTGTTCTCCTAATATTCTTCTTTAAATAATGGGGTTAATAATTTCGTCTACCTGGATAATCACCTCTTGAGGAACATCAAGAGCCATGTATAAATATTTCTGATTTGCTCCAGGGTAGGGTTGCACCAGCTCTGCGTAAGGTCTCATGTAAGTTGAGACGTAAAGTTCACACTAAGGGCTTAGTAACTACTAGTTAGTTTGTAACTAAGTCAGTGCTTAATTTATTTGCACCACATGTTCTTAAGGCAAGACTTAACTAGTAGGTCGTAAACTCTCCATAAAGTAATGCGTATAGTCGCATAATATGACGTTTACCTGTATTTATCCAATGAAAAGCCTTCAAATTTGTACACAGAAGTGTTAAAAAGCCATGAACTTCAATTTGATTTCGTTACAGTTGATGTTCAAACCTTGTTTGTTCACGTAACTGTCAGCTGAATAAATTAAATCCACATTAAACTATGTTACGTAATAACAGTAGATTTAATAAATAGCATATTTGCCCTATGTAAATAATAATATATAGGAACTGTATCTAAAATAAATAAGGGGTGATAAATACTAATAAATCAGGCTGGAAAAATAGACTTTTATTCATTTTAATATCATATATATATATATATATATATATATATATATATATATATATATATATATATATATATATATATATATTGAATGAGTTGAAACTTGACACTGCACCGTTAGATCGGTTTCATGCTGAAGAGCTGCTTAAATGTACGTTTTTCTCTCTCTCACTCGTAAATGTCAGCATCATAATGTATGTGGAAATGACTGATGCCTGTCACGCAAAACATGAGCTCATTGATGTCAAAAAATAGCAGTCTGCTTTTTTATTCCATCCGTTACGCCTGGTCGGAGTCTTCTGTATATATTTTGTTTATACGTTGGGTTACGCCCTACCTAAGTTTAATGGTAAAACGCTCTTTCATAGAAGAGAGCGTAACGGCTAGTAACGGTCAGCTAGCGTGCTACGACAGTGAGTTTGCGGATACAATTGAATGGGGAGAGCCGTCAAGTGACACCTACCTGTCGCAACATTTTGTGTGACTTCTCTTATAAAACAGAAATTTTATCGTAGTAAACTCCACACACAGTTAATTCCAAAAGGACATTTTAGTGTAAAACATGTTAAAGATTAGTGGACAGGCGGTAAATTCATTAAGTGATGAGCTGTTTCCTCAGCACGCTAAAGCATCTCTTCCATAGACATCTATTCAAAAAGAACGGCCTCTTGACTCCTCGCCAGCGTACCGCCATTTAATGATAGGAGCGCCTCGTTATGCTGTTTGGGAACACTTTCTGAAGGGACTTTCTTAATGGATTAGAGGAGAGGGATGAGCCCGTTGAATAAATGGAGGACATGTCTGCTACTACTAATGAATAGTCTTTGTTGTAGATACGGTATTGATGCCCTATCTGCAACAAAACGCCATGCTTCGCTTCTGTTTTTGATTGTACTCAGCTGCAGCAGTACAGCAGGTAAGCGGTAGATGTGTAAAATATCGACTTTCAAAGTATATACATGGTCAGTTGTTCCTGAAATCGCATCTAAACCTTTTTCCTCATTATTTTGTGAAAGCATGGATGAAGCCTGAACTGCAAGTGTTGCAGTGACGCAAGAGCACACTGTTTATGAAATATGTTAAATTGGGACAGGGATGCTGCAAAAACAATGCTTATTGTTTGAAACCACCTTCCTTTGAATACGGACGCTGATCAGCGTGCGTTATTATTTCTCTATTGTATGCCTTTTACTGACAATCGGTACATTTCTGTTCTTGTTTATATTAAAACTTACTGCACCTTTCGATTATTTCAACTATTGTATTACTGGTTGAGTGGATGTTGAATACTGAATTCATGGATGTTGAAGGTTGAATACCTCCGACATATTGGTCTGCTTTAAAAATATAAACCTTTATTGATTTTTTTAATTTTAATAAAGGAAAAGTGAGTAGCTTCTCCATTATTGTACAGGTTAATCGGTACTAATAGCTACCACTAATAATATTTAAAAAACCTCATTATACTCCTCAAAATGTTTGTATATTGAAAACTTTTTCAAACTTTTGTATAATTATAATTTCATTACTTTTTAAGTCATTGGACAGTGTTGAAAAAGACTGAATAGGTGATGAGACACCCTTTAAGGACACAGTACATCTTTTGTCAAATGTGTTTGTTGACATTTTGAACATTTTTACTAGAGAATGATTAAAAAGAATGAACAAATTATCAATGTTTCCTTCAGAACATAAGTTACTAGAACTTGTCACCCCAAAATTTCTATACCTTTTTAATAGTTGTACACATTTCTTCAAAACAAATTGAACAATTTTAAGGACCTTCTACAGGATAAACGACACACTTTATTTCGATAATTTTAATGTCTACTATGCACCACAGAGTTTTCTAAGGAAGAGTTTAATACTTTCTAAATGGTTGAACCAATTACTCTAAAACATGCTGGGAATCCTTCCGGGTAATCTAAAGGACATGCTATCTCTTCAGTACACAATATTTAGTTCAAGTAGTGTTGACTTGTTTAATGGCATAGATACAGTTCAATAGTTGTTGAAAGGAGGGACAGACTGCTCCAAAACAAGTTGGAACCCCTTATATTTACCCCAAGGGTAATACTATAGCTCAGGGTTATTCAGTTTTACTATCACTTGAGTTTAAACAAAACTGAAAACGTTACAGTAGTAATTCAGCAGTAATTACAGTGCTCTCAATTCTAAAGTTTAATAACTTTAAAATGGTGCGAGGGATCGTTCTAAAACAACTTTAACATGATCAGGCACCCTCTTAAGGACAGACTACAACCCTTAGTAATGACTGCAGGCAACTGTATTGCTAAATTGTACTGAATAGAATTAGAACTGTAATTACTGCTGAAAAGTTTTCAGTTTTATTTTAAATTAAAGAGAGGTGAATTTTGAATAAACCTGAGCTCTAGTATACCCCTTGGGGTAAACTTAAGGTTTTCAAACTTGTTTTGGAGCAATATGTTCCTCCTTTCAAAATCTATTGAACTGAGGAAGTCAACACTACACAATGCTTCTATACATTGAAAATCTGAGACAGAAATTGTGAAACGAAGAGATGTAGCATGTGTTGCAGGTTGCCCAAAAGGTTTTCTCATGTGTTTTGGAACAATCTGATCATAAATTCAAAAACTATTGAGATCTGTATCTTGCCTTAATAAAATGTCAAAAGACTTAAGCAGATATTACAATGGCTCAACTATGATGTGTGATATATCCTTTTAATTTTGGACAAATATGATCGTAGAAGTCAGAATGATTCTTTACGTTGCAAATATAAATAAAAAAGCTTTTTGATTACAGTAAACAAGTGATAAAATGTCATTTATGTTGTTTATTTCTGCACAAGCAAAATCTACATATTTAAAATCACATCTATGAATCTGCTATCCATTTGCTGAATTATGGTTGTTGTTGCTGTTAATTATAATAATTATAAAACAGTTTTAATTACAGTACTATAAATAATAAATACAGAGTGAAAATGTATCATACATTTTATTGAATTCATTCATCTGTTCAACAAAATCACACTCAGTAATGTCATTCTGGTTAACCTTCTTCCTTAATTAATAAAATCCATTACAAGCAACACAATAGTTCATCACGACTGTCTCTATAGGGCGAGAAATACTACAGTCGTACGTGAATGTCGGAGACAGTGAAAAGGCGGCTTCACACGGGGGCTGCGTGCGACATTTTCAGATCCGATTTAAGCTTTGGATGCGTTGGAATATTTAAACTCCTGCGACAAGACCATATGCGACTGCCCGACCGCAAAACTATCAAAGTTAAATGAGAAAAATCTATGGATTTTGACCTAAACTTTATACTAAACGCCAGCTACTTCTGAATTCTCTGTTGACCTCTCTCATCAACCAGATGAGACTGCTGTGTGTGAAAATCTCAGGAGATCAGCAGTTACAGAGATACACAAACCAGTCCGCCTGGCACCAACAACAATCATGCCACAGTCCAAATAACTGAGATCACATTTTTCCCCATTCTGATGGTTGATGTGAACATTAACTGAAGCTCCTGACCCGTATCTGCATGATTTTATGCACTGCACTGCTGCCACATGATTGGCTGATTAGATAATCGCATGGATGATTGTTGGTGCCAGATGGGCTGGTTTGAGTATTTCTGTAACTGCTGATCTCCTGGGATTTGCACACACAACAGTCTCTAGAGTTTAATCCAAATGGTGCCAAAAACAAAAAACATCCAGTGAGGGGCAGTTCTGCTGATGGAAACACCTTGTTGATGAGAGAGATCAACAGAGAATGGCCTGACTGGTTTGAACTGACAAAGTCTACAGTAACTCAGATAAATACTCTGTACAATTGTGGTGAGAAGAATATCACATCAGAATGCTATTTTGAGATGCGGGTTAGCACTGTTTTTGCTGCACGATGGGGACCAACACAATATTAGACAGGTGGTTTTAATGTTGTGGCTGATCAGTGAATATCACAAAAAGCATTTTTTTTTTTTTTTTTTTTTGCCAATCGGTACACAAGTGTAATTAAATGTGTACATGTGTCATTTATTTCTGGACAAGCAAAATCTACATATTTAAAATCATATCTATGAATTTCTGCTTTCCATTTGCTCAATTATGGTTGTTGTTGCTGTTAATGATCATATTAATAACTATAAAATGGTTTTTATTATAAATAATACTATAAATAATAAATACAGAGTGGAAATTAATCATACATTTTATTGAATTCATTCATCTGGTCCACAAAATCACACACAGTAATGTCAATCTGAGGTAAACCTTCTTCCTTAATGAATAAAATCCATTGATAGCAACATGACAGTTCATCACGACTGCCAATGTCGGAGACAGTGAAAAGGCGGCTTTAGTGTCGTGAACTGTAAGTACTACTGTACCACAGAGTGCATGCCCACGGACATGTTCACGTTTCCCGATTTGTCATGGCTACACGAGAATGATGAAAATGGATATTTCAAACTATTCTAAAGGACCCCCATTTCACCGTCACAGACTTGCTCAATATAGGAGATTAGAAGTGAACTATAATCTTAATTACATTAACTAATATTCTTTATTAAATAAAATGTTATGACTGTTTTGCATTTACTAATTTTTACCATTAACAAAATTAATGGCTTTCATATTAAATCTACACGTTAGTATTAGGTGTCATTTTATTAGATTTTGATTTACAATTAGGGTACTCCAATAACATTAACTACTGAAAAACATTAATAATGCTGCTGCAAAAGAGTCCACAATATGTTCACTGAGGGTTTTACCCTACCTGCACTTTGATATTATTAATTTCTTTGTAGCAAATACGATTGAATGATTAGTACGAAGGCACAAAGTGAATAGTAAAATGAAGCCAAGTAGGCTTTTTTTTTTTTTTTTTGACAAGGAAATTTCAGTTTTAAAAAATACAGAATGTTTTTAGGGTATTTCAGATATTTTCCATCAAAGGCTTGGCAGTCTTTATATATTATCGTGTGTGATTCACCGCATGTGTTTTTATTATATTTAGTATAGTTATATTATATTGATATGTTCCTGGGTCTGTTCCTCACTCAAAAGCTAGCATAGGACTTTTACTAAAGTAATGAGTATGTGTGACAGATTCTTATTCAGTTTATTTTAACACTTTAAAGTGTAGCCTTGGGAAAAGTAATAAAATCCTCTAAAACAAGTTACCAGAGTGATGTTTTTGTGGTGCAGGATAAAAGTTGCTTGGGTGAAGTCTTCAAATTTATATGTTTTTTGTTTGTTTGTTTGTTGGTGGATATTGTACACATTTTAATAGTGATTCTATGGACCACCTGTGATTATGCCACGGACCCCTGGTTAAGAAACATTGGTGTAGTGGGCTGGTAACCAGAATGTTGTAAGCCTGCAATGGACAATTAACTATGTATGTGTTAATGTACAGTCAGCCAGACATTATTCCAAAATAAACCCTGACAGGTTGATCTCCAGAAGACCAGTTGACACATTATCCCACTTTTTACATGGCTACTTAATTAAATACTGTAAATAAATAGACGTGAACTATTGCGTTATTATGTGTAAAGAAAGAGACCGCAGAGTTTCCAGAAACAGTCAACCTCTGCTTTGAGTTCTGATCAACCTTTTGATGTTTATTTTGCAATAATGACAGTCTGACCGTTTATTATTCCGCTTCTTACATGACTACTTGCCAAATAAAACAATCGCGAATCATGATCTACTCTTCTCTCTGGCGCGTGCGTGCAACAACCGGGCTTCCCTTGATATTGTGGCGCGCAGACCTCAAAACTGAAGTGACCAGTTTCAATTCTAGTGAGACTTTTCTAGTTTAAAGTGTTACAGAGGAAGTCAAGTCGAACCTGTCAAACAGTAGGCAGCCCTGACATGCCAAACAGCACTGAGGAGGAAAAGAGCAGCACTGTGCTATGTGCCAAAAAATAAAATAAAATCATTACACATCATCACCTTTACAAAATTGTAAAAGTAACTGTTATATTTTGACAAAAGGTTATAGTTTCATATGAAATAATCTAAAAGTAGAATCTATTAGACCTCATTTTATATCAACAGTGGCAGTTGTAGTTAAAGTTTCAAGATGTGTTTCAGCTAGTATTTATTTTTTCATAAATACTATAATTTGTTATTATTATTACTATTATTTAAGACTAGCTACACTGACCTGACCATGGTAATGAGGAGCCTTTCCTCCTGTGTAATATGCATGTTCTGTTTGAATTATGTTTGAAATTAGGAAACAAACGGGATAGTAATGGGCTCATATAAGTAAATATGCTCTTCAATTTTTAAAAGGGGGGAGAGAAAACTTCCTGTAGATTTTGTTGTTGACATCAACAACAAAAATTATGTCACTTGATGCATGTCCTTGTACTTGAAAACCATGAACAAAACTATGCAACATAAAAGGAAATGCGACCCAGGATGCATTAAATACAGATTACGTTTTTACTATGGCGGGTCGCCACTTGATTTCCAAGGTAAAATCTGGGTCCGGAAGCAAAACCAGTAGAGAACCACTGAGTTAAAGGTACAGACAGGAGCAGTCTGGCTGCACTGTCATGCACCTACAGTATATGTTAATTGTTAATAATCATAGGACATTACTTTAAAAGCTCACACAGCTGATGTTATTTTTCATTTAGTAGTTAATTTAACATGCTATTCTAACATGTAAACTAACATGCTTTAGTTATATAACGTTATAGTTACATGCTATTTTTTTATCATGTTTATAATTCAGTTTATTATTATAACTCTGTTAGCTTTCTTATTTATTCTATTTATTTGATTTATTTTCAAAAGGGAGAATTTTTTTACACATACTTCAATTTAAAAAAATGGTTTCAAGTTTCAATTATAATAAAGCATTTCTTCAACCAAAAAAAAAAAAAAACCCTTCTGTTTTCACTCCTTTAAGGGTCATTGTAACTGATTGTTTGAATATTTATAACCAATATATTACTTGCTTTTTTTTTTTTAATTACATTTTTTTATTGATTCCATGCAGCAAATCAAATAGACAGAAAATGCAGAATCAAACCACATGAAATCACAACTTTTCCCCCCGAACATTAACCCCCACACCCCCATCCGACACAAACGAGCACCCCAGTGGTCAAAAGCCAACTGACAAAGACACACATATTGACAATAAAACAGCAGAACATTTTTAGAAACATAAAAAAAAAAAAAAAAAAACACACACAAAAACACTAGTCTCTCTCCACTGCCCCTCCCCGAGAGCCTTCCAAAAAGGCTAAATAGCTGCCCCATTTCCTGATGTACAAATCCAGGTTGCCTAGCCTTCTACATGCCATCTCCTCAAATGCTGCTACCCTGCCCATCTCGGTAGACCACTCATGAAATGAGGGTGCATCAGTTGACTTCCATCCCCTGAGAATTACCTGTCTGCCAAGCAACATGCTGGTTTGAACCCAGCTTTTTATATATTTATCAACTATATTCAGGACCGCCCCATCACCCAAAATACACAGTCTGGGGCAAAACGAAAATTGAGTGTCCACTACATCACACACAAAGCTCTGAACCCTCAACCAAAACTCCTGGATCCCAACACATCCCCCAAAAACATGGGTTGTGTCCCCGTCTTCTGTTTGGCATCGCCAGCAGGTGGGAGTGTCTTTAAGACCAAGCCTATACAATCTAGAGGGGGGTCTAATAAAATTGATGCAAAAACATAAATTGCATCAGACACACCCTTGCATCTCTAGATGCAGACTTTACGTTTTTTAGGATCCTAGCCCACACCCCCTCCCCCAATGTCAAGTTTAGATCTTTCTCCCATAATCTTTTGAGAGAATTCAAAGTTCCGTCCCCCAGACTCTGAATTAGCAGGGAGCAATACACTGATGCCTCATGACCCTTCCCAAAAGCAGCAATCACCACTCCCAG
Source organism: Myxocyprinus asiaticus (assembly GCF_019703515.2). Lineage (NCBI taxonomy): Eukaryota > Metazoa > Chordata > Actinopteri > Cypriniformes > Catostomidae > Myxocyprinus > Myxocyprinus asiaticus. The sequence goes on along the minus strand of NC_059354.1, from coordinate 12,370,633 downwards.
AGTATCCACCACTTTAGGGGGGTGCGTGCCACTCCCAAAAACAGTGCAGAGTAGGTGGCGAAGCTGTAAATACTTATAAAACTGAGATCTGGGAATGCCAAAATGTTGAACCAAATTTTCAAAAGGTCTCAATACTCCACCCTCATTAGGTCACCGAGTGCATTAACCCCCCTCACAATCCAATCCGACCAATAAAAACGGGACTTATTAATACATAGTTTAGGGTTCAGCCATATGCTTGAGGCTGCGTTTAAATAAATATCCGAATTAAACACTCTGGACACTTTTGTCCATATCGAGTGCAAATGCAAAATAACGGGGTGCGACTTAACCTCTCCGGCTAGTTTGATCGAAAGGCTTTGCAGTGGCGAGATAGGGGCAAGAACTTCCTTTTCAATACAAAACCAGGGAGGGGCTCTCTCAGGTGGAAGCGACCAATGAGCCAAATGTCTAAGACCAAATGCATAATAATAAAACAAAATCTTGAGTAGGCCTAACCCACCATTGTTAATCGGCCTATGTAACTTATTGAAATTTAACCTGGGGCACTTACCATTCCAAATAAAAGACTTCGCTATGCTATCAAATTGTTTGAGATAAGAGAGGGGGACATCTACAGGGAGAGATTGTAACAGGTAGTTGAATTTTGGAATACCACCTGCCCACATCGTTCGAAAAACTTTTTATTAAAGGGTCAAAATTAACACTAACTAAATTAGACAAATTTGCTGGGAATAAAATCCCCAAATATTTAATGCCCTGTTTGGGCCACTGGAAGGCACCTGGCTGGAAAGCCGTTACTGGACAGTACGCTGTCAAAGCCAAAGCTTCGGATTTAGACCAATTGACTTTGTATCCTGAGAATTTGGAAAAGGAATTAATAATTCTGTGGGGGCAAGGCATAGATCTAGTAGGTTCAGAGACAAATAATAAAATATCATCTGCGTAAAGCAGAAGCTTATGCGCCACACCTCCCGCAACCACCCCTGGAAAATCATCTTCCTTTCTTATCGCGGCTGCTAATGGTTCCAGGGCAAGACAGAACAATAATGGGGAAAGAGGGCAGCCCTGCCAAGTGCCCCTATTCAAAGTAAAATAATCTGAAATTAATCCATTTGTTTGTACTGCTGCTATAGGGTGTCCATAAAGTAACTTAATCCAACCAATAAATGTACTCCCAAACCCATACATTTCCAAAATCTTAAAAAGATAATCGCATTCTACCATATCAAACGCGTCAAGTGAGATGGCAGCGATAGGAGATTGAACATTCGCTACTGACCACATGATATTGATGAAACGCCTGATGTTATCAGAAGAGCTGCAGCCCCGAATAAATCCCACCTGATCTATATGTATAAGAGATGTCATAACCTTACTTAATCGGTTAGCCAAAAGTTTTGACAATATTTTTACATCTAGTTGGATCAGGGAGATTGGACGGTAACTTTTACACTCGCTTGGATCTTTGTCCTTTTTAAGAATCAGACTGATCCGGGCTTGTATCATGGTTGGAGGAAGCTTTCCATTCTTTAATGATTCAGTATAAACTTCTTACAAAAGTGGAGCCAGTTCTGTAGCATAAGATCTAAAAAATTCTGCGGCAAAACCATCTGTCCCCGGGGCCTTGCCTGTAGGTAGGGACTTAATTACCTCGTCAAGCTCCTCCAAGGTTATCTCAGAATCAAGAGCGTTTTTTTGCTCAGTCTTCAGTTTAGGAAGATCTAATGGTTCCACAAAGTTTCTGATATCTTCATCAGTAGACGAAGACGTGGAACTATAAAGATCAAATCAAATCAAATCAAATCAAATCACTTTATTGTCACACAGCCATATACACAAGTGCAGTGGTGTGTGAAATTCTTGGGTGCAGTTCCGATCAACATAGCAGTCGTGACAGTGATGAGACATATACCAATTTACAATAGCATCAAATTAACACAACACAATTTAAACATCTGTTATACATAATTAAACTCAACTTAAACATCAAATTAACACAACACAATTTAAACATCTGTTATACATAATTACACAACTTAAAACATCAAATTAACACAACACAATTTAAACATCTGTTATACACATAATTACACTCAACAATATACAAATAATAACATACACTGTACAGTATACAATATGCTGTTTTTGTTTTTGTTTTTTTTTGTTTTTTACTATATAGATACTATATAGATACACATTATTCAATAAAAATTAAAATTGAAATATATATAAAAAAGTATATATATATATATATATATATAGAATGTACAGTATTGTACTGTATTGACATTCAGGCTGTCGGTTGATAGTCAGTTGTTAAGAGAGACATAATATAATAACAGTAATATAATTTATGACAGTCCGGTGTGAGATAAAAGAGTAATAAAGTGCAGGGCTGATGTATTTTGATCGTGGGAGATCAAGAGCTCAGAAGTCTGATTGCTTGGGGGAAGAAGCTATCATGGAGTCGGCTGGTGCGGGTCCTGATGCTGCGATACCGCCTACCTGATGGTAGCAGTGAGAACAGCCCATGACTCGGGTGGCTGGAGTCTCTGATGATCCTCCGAGCTTTTTTCCCACACTGCCTTGTATATATTTCCTGGAGGGAAGGAAGCTCACCTCCGATGATGTGTTTGGCAGTTCGCACCACCCTTTGCAGTGCTTTGCGGTTGTGGGCGGTGCTATTGCCGTACCAGGCGGAGATACAGCCAGTCAGGATGCTCTCCACAGTGCAGGTGTAGAACCGTGTGAGGATGTGGCGGTTCATTCCAAACTTCCTCAGCCGTCTCAGGAAGAAGAGGCGCTGATGAGCCTTCTTCACAACGACTTCAGTGTGGACGGACCATGTGAGTTCCTCAGTGATGTGGACACCCAGGAACTTGAAGCTGCTGACTCTCTCCACTGGTGCTCCATTGATGGTGATGGGACTGTGTTCTCTGTCTTTTCTTCTGAAGTCCACCACAAGCTCCTTTGTCTTACTGACGTTGAGGGAGAGGTTGTGCTCCTGACACCAGTGTGTCAGAGTGTGCACCTCCTCTCTGTAGGCTGTTTCATCATTGTCAGTGATCAGACCTACCACCGTCGTGTCATCAGCAAACTTAATGATGGCATTGGAGCTATGTGTTGCCACACAGTCATGTGTGTACAAGGAATACAGTAGTGGGCTGAGAACACAGCCCTGCGGGGCTCCAGTGTTGAGGGTCAGTGATGAGGAGATGTTGCTGCCTATTCTAACCACCTGGCGTCTGCTTGACAGGAAGTCCAGGATCCAGCTGCACAGCGAGCTGTTTAAGCCCAGAGCCCTGAGTTTCTAATCAAGCTTGGAGGGCACTATGGTGTTGAATGCTGAGCTGTAGTCTACAAACAACATTCTCACATAAGTGTTCTTTTTTTCCAGGTGGGAGAGAGCAGTGTGTATTGTAGATGCAATGGCATCATCAGTGGAGCGGTTGTTGCGGTATGCAAACTGCAGCGGGTCAAGATTGAGTGGTAATACAGAGCAGATGTAATCTCTGATTAGTCTCTCAAAACATTTGCTGATGATGGGGGTCAGAGCAACAGGACGCCAGTCATTTAAACAAGTTATTTTTGATTGTTTTGGAACAGGCACAATGGTGGATGTTTTAAAGCATGTGGGGACTACAGACAAAGAGAGGGAAAGGTTGAAAATGTCCGTAAAAACACCAGCCAGCTGGTTCGCGCACACTCTGATGACGCGGCCCGGAATGCCATCTGGACCCGCGGTTTTGCGGATATTCACCCGTCGGAAGGATCGGGTTACATCCGCTACAGAGACGGAGAGTGAACTAACCTCTGTAGCTTCGGCCGTGAGAGCTCTCTCCGCGAGGGCGGTGTTATTTCCCTCGAAACGAGCATAAAAAGTATTTAGCTCATCCGGTAGAGAGGCAGCGGTGTTCATGGCGGAGTTTTTATTCCCTTTAAAGTCCGTGATGATGTTAATTCCCTGCCACATGCTTCTAGATTTGGTGGTGTTAAACTGTCCTTCAATCTTGCTCCTGTACTGGCGTTTTGCTGTTTTGATAGTTTTTCGGAGGGCATAACTGGCTTGTTTATGCTCCTCCACGTTCCCGGAATTAAAAGCGGAGGTCCGCACATTAAGTGCCGCGCGAACATCGCTATTGATCCACGGCTTCTGATTCGGATAGATTCGTACAGTTCTGGTCGGAACGACGTCCTCTACGCACGTTCTGATGAAACACATTACGCTATCAGCGTAAAGCTCGATGTCGTCATCAGAGGCGGACCGGAACATCTCCCAGTCCGTGCGATCAAAACAGTCTTGTAGCGTAGAGTCTGATTGGTCCGACCAGCACTGGATCGTTCTGAGGGTGGGTGCTTCCTGTTTCAATTTCTGCCTGTAAGTGGGCAGAAGCAGAATGGAAGAGTGGTCCGATTTGCCAAACGGTGGGCGGGGGAGGGATTTGTAGCCATCCCGGAACGGAGAGTAGCAATGGTCCAAAACCCGGTCCCCTCGTGTGTTGAAACTAATGTGCTGGTGATATTTTGGTGCGACTGATTTTAAACTGGCTTTATTAAAGTCCCCGGTCACAATGAACGCGGCCTCAGGGTGCGCGGTTTCCTGCTCACTTATACTCCCATACAGTTCCTTGAGTGCCCGGTCTGTGTCGGCTTGTGGGGGGATGTACACAGCAGTGATAATGACCGCTGTGAATTCCCTCGGTAGCCAGAATGGTCGACACAGAAGCATAAGAAATTCCAGATCAGGAGAACAGAAAGATTTGATGGAATGTACGTTCCTCTGATCACACCAGGATTTGTTGATCATAAAACATACACCACCTCCTCTAGTTTTACAATAAAGTGATTTGATTTGATTTGATTATATTCATCTTTTACAGTTTCAAAATAACAAAAAAGGAAAAGGGCCCGAAGCAAAAGTTTGGGCACCCTGCATGGTCAGTATTTAGTAACACCCCCTGGCAAGTATCACAGCTTGTAAAAGCATTTTGTAGCCAGCTAAGTGTCTTTCAATTTTTGTTTGGGGGATTTTCGCCCATTCTTCCTTGCAAAAGGCTTCTAGTTCTGTGAGATTCTTGGGCCATCTTGAATGCACTGCTCTTTTGAGGTCTATCCACAGATTTTCGATGATGTTTAGGTCAGGGGACTGTGAGGGCCATGGCAAAACCTTCAGCTTGCGCCTCTTGAGGTAGTCCATTGTGGATTTTGAGGTGTGTTTAGGATCATTATCCTGTTGTAGAAGCAATCCTCTTTTCATCTTCAGCTTTTTTACAGATGGTGTGAAGTTTGCTTCCAGAATTTGCTGGTATTTAATTTAATACATTCTTTCCTCTATCAGTGAAATGTTCCCCTGTGCCACTGGCATCAACACAAGCCCAAAGCATGATCGATCCACCCCCGTGCTTAACAGTTGGAGAGGTGTTCTTTTCATGAAATTCTGCACCCTTTTTTTTCCAAACATACCTTTGCTCATTGTGGCCAAAAGTTATATTTTAACTTCATCAGTCTGCAGGACTTTTTTCCAAAATGCATCAGGCTTGTTTAGATGTTCATTTGCAGACTTATGACGCTGAAATTTGTGGTGAGGATGAAGGAAAGGTTTTCTTCTCATGACTCTTCCATGAAGATCATATTTGTGCAGGTGTCGCTGCACAGTAGAACAGTGCACCACTACTCCAGAGTCTGCTAAATCTTCCTTGCAGTCAAGGGGTTTTGATTTGCCTTTCTAGCAGTCCTACGAGGAGTTCTCTTTGAAAGTTTTCTTGGTCTTCCAGACCTCAACTTGAACTCCACCATTCCAATTACATTACAAACTGTGGAAATGGCTACCTGAAAACGCTTTGCTATCTTCTTATGGCCTTCTCCTGCTTTGTGGGCATCAATTATTTTAATTTTCAGAGTGCTAGGCAGCTGCTTAGAGGAGCCCATGGCTGCTGATTGTTGGGACAAGATTTGAGGAGTCAGAGTATGTATAAAGCTTTGAAATTTGCATCACCTCGCCTTTCCAAACGATGATTGTGAACAAGCCATAGCCTTAACAAGCTAATTAAGGTCTGAGACCTTGGTAAAAGTTATCGGAGAGCTCAAATCTCTTGGGGTGCCCAAACTTTTGCATGGTGCTCCTTTCCTTTTTTTCACTCTAAAATTGTACAAAATAATAATAATACACTTATATTGCTTAAAATGTTGAAAAGAATGTTTCATCTTTATGCCTTTTGGAGATCAGTTCATCTTCTACTCACTTAACTATTCACAGAAACAGACATTTTGACTAGGGGTGCCCAAACATTTGCATGCCACTGTAACTGCTATTTTGCATCAAATCTGACCCAACAACTAAAAATAAAAATCATTATTACAGGCTTACTGTAGTGAAAAACTATTTAAAAAAAATACAAGCTATAAGAAAGGAAGAACCACCTGTCAGTTTAAAGAGCAAATAGCCTTATAATGGTAAAAGAAGGCTATTATACTTGTACGTGGTAAAGGCACTCGCTCATCATTTTACTTTGGAACACACATGTACACTTACTGGATCAACCTGCAAAGTTGGCTGTTGGCTGTCTTTTGCCTGATTTCAGATATAGAATCAAAATTTAGGAGACCTTTTATTTATTTATTTCAGTTTGATTGATGATTTGAAATGGTAATGAAGCATAAGCTTAGCAGACAGTTTAGCAGATTATGGATTTTCTCAGTTCAAGTAGATAGGAGCTTGCATGCCTATTGGCTCAATGGATGATAATAATAGCTCAGGATGCCTGCTGAGAGGAATTACTTACCTTAAAGGTAGTTCACCCAAAAATGATCAATCACTCGTCATTTACTTGCCCTTATGCTGTCAAATGAAGGTATTTTGATGGTGCAAGGAAGTGTAATCAAGCTTTAAATCATGATCACACCAAGGAGACTGCAGATGGCAAGGTTAAGATTGAAAAGGAGTTACAGTATTTTCTCACCTAAAACTAATCGTATAGCCTCAGAAAACATGGATTAAACCATTTGAGTTTTATGGATTACCTTTATGCTGCCTTGATGTCCTTTTTGAAGCTTAAAAGTTTTGGACCTCATTGGCATGCTTTTTATAGATATATTCATAACATATTCTTTAAAATATCTTTGTTCGTGTTCTGCAGAAGAAAGTCATAAGAGTTTTGAGACAGCATACGGGTAAGTAAATAATGAGAGAATTATATTTTTTGGGTGAATTTTCCTTTAAAGCAAGTCAGTCCACTTAATATCAGCAAATAATATCAGTCAGGGCAATGGGCATGCAAGTCAAAGTTTTCGAATGACTATGGTAGTCTAAGCTATAAGCACTGACTTTTTACAAAGACCCTGTTTCATACTACTTGCACAGTTGAATATCTAGTGTAAGTGTTTATTAATTCATTTATTGTATTGTTTTTCAGGTGTAAATGTTGTCGGTCATGATACAGCAGTCTTAAATGGACAAAATGCCACTTTGTTTTCTCAGCTGACTGAGACCAAAGATAATATAACTAGTATTGTATGGCAGAAGAAGACACGAGAAGATCCTGAAAAAAAGACATTCTTTATTATTCGTCAAGATGGCAAAACAGAACACAGAAATGGTTTAGGGGATAGGGTAAAATTTATTGGGAACATTGCAGAGAAAAAAGGATCGATCCAGCTGGTGGAAATGAGGATCCTGGATGAAGGAATCTATACTTGTATCTTCAACCTATTTCCTAGTGGGCCATTTGAGACAAACATCAATGTTACAGTTCTTGGTATGATAGCTTTATTTATGTATTCTATGATTTACAGCAGTGATTTATAGCCTATATTATAATTCAGTTACTTGAAATATTTCATACTTACAGTACATACCAGGCTTAAAGTCAGCTTGAAAAGCTGTTCGCAATCCATTTATAAAGACAAACATTTTTTAGAATAAAGATGAATCTTTAACAATAAAACCTAAATATGCATTTATGAATTAAATTAGGTCCAATTTTATTTTATTTTGACCTTAACAGACTTTACCCCTACACATGTGGTATGTGCCAAGCGAAACTTATGAAATCACAACACTCTTAGTAATTATGGGACAACCAATAGCAGTCAGAGCTACTTTAGTAACAGTTCTCACAGTTTACATTAAAAATTCATTCATTTGTTATTTTTTCTTATTATTATTTCAACCATAGTTCCTCCTGTGGTTATCCTGACAGAAAAAGCACCTGTTGCTGGTAATTTAGAAGTTACTTTGGCATCATGCTTCGCCTGCAATGCACGACCTGCAGCAGAAGTATTCTGGAGGTTAGGAGCTCTAAATAACTCACTGAGAACTGAAACCAGCCATACAGTCCACCCAAATGGGACTGTTACTGTTGTGTCCATCCTACTTGGTGTACCGGTCAAATATTTGAACCAGAGGATGGTCCAATGTGTTGCAAAACACAACACCCTGACCAAGGAACTGGACTACACAATAAGCATCCATTGTAAGTAATGTACAGTATGTACAAGTTCTCATTGCAAATGGACCTCTGTGTGGTACAACAAAGACTTGTTTAATGGTGAAGAATAAGTTTGCAGTTGCAGACATAATTTTACTACTTAAAAAAGCAATTGATATTCAAATTCACTAGCCAACATATAATCTGACAAAGTTATTATATTCAGCGTCTGTTGCAAGAAACCCTTTGAGGTAAGAAAAGCCTTAGTGATGACAGCCTTATAATTACAACCAGTGGTTTTCTTAAATTAAGGGGTTTCTTGCAGTGAGTGTATTTTTGTTTTTTTTCAGGAGTTTGGATTATTAAAAAGAAGTGTATAGGCTTAATTAGAAAAGACCAGCTCTTCTTTTGAAAACTATATGCTAAATGATAAAAGTAAATATTTATGCTAATTGGTTCCTCCTCGTAGATCCTCCGGAAACATTGATGATATTTGCTGACAGTCCAACTGAATTTCATTGTAAAGTTGATGGTAACCCAATCCTGACCTACACTTGGAGTAGGTAATAACATTTCACATGCAAAACCACTCACAGTTATTTTGGGTATGTGCAGCCAGTGGTGTAATAGGCACAGGGTATTACTCCCAACAATTTGCACTCATAATTTAGATGGGGCTATGATTGGGAAAAGGCTTTCTTTTTTTTTCTTTTTCTTTAAAAAAAAATTATTATCCCCTTTTCTCCCCAATTTGAAATGCCCAATTCCCACTACTTATTAGGTCCTCATGGTAGTGCAGTTACTCACCTCAATCCGGGTGGCGGAGGACAAGTCTCAGTTGCCTCCGCTTTTGAGACAGTCAATCCGTGCATCTTATCATGTGGCTCGATGTGCATGACACCACGGAGACTCCCAGCATGTGGAGGCTCATGCTACTCTCCGCAAACCATGCACAACTTACCACGCACCCCACTGAGAGCAAGAACCATTAATCGCAACCACGAGGAAGTTACCCCATGTGACTGTACCCTCCATAGCAACCGGGCCAATTTGGTTGCTTTGGAGACCTGGTTGGAGTCACTCAGCACACCCTGGATTCGAACTCGTGACTTCAGGGCTGGTAGTCAGCGTCAGTACTCTCTGAAATACCCAGGCCCCGGGAAAAGGCTTTCTTGATTATTTGGGCATATTTTGAGCTTGTGGGTTTTAAAATGATAATTTTCAATGTAAAAAAAAAAAAAATATTTAGGACCTGATCTTTAGGGTGGATTCAGTGTAATGTTGTAGGCTGTCACGCAAGTCCACCTGACCCTTAGGGAAATTATTGGATTGATAATGAATCAGCACTTTGAAGCTTGAAGTCAGTTGTTATTCTACAATCATGCTGTTTGCTCTGCAAAAATCTGACAAGCTCATCTGTCTAATGCAAATACAGCACTTAAAGGCACATATTTCTTTTGCATAGAGTATTGGCAAAATGAAAATCTGATGATAGTAGTTAAAAATTTTCATTTTCAATTCCAATATTTTACTGAGTTTAACCCTTCACGTCACTTAGTGTTCTTTTATGCCATCAGCTCTCGCCAGAACACACATTCATTGATCTCTGACATCTCTCCTTTCTAGCAGAGAGAATAAAATCACTCCATATTATGAGGGAAGCAAACTTCTTATTCCCAGACTATCCTCTGACTTTAATGGCTTGTACATCTGTAATGCTTCAAACAAGTATGGAAGCTCATCAGGTTCCCTGTATTTGCATGTGCATATTGGTAAGTCTATTTTTCTAAATAATTTATGGGATTATGATCTATGTTATTGTTTTAAGCTGCCATCCTTTGAAAAAGGTTTTGTACTCTTGTATGATATTTGTTTTCTGTGCTAAATTCAATATAAAATATTTACATTATAAACTGTATATATCCAACCGATCCATTAATGCGGTTGACAAAATTCCTTTTCAAATGGCTAATATTGCTAATACGATTTGTAGAGTGTGTTTAGATAAGTAAAAAGTAAGTAATACAATTTAATGAAAGAAAAGAGATGCACACAAAGGTACTGATTCTAAAACTGAAGTGTGGCATTTTTAAAAATACTTTCCCCTAGCCCAGCTTCATATGCAGAGTCAACTATAAGATTTCCCTGACAAGTGTAAACACTGGATCTGTGGTGCTATAAAATTCCTCTGTTACTTTGAACAACCTGACATAGCAACATTGACTTTTGGGGCAGGACTATCTCCAGCCAGTGGCAAATGGAGGAAGTGTTTGGGGAAACCTCTTTAAAATCATCAGTCGTTTTTATTCCATTTAGTGGTGCAGAAACTGCACACTTCTGCTTTAAACAAACACTTTTTTTTACTACATCATTTACTCAATAATAATAAAAAAAATTGCAACCAAAAAAAAAAAAGCATTATTCTTTTGTAAAACTGTTGGTAGATTTTGGAAATACCATTACTTTAAATAGGCCAAACCGGCACGTTATTGTCGATGCCAATAATCTCAGGTAAGATTATATTGGGTGAATAATCAACCTTGCCTATAAGTAGTAGTATACATGCTGTATAAACAACTTAAAATTTTGCAAAGTGTGCATGACAGACCAAAATGACCGAAAAAAGACCTTTAAAAACCTTACCTAATAAAACAGAAAATGTTAACCAGATTTTCTTGTTTTACATGAATCTCAATCCTCTTTATCAGCATTTTCAGAGTAACATCAACATTGTAGATGTGTGAACTTGAAAGCTTTCCACTTGTTTCCCATCTTCATAGAATCCAGCATTATCTGTTGGAGTCTGTTTGGTTTTGTCATCTGCTCTGCTGTTCTTGGCATTGTTGTTGTATACATATTGAGAACGGGGCTGTGGTGAGTCTGTTTAGTGAAGTTTTTGTGAATTTTAGTGGTGTAACGGTTCTCTGTAAAAAAAAAAAAACTAACCGTACGGTTTGCCACCCACGATTCGTGAGCATTTGTACCACGGTTCATCTCAAGTTTAATGACGCATCTGGATCATATAGTTTGGCGAAGAAAATAATGCACCAAATAGACAGGCACAGTAATAACCTCCGCTAACGGACCTGTATGGCACTGTCGATGGACATGCTCCACCTGTGTTTCACGTGGGCCAACTTTCTACAGAGAGAAGCTGTCCTATTAACTGTTAACTGTTCTTCCACCAGTGTTACATGAAGAGCTCACGAAGATGTGGCATTCGCCATTCTCAGCGTGAACGCTCGTCTCGGCAGCCTTCACGACACTGGACTGCACTGAGGAACGGGGATATACGTCGATTCCTCTGGTTGAAGAGGTGGTAGCAGCCATCCTGTGCCCCTCCTCGACCCCAGCATGGAAATCCAGGCCTGCTCACCCGTCTAGGCCCTGTAGAATGACATACACTCTACTGGAAAAGGTCTACACGTCAGTTGGTCAGGTTGACTCGGCATTGCACACCAAGTTCACCAGCCAAGCCATCGGCAGATCCATGGGTAGCCTGGTGTCCGCTGAGCATCATCTCTGGCTTAATTTGTCAGAGATGTGTGACAGGGACAAAGCCATGCTGTTAGATGCCCGGTGTCTCAATAGGGCCTGTTCGGTGACAACATTAGCTCTTTCACCAAAAGGTTTCAGGTGGCGCAGAAGCAAGCCTATAAGCACCTCCTGCCGAGGCGGGGGGCTCTGTAGTGCCTTTGACTCACTCGCACTCCTCCTCGGGTCAATGCTCCTATAAATTCAGTGCGCCTGCTGCACTGCCACTGCGAAAAAGGAGATGGAGCCCCCGGTGAGGTCCCAACACCCCTGGCCCAAGCGCAAGATCACGGTCCCGAGGTGCCCTCGTACCAGCGGGAGGCTTCCCGCCAAACCGGAGCAGTGTTCCTAATGTCATTGGCATGAAGTGGGGACCAGAGCCCATGGACATGTTCATTCAAGAGGACCCAGATCATCCAGTCGAGTCCCCGAAGAGCTTCAGTCACGCAGCCAAATACAGAGAGGCTCCTGTGTCATTTGGCTCATTATGCGGATGCATGGGTGTGAGTTAGAGTTCACGAGGCGGCCCCTTCACTTCAACGGTGTTATTTCCTCCACCATAATGTTGCGGGGCGCGCTGTTTCTCCACGTAGCAAAATTAAATCTGCTCGCAAAAGATGCAATAGAGATGGTATCAGCGGATGATGCACACAGCGGATTCTACTGCCACTATTTTCTAGTCACCATAAAGGACAGAGGATTGCGCCCTATTTTGGATCTGATAAGCTTTAACCAAGCACTCGCAATGTTTCCGTTCAAAATGATTATTCATAAACAAATTCTCTCACGTTCGTCCTATGGACTGGTTTGTATTGATCGACCCGAAAGACGCTTACTTTCATGTACACATCGCCCCTTATCACAGGCCATACTTGAGATTCGCCTTCGAGGGGACTGCTTACCAGTTCAAAGTCCTGCCTTTCGGCTTATCCCTGGCTCCTTACACATTCACGAAATGTGTTGATGCAGCGCTCGCTCCGCTGAGGCTGAGTGCCGTTCATGTTATGAATTATCTCAACGACTGGTTGCTCTTAGCACAGTCAGTAGAGCAAGCTTGCAAACACAGAGACCTGTTACTTGCACATTTGAAAAGTCAAGTGGTCAAAGAGCATGTTAACGCCCAGCCATAAGATTTCATTCTTGGGCATGAATCTCAGCTCAGTATCTATGACGGTGCGCCTGTCGGAAGAATGTGTTCATTCCATTCACCGGTGTTTGAACATTTTGAAACTGGGAAAAACGTTTCCTTTGTAACTTTTTTAACGGCCCTGGGCCTCATGACCTCTGCAACAGCGGTCACCCCGTTGACACTACTACAGGTGACACCACTTCAGTGCTGGCTCAGATTGAAGGTATCCCATCATTCATGATGGCATGGCCACTTACGTCTTTTGGTGACACGCCGCTGTCTAGCCACGTTAATCATTTGGAAAACTGCCACATAATATCAAACAGGAGTGACACACTCAAGTGTCCAGATGCAAAGTGGTCACAACAGATGCGTTGAACATGGGCTGGGGAGCCCTGTGCAATGGGCGCCCAGCCTTTGGACAGGTGCTCAAGCGACCTGGCACATAAATTGTCTGGAACTACTCGCTGTATTTCTTGCATTAATGACTTTCCGACCAGCCGTCCAGGGGTTTCATGTTCTGATCAGAACTGACAACATGGCGGTCGTGGCTTACATAAATCGCCAAGGAGGAGTTCGATCATGACCATTGATGAACATGGTGTGCCAGCTTCTCCTTTGGTGTGAGAAACATCTCCTATCGATACGTGCAACACACATTCCAGGTCACCTGAACTGCGGTGCAGATTTGCTTTCACGACAGGGCATTATAAAAGGAGAATGGAGACTTCATCCTCATACATTTCTGATGATATGGGATCATTTCGGGGAAGCCAAAATACATTTATTTGCATCACCGGGGACAACACACTGTCACCTGTGGTATGCCCTGACTCATGCCCTGCTGGGCCTTGACGCACAAATGGCCAGCGGTATGCAAGTATGCATTCCCTCCCGTCCACTTCAAGTATTGTGCAAAATTTGGGAGGATGAGGAAGCGGTACTATTGGCCCAACTGCCCATGGATCCCAGAATTAATAGAGCTCTTGAATGCGTGTCAGGGACCTTCAAGCGCTGTCGGTCAACGACTCCTGCTTAGAGTTTGGACCAGGCTTATCAAAAGCCATCCTTTAACCCAGGAAAGGCTAAGTGCTGAAAGTTTTGAACACTCCCTTCAGGGCACAGGTTATTACCCTTCAGGCTGTCTCCCCCACTCTGTTTGCTTCGGATAAAGCGGAGAGGCTACATACACTGTGTCCCGTAAGAGCACTGCATGCATATATCGATTGCACGAGGCAAATGAGGCTTTCGGATCAGCTCCTTGTCTGCGTCACAGGCCGCTTTAAAGGGTTGGCTCTCCAAACAAAGGCTTTCACATTGGATAGCGGATGCCATTGCGCTCGCATACGACTCAAAAGGCATACAGTGCCCTATTGGAGTGAAATCTCACTCCACTAGAGACATGGCATCTTCATGGGCATTGTCTAATGGTGTTTCCCTTGAAGACATCTGTCTAGCTAAAAGTTGGGCTTCACTTAGCACTTTCGCCAGATTTTACAACCTGGATGTCTCCTCTCTCTCTTCCCAGGTGCTTACTGAGAAGGAGAGTTAAACTATGTATACTGCTGCTTACTACCATCTTAGTTAAACATGGTCATCCCATAACCCGCAGTTAGCGGTCACTTTATATAAGTTCTCACTACCCATTTGTTTAGTTCCTTATTTATACATACTCACACATGGAAGTAATTTAATTCATCTTGCGATGACTGCGCTACCCAAACCGGTTAGCGTCATCGCCATTTATATCCATCCATTCATCATTCAGCTTCTCCCATTCTTATTGCTATGTGAAGAGGAGACTCTTTGGTGCTTTTTGCTACCCCATTGGCTAGTAGGCATTGTTACATGTGTTAATCAGTAGCACAGCGTGATAGTATACATACATTCATGACTGAATTGAAAGGGAACGATAAGGTTACGACTGTAACCTTTGTTCCCTGAAATGAGGGATTGAATGCTGCGTAAACTGGCCAGGTTACTGACTCTTCGCTACAAGGGTCGAGCATCGCTTGCACCCTTCAGTCGAATATTCTGAAGAGATAACATATGCACCGCCTTTATATATGCCCGCTACGCGTGCGAAGGAGGTGGAGCACAAAGTTCTATCTGCCAATTAAAATTGGCGAGATTTTAAAGAGTTTCAGAGATTGGCACTCCTGTGGGGATAACCCACAGCGTCAGCTATGATGCAGCATTCATTCCCTCGTTTCAGGGAACCATGGTTACAGTCATAACCTTATCGTTTTCTTAGCAGAAATCATGGTTTTAATATAATTAACTATGGTTTTATGCAGTAATACTGTAGTAGCCATATAGGATAAAGTGACAATTAAGTAAACGCACACTTTAGATACAGAGGTGCAAGTTATGGAAAACATTTTTTTTTTTGGAGTTGTGCAGTTACACTCTTCTTTTTTTCTAGTAGCCATACAGTAACTGTGGTTTTACTATAGTAATATTGTGTAGTCTGCTGTCACCATTGTTTTCTTGGTAGAAATCAGAGTTTTGATACAATTAAAAAATTAATTAATTTTTTTTCGGTAACAAATACTTAAACGGACCCAAACCATGACCCTAAAACCATGATACAATCCGAACCATGAGAAATTTGAACCGTTACACCTCTAGTGAATTTGCTTGTGTCATGCATTAAATAATGTAAACAAAGTGTAACATGCAATGTAATATTGCCATTCAGTATTACACTGCGTCCTAACCAGGCATGATATGACAAGTTTTGAGTGATAAGCAATTTGTCTCAGACAGACAAGAAGATATTTGATATTTAATGTAGTTATGAAGAGCAGGATTTTGGACCAATGAGATTTCACAGTGGGCGTGGCTACCGAGCACACAGCCGCAGAAATAGAAACCAAGACCATTAAAATTTCCTGTTGCTCTTCATGGTCGTGGCTGATTAGGATAAGAACTAAGATCATGGAAAAGATTTTTTGCTTTTTGGCTAATGCTTGTTGCTTTATTGCATCATGCCTGGTTAGGACATGGTGTTACCATGAAAGTTAAAAGGACTACAGCCACTTTAAAATTATCTTAATTGTAGGGATATGATTCAGAATAGGATTCGAGAAATGCTTCCGGATAGTATTCAAGTACCTACAGATTCCCTGAATCCAGGAGAAGCACAGGTGTGTTTGTTATACCAGAATGTATGGATGTTTACATATCAGATCATTTCATATCATAATTGTATATTTTTGTATTTTTATTTGTTGTCATATGTGTTAAATTTGCCTAAACTGTGCCTATAGAGTGAAGAACTTCAAGAAATGCAAGAGGAGGCAAGGTGATGGTCAGGTCAGTGATCTATAAGGATTTGGTCCTAGCAACTGTTGTATTCAGTAACTATTTTTTGTCTGTCTGTTTGTTTGTTTTGTTTATTTGCTTTTTATATCCAAGTATGTATGCCTTTAACCCAGGTGTCATTGTGTCTGTGCTCTTCCTGTTCTTTTGTTGCTCCTCCCACTTTCCTTCGGCAGGTTCAGCTGATGCCAAGGTACCCTCGCTAAATATCAGTAATGACTTCACTGGTGTGATTTATCAGTGAGAGGAAGGTTTGGTTGATAATCATGGCCCATTTAGCCCTTAGTCTTTGTTCAGACAGGTAGCAAGAATCCAATTTTTTTTTTTTCATATCCATCTCAAATCATTGTTTCGTTTATTTGTTGTAAACATCTTTACAAACCTGATCCAAAGCACAATTATTTGTGGTTTTGAAATACTATTTAAAGTGATTTTTAAAATGTAGAGTTAGACCAAAGATTTTGTATGGTCAGTGGTTTGAACTGTTGAAAATGGCATTTAAGTTCCACCCCATATGAGCGTAACTTTCTATAAACTATATAACCATAGCCTAGCACCATTTTATTCAAACTTGCCATCTCCAGGGTTGTAAATACATCTTGTTACTCCACAAGTAGACTCAACTTTGCTTCGTCATCTCTGCATGTTATCAGAGGGCCAGAGAAAATATTATTCTTTGCCATGGTGTGCAGTGACTGGCATATAATTTTTGTTTGCTCTATAATCAGGCAAGCGCATTAAACACAATAATAAAACAGTGAAATGGAAGAGGATGAAGCCTGTGTTTTGAGTTTATCAGGAGATGTTGGAGTTGTACACACATTTTACTCTCTTGTTTCCTCAGTTTTGATTGCTTTCTTTCCTGAGGTAAATTGTTTGCCTCCCTCTTTATTTGTTTTGGAATTTGGAGTCTTATTTGACTCACAACCTTCTTTCAGACTGGTATGAAAATCGCAATGAATGCAAAGGGCTTTCCCTTGCTGAAGCATTGCTCATAAAATCAGATTGCCCTCAGTGCGTATGCATGAAGATCAAGACGTTTTACCCTGGGGTCGCTTTTATGGAAAGCACCCAATATCTGCCCCCCATATCTGACCTCTGTGGGCTCAGAGGAGCTGCACGGGTGAGCAAAATGGTCAGGGCATACGGCAAGTTCGGTGTCTACTGACAGACATTTGTGACTGATTTTGTCTGACATAGGGAATAAAGCGGTATCCCAGAAAGGTATTTTCGGTGTTGCCATAAGATAGGATGCCATTTCAGTGACGGAATCAACAAAACAGCTGTCAGCCACCAACGGGCATATTCTGGCTTTTGCGATCACAGTCCAGCTTCTTAGACTGTGATGGGGTTGTTATTCGTTTTGTATTATTTCTCTTTAACACTTAACGTAATCCAACAAAGGAGTTCAGTAAGGTCATATTACACTCCAAGCCTGGAAAGTCCCTTCTGAAAAATACAGTAGCCTCCTGCTTAGATACTTTTGTCTGAAAAAAGATCATGTTAAGATTGTAAAACAATGCCTGAGAAGAAACCAGTTCCTTATCTGTCACTCACTCGATGTTGTGTCGATGTAGTGACACTAGGAGTCACTCCTGGGAGCCCAAGACACCTCTGGTCTTTGATAAAAGGCCAATGAAAATTGGCGAGTGGTATTTGCGTGCCACTCCCCTAGACATACGGGTATAAAAGGAGCTGGTATGCAACCACTCATTCAGATTTTCTCTTCGGAGCCAAACGTCATGCTCATTGAGCTGAATACTACTGTTCATTCACCGCTGCTGGATCTGACGGCGCATTTCAGCGGCTTCTCCCTCCTCTGCACTGGTGCACTGCAGAGAACGCCCCTGGGCGCTTCGGCAGAAAAACAAGAGAGTATATTTTCTGAAAGAGCTTTTCCTCCTCTAAAAGAGTATATATTTCTCTAAAAGAGCGGCACACACGGAACGTCTTTTAAAGATGCCTTTCCGATTGTGTGTTATTCCCCCCGCGGACCTCCCATTCCCCAGCACGCTCGTCTGCCCCAATCAGGCCCGGATGAGTTCGCTGGCTCGTCTCACGGTGAGTCTGGCTTCTTGTTCGGAGCCCGCGAAGAAGATGAGCTCTTGAGCGCAGCATCAGAGAGCGGGCTTGTCCAGTCAGACGCAGAAGCCTCAGCTGGGCTTCCCCCTTCGGGGAAGATTGCCCAGTCACAGGCCGATGCCGAAATGACGGACATGCTTTCCTGGGCGGCTGCGAGCGTCGGGTTAGAGCGGAACCCTCCTCGTGGCTTGATGATTGGTTCCTGGGCTCGCAGCGCCGCTCAAAGCAGCCACGCCCCGCTCCAGTGCTATTCTTCCCGGAAGTGCACAAGGAGCTGACGAAGTCGTGGGAGGCACCTTTTACTGCCCGGCCCCTATTCCGCAGTTCCCCCGCTCTCACTACCCTCGATGGCGGGGCGGCCAGGGGCTATATGGTGATTCCCCCGGTGGATAAGGTGCTCACGGTGCACCTATGCCCGCAGAGCACCGCCACCTGGCACGGACGCCCTAAGCTCCCGTCCAAGCCCTGTAGGCTCACGTCATCCCTGACGGCTAAAGCCTACAGCGCTGCCGGACAAGCCGCCTCTGCCCTGCACGCCATGGCTCTCCTGCAGGTCCACCAAGCCAAGGCGTTGAAAGAACTGCACGAGGGTAGTTCAGCCCCAGATTTGATGCAGGAACTGTGCTCGGCGACTGACCCTGCCACGGCGCGGTCGAGTTTTCGGAGAGATTCGCTGCCGGCCCAGTACACGCGCTAACTAAGAGTCCTGTTCTGGGGTAGGTGCTCCGCATGTGGCGGTTCCCTGTAAGGCTAACCCCATGCGATATGTATCTTCTGCTAATTCGTTTCCCTGTTGGCAAACAGCGTCTTCCTTGGGCAGAGCCCCTCTGCCCCAGTCTCCATGTTTGTAGTAACTCCTCCCCCATTGGGCAGGATCTACCTTGAAGGTTCTCCACATGGTTGGAAAGACCATGTGACATATCCTTCCATTTAAATATACCCCCCTCTCTTAAGGCGAGGTGTGGTCTCCGCTGTGTCTTCCCCTTGGAAGGGACATCCCCCGACTAGACCTAGCGGCCCAGTCGGATAATCCCCCTTCTTTTTTAGGGAGTGGAAAAGAGAAGGGGAAAAGAGGCCACGACTGGGTTAAGCCTGTCTCTATCTTTGGGTAGTCGACTTGTCCCCAAAGGGCCGTTCGACACTCATAACTATGTTGGGGGAGGTTACGTGTCGACCTGGTGTGCTGGCTATGAGGTGTAATTTCCTGACAAATCCAACCCAACAGCTCTAAAAAAAAATCTTTTTTGTACACTTACATGGATTTTTTTTTATGTACTCACTCAATAATTATGTTTTGTAAATTGTAACCAAAAAAACATTCAAAGTGCAGCTTTTATTACAAAAAATAATGCTGGAACTAAATTCAGCATATTTGCATAAAAGGCTCAGCCACATTTTTTGATAGTTCATCTGATCAGCTAAGGAAATGTTCCACAAACACCTGATAACCATAAAGCGTTCAAATTTAAGCAGATACATGGGTTGATACACCATTTCATTGTTATTTTTTGGTCACACTTTATATTAGGTGGCTTTAATTACTATGTAATAACATTAAATGCATACAATACTTTGTATTTACTGTGTAAATACATGTTGTTCTGCAAAATGCCACATTTGCTGTTACTGAGGTTGAGGTACGGGTAGGTTTAGGAGTAAGGGTTGGGTTAGGGGTCAAGTTAAATGTAACTACAAATGTAATTAAATGCAAGTACTTTAAATGTAATTACAATGCAACAACATGTATGTACATAATAAATACATTGTATCAAATGGTTAATTACATAGTAGTTAAGGCCACCTAACATAATGTGGGTCCTATTTTTATTCTGTGTCGCTTTCTTCTGTACTAAAAGCACAACTTAATTTTGGGAGGTTGAGAGATTGCTGCTATAAAGACTTGGGATAAAATGGTGCTAGAAGACCTTTTATTTCTTTCGTTTATGTCAAATGTGTGTGCATGTGCTAATGCATAGCTTTCCTAATTAGAAGAGCTCCCTGCAAAGAAATCGAACCACCACCCGTAAAAATGACGATATTTGAGGCACCATCTGGGGCTCTTCACTTGCCCCAAACTTTCTGTTTGTGTTCTTCCAGACTTCCTTTAAAGGAGCCTTACATAGCTTATTTATGTACTCAAGGAACTTTAATAAAATTTGAAATAAGAAGAGTCAGGTGGAACAGTCTGTTCATTATACTGTACGTGAATCCTTTTCTTACTGAAGCTGCGTGTGGACATTCTGTACACTTTCTACGGCAATCCCGAAGGGATAAACACACGTGTGTTTGTGTGTGTGTGATAGACTGAAGAGAGCGAGATCTCAGAAAAACAGTCAGTGGGTGTGACACTTGGACAAAATCTAGTTGTTTTGTACCAGCTAGTGAGACGGCAGTTTTAATGTACTGTTATGAGAAGGATTTTTGACCAACGAGAGTTGGACAGGGATGCATCAGGGTTACTTGCCGCAATGTTGGAGAAATGGAAACCAAGCAATTGACAGAATGTCATGTTCCTTTGTCGCGCTTGCGGCTGGTGAGGAGAAAAACTGTTTTTAAAACTTTTTTTATTAAATGACATGCAGAAAATGTCCCTTTTACCTGTCCGATATCACTGAAATAGGTGCCATGAAATGTCACGCACTGAAAAAATGACGAGTAAGATTTACTTAATATTTAAATGTATAAAATTAAGTAAAATCTACATCATTTTGTCAATAATGACTAAAGTGAGTAAATTAAACAAACACCTCAGTTAATACAGTAACTTTTACTTAGAAATCTGAAGTACATGGTATTTAAATATGCTTAGGAAAATTGAAATATGAATTATAACATTTTACTAGAACGTTTCACATTTTGAACTTTCGCTGATGCAACTGTCTGCCCTGATTAATCTGTAAATCCAATATATCAGCCGACCTCTGGTGTGTCTGTGTGTGTGTACACGTGTCTTTGGAGTGCAGGGTTTTGAAAAGGGGCATGACTAATACAACGGCAAGTCTAGTGGAAGTTCCAGAACAGCTAAAATCGCTTACAGCACCAACACGGAAAAGATACTTCTTATCATGTGTTGCAGCGTCGCGTCATGTCTGGTAAAGACACAGTGTTTATGATGGGGTTACTGAAGGATAAATTTAATGTCCTTAGAGTTCTTTAGAGTTCTTTAAGGAACTTAGGCCCATCCAAACTAATACGTTTTTGCTTAAAAACACATTAACTTACTACGTTTATGCCTCTCATCCATACTAGAACGATGTTTTCCACCACCGAAAACAGCATTTCTGCATGCTTTGTAAAATGATGACGTTAGTAAATTGAAAATAATTATTTATGACTACATTTTTCCCCAAGAACCAAAACGGTGTTTGGAGTTGCCTGTGTGGCACCCAAATGGTGTCTCAAGTATCTTGTCATTCTTACAGTATGAAGTGCCGTTAGAGATTTTTCAAAGATTGCATCTCAAACAACCACTTAACACACATGAAACTAAGAATTCAAATCAAGGTCGTGAAAAAGCAAATTTGAGTAAATTTTTTAGAAATCCATTCTTGCATAAATTGTTGCATTAAATTGAATGTGATCATCTACACAAGAATGGTTGTAATCTGCATGTTTTTTATGAAGAAGGCCCATGTAGTTTCCCTTGCCATTTTTGCCATATGCAGGACAGTGCAAATATATGTTGCTGTAACTCATCTGGTGAGCGTAGCACTAGATACAACAAGGCCATTGGTTCGATTCCCAGGGAACACACGAACTGCTGAACATGTAATGAGCTTGAATGTAAAGTATTCGCCAGATGCATACAGTAGTACACAAACACTGGACCTCCTGTAACGAATTTGTGCCTTAGTCTTGTATTATATTTACTCAGTTGTCTAGGGACTGTTTTAAAACAATAGAGTTATTGTTGTAGCAACCTACCTTTTTGTACATTTCCTTCCTCATTGTGTTTGATTTGTACATCATTTGTTTTATGAGTCTTTTGGGAAACAACGCAGGTAAAATTTCTCCATTGATGTTTTATTTGTTTTGGATGAGTGTGACATTCTCAGTCAGTTAAAAAGAAATTAAGGAAGCAGAAAACAGCTTGCACTCTTCAGAGTAATTTATTTTCCATACTCTTTTTCATAAACTCATCAGATTTTAACAAAATAAATATTGACGCAATGTTGCCAGCTTCAGATCGTTCTCCCCTTCACTCTCCAAAATTAGATACATTTGAAGTGTTGTTTTAGTAGTTTAAATATTCTTTACCTTTGTTCTTTTTAACATATTTTCATGATAAACCAGCTAAATGTTATTAAATGTAATGTCATTCTGTTAATGGCTTAGTCTTAACAATGCTGTAATAAAGAGTGAACAACACTGTACACTGTTCTAACTGAAGGTTTTTTGAAGCCAAGTTCAGTTCCACCTGTCTGGACTGTTAATGCTCTTAGTCCATTCGTAAACAGTGCAACCCAGCATGTTTATAGTCAACTGTTTATACTTTAAACAGTCAGTTTGAAAAGAGCAAAAAAACAAAACAAAAAAAACAATAAGTGGTGTAGCCTATGGGTCCACCCGTGGACATATCTACTCAAGCAGAAATGTTTAAATGTATTTTATCAACCCTCACAGAGTGCATTAGCACATGTTGTGATTGTGAAGGACAGTTCACCCAAAATGAAAGCTCTGTCATTATTTACTCTCTCTTATGATGTTCCAAACCCATATGGCTTTGTTTATGCAGAACACAAAAGGATATATTTAAAAGAAATGTCACAAGTGCTGATTTTAGTACAACAGAGTGCTCTGGTTCTAAAGGTTAAAATCCCATAAATGTTCTCCATAGGCTTATTTATTTGTAACAAAACGTATAAACCTTTAAAGACAGAATTACTGGGCTCGGAGGTTGTTTATCGATGGTATATGCTTACGTTGAAGCCACCAGTCTGCGTTATTTGATGTCCATTGTTTAAAAGTAATTTAAAAGCAGAAATCCTGGTGAAGAATTACACTACCCATGATCCAGAAAAGCAAGATCCACCAATCTGAGAATCACAGCCAATGTAGCCTGCCAAACAAGTCCAACAGCAACTGCCCACTGCCATGACATGCTGTGAATTAAACAAATCAAGTCGGTCTCCCTAAATGTCTGTCCTCCATACTCGCGCTGCAATTAGATAATTGAGGGAACGGTGGAGCGAGGAACCAAGAATGCATAATTTGAGAAATGAGAAGCACCCTATACTGTAAATGAGTTGATCAATGATTTGATGTGCGAGTAAATGACAGAGCTTTCATTATATAAAGTGACAGTGTAAGCCTTCAGAAGACTCGATACATGTGAAGAAATCTTTTATGATACTTTTGGGTGTTTTTTTTTTTTTCTGTGTGTGTGTTTTAAAGTGAGGCACTATCCATCAATACTCAGTTTAATCTTTTTTTGTTTGTACCACATCAGAGCAGCGTTTAAGTTTGACACTTGGTATAGAAGCGTGTTCACCATTTTATTGTTTTAATATACATTTTCTCAAATTTGGCCTGACTGTGAAATGATAGGACTACAATGAATCAAACGTTTGAGCATAAATTAGACTAATCACATCAAGTGTGAGACAACACAACACTTATAATACATTTTTCTTAATGTGAATAAAAAATCATTATTAAAGTTTAATTCAGATAGACACATGCATAATCATAGTAAAATTTAAGAATTATGGATGGATTGTCTTGTTCGATATGGCTGGAATGCAAACATAACAGTTAATGACATAATGCTAGTTAGTGTTTTGATCACCTGCACTATAAACACTGTATACCAAAAAACTGTTTATTTTCTAAGCACATTATTGTTATCGAACAATTAGTGCGATAATAGTGGTGCCATTAGGCATTTACAGCACAATTACAACCTCTGAGGTCATCTTCTTGTTATATTTATGAAAGTAATATTGTCTATAACAGAACAGAGCACAAGTACTACAATACAACAGCATCCGAATCTATGGCAGGATCTTCAATATCGACTTTACTCTGGACCATCTGCAACTCCAGTTGAGCAGGACTGGGCTTTTGATTGGGACCTGCCACCTCTGACAGGGAGTATGAGTTACAATATGAATTACATTATAGGTACTCTTGAACAGTGTTTCTAGAGTAAGGCTCAAGTACCCCTTAATCAACACCAAAACAGAAATGTGTTCATTTCAACTCGTATACTGGATATCATTTAGCATTACCATTAAAGGGATAGTTCTCCAAAAATGACAATTCTGTCACCATTCTCTTACCCTCGTGTTGTTCCTAACTTCCGTAGAGCATGAAAGATGATGTTAAGTGGTCTGATAAAATCAGTCACTATTCACTTTCAATGTCTTTTTTTCCATACAATGAAAGTGAATGGTTTCTGAGGCTGTCAATATGCCTCACATCTCCTATTGTGTCCCATGCAAGATTGAAATATAGGATTAGAACAACATTGAATACTGATGACAGAATTTTCATTAACTATTCCTTTCATACTGTATGTTTGAAGTTAATAATATTTTTTTTTTTTTTTTTTTTAACATACTTGTAGCTCATTTTATACAATAGAAAACATGTTGTTTATATTTTTAATGCCACTTATTATTAAGGTCACAACATTAGCAATATATCATCAAGATACATCACACATGCTGTACAATACAGACACTTTTCAGTATCAGGTCTCTTAAATAAGCTCTTAACATTAGCAGAAGTCATAGTTCTCTTAATGACATGATGCATGACTGAAACAGTCTTTTTACAGGCAGTCTGTCAGCAACACAAAGGGCTCTTGGTTATAATTCAACATAACCAGCAGAAAAGGAGCTATAATTTTGGACATTTCATTTGTTCAGTTGCCCCCAAATATTATCTAGACACTTAAACCACATTTAATGAATTTAATTGCATTAAATAACAAATTATGCTAAACCTTTTGTCAAAGCATTTTTCAATTTTAACAACTGGTTCCAGGGTCATTTTTAGTGGATGTATGATGTCTGTGAACACAGACATAGTTCATTACATGAACTCTGGACATGTTCAACCATTTTGTCTTTTTGTCAATATATCTAATTTTTTATCATTTAAATTTCACTTGAAAAGTGTGATTGTGCTATCTTTATCTTTTTAAATAAATGCCACTTGGCTTGAAAAATGTACATTCATACAGTAACAAGGCAGATGTGGAATGAAGATCTAAATGCAGCTTTTAATGGAAACCAAAAATAAACAAAGTAACTCAGAATAGAATGAAACTAAAACACGGGAAACTAAGCACAGAACATGACAACACATGAGAAGACTGACAAAGAAACCATGGGAAACAAGGGCTTAAATACATATGGGCAAACAAGGAAATGAGGAACACTTAGGGAAAACAATCAGGGGAAAACCAACCATAAAATGAAACTACAAAAGGACTTCAAACTAACAGGAAACAGGAACTAAACAAGAATTTCAACATAAGTCAACACAAAAACGGGGAATATGTGACAGAGCCACCCTTTTAAGGAGTGAATTCCAGATGCTTCAAAAAACAAAAACAAATTGTCCATGGAGTGTGGGGGAAAACAGGTAGTTCAGGGGGGCACAAGGGGTAAACAGGCAGTTCAAGGAGGTCCACAATGTCCAATATCTTTGCATAATTTGAAATACCCATGCTCTCATACTAATCGCATCGACACTTTGGAAATCCAATAGCTTTCTATTTTTACAATGTGTGTTGCAGTTGTTCATGCTCTGCTGGAGCCGGTCTCATCGGAGTCAGGATCCTTCACACTGTCCTCACTTGGTAGGGAATCTTTGCCAGAGGAATGACAGCAGAAATCAGCTACTCCCAACTCCTGGTCACTTTTACCAGCATCTGAGCTGTTCGGTCCGTCTACAAACAGTAGCTCTGTGCTTTCTCTCTCCCGCTGTTGGAGGTTGAAAACATTGGGAGCGCCACCTACAAATCCACCAATGTAATCCTGAGGTGTATTGGCCAGGCTTATATCTGAAGGTGTGGCCCAAATGGTCTGCTTGTTGTCCAACACACCCTTCTGCATGTAAAGGGCTTTTGCACGCTCCTTATCCAGGATAGACAGTTTCTGAAAGGGGAAAAGAGTTCATCTCTATAGCTAAAATGGTTGATGAATGCAAATTCTGTATTTAATTAACGTCAGGGAGGTTTGAAACCAAGGCGGAGCTGGAGGGATGGAGAGCCAGAGCGACGCTGCAGACTTGGAGGACCAAGTAGATCAGAGCAGATCAGGCGGACGGCCAGGAGGCCAGGGAGACCAGAGCAGATCAGGCGGATGGCCAGGAGGCCAAGGAGACCAGAGCAGATCAGGCGGACGGCCAGGAGACCAGGGAGACCACGGCAGATCAGGCGGACGGCCAGGAGACCAGGGCAGATCAGGCGGACGGCCAGGAGACCAGGGAGACCACAGCAGATCAGGCGGATGGCCAGGAGACCAGGGCAGATCAGGAGGACGGCCAGGAGACCAGGGAGACCACAGCAGATCAGACGGACGGCCAGGAGACCAGGGCAGATCAGGTGGATGACCAGGAGACCAGGGCAGATCAGGCGGACGGCCAGGAGACCAGGGCAGATCAGGCGGACAGCCAGGAGACCAGGGTAGATCAGGCAGATGGCCAGGAGACCAGGGTAGATCAGGCGGACGGCCAGGAGATCAAGGAGACCAGAGCAGATCAGGCGGACAGCCAGGAGACCAAGGAGATGACCTCAAGGTGGGGACTGGGTCAGGAGTCCTGGGAGGCGGCCACAGGACTGAGACAGGGTCAGGAGGCCTGGGAGGCGGCTGCAGGGCCGAGACAGGGTCAGGAGGCCTGGGAGGTGGCCGCAGGGCCGAGACAGGGTCAGGAGGCCTGGGAGGCGGCCGCAGGGCCGAGACAGGGTCAGGCGGCGGAGCCGCTGGAGGAAATAGTCTCTGGGGGCAGAGCCACTGGAGGAAATAGGCTCTGGGGGCGGAGCCACGGCGGGCTCGAGACAAAGAGTCCTGGATGAATGGGAAACAACCTCAGTGGTCGCGAACATGAGAAGAGACTCGGGAACGACCTCTTTGGTCGTGGACGGAGACTCAGGAATGACCTCTGTGGTCGTGTACACGGGAAGAGACTTGGGAACAGAAACTTTTCTTCTCCTCCTCCTCCGGATGGCCGAAGTTGACAACGCAGGCTCTGGGATGGACGAGGCTTCTAGCTCGTTGGCCGTGGCAGGCGTGGGCGTAGGCTCGGTGGCCGTGGCAGGTGTGGGTACTGACAAGCTGTGAGGAAGGGTCTTCATGACCCTACGCACTGACGTAAGGGGTGGATAATTTAACTTGGAAACAAGGGCCGTGGGAGGCGTAGCTGTGGAGCAGGCTGAGACATGACATTGGACAGGCTGAGGTATGGAAGACTCGGAAACTGGAACCGGGGTTGAGAGAGGAGGTTCCTCTGAAGTGAATGTCTCTAAAATTAACTCCACATATTCCTCCCACGTGTAATCACCGGTCTCTGGCAATTCCCTCCACTTGTGAGCTAGGAGACCGATCTGATACAAGGACTTCTAGTGGGAATCGGTAAATCCCGTGTATCTGGCAACGGTGCTAAACAGACGAGAGTATTCTCTAATTGGTATGTTTGCTCGGCTCAACTGGACAAAGCACGCTGCTAGATCCATTTTGGATGGTCAGTCTTTCTGTAACGAGGCAGACATGGAATGAGGATCTAAATGCAGCTTTTAGTGGAAACCAAAAATAAACAAAGTAACTCAGAATAGAATGAAACTAAAACATGGGAAACCAAGCACAGAACATGACAACACATGTGAAGACTGACAAAAAACCATGGGAAACAAGGGCCTAAATACACATGGGCAAACACGGAAATGAGGAACACCTGGGGAAAACAATCAGGGGAAAACCAATCATAAAATGAAACTACAAAAGGACTACAAACTAACAGGAAACAGGAACTAAACAAGAATTTCAACATAAATCAACACAAAAACAGGGAATATGTGACACATACATTTGTAAGTGTCAAAATACTTATTGGGGCCATATGAATATAATTTTTTTAATCTTCAGATCATTTGGGTGGTGGTATGTCCATGCCAGCAGTATTGCAGCAATCATGTCTCCTGTTCACACAAACACAGCATCTACCTTGGGGATGTCCATATGATCTGTTGGGTCTCTCTGGTAACGTCTGGACATACTGAGTAACAACATGTATATTGTCAGATGCAAAACAGGGCTGAAGCTCTCAGCCAAGACAAAAACCACCTGAAGTATGCTGGTGGAAATATCTGTGCAGTGATTTTCACAATATATAATATTTTTTCAAAGTAGCTAGTAAGAATGTATATTTTTACACTTTTTGTGTAATGTGACAAAATTACAGCTTGACTGGAAATGATGCCTAATAAAAAAATATTCTGCTCACAAGAGATATTTACCTTGATTTTTCTGTTTTCTTCAAACATACACTACCGGTCAAAAGTTTTGAAACACTTGACCTAAATGTTTCCCATGATCTTAAAAATCTTTTGATCTGAAGGCGTATGCTTAAATGTTTGAAATGAGTTTTGTAGACAAAAATATAATTGTGTCACCATATTAATTTATTTCATTATAAAACTAAAATTTAATTAAAAAAAAAAAAAAAACGTTTTTGAAATTGATGACTTGGAACAAATAATAAAGAAAAGCAGCCAATAAGTATATTACTTATATCAACATAGATGGGAACTCCTTCAATACTGTTTAAAAAGCATCCCAGGGTGAAATCTAGGCAAAGGGTGACTACTTTGAAGATGCTAAAATATAACACAGTTTTGATTTATTTTAGATTTTGTTTAGCCACAACATAAATCCCATAGTTCCATTTATGTTATTCCATAGTTTTAATGACTTTACTATTATTCTAAAATGTGAAGAAAAAAAAAATTATAATAAAGAATGAGTAAGTGTTTCAAAACTTTTGACCGGTTGTGTATTTCATCTCAAGCATGCTCTTCACTGACACTTTTGTCAACCTGGTTAACAAGTACACTAACTTTTTATAATGGATATTCATGTTTAATATTGAAAGTTTGAGTGAGGGACAGGGCTAAAACAATAAAATCTTTCCATAAAAAGCATTTGAAAAGTACCACAAAAAAAAGATTAAGGCCTGGTAAAAAGTTTCCAATTCAGTTTTAATCATACATTAAAATGTTTAATCAAATTGATTATTATTTTTTTATATATAAAAATCAAACCCTGAGACATGAAAGTGCCCGAAATAACACCCATATATACACCGATCAGCCACAACATTAAAACCACCTGCTTAATATTGTGTAGGTCCCCCTTGTGCCACCAAAACGGCACCAACCTGCATCTCAGAATAGCATTCTGAGATTATATTCTTCTCACCACAATTGTACAGAGCAGTTATCTGAGTTACCGTAGATTCTGAGTAAATTCTAGAGACTGTTGTGTGTGAAAATCCCAGTAGATCAGCAGTTACAGAGATGCTGGATTGGATTAATTCACAGAGATGTCCCTAAGCCCCTTTTGCATTGTCTTGGCTGTGTGCTTAGGGTCATTGTCCTGTTGTAAGATTAACCTTCAGCCCAGTCTGAGGTCCTGAGTGCTCTGGGCCAGGTTTTCATTAAGGATATCTCTGTATTTTGCTGTGTTCAGCTTTCCTTCAACCATGACCAGTCCCCCATTCCCTGACACTGAAAAACACCCCCACAGCATGATGCTACCACCACCATGCTTCACCGCTTGGGATTGTATGAGCGGTGCCTGGTTTCCTCCATACATGACGCTTGGAACTGAGGCCAAACAGTTCTTCATTTTAGCAGACCAAATAATTTTGTTTCTCACAGTCTGATATTCCTTTAGGGGATTTTTTGTTTGTTTGTTTGTTTTTTGTGCAAATTTCAAGCGGGTTTTCATGTGTCTTGCACTGAGGAGAATCTTCCGTCGGCCACTCTTTCATAAAGCCCAGATCGGTGGAGTGTTGCAGTGATGGTTGTCCTTCTGCAAGTTTCTCCCATCTCCACACATGATCTCTGGAGCTCAGCCAGAGTGACCATCGGGTTCTGGTTCACCTCTCTTACCTAGGCTCTTCTCCCCCGATTGCTCAGTTTGGCTGGGCAGCCAGCTCTAGGAAGAGTCCTGGTTGTTCCAAACTTCTTCCATTTAAGAATTATGGAGGCCACTGTGCTCTTGGGAACCTTCAATGCAGACAAAAAATTTTTGTAGCCTTCCCCAGATCTGTGCCTCGACACAATCCTGTCTCTGAGCTCTGTAGGCAGTTCCTTTGACCTTATGGCTTGGTTTTTGCTCTGATATGCATTTTCAGCTGTGAGACCTTATATAGACAGGTGTGTGCTTTTCCAAATCATGTCCAGTCAATTGAATTTGCCACAGGTGTACTCAAATCAAAGTGTAGAAATATCTCAAAGATGATCCAGAGAAATAGGATGCACCTGAGCTAAATTTCAAGTGTCGTAGCAAAGGGTCTGAATACTTATGTCAATGTGATATTTCAACTTTTTTCTTTTTAATAAATTTGCAAAGTTATCAAAAATCTGGTTTTTGTTATTATGGGGTATGGAGCAAAGATTGATGTGAAAAAAAATCAAATAATTTAAAGCATTTTAGCATAAGGCTGCAACATAACAAGAAGTAAAAAAATTAAGGGGTCTGAATACTTTCTGAATGCACTGTATATCTGATAATTTTTCCCCTAAACAAACTGTAAATAAAATTATTGCATTTAATATACATTTATTATTTGTAAATATTATACTTGCTTGAGGTGGAAAGATAATTCAAATTAGTTGCAGTCACTCCACTATATAAAAATTGTTTCTCATTCTCAAGCATGTAAACAAAAAAGTGTTTCTGGCATTTAAAGGTGCTGTATGTGTTCATAAATTTGAAATACTACACATAAAATGTACCCACTACCTGACAGATATCAATGAAAATAGGAAACTGTAGACCTGTCTCTATGACATCCCTAGACTCTGTAAACATAAAAAAAAAGATATGAGTGCAGCCTGCACTGTTATAGCTCATCAAAATCACTCTCTGCCTATCAATCACTTTGCACATTCAGGTTTGCCGACTTCGGGCTGGCTTACATGACTTTGGTGGGCAGGTTTTTGGGAAGAGGGCGTGTGGCTGACTTAATGGAGCCATTCTAAATCAGTCTGGCGACCATACAGGGGATAACTAACTAGTAGCAACAATTCCAATTTAACTACAGCTAATAGCTACAGCTTAACAATTTTCACAATAGGGCAGCTTTTCCAGTAATTAGCTACTTTTTGAAAGAGTAGTGGTGTATAATCACAAAATATCATCATTCTTCACATTGTACTTAAAATGTGGAAATCTCAATTTATAATAATAAAATTGCTGCTGTTTATAACTAGGGCGTATCACGATACCAAGGTCACGGTATGATACGTATCGCAATACGGGTCAATTTTAAATTAAGTTTATTTTGAGCAGAATTTAGTAACAGTAACATCTGTTTATTGTACACTGAATAACAGTATAGAGAACACTCTACATATTATGCTATTCAAAACACAAAGTTCTAGTGTCAAATATTCTGGTTCAAATGCTGAAGTGTGTGACATAAGGCTTAAGGATTAAACAGCACTTAACACTTATACCATAAAAATAAAAACTATAACAACTTAACTTAGTGTTCTCAAACTACTCATTTTTAAACTAGTATTTAACATTTTGGTTTCAAGTGTTGGAATGTGCACCTAATTTATTCTGTTCTTCACAAAATTAAATGTAGAAATCCTTGTATGTACTAGTTTAAGGCATTTTCAGATTTTTATTTAGAAACAGCAGCTGATCAACATGTTCAGGGTAAACAGCCCTCCTCTTAGCTGTAATGATATCTCCAGCGGTGAAGAACACCCTTTCTGCTGCTACACTTGAACCAGAAATGCAGAGGATGTGTCTTGTCAAGTTTGACAGGAAAGGGAAAGCAGACTGGTGCTCCTTCCACCAGATGAGTGGATCCCCAGTAAGAGGTAATGCTCTGTCTCTGTGTATTTCCTGACTTCATCCTCTGTCTGATTGTACAGTGACAGAGGCGAATGTTGTTTTTTGGGAGGGGAAAATGATTCTCCAAATAAATCCTCAAGAGCACAGGAGGAGTCCACATTCATTCTCTTGCAGGGTGGGGACAGATCTGTCTCTTCATTCTTTTGTTCTGGTTCATTGTTGGGATTCTGAAATAATCATGTCATAACATGACATTGTAGTTAATAAGTTTTATAGAACTCATGTAGCCCATATTTTGTAGACCACATTCATAAATACACAGGAAGAGAATAACACATATAGGCAGTGTAAAATAATCTATGATAAGATTAAGTGAGAAGACATTAATTAGCATTACCTGATATAATTAACATTAACTAAATTACTTTTCTTATAGTCTAACTCACCCTCGCAAGTGAAATCCGTGATGCCTCCATTGCCATGTTGGAGTAGACCTCCTGTCAGTTCTCTTCTTTCAAAAAGGGCAGTTCTTTGAAGCGTGGATCAAGCGCTGAGGCTATGTAAAGAAGGGGCATTTCGCTCTCATATCTGTTCCCCAGATCTCCAAATACGGCGATCTTTATGTCCCGCATCACTGCTGGGTTGTTTCGATTCGAGTCCCGTGACTTAGCTGAGCATGCAAAGGTGCTATAATAGAAACCGTAGGGGTTTTCTTCTCGGACGTTACGTGAGTTGCAACTTTAAGTGGCTTCAGGGCATTTATTACATCTTCAGCACAGGTTATGTCTGCTTCTGTTAATGTCCACAGATCTTTGGCCTCGGTTTAGAGTAAAGCAGCACAAATTGTGGGCTGTTGTTCTTAAATAGCTCCAACATGTCATGGGTGCTGTTCCACCTCGTGCAGACATCGGTCATCAACTTATGCTCAGGAAGTCCATGTAACTTTTGCTTCTCATTCAGGACATGGCAGCCAGTTGTGCTTTTCCTAAATAATGCTGTGATGCTCCGAACTCTTCCGAAAATACGAGAAACTGTCGGTAGCTTCAGAGCCCGTTGAGCAGCCAGGTTCAAACAATGCACAAAGCACCTCACGTGAACTAATTTGGCCATCTCTGCAGCTACTGACATGTAAGATGCATCATCAATCACCAGTACAGGATCTTTGTCTTCTATTCCCCATTCATGCATCACAAAATTTAGCAAATCTGCCACGTTTGCTCCAGTGTGATTATCAAACATTGCTCTAGTCTGTAGAATGTATGAAACAAGTTCACATTCTGGAGATATGTAGTTGCTGGTTACCGTAAGTTACTCTTGATGTCCACGCATCGCAGGAAATGGAAACTCTGTAAGCTGAAGAGAGTGACAGCAGGACGTCTCACTTAACTTGAGCATACAACCGGGAAATTGCCATTTCTGTTAAGAACTGACGTGTGGTTATTGTGTAGCGTGGCTCACACTCTTGAAGCAATTGTCTGAAGCCCGTATTCTCAACAACACTCTGTGGCTGTAAATCCTGACATATGAAGCGCATTAATGCATTCGTTATCTTTTGAGCACGCTGAGACATGGGTGGGAGTTTCGAGATGAAAGAATCAGGCAGCATTGGTTGCTTCTGAGATGACAAGTGTGTGCTGCTACCTGTTGCAGCCAGGGCTGGTTGGTCTGGATGGTGTCTTAACATATGCAAATGGAGGTTTGTTGTGTTACCGCAGTACATAACTTTTGTTTTGCAATACATGCATATCGCATGAGTCATGACTCTCCTGTTTAGTTAAAAAGCCAAAATTCTCCCATATTTTTGATTTTAGTTTTGCCGGCGGTGGAAAAATCCCCTCATCCATTTTTGAAATTAGTGCGCTGCTACTGCTCACGTTGCTAAAATGATGGCCCATTGGTGTCACGCGTGATAATTGGCTACCATCAAAAGTGCGGCATAATAGATACGGAACCAGCTGTATCGATGTGCACATCATCAGGAATTTGTGACGATGTATCGTCGTATCGATATTCTGAGCACAGCTCTATTTATTACTATATTTCGGCTCAGTAATGTGAAATAGCGTTTTCTAATACAATATATATATACAGTTGAAGTCAGAAGTTTACATACACTTAGGTTGAATTAATTAAAACTCATTTTTAACCACTCCACAGATTTCATATTAGCAAACTATAGTTTTGGTAAGTTGTTTAGGACATCTACTTTGTGCATGACATGAGTAATTTTTCCAACAATTCTTTACAGACAGATTGTGTCACCTTTTTTCTCCCCTTTTTCTCCCCAATTTGGAATACCCAATTCCCAATGTGCTAGGTCCTCGTGGTGGCATAGTGGCTCAATCTGGGTGGCGGAGGACAAATCTCAGTTGCCCCCGCTCTCAGACCGTCAACCCATGCATCTTATCACATGGCTTGTTGAGCACATTACCGCGGAGACACTTCACACCATCCACTTCACCATCCACGCACAACTCACCATGCGCCCCACCGAGAGCGAACCGATGTGACCCATGTGACTCTACCCTCCCTAGCAACCAGGCCAATTTGGGTGCTTAGGAGACCTGGCTGAAGTCACTCAGCACGTGTTTGACCATAATGACCATCGTTATGTAAAAGGGTGAGGCTTGCAAGCCGAAGAACACCATCCCAACTGTGAAGCATGGGGGTGGCAGCATCATGTTGTGTGGGTGCTTTGCTGCAGGAGGGACTTTGCTGCAGGAGGGACATAGACGGCATCATGAGGAAGGAAAATTATATGAATATATTGAATCTCAAGACATCAGCCAGGGAGTTAAAGCTTGGTCACAAATGGGTCTTCCAAATGGACAATGACCCCAAGCATACCTCCAAAGTTGTGACAAAATGTCTTAAGGACAACAAAGTCAAGGTATTGGAGTGGCCATCACAAAGCCCTGACCTCAATCTGATAGACAATTTGTGGGCAAACTGAAAAAGCATGTGTGAGCAAGGAGGCCTACAAACCTGACTCAGTTACTCCAGTTCTGTCTGGAGGAATGGGCCAAAATTCCAGCAACTTATTGTGAGAAGGTTGTGGAAGGCTACCCAAAATGTTTGACCCAAGTTAAACCATTTAAAGGCAATGCTACCAAATATTAACAAAGTGTATGTAAACTTCTGACCCACTGGAAATGTCCACAAAATTTGTTTTTGATTTCTTTAGATTTTCCCATGATGTCAATCAAAGAGGCACTGAGTTTGAAGGTAGGTCTTAAATTACATACACAGGTAATTCAGTACACTTCCTATCAGATGCTAATTGGCTAATTGGCTAAAGGTTTGACATAATTTTCTGGAATTTTCCAAGCTGCTTAAAGGCACCGTGAACTTGGTGTATGTAAACTTCTGACCCACTGGAATTGTGATATAGTCAATTAAAAGTGAAACAATCTGTCTGTAAACAATTGTTGGAAAAATTACTCATGTGATGCACAAAGTAGATGTCCTAAACGACTTGCCAAAATTATAGTTTGCTAATAATAGTGTATGTAAACTTCTGACTTCAACTGTATATACACTGGTGGCCAAA
Source organism: Myxocyprinus asiaticus (assembly GCF_019703515.2). Lineage (NCBI taxonomy): Eukaryota > Metazoa > Chordata > Actinopteri > Cypriniformes > Catostomidae > Myxocyprinus > Myxocyprinus asiaticus. The sequence goes on along the minus strand of NC_059354.1, from coordinate 12,334,543 downwards.
CGTTTGGAATAATGTACAGATTTTGCTCTTATGGAAAGAAATGGGTACATTTATTCACCAAAGTGGCATTCAGCTGATCACAATGTATAGTCAGGACATTAATGACGTGAAAAATTACTATTAAAATTTGAAAAAAAAATTCAAAACTTCTTAAACTACTTCAAAGAGTTCTAATAAAAAAATCGTCCATGTGCAGCAATGACAGCTTTGCAGATCCTTGATATTCTAGCTGTCAGTTGTCCAGATACTCAGACATTTCACCCCACGCACTTGCCATAGATGTGGCTATCTTGTCGGGCTCTTCTCATGCACCTTACAGTCTAGCTGATCCCACAAAATCTCAATGGTGTTAAAATCCATAACACTCTTTTCCAATTATCTGTTGTACAATGTCTGTTTCTTTGCCCACTCTAATCTTTTCTTTTTGTTTTTCTTTTTCAAAAATGGCTTTTTCTTTACAATTCTTCCCATAAGGCCTGCACCCCTGAGTCTTCTCTTTACTGTTGTACATGAAACTGGTGTTGAGCAGGTAGAATTCAATGAAACTGTCAGCTGAGGACATGTGAGGGGTCTATTTCTCAAACTAGAGACTCTGATGTACTTATCCTCTTGTTTAGTTGTACATCTGGCCTTCTACATCTCTTTCTGTCCTTGTTAGAGCCAGTTGTCCTTTGTCTTTGAAGACTGTAGTGTACACCTTTGTATGGAATCATCAGTTGTTTTGGCAATTTCAAGCATTGTATAGCCTTCATTCCTCAAAACAATTATTGACTGACATGGTTCTAGAGAAAGCTGTTTCTTTTTTGCCATTTTGACCTAATATTGACCTTAAGACATGCCGGTCTATTGCATACTGTGGCAACTCAAAAACAAACACAAAGACAATGTTAAGCTTCATTTAATGAACCAAATAGCTTTCAGCTGTGTTTGATATAATGGCAAGTGATTTTCTAGTACCAAATTAGCAATTTAGCATGATTACTCAAGGATAAGGTGTTGGAGTGATGGCTGCTGGAAATGGGGCCTGTCTAGATTTGATTAAAAAAAAATTACTTTTTTTTTAAATAGTGATGGTGCTGTTTTTTACATCAGTAATGTCCTGACTATACTTTGTGATCAGTTGAATGCCACTTTGGTGAATTAAAGTACCAACTTCCTTCCGAAAAAGCAAAATCTGTACATTATTCCAATCTTTTGGCCACCATATATATATATAATGATTGATGTATGTCATGAAATAAGAGTCCCTCCCCTCAAGTGGTCACAGGAGACGCATTTAAGCGACCAGGTGTAAACAGTGATGCATCTCACCTGACCACATGTGATCGGATCACCCGAGACACATCTTAATACCAGGTGTAAACAGGGTCTAAATCACATTATCAGGTATTTTACAATTAAGAAATTTCCTTCAGAAACCCTTCTAACAATGTCTCTAAGGTGTAAATCATGTACATTGATCACACTGTAAGGCACAGAAGTACAAACACTGAAGATTATTGTTTAACTATGTAGACATTAACTTTCAAGGCCACAATGTGAAATAGCTCTACTGGACTAAACCACCTCGATCTCTCTCTCTCTCTCTCTCTCTCTCTCTCTCGCTCTCTCTCTCTCTCTCTCTCTCTCATGCACTTAGTGGCCTCTTCACAGGCACACAGATCATATGATTGCAGTTAAAGGAGTAGTACCCCAAAAATGATTATTCTCTCAACATTTACTCATTCTGTGTTATGGCTTTCTTTCTTCTGCAGAACACAAATTAAGATTTTTTGGAAGAATGTATTTGAAAGAGGTCTTTCTGTACATAAAATGCAAGTCAATGGGGTCCAAAACTTTCAGAGAAAAGTTTGTTCCCACGTCCTCGTGCTGGACGCATACATGCTTGCATGTTCATGCATGAACAGCCATGTGCGTGATACAAACACAATTCTTGCATGAACATGCGAGTGCACATGAATTAATTTTTGCTTTGCTTCTCACCCCAATCATTGGATCACTTAAGAAGATATGGATTCTTGAGTCTTATGGATTACATTTATGCTGCCTTTATGTCCTTTTCGGAGATTGAAAGTGTTGGACCCCACTGACTTAAATTGTATGAAAAAAACACACACACACCTTCAAAATATCTTTGTTTGTGTTCTGCAAAGAAAAAATGTAATATGTGTTTGAGACACCATGATGGTGAGTAAATGAGAGAATTATAATTTTTGGGTGAACTACCTCTTTAAATAACAAGCAGATCATTGAAGATGTGTAACTCAGGAAACAGACTGCACATCTGTGGGTGTTAGCAGCTTCAGCGTCTCAGAAACCGCTGACTTTATGGTATTTTCTCCCTCAGGATATGCTAAGCAAGAAAAGATGCATTGAGTTCTTGCTCTTAACAAAGTTGTTGTGCAAACAGTCATCTCTGAATGACTCAAATATTGAAGCCAGTGTTGTATTCCACTCCTTAAAGGCTGGAAAAGGATCTGTTGAAAAATTTCTGCTGGATCATGGATATCGTAGTATAGGGGCCCATTTATGCCACTCAATAATAATTTGAGACATCAATTAATCAATCGAGAAATTGATCAATTAATCAAGCAATCAATTATGATCATGAATTATTTATCAATGTATTTACAAAATTATTGTTTTTGATCATTTTCAGACATTTCACAAATGGTCAACTGATTTATAAAAGTATTTATTAATTTCTCAATGGATCAAATTCATTGATTTCCAGGGTTGGGCTGTAACAGAATACATGTAACGCAGTTACGTATTCAGAGTACAAAATTGTACTTCAGCCCCTATTACGTTTTCAGGCACCTGTATTCAGAATACAGTTACTTTCATTTTGTTAGAATACTTCTAGTATACATCTCTCATAATGAACACAGAATAGGGCAGATGTGAAAGAAATGATTGTCAATCAAAAAAGAAACAGCTTTTCTAAACAGTGAACACAACACACTGCCCTCTCTTCTTTAGAGCAGCAGCAGCGTGTGTGCAGTGTTTGGTTGCACATTTGACAAAAAATTGGGCTAATTTGAAAACACAATCGTGGTTTAAAATCATAGAATTGCGGGTTGTGTTTTTGGGATACATTAAAAACGGACAGCGGTCACCAAAAGGTCTGATGGTAGGCACTAAAGAATGGAAATACTGTACAATGTCTTATTCATGTACAGTATAATGATTCCCAGACTGAATATCTGGCAACCACACCTGCACTCCGTCATCTTAACAATCAGCGCGCTGTCAGCTTTGCAGCAGTATCAATACAGCTCGTAAAGTTTTTCCACAAATATAACATTTGCATGCATGATACATTGTTTCTCGCGATTGTTGCGGTGTCATTACATTTATGCAGCTGCAGATGCAGCTTCGGTGTAAAGACGGAGTAAAAATGGACGGCTCTTTATAAGCATTTGGTGAGTCACGTCCACATCAGAAACCTGCAGAATGAACTGTTGAGAAATAGCAGTTATTAATGACAATAATCTGAATAGGTAAAATATGGGAGAAAGTACTGAAGAGCATTGCTCGAATTGATTCCAGTCTTATGGAAGTCCCCACCCTATATGGTTGGTGGGGGGGGATGCTTTATGTGTGTGCTTAATGTTGGCAGGTGGGTGGGGTGTGTGCTTAGCGGTCTTGTGACGTAGGGGCGTTTCCTTTTTTTACATGTCATTATTATTTTTACTAAAAATATTTGGGGATTTCTCATGGGAATGCCCTGTGGGCTAGGGGAAAGTCCCGTATGTGTTACACACACATATTGTAACATACAGGCATATTAATATTTATATCTCATTCAAAGTGATTCACAAAAAATATAAATTAACAATCAAAAAAGGTTGCGTAAAAGAATCAAAAGCACTCAAAATAAAAGTGTTGATAATAAGAGATAGAAAATAAAATTAATAAATAGGCCTAAATATGGAAATATGCAAGCAAGCTAAGTTAAAATTAATATACTACATTGTTGTCACATGACCTCACTATTTTATTTAAGTTCTGCATGTGCCATACAGTTAACAACTCAAAAATAAATATGGCTAATTTGCATTTCTTATCTAATTTTGTGACAAAATGTATTGTTCTTTGGCAATTTTTCAGTCAAATCAAAATGTGCAAATCCATAATATGCACGATAACAGTAAACAGCATGTCAGCGTCCTCATCTAACTCGGCGTGATAAGCAAAATCTCAAACATAAAAACAAATCATAAAAAAAAATCATGAAATGTCACTACCAGTAAGAGTCTCTTTGCACAACAGCGGGAGGATGACGCGCACCAAACTTACAGTTTTCTGCTTCTAACGCAGGTGCGCTGGCTGTCGCATGGACAAGTGCTTGTGGGTTTTCTTTTTCTTGGATCTTCAGTGGTCATGACAATTCTATAACATCATTATCACGGACAGCTAGACTGTAAAAACGGCATACCTTGTTGATGCTTTATAACGAGACCATCAAGCAGCTGCATGGCTCTGCGTCAATGTGTAATAGACCAGTAGAAATATATCAAGTATCATGTCTATTGTGGTTATGCAAAATCTGTGGCAATGCACGTTCCCAAAAATCATTGTATTATAATCATAATTTTGCATTTCTCACGGCCATCGATGATAGTGCTCTATCACACACACACACGAGCAAACACATAGCGCGTGAGGAAAGAGAGCACGCATCCATGGCGGTGATATACTCTATGTGTAGATTTATACTGTATATGTAAGTAGAGGTGGCTTCAAGGTAAAAAGGTTGGGAACCACTGGTCTGGTGCATATTTTCATAGAAATATGCACCAATATATCGCTGATATAGTTTGGTGCTGCCTGTAAGGTTCATTTAAAAATTATTATTTGAAAAAGGTTTATCAGAGAAGACGTCCTTTGTCATGTATTAAGAATCTTTTGTTAATTAATTCTGTAGTAATTTTTAATGTATGCATGCTCTGTTGTGATACATTACCAGTTGTATCAACCTGAACATCGACTGTGTCCCTAAATACCGCTAAGTGCATTTAAAACATGAACTACTCTCATATGTATTGTGTCTCATATAATTTTTCTCAAATCGTTTTGCATTTCTGTGAGAGCTAAAGGGTGTTTGGCCCACAACCAGTCATTTTAAGCATGGCCATAACCAGCTATGAGGTCACCGAGATCCACACATCTGTACATTTTTCATATTCAAAAAGAAAATTTGAAGCTATATAAAACTGAACAACAAATGTGACATCAATTTTTTAATTGCCTTAAAAAATCAGTTCATATAAGAAAAGTTCAGGATACAGAGCATCGCATTGAAGCTTTAGTTCAATATTTATTTAAAAAGTTTTAATATCATTAATGGGCTGTAAATTACTGTCCAGAGGTCCAGACTGCTGCTAAAGCAGCACATACACGGCACACGTTACTTTTACTTACTCAGTGCTGGTCGGGATGGACCAATCACAGTCTATCACTTGACGAGAAATGATTGTAAAGATACTGCTGTGGTAGTTTTCCATCCACAGTTTTTTTTTTATTCTGTAATTATTAAAAACGTTTTTACTGTCATTAATTGGCTATAAATTACTGTAGAGAGGTCCAGACCAATGTTAAGGCAGCACATACTGGTTAGGATGGGCCAATCACAGTCGTTTATTATTACTGGATGAATGAGGAGTTTAAGAAACGATTGTACTGCTGCAGCAGGATTCCATCCACAGGTACGAATCATTGCAATTATCATTCTTAATTAAAAATTACTATCCTGAGTAAAAATGTCTCCAATTAGATATAAATAGGTCCTGGGATTTGAATTCATCAAGCGCCCACTGGAGGAAGAAAGTTTTGTGTCTCAAATGTAACAGTTTCACAATTTCGGTTCATTCCAGCAATTGGATGACTTTAGAAAACATGGAAAATAGCACATGAGTCACTGAAAAACAAAAAAAGGAATATCTTTTTTAAGAAAACTCTATATATTCATGCCCAGGGTCAAATTAAGCCACAGTCACCTAATTTTCATGAGATCAGGCTGGTATTTAGACAAGACACAAATTTTGTTAATAGGGCAGCAAAAATTGCAAAAATGATTACAAAAAAAAAAAATGTTTCAGGCCCCCCCACAAAACAAAAAACTTTTGTTTTCCCCCTCAATTTCCTGAAAGACACATTCACTAACCCAACTTAATGAACAGGCCCAGGGGCACTAAGGAGTCTAAATCTAGCCCTGATGATCATCAAGATGTTATCTGAAACATTTAAAAACAGTAGCACACTACACTAGAACACCATCTGTAGTACAGGCTACCATATGAAATGTTAACTATGCGAACACTGGCCATGATGAAGGCTATGCTATTTCATAAATTTTTAGTAGCTGATGTTTCACAATGTCATTAGAACATAATTGTACTTTTGGTCCAATTCTTGGCACCCCATCCTGGATCTCATACATTTTCACACCCTGGTTACAGCCCTGATTTTAAGGGAGAAGCGTGCAGCATACCACACGGGAAGTCAGCATGTTTTAACATCAGCTCCAGCATGTTTACCTTCCTCTGCAGCACAACCAGAAGCACGCTGTGTCAGCAGTGTGGGAAACCTGAGTTCAGATCCTGTGTTGAACAAGAATGTACTGTATTCACCTTCGCATAATCAGAGTAGAGCACAATTTGAAGTTTGGATTTTGCTCCCTAACATTACATTTTTACTCCACTGATGGTTAGGTTTTTGGGTTTGGGGGGTACAGTTTATAAAATATACATTCCTTATCTTCACTGTATCACAGCCTGTACAGCTGAAAACAACTTGCTTTTGGCGCACCTCCGTGGACATTTCACCCGGAAATGGAGCTCACGTGTTCCCATACACCCAACACTTACCGCTTTGGCCACTGGGGGGAGTGTTTGGTATTTTGGTAAACAAATACCAATTTTAGCAAAAGAAAAGTCAGACTAATGTTTCCGATTTCACTGTGAGATCAGTCTGAAAATGTATGGTGCTGAGTGTACGACTTTTGTGTGTCAATGGACGATAAAGAAATATAGACATTATTTTGAATTAGTGGAGTGAAAAAACAAAAACTATTCTGTGAAAGGGGTTAGTAGGTGTTTTAGAAAGTTACTTGAAAGTAAAGTAATTAGTAATGTGATGTGACTATATTTTTGCAACCTGGTCTCATAGAAACATGTTACTATACCTTCACTTTTGCAAAATGATCTTTACGTGGCTTAATTTACATATCTCGGCAGTTTCCTGGTTAAATGAATACTAGAGGCGCAACAACAATGACTTTTATTCCCTTTCACACAAATTAAGAGTAGAACGTCCAATTATCAGTCCATAAACACTTAGCTGTTCCTCACACAATGCTGTCTTATGACATCTAAAAACTTTTACTATAGTGTATGACTTGTAAGGTAATACATTTTAACGTTTGCATTACATAACCAACATTAATAAGCTTGTTTGTGCACAGTCAAATTGCACAGTAGCTCAACTGATAGAGTGTTGCACTTGCGATGCAAAGGACTGGGGTTGACGTGTAAGGCGAAGGTCGTGTTTCGTTTTTCATATTACATGTGCTTTTTATGACACTAATGGTTATGTTTAGGTCTAAGGTTTAGGATAGGGAGCATCAGCCATAAAAATCTCATCTGTTTGGGAAAGCATTTATCTAACTTTTAGCGCCACTCAGTGATAATTTTTTCTCGTAACTGCCGCGATACGTACAATGTCATTGTGCAAAAATTAAGCCCCAGTCACATAATTTTCATGAGATCAGGCTGGTATTTAGACAAGACACAAATTTTGTTAATAGGGCAGCAAAAATTGCAAAACGAACGAAATTACGATGAAAGAAATGCTTTTGTGATGATTTAGTTGTGAGAAGTACAGGAACAGCACTGTGAGAAATAACCACACAAGACCCCAGGCACATGACACAAAACAGTGGGAGGAGGATCATTGCAGGCTCCTGGGAGGAGGATGGAATGCAGAAAGCATGAGAAACAGAGATAGGATAAACAGTCCCTCAACTGTTAACTAGGGGACCGATGCAACACTTAGCAATGGAGAACAGCTCAGAAAACATGTTAAAATGTCAATAAGAAACATTATAAGAAACATCATAATGGACCATGAGCAATATAAAAGCCCTCTTTTGTATATATAGTAGTTTTGACATAAACACACACACACACACACACACACAGCTGAGCTTTGACCAGTGACAGAAATATATGATAACAAATTTTCCCACATCAGAGAGTTAAACAATATAGATGTAATCTAACCCGGATAAACCTGAAAACATTTTCTTGCTCTCCCCTCTAAACATTAACATGACACCATCATGCTTTAACAAGGCTGTTCAGATATTAATCCAGAATGAAAACATCCTGGTTACTTGTGTAACCTCCTTCAAAGACCAGAGGTGTTTCGGACTCCCAAGGGTGACCCCTAGTGTCACTACATCGACACAACGTCCAGTGAGTGATAGATAGGGAACTGAACTTATTTCCAAAGTTTTGTTTGTATAACAAATAAGTCGATAAATGAAAAAAGTTTCTGAGAGCAACCTGGCTAATAATGAGAGTCATTAGGTGTGCCTTATCAATCACAATAAGACTTTGAACACCTGAACAACTTTGGTCTAGATTATACAAAAAACAACAACAACAAAAAATTACGAGGTGTCATGTTGTGTGATATATACAGTAATTGGTCTAAAACCATTATTAAGAAACATATGTCCGCCCTTAGACCAAAGACATTTAAAATTTCAGATGCACTGAAAAATCAGTGTTACTTCCCATAGGCTGATCTGCTACTTCGCTTGCCTGCCATTTAATTTCACCTGTGAACTATGAACTGTGAAGTTTTCATGTTTCTAACATCACTTCATACTTGCCATGTGAGATTTGTATTCATCAATGGCGAAATATCACTCTGATGATATTGCTGAAAATTCAACAGTTATGTACACAGATGTAAAAGTGTATCTGTGTGGGAACACTTGTTCTTTCATTTGTGTGCAGCAGTTCCGAATGTTCATTTGGTGAGGGTATCAGGACTGGGAAGATATATGAACACATGATGGAAATAGGAGAAAACAAAGAGACATAGAGAAAGAGTGGAGGCACACTGACCCTGTGTAGTGAACTCTGTTTACACTGAGTGGATGACACTTTGTTCAGCTAGGTTCACATCACAAGAGGCTCTACAGAGATAAATTTGCCACAGCAGAAGGCCTCGGTGTGGTAGAGGTCACAAGCTGAAAGCAGTTCACCTGGAGGCTTTTTTTGGATTTGTGGACCTGTTGCCCTTTGCCATGGATTTCCACTGGACGCTTTTATGTTTATCAGTTATATTTTCACTTTGTGAAAGGTGTAACTCCATAGATGAAGAAACAGAATCCTCAGGTGATCAGGCAGGCCGCTTGAGACTCATGTGGCAGATTTCAATGAGGGAAGCAAAGATGAAGGAGAAAAGTAAGATCAAATCTGTGTCATAACATCTTTAGAGTATTAATGGAAATTTTCATCCTAAACAACAAATTTAAAGTGCAACACAAAATTACATATCAGGCATTTTCATAGTAAATTCATGAAATGAGTAAGATTAAAGTTGAAGTGTGTATTTCTGCACCATTGATGTCACCAATGGGAATCACTGTTTTCAAACAAATTTCATAAAACTCCTCCCATCTACCATTGGTTGTACAAACAGATTATTCTGCCTCAACAGGCCAACACTAACATGATCGCACAGGAAATCGACATGTTGCTTTCGAAAGTTCATGTACCCTAAAATCAACCCCATTTAATAATTATAATTCCTTACATTTTATAGCATTTTTCTCAGCACTCAAAATGCTTTACATAGTAGTGGGGGAATCACTTCTACCTCCACCGGTGTGCAGCATCCACCTGGATGATGCAACGGCAGCCATAGTGCGCCAGAACACCCACCACACACCTGGTGGAGAGGAGAGTATAGTTATCAGGGCCATTTCTAGCTATAAGCGGTAAAAGTGGCCGCTAAGACCCCTGAGCTACCAAGGAGCCCAGCATAGAATAAAAAATATACAATTTCAGATTTGTTGAAGACTGTATTTTGGTGTATTGTAGGTGGGCCTCCAAGTAGGATTTCGCTTAGGGCCCACATATGCTCAGAAACGTCCCAGATAGTTATGTAGCCAGTTTAGGGATGGGGATTTATAAGACACCATGACAGATAAGGACCAATGGGAGAATTTGGCCATGCCACCGGGGTACACCCCTACTCTTTACGAGAAGTGCCCTGAGCTTACACATGCCCATACACTTCACAACATTTCCAGCTTCAGCCACAGGGAGCAGTGATTTGAATTTCAGTAAGCACAGACTGATTTCTACAGCCAAATTTTCGACATACTGTCCCTGCATCCAAAATCATGTATTGTCAGAGTATGCATTTGATGAAGGACACACTTCTCGACCAGTTAAAAGTACGCTTTTTAGGTATGCATGCGAGTAGTATGAATAATTCTGGACATACTTCATCTGGGAACATGGGTATTGTCCCATGACCGTGACATAACAACAGCCGCAAAAAAATAAATAAACTCTGCAAAAACAAGCACAATTTCAGCACAAAGAACAACTTTCTTGCTATAAACAGCACTTACAATTGAAAAAAGCCACACGACTCACATTTTTTCACCTTTTTTTGTTCAACGTTTTGAATATGTCTCCTCATCTCCCTGGGCATTATGGGATAGTTAAGTGTCCCATGGATGCACACTTCAGAATCTCGCCGGAAACAGTTATCTGGGTATTTCTCGCTTACTCTTTTATGAATACTGAAAATTCTGTCACCCTACTCCATTGGCCAAAGTCTTTTTAGTAAGTCAGTCCACTTTTGGCCGTCTTTGGAATGCTCTCGGGAGGCTATTTCCAGTCATGACAGTGCAGCTCCTATCTACTTGAATGGGGAAAGACTGAAATCTCAAAACCGGTTGGTCAAGTTTACGATCAAAGAATACATTTCAAATCAGCAGTAAAATCTGACAAAACTTTTATCATAAATTGTGCTTCTTTACCTCATATCATACTGAAAAACGTCATAGTTACTTGTGTAACCTCCGTTCCCTGATGGAGGGAACGAGACGTTGGTGTCGATGTAGTGACACTAGGGGTCACTCTTGGGAGCCCGAGACACCTCTGGTCTTTGATAAAAGGCCAATGAAAATTGGTGAGTGGTATTTGCATGCCACTCCCCCGAACATACGGGTATAAAAGGAGCTGGTATGCAACCACTCATTCAAGTTTTACGCTGAGGAGCCGATATAAGGTCTGGCCATTTCAGCGGGTAGTTCAGCGTTGTGGCAGGAGGGACCAACGTCTCGTTCCCTCCATCAGGGAACGGAGGTTACACCAGTAACCATGATGTTCCCTATCTGTCACTCACTCGACGTTGGTGTCGATGTAGTGACACTAGGGGTCCCTATACAAAACGCCACAAGGCTGAACTGTGTTACGTGAACTGGCGGTGTGTGGTGGGCAGACTTGCTGTGTGCCTCATAGCCAGCACACCAGGTCGACACGTAACCTCCCCCAACACAGTTATGAGTGTCGAACGGCCCTTTTTGGGGACAAGTCGACTACCCAAAGATAGAGACGGGCTTAACCCAGTCGTGGCCTCTTTTCCCCTTCTCTTTTTCCACTCCCTAAAAAAAGAAGGGGAATTATCTGACTGGGCCGCCAGGTCTAGTCGGGGGGTGTCCCTCCCAAGGGGAAGACACCGCGGAGACCACACCTCACCCCGGGGGGGGGGGGGTATTTAAGTGGAAAAATACGTCACATGGTCTTTCCAACCATGTGGAGAGCCTTCAAGGTAGATCCTGTCCAATGGGGGAGGAGGTACTACAACATGGAGACTGGGGCAGAGGGGCTCTGCCCAAGGAAGACGCAGTTTGCCAGCAAGGAAACGAATTAGCGGAAGATATAGATCACATGGGGTTAGCCTTACAGGGAACCGCCACATGCGGAGCACCTACCCCAGAACCGGGCTCTTAGTTAGCGCGTGTACTGGGCCGGCAGTGAGTATCTCCGAAAACTCGACTGCCACAGGGCTCGGAGGAAGTCAACCAGGGAACAACTTTTGTGAACACTACTGGGAATTAACAGCGCAGGTCTTCAGCTCAAAAGGAGGTGGAAGGCGCTATGTGCAAGCGATACACCCGGCCGGCTATCCCGGGCTTATCCGCTTAGTGTTGCGTGCCACTACCTGGGACGAAACCGGTTCCACCCGGAGGTTGTAGAACCTCGCAAAGGTGTTGGGTGTTGCCCAGCCCACTGCTCTACAAATGTCTGTTAGAGAGGCACCTCTGGCCAGGGCCCAAGAAGCCGCTACACCATGGGTAGAATGGGCTCGTAGCCCTACAGGGGGCGGCATGTCTTGGGCGAGATATGCCATAGATATGGCATCAACAAGCCAGTGGGCGATCCTCTGCTTGGAGACAGCGCTTCCTTTCCGCTGTGCACCAAAGCAGACAAAGAGCTGCTCAGAGAGTCTAAAGCTCTGCGTGTGATCCAAATAGATGTGCAAAGCGTGCACCAGACACAGCAACGCCAGGGCTGTGTCTGCCTCCTCCTGGGGCAGCGCTTGCAGGTTCACCACCTGGTCCCTAAAAGGAGTGGTGGGAACCTTGGGCACATAGCCCGGTCGGGGTCTCAGGATCACGTGAGAATAGCCCGGACCGAACTCTAGGCACGTTTCGCTGACAGAGAACGCTTGCAGGTCACCTACCCTCTTGATGGAAGTGAGCGCAGTCAGGAGGGCAGTCTTCAGGGAGAGTGCCTTAAGCTTGACTGACTGCAAAGGCTCAAAGGGGGCTCTCTGTAGGCCCTGAAGAACTATGGAGAAATCCAATGAAGGAAAGAGGGGCGGTCTGGAGGGATTCAGCCTCCTAGCGCCTCTTAGGAACCTGATGATCAGGTCATGCTTTCCTAAGGACTTACCATCAACTGCGTCGTGGTGTGCTGCTATGGCAGCAACGTACACCTTCAAGGTGGAAGGGGACAGCCTCCCTTCCAACCTCTCCTGCAGGAAGGAAAGCACTGATCTGACTGCGCATCTCTGGGGGTCTTCGTGTCGAGAAGAACACCACTTAGCGAACAGACGCCACTTCAAGGCATACAGCCGCCTCATAGAGGGGGCCCTAGCCTGAGTGATCGTGTCTACCACCACGGGTGGTAGGCCACCTAGGTCTTCCACGTCCCGTCCAGGGACCAGACATGGAGATTCCAGAGGTCTGGGTGCGGGTGCCAGAGGGTGCCCCGTCCCTGAGAAAGAAGGTCCTTCCTCAGGGGAATTTGCCAGGGGGGAGCTGTCACGATGAGCGTGAGGTCCGAGAACCATGTCTGGGTGGACCAGTAGGGTGCTACCAGGACGACCTGCTCCTCGTCCTCCCTGACCTTGCACAGAGTCTGTGCAAGTAGGCTCACTGGGGGAAACGCGTATTTGCGAATGCCAGGGGGCCAGCTGTGTGCCAGCGCGTCTATGCTGAGGGGAGCCTCGGTGAGGGCGTACCAGAGCGGGCAGTGGGAGGATTCTTGGGAGGCGAACAGGTCCACCTGTGCCTGACCGAATCGACTCCAAATCAGCTGGACCACCTGGGGGTGGAGTCTCCCCTCTCCCCTGCGGGAAACCTGCCGTGACAGCGCGTCCGCTGTAGCGTTGAGGTTGCCGGGATATGAGTGGCTCGCAGCGACTTGAGGTGCTGCTGACTCTGGAGGAGGAGACGGCGGGCGAGTTGTGACATACAGCGGGAGCGCAGACCGCCTTGGCGGTTGACATATGCTACCGCTGCTGTGCTGTCTGTCCGAACTAGCACGTGCTTGCCCTGGATCAACAGGGACCTCCACAGCGCGAGCAGAATTGCCAGTAACTCGAGGCAGTTGATGTGCCAACGCAGCCGCGGACCCGTCCAGAGGCCGGTGGCTGCGTGCCTGTTGCAAACAGCACCCCAGCCCGTTTTGGAGGCGTCTGTCGTGACCACGACGCGCCTGGAGACCAGTTCTAGGGGAACACCTGCTCGTAGAAACGAGAGGTCGGTCCAAGGGCTGAAAAGACGGTGACAGACCGACGTAATGGCCACGCGGTGTGTCCCGTGGCGCCATGACCGTCTCGGGACTCGAGTCTGGAGCCAGTGCTGAAGCGGCCACATATGCATCAACCCGAGCGGGGTGGCCACCGCCGAGGATGCCATATGCCCCAGGAGCCTCTGAAAAAGTTTCAGTGGAACCGCTGTTTTCTGTTTGAACGCCTTCAAACAGGTCAGCACCGACTGGGCGCGCTTGTTCATAAGGCACGCCGTCAGGGAGACTGAGTCCAACTCCAAACCGAGAAAAGAGATGCTCTGAACCGGGAGGAGCTTGCTCTTTTCCCAGTTGACCCGAAGTCCTAGTCGGCTGAGGTGCGAGAGCACCAGGTCCTTGTGTGCGCATAACACGTCTCGAGAGTGAGCTAAGATTAGCCAGTCGTCGAGATAGTTGAGAATGTGAATGCAACCCACCGCCTTTCTTTGGTTCAATGAAGTAGGGGCTGTAAAACCCTTTCTTCATCTCGGCTGGAGGGACAGGTTCTATCGCGCCCTTCCGTAGGAGGGTAGCGATTTCCGCGCGCAGGGTAACAGCGTTTTCGCCCTTGACGAAGGTGAAGTGAATACCGCTGAACCTGGGCGGGCGCCTGGCGAACTGAATCACGTAGCCGAGTCGGACGGTCCGGATCAACCACCACGATGGATTGGGAAGCGCAAGCCATGCATCCAAATTCCGTGCGAGGGGGACCAAGGGGACAATGTCGTCGGACGTACCGGCAGGTGGGGCCTCGCGGCGGGGCGGAGCGCGAGGTGCCACAGTACGTCGTGGCCGTGCTGAGTCTAGGTGGCGCTCCTGGACCACTAGTGTGGCCATCGTCCGCCCGAGAGACCGCGCCGTGACCTTCGTTGCCCGGAGGGCGAGGTCAGTCACCGAGCGCAGTTCCTGCATCAAATCTGGGGCGGAACTACCCTCGTGCAGTTCTTTCAGTGCCTTGGCTTGGTGGACCTGCAGTAGAGCCATGGTGTGCAGGGCAGAGGCGGCTTGTCCAGCAGCACTGTAGGCCTTGGCCGTCAGGGACGACATGAGCCTATAGGGCTTGGAGGGGAGCTTAGGGCGTCCACGCCAGGTGGCGGCGCTCTGCGGGCATAAGTGCACCGCGAGCGCCTTATCCACCGGGGGAATCGCCGTATAGCCCCTGGCCGCCCCGCCATCGAGGGTAGTGAGAGCGGGGGAACTGCGGAGTCAGGGTCGGGCAGTAAAAGGTGCCTCGCATGACTTCGTCAGCTCCTCATGCACCTCCGGGAAGAATGGCACTGGAGCGGGGCGCGGCTGTAAAATTGTCCAGAGAGCGCAGGTAGTAGTAACCGAATGTCAAACGAATAACGAGCAAAAAACTTCTGGAGATAAGGTAGAAGTTTCAGTGTTTGTTTCAAATGAAATGCAAGAGAAGCACTAAATAGTTTACAGGGAAGATAACAAACACAACGTCCTCCTTATGGACACCATTTATCAATCAAATATTTAATGTGCATGTTATGTCCCAGGACGTATTTGTTGGTTCCTTTCTTTGTCAACTTGTTTTATTCGGTTGCATCTGTGGATGTATGCCATTGACCTTATTGCAATTGGAGATTTTGCCACTTTGTGCTGTGGTTTTCCTGTTTTGTCTCTCTCTCTCTCTCTCTCTCTCTCTCTCTCTCTCTCTCTCTCTCTCTCTCTTCTCTCTCTCTCTCTCTTCCTCCGTTCTCCTTGCAGTGTGATTAACATCAGGTGTCTGCAATGATGATTACCACTCACTCCCCTGTCTGGATTGGTTGGTGAGGAGAGGGAAACAGGATAAATCCCAAGCAGATCTTCACTGCAATGGAACTTCCCTTTTTCCCCATCCCAGGCAGTTGTGTTTGATGTATTGCTGCGACATAGTGTTGTTGTGGTCATCATCTATTGTTGTAAATAGTGAGTTGAAGGTAACTGTTGTTAAAGTTAACCTTAATCATTGTGTAAATAGTAAATATTGTAAATACTAGTTAAGTGTGGAAGTTGTAGGGAGATGGGTGCCATTTTTGTTCAACCTTTTATCTTTTCTCCTGTGTTTTGGTTAGTGAGGGAGGTAGGGGAGTTAATGTTGTTTATTTGCACTTTTTCTTTGTTAGGTAATGTAGTTTTGACTCCCCAACAGATGTTTAAGTTTTGCTTGTTATTTTGGCCTTTGCCCCCTCCTGAAGCCTTTTTGACTTCCTTTTCTTGTTTTGATTAATAAATACTTTGTTTTGGATTTTAAACTCGACTGATCATTGAATGCTGGGATGGGAGAAGGGGAACCCCAAACCTTTTTAATTTTGTTACTCCTCCCCAACCCTAGACTGGGGTGGTACGTAACACTGCGGCACAACAATCACAAGGGAGAGGCAAACGTGTGCTCAGTAACAGAGAATTGAACTTAACATTAGCAACAGCATTCTCAAAGAGGCGCACACCAAGTGCACTCAATAAGGAACTGACAGACATAATAATGATTTAAAAAACACATCGAAGCCATCTTATTGGTCACTTATAATTACAATGCATGCAACTTTTTTAAACTCAAGAAAGATATGTGCATTAAAAAATTAACTTGTTACACTGGATAATATAAAATGAACTAGTGAATTTTAAAAGGTGCTTAAAAATTCTTAGAAGAATCTAAAAGGAAATGGTGACCATTTACAAGACCAGTAAATGCTGATTATAGCCTACTGATTAAATTCTAACCTAAAATCTTGATGTAGCCTATCATTAATTTTACCCAAGAATTTTACTGCATTAGTCATTCTAAAGAACAGCATGGCAACATGGCTTGAAGTTTGTGGGTAAAACCAGAATGTTAGGGTGTATTGACTAATTGAAACATTTGTTATGAGCCTGTTTTGTTTATTTTAAAATTAAAATTGTTAAATTTGTACTGAAATTTGGAGAATTTTTGGTTGTCTTTAAAAAATTGCATGTTTTAAACAGCAAAATAAAAAATGTAAAAAAATGTATATGTGTACAGGGGACATTTAAAGTATAATACAGTTGCCCCCCTACAAGCACACCCGGACCCACCCTGCCCCCACCCTGTCAAAATTGTCTAGAACCGCCCCTGCCACTGACCAATAAGATGTGTTGTTGTGGTAGCAGCATGCAGCACACCTGCAGTCTGTGATGTTCATGCACAGGATTAGAGCTTCAGTATGCAGTATGCAACAGGTCCTGTCTAGCTATTATCAAAGACACAAGGACAAATCTATGTCGCATGCTGAGAACTTTCACTAATAGCAAAACTATGTTGGCTGTATGTTTGTGTGTGTGTGTGTGTGTGTGTGTGTGTGGGCAGGTTTAAGTGGTTTATGAGGACTTTTTTTTAGGTTACAAACTGGTAATTACAAGGGTATTATGCTATAAATGTGGTTTATGGGGACATTTCTAGTGTCCCCATAATTCAAATCACTTAAAAAACATGCTAAATGATGTTTTATTGAAAATGTAAAAATGCAGATAGTTTTTGTGAGGTTTAGGGGTAGAGTTAGGGGATAGAATCTATAGTTCGTACAGTATAAAAATCATTATGTCTGTGGAGAGTCCTCATAATGATAGCTGCACCAACATGTGTGTGTGTGTGTGTGTGTGTGTGTGTTTGTGTGTGTGTGTGCGTGTGTGTATGTGTGTGTGTATTTGTTACTGGTTTGTTTGTATCCCTGATATTGAAATTTTAAATATTTCTCTCTTTTTTTCCTTTGTTTTTCTGCATGATGACCAAGAAATTGTACAGTTTTGACTGTTAGTCAATTTTCTTCATGTCTCTTGTCTCACGCCGTTGTCTCTTTCTTCTCACATAGTTAAATAATTTAAACTCAAATCAATATTTCATGCCCATTTATTTATTTGGCCATGTAATAATCAGGATTAGCAGATGTTATCCAATCTTTATTGCAAAATAATCCCCTTCAGGGTGATAAAAGACTTGTTAACCCTTTCATTTTTTATTTTGTGATAATTTAACTACTGTACATTATTTATTCTTTCAGTAAACTTGTTTTCAGATGTTTTTTACTTGAATCTCAATCTTCCAGCAGATGTACAATATTCCAATCCAGCTCAAGGGCTCATCATACATCAGCTTCTCTACTGCCATGTTGGGATTGGATT
Organism: Myxocyprinus asiaticus; assembly: GCF_019703515.2. Lineage (NCBI taxonomy): Eukaryota > Metazoa > Chordata > Actinopteri > Cypriniformes > Catostomidae > Myxocyprinus > Myxocyprinus asiaticus. The sequence goes on along the minus strand of NC_059354.1, from coordinate 12,316,298 downwards.
CCACCTCCAGATTCTGATGAATGGAAGTGTGTGGGGTGTGCACAAGCCATCTGAGTACAGTACGATTTATTCACTTTCACCCGCATTTATAAAAGGGAAAAGGATTGGACTCTTTGATCAATAAGACATGTGCACAGTTCTGCATTTCAGAGTAGTTTTTGCAGTTTCATCAAGCTCTTTTTTCTCAGAACATCAAGGAAAATTCTATTTCCTCATGATAATGTTTATATTGTACATATTTATTTCATTTGAATTTAATGAGTCAAAATTTGCATCACTTACAATGTAGTGATTTTCTCATTGTATCTTTGTCTTTAAGGCATATTGAGAGTGTTTGCTATGAGGCCTGGTGTAGTGGGTATTTGTGGTATCAAGAGTGAGCTGTATTTGTGCACGAACAAGGAAGGAATTGCACGTGGAATGGTGCGAGAAAACTGTTATGCATGGCATGTTTCTCAACCCAATGACAAAGCATCACGCTTCTCAAAATCACTATCATCTATTTAAACCCTTTGTTAAAGGCATTCATTTTAGATTATGTGAAATAATGGTCATGTCAGCTACTTGAAAGGCAGAATCCCTACTATTATTAAAAGCAGCCTGAAATAATGACACATTTACAAAAGTATAAATATTAACATTTCAAACATTTCTTTGTTGTATAGAAGCAGTTCTCAAACGAGTGTCTATTCAAAGAGCACATGGAGGAAAATCACTACAACACCTACTCCTCTCTGGCCCACCCAAATCTTTACCTGGCTCTGTCACAGCAAGGCCAACTGAGGAGGGGCAAAAGAGTGGCCCGACACCAGGCCTGCACACACTTTCTACCTGGCCAACCCCTAACTCACTAAACACTCATGCACCATATTATATTACTACAGTGTTAATCATATTCTTTCATCATTTTCTGTATTTGTTATTTAACAATTTAGTTCTAAGCTCATTATGTATTAGAATGCTGCAGATAAATTCTGAAATTATAGCAGACAAGTCTTCCGTAGAGCTCTCCTCTAACAACAGTTCCAAGAGCACGTCTAATGCTATTCGAAAGAGACCAGCTTTAACTCTTCCTACATGATGAAATATGCATTATTTATACTAATTTTCTAATGAATGTATTCACTTATTATGTATGCCTATCTGTCTTTCTATCTATCTATCTATCTATCTGTCTGTCAGTCGGTCGGTCGGTCGGTCGGTCGGTCGGTCGATCGATCGATCTACCTTCTGTCAGTCTGTCTGTTTTTCTGTCTAGAAACCACCTATCAACTAGCCAGAACACCCTAGCAACCGCCTAGCAACCCCTCAGTGCACCCTCTCAACCTCCTAACAAGGCTTACATCCCTTCAAACTTCACATCAACTTCAAATCTCTCTTCAAACTGTCCACTTATTCAAACTACAGAAAGGCTATATAATCTTCAAATGGTTTACATTTTCAGACAAGGCTTTTTCATGCCAACATGCAGTTTGTATTGACAAACTTCTCTTTTCAAATTTTTTTTTTGCCCCATCATTTTCTGCTCAGAATGCCATGTATTCATGGAGACAATGCTCAATATTAACCCAGACTAAAACCCTTTTTTTCTATGTAAACCACTTATTCGTACACTTTAATCAAAATGAATCAGTCGATCTATTCAATATCTATACCATCCACGTCTGCATTCGATCAGGGCCACAGGCCTCTGTAACCTGAGCTTGCATTCAGGGAGACGCTGGGGTCATCTGATCCCCTCTCACAATGACACAACTTCTCAGCAGTCCCTGCTCAGGTGTCCCTCTGTACCAAGAAGAGTCTGTGTCAGTCTGAGTGTGACAGAGTTAAGAAGGCATAGAGAGAAGGAAGGAAAAGGAGTCCAAAAAGGAACGGTTCAACGGAATGACAAAGTTTCAAGCTAATCAGACAACATGGAATTTATACCTCTATAAGGTAAATTAGAGTTGTTGAATGTCTGTGTCCTTGTGTTCGATTGGACATTCTGTTCAACATCATATACTGCACTATACTATATGATGTGCCTTTCCTACTCCATCATTCCCTTAATTCTTAATTCTTAAATCATTTTCTTAACCAGTTTTTTTTTTTTTCTTGTTTTCCAGTAAAAATATCTAATATCTGTTTAGATATTTTTATGAACAAGAGATAAATTCTGATTTTGCAGCCTACCTCTTTTCCCAGACAAATGTGAAATCAACTACATGGGTTTGAGAGCTTTAAGATGAGTGTATGAAGTAAGACATGGCTACTCCAGACGAGTTCGAGTCTACAGCAGGTGTAGATGTTGGTGCTGATGTAAATGGAGAATCTATACCTCATGGAGAGAGCACACATGCAGATAACCAGGTGAGCCCACATGACAGTTAATATATGTTTATGTGTGTTGGTAAGGCTATGAGCATTATATTGGTTATAGGATGGTATTAAGATTGATAACTCATTCTTGATTGATTCTGTTGGTCAGTTTAGGTAGTTAGTGGTTCTCAAAAGAGGTTGACCAATAGTGGATTTTGCCTATACATTAACTACGGTAGTGGAAAAGGCTGGTAACTGATTAATCAGCACATAGTTTTCTAAAATCAATTTATAGAATGATAAAAAATGTTTTTTAAAAAAATTAAAAAAAACAATTGTAGCCTTTCCTTGCAATGAAGGGAACAGACAGAGAGGCTACAAGAGTAAGAATAAAGTAGAATAGTAGAATTAAATCCCAAAAGCAGTTTATTGTTCAACCAAAATTTTAATAATAACCAGAAAAAAAGAGAGATTTGGTGCATAGCGCAGGACGTTTAACTACAGTATGAACAAGGCCGAAATAAGCCAGGGACTCTTATTTTGAAATGACGTAGATTTGGCTCCGTTACAATGCCCTATTCACAGTTTTCCGGAGCAACCACTGGGTGGTGCCATTATGATTCTAATTGCCTGTTTTCTGTTTCTGGTCTCGAGATGCAATTCAGAAACTTCTAAAATGAGCGGTCCATATGAAGAACAACAACCATTTAGGTTTTCTTGGAGTAAAAATTAATTTCAGGCTGAACTTGTGCTGTTGTTGGCTGTCATAACATAACAAATAACTAACCTCGGACCATCACTTCATGTAAGCTCATATAATGTCATTTGAGGGACAGTCAATAAAAAACAGCCACCTCGACTCTGTGAAGTATCGGCATTATACAGCCACATGTTTTTTTTTTTTTGTTGTTGTTGTTTTTTATCAGTTTTTATAAATGTTATACCTTAAACATTACATTATGATGCGAGTGAAAACACTGGAGCCCGGATATTGAAAACAGTCGAATCGTGGAATACTTCCACATTCAGGAAAAAGGTGGATATGTAAGTGTTTACCAAATTAAGCTTTTTATAGCCTATATTCACCAGATGAAGGGTTTTGTAGATATATTTCACCAGATGAGGTTTATTGATGGTGAATAAAAAAATGAGGAAAAAAAAATTATCAGTAAATATCGGCACAGATTCTTGCTAAAAACCATGACCACCAGAGATGGTGCTATAGTATAGATGGTGCTATAGTAGTGGATAATCGGGCGTCAGTCATTTAGGTCGAAAACATATACCAACGAAGTCACGAAGTGACATAACCCGAGCTGAGGGTATATGCAGCCCGGCACCCTGCCTCAGAACATCTTTCTCAAATCTTCAGAGTGACAGAGAACTCTGGTGGTCATCCGGGATTCACAGAACCACGGTTACATCTGTAACCAGCATTCTGTTTCATTACTCCTGATCGCCAGAGACAGTGCTATAGTAGTGGATGACCAATACCAACAAAGTCACGAGGAATAAACTCACCCAAAACACAGGGGTTATCATCGGAGCACAGCAGAGCTCACATCATGGGATGAGGCAATATTGACGTTGTAAAACCTCACGAACGTACAGGAAGAGGACCAGGTGGCTGCAGCATGTCAGTAAGGGAAACACCCCTGAAGGCAGCCCACAAAGAGGAAACAGCCCTGGTGGAATGGCAAGTGACTTCCCCAGACAAGGGTTGCTGAGACTTCTTGTATGCCATGGCAATAACCTCAACAACCCACCATGACATCCTCTGTTTGGATCAAGAGGCACCCTTTTTAACACCACCATAACAAACAAACAACTGATCAGATAGTCTCAACTGCACAGTAGCCTCTACATAACACATCATAGCATGCACAGGACACAAGAATAGAAAACGTCTCTCAACAATGGCTGCCACATAAAATTTTAGTGTCAAATATAAAATACGGCCATCCAGTTGGGATAACAGGTCCTTCCTTGGTGGAAGCTGCCTCGGTATGCCCACCAACAAAGTCAGGGGAAACCATGGTCTGGACAGCCACCTGTGTCTGCCTCTAGCAATTATGTGAAGCGTCTCCCACAACAGAGGAATCAGGGGAAAGGCATACAGGAGACAATCCGACCAGTTGTGTGACAATGTGTCTTGTCCCAACAGACTGGACGCTTCCCTCTGGGCAAACCACAGTGGGCAATGGGTTGTTTTTTCAGAAATAAATAAGTCCACCTCTGCCATTCCAAACTCCTGCCAGATTTCCTGAACTACATGCCTCCATTTGCCTGGATGTAGCCAGTTCCTGGACAGAGCATCTGCAGCCTGATTGGCTACTCCTGGCAGGTAAACATCCCTCAGTGATGCAAACCGTGGATGCGACCATGTGAGAATGCTGTAAATGGGCCATAGTAAGCTCTCCGACTTTGTGCCCCCTTGATGGTTCAGATGGAAAACCGTCAATGTATTGTCCAAGCACACAAGCACATGGCGGCCTGCCAGCATTGGAAAGAAGTGCTTTAAAGCCAGAAAAACCATACACATCTACAACAGGTTGATGTGGGCCATTGACTGGGCCTCTGACCATTGACCTCTGATGCCTCTGTGATTCCAAACTGCACCCCAACCCATAAGTGATGCGTCGGTTGTTATCTCCTCCCAACATGTGGGAACAGTGCCTAGCGGTATGCCTGGTGTCAAAAAGGCTAGTGACGTCCACAGCAGGGCATGTGTGCAACGTTGAGGCACTACAATCTGTTGACGACAATGACGCGATGGGTCCAATCGAAAACTGGTGTTCCACACCTACAGGGGTAGGAGGTAAAGCAGCCTCAGGGGAACCACAGGAGTGGCCGCCATCAGCATCCCGATCAACCTCAGTATCACCCCATACTGGAGAGATGCACCCAGACAAAACTGAGCAAGAAGCTTCAGGATGAGGATCTGGGATCAGGATCTGGGACTGAGACAGAGAGGCATGCATGGTGACAGAATTGATTGTCATTCTGATGTATGTGATTGACTGCATGGGAGACAGAGTACTCATTGCTTTGTTCACTGAGAGACCCAACTGGGCGACATGATCCAGCAGAAGCTGGGTATCCTGCACAGCCTGGCCTCTTGTCTGAGCACATACTGTAGTAACCAGTCATTCAGGTATGGTAGGATCCGCAACCCCTGGGACCATAGGGGTGAAAGGGCAGCATGGGGTGGTGGGGCATTTACATGGTCCCCCTGGGGTACAGCAGGGGGAAGGACTACCATGGGGAAGACGCATCATCAGATCCACAAAATCTGCTGGGTCTGAGGTCGGTTGGTGGGAATATGACGGAAGCGTGGCTGCGTAGGCGTGTAACATGATGAGCAGGTATTGTTGGCATCCTGAAGTTTGGAGCACGCTGCACCTGTGTGAGCTGCTGGGTGGTTGCAGACAACTTCATGTGCTTTTCCAACACCTTTGAGACATCCAGACCAAAAAGATGCCAGAGACAATGGATAGGTCCCTCATGGTTTTCTTACAGTCCTCTGGCAATCTGGCTTGAGGGAGCTACATCCGACGGCGAGCAGTCAGAAGCATCACAGTGAGAGAGCCCAGTTCTCGTGTCACGTGTCCCATAATCAGCAAGGCCATCTGTAAGAACTGTGAAACAAAGGGATCCACTTCCACAGACTCCAAAGAGCTACAGGCAGCAAGAATCAGTTGGCATGAGTGGTATAAGCCTTTTGGCTGTTCCTGGTCCCTTAAGGGCACTTGAAAATTATTCCACAAAGTCCGGACACACAGGCATAGCATCCATAGGTGAAGACCTGAGGAAAAACATACTGAACTGAACAAGATGTGCAGGGCGCTCATCAAGGCCAAGAAGAGCCACTGCCATCTGTTGCCATCCAATGTGTCATCCATTGGAGGTGGAATGGTCCCTGAATAATGACGTGATTCTTCACCAGAGCCACCTGCTATCATAGACTCCACTGGTATGCCTTGTAAATGATCAAGCCCAGAAGCTTTATTTCAAGGCAGTCTTGAAAATGTGTGTCAGAAATGCACGTAGACATAGCTTCAAGGTGGGTCTATGAGAAGGGCAAGGAGAACCTGTAGCCTCTTCATTTGATGAACAGGAACGTGCATCCTCAGCGCAGCCTGTAGCAGGAGCAGAAACTAAGTCTGCTGTGCTGAAGGGCCTGCAGAAGGCATTTCATCTCTGCCATATCTGAAAAGAGGCCAGCAACCTTCTTTGACAGCAGATGCCCTAATATGGCTGTCTCTAGAAGCAGACCTTTTCCCGGCTGGGGGAGTGCCAGCAGCTGACGAGGCATGATGCTTATGAGTTTTCTGCCACAAAGCCAGATCCGCTTGTAAAAGATTAGATTCCCAGCTGTGGTCCATTCCAGCCAAATGTAATTGTCTCTCAGACTTAGGCAGCAAACTACAATGCAGACATGGGTCAGTAAGCACTTCTCTCAAATGTTGAAGTCCCAGGCCTGATGGACAGAGATCATGCACATCATCAGGAAGGAGCTCATTAGGAAAGAGCCTGCAATTCAGTGGGTAAGCAGTAGAAATGGAGTTGTAAGCCATTTCAACAGTAGTAAGTAGTGCCCTTCGGATAGAACCGCAAGGAAAATTACAAAATTTGCAAATATATTACTACCTCCGGATGAACCGGGAGGGGCAGATAAAAGGGAGTGCACTGGCTTCGAGTTACAGGCTCAGAAAACACCCATGGTTAGGACCGACAGGCTGAAGCGAAAGAACACAACAACAACAACAACAAAAAATACGGGTGAGAGACCCGCGATAAACAAAACTCACTCAAATAACTAAGTAACTAGCCCAATTGTGCAGATGACACACCCCCGGATTAAACCATGAGGTAAAGTGACAGCGACATATATAAATATGAGAAATAAACTTACCATCCAAGCCGCAATAAGGAAAAATATTCCAATCCAATGCAATACAGTATCACCACAGTCTGAGAGAACGGGTCTTCACCTTGTATGTACCACAAAAATCAGCAGTTCCAATCCAATGGCTCGTTAACTTGACAGTACATAAACAGCAATATGCAAAAACCAGAAAAAAGGTAACAACCAATAAAAAACAACCCAATAGCGTGGATGGCACACCCCTAGATAGAACCATGAGGCACTGTGACACCGACGTACTGTATAAATATGAACTTAGTGTAAAAACAAACAAGCTACCGACCAGGTCGTGATGAAGAAAAATAATCCAATCCACTCAAATGCAAAGCCATATCGTCACAGCTTGGGAGGACGAAGTTCACTGCTCCGAGAAAAGCTGCACTTGACAATTGACGATGAAATACTCGATGACCTAATATGAAGGCGAGAAAGCAAAGGAGGCGGGGTGCCAAGCTGCAGTTGCTTATATTCCCTCAGCTCTGCTTATTTCACTACGTGACTTCATTGGTATAGGTTTTCGACCTAAATGGCTGGCGCTCCGATCATTCACTACTATAGCACCGTCTCTGGCAGTCAGGAGGAATGAAACAGAACTACTGGTTTTGAATGATGCTGCATCCAAACACTAGGTGTCACTTTATGTCATAAGATGACACAAACAAAAAGTTACTGAATGCACCTTTAACCTCACATAACACATTGCGGTTGGCACAAATCAATGGTAACCTTGTTGTAAGTGAACTTGTATTTAACATTGTCTGGGCCTTCTTTAAACTTTGTGTAGTTTGCTCATGGTTTTGGAGGATGAAGGCAACTTGTCCATGTTGGCATGTACCTTTTCTACCAAGTGACAGTTGAATTTGCGCTAAAACACCATAGAGTCTGATTGCACGACCTGCCTTTTTTACATCTACTACAAAAGATATGGAAGTGTTTTCTCCTCCCTTTTGTAAATTGATAAGCCTATTTATTTTGCTATCCTAAGTTAACCTATGCACAATTTTATAACTTTTAAAATAGTTTTCCCCTGCTGTCCAGGACCCTGTCAGAAGAACAGACCTGCTGCAACACAATTTTGGGTCATGACCCACCATTTGAGACCCACTGGTTTAGATTACATCCTCATTTGTTAGGAAGATGTGTGTCTTGGCTATGTGTACAAGTTTGTTGTAGAATAAATGAAATAGTCTCTAAGGAAAATGTTTATTAAAAACAAAGATAAATTAATTGAAAAGCTTTCTGTCACGCAACTAGAGTGTGGTGCTAACTGCGCCAGTATCTTGAATGATTCCCAAGAAACAAACAAATTAATAAATGAATAGCTCACTTTGAATAAAAGCACCCATTAGATGTAAATTCTGTTCTAAATGCTTGATGCATGGTAGTGCAAGAATACACCACAGATTCGTGCTTGATCTGTTTTGAGTATTCATACTTCCATCCAGGGAGCAAATGAGCAGATTGATCCTGAGAGAATAGAGGTCGTGTCTGTAACAGAAGAAGATATTCCTGCTATTGATACCCCAGCCACTCTGAACGTCAGTCCCCTGGACAGCCCAAGTGCCAGTCCTGCACCGGACAGCAGCATTGTCAAACCAGCTTTTGAAGACACAGCTTCCAAAGATCTTTCAACTGAAGTCCCTAACAATGTCTCAGCTCAGTCCAGCCCATCAATGCCAGTTACCAAAGTCCAGCCCTTCGTTACAGGTATCACAAATGCACTTTATGGTCACATATCATAATAATTCCTGTTTTACTAATTTCTCTAATAATTCTTATGTTACACTTATCTATGTTTAGTTTCAGTGTAAATGTTTACTTACACAGTTTCAAGGGGGCCTGCATGTCTGAGTTACCTTCTCATCTTGTAAACAGCTAATTGGTTTCCTCCTCACCACTGATTTATTCAAAACTAAAAGTGAAGTCTATGACAAGCCCAATTACCTTTTAATCATGTTCAGGATATAAATTGTTGATATCAACAATTACATTTTCACTAGTTATAATGGTAATTCTTGATATCAGGAATGGTATTACTAGTGAAAGTGATAATTTTTTATATCAATAATTACATTTGCACTAGTCTCATTTTATATTAGGTGTCTTTAACTATGTAATTAAGCATTTGATACAATGATGTAATTTTTTTTTTATTTTCTAGAAATAACGTGTTTACTAGTGCAAAAGTAATTATTGACATAAAAAATCAGCAGTTTTACTAGTAGTAACCTTATTCTATACCTGAAATTAAGAATTATCATTTTAACTAGTTAAAATTGAATTGTTGATTAACTGTTGAAACTCCTTGTGATACGTGTCACGCTTTTACATGGCGCCCCATGCATTGCATTCCTTGCATATATGGTTTTTGCGCCTCTGTTTAATTATATTCATAACTTTTTATTTTTATATGATTGCAAGAATGTTACTGGAAGCATTGGCCCAAACTCTTAACATCAAAAAGGGGCCTCTATGGGCCATCCAAAACCATTTTTTGTGATGCAACACATAAATTCTAATTGGTTATGTTTGTTTCAGTCACAGAGTTGTACTACTATTTACACTATACATAAGAAAAAAATGTTTCTTTCAAGTTACATTTCAAATGTGCCATGTGATATCTAATCCTTTTTCAAACTAATGACATTCTAGTTGAGGAGAAAACATTTCGTGGCAGCCTGTACGCAAGTAGGATGGAGATACTAATTGGAGCTTGTGTGCTACTCGCCCTCATCGTTGTGCTTGGGATTGGACTGGGTGGTGAGTTAATATCTTATACTTAACACACCCTTAGCAAAGATGAACCAACACAACTGCACTGAATAATTGACACAAGACTGTATTAGATTGCAGAACTCAACACCCAAAAACATTCATAAGATGCTGTTAACTCTAGTTGCCCAATCTAATACAAACTAAAGCCTTGTTTTATGGTGTCTGCTAATGCACTGTAGTCTTTACGTGACAATGGCGAATGGCCATTATTAAACAATGCAGAAACTATAGCCACCATTGATTTACGAGTCATTGTGCAATAAAAATTATGAAAGGAAGGATTTTACTTACAGTTCAATACTTACATTTTGTTCTTGGTGTGTTAATGAGGTTTGTGTAGTGAAATAAGTGCATGTAATTATGACTTATCCCACATAATGTGTTAAAAAGGAAATTTTACTCTATTAGTATGAGTCTGTGGGCTCACTTTATCCTAAATGTGAATAATCTTAATCTCTCTACACACTTAGTCGGCTTGAGTTGTGCTGGGAAGTTTCGATGTGGTTCTTCTGGGTGCGTCAGCATGTCTGTACAATGTGATGGCCATCTAGACTGTGAGCATGGAGAAGATGAGCTCAGCTGCGGTGAGCACATCCCACAGGAAAATTATTTGGGCAAAGTTTGCTTAAATGAATAGTTGAAAAAAAAAAAAAGAAAAAAAAAGAAAATTCTTAATGTACTCATTGTTCCAAACCCCTGTGAACTTTTTTTGAAGAATATAGCCTACTGGTTGCTCTTTTTCATGCAGTTACAAGGAATGGGGACTAGAGATTTTAAGCTTCAAGAAGAATGCAAAAGCACCTTTAAAGTATCATAAAAGGTGTTCATATCTTTTGAAGCTGTGTTGAGATTTTTGTTAGAAGTTGAATTTCAATGCTGTCTAGGAGAAACAATAGATATATTAAAGGTGCACTCAGTATTTTTTTTAAAGTACATCGAAGTATGGCTTACACTGACACCTTGTGGCCTGGATGCGGCATCATTCAAACAAAGTAGTTTTCAGTTACCAATGCCATTGTAGAAATTCACAATGCACAGTAAACCAGGATTAATTTAATCCATGAATGAAAGTGTCCAATAACAGGGCAGTAACTGAGATTAAGTGAGCAGTATTCAGCTAGACATGTGATCCTAACATGGCTGCCCCCATGATGCGCCCCTGCCCCATGTAGAATAAAAGAGCTTTTATAAGCTTACTGATATGACTGAACTCTTTGTCTCACATGAGTGCTCATGATTTTATACATATGTTTTAAAATGACTATTCATTTCTTTAGAAGTAAATCTATTTACAGTTCAGTCTTCAACACTGTAGATCACAGTACTCTGCTTAACAGACTTGAGAACCTCATAGGCCTTAAATTGGATGTGATCATACATTACTGGAAGGCATTTTATATATATGTATATATTAGGTGACTGTACCTCTAAGAAACATGACTATATGGTGTTCCACAAGGGTCAGTTCTTGGACCACTTTTATTTTCATTGTATATGCTGACATTGGGTTACATAATTCATGAACATGAGGTAAACTACCATTTTTATGCTGATGACACTCAATTATATATCTCTGTAGAGCTTAATGACACACAAGCATTAAAGAGATTGTCTGAATGTTTGTCCAACATTATCCTTATTATGGATGAACACAAACTTTTTGTATTTAAATGAACATACAACAGAGATATGTATTGTTGGCTCAAAACATGAGAGGGAAAGAATTGAAACTGCACTAGGTACTCTGGCTTTGCAGTCAAAGACAGAGAGGTGAAGAACCTTGGTGTCATTCTAGATTGTGATTGTTTTAAGTCTCATGCAAATTATGTTACTAAGACCTGTTTTTATCATCTTAGAAATATTGCATGAATTCGACCATTTGTTTCACTTGATGATGCGAAAACATTGATTCATGCTTTTATTTTTTCTCCCATCGACTATTGTAATGCACTTTATACTGGCTTACCTAAGAGTTGTATAGATAGACAGCAACTGGTGCAGAATGCTGTAGCCAGAGTGTTTACAAGATCCAGGAGGAGAGACCACATTACACCAGTTTTAGCTGATTTGCATTGGTTATCTGTTAAATACAGGATTAATTTTAAGGTTCTTTTAATGTTTTTTAAAGCACTTAATGGTTTAGCACCATCATACATTTCTGACTGTTTGTCAAATTATGTTCCAACTCGCAGTTTAAGCTCTTCCAATGTAAAATTTCTTACATACTGTAGTGTAAATCTTAAGAGATTTGGTGAAGCTGCTTTTAGCCATTATGCACCAAAAATCTGGAATGCTTTACCAATTGAAATTAGACAATCACCAAGCATTTACATTTTTAAAAAGCATTTGAAGACATATTTTTTTTTAAACTAGCTTTTCATTAATTTATTTTATGTTTTTGATTATCATTACATTCAATTTGTATGTTTTTAATTTTAACAAAGACAGAAGACAAAACACAAGATAGAACAGCACAATGATGTCACGACCCAATCACACAAAATGCTAGACTGGCTGAGTGAAAGGATCGTGCCAACTTTCTCTGAAATGTTGAATTCTGTTTTTACACTTTCAACTGTGACGCACTTTGAGCTGTATTTTATGTATGAATGGTGCTATACAAGTAAAAATTATTATTATTATTATTATTATATTTTAAATGAGGAAAAAATTACTGAGTGCACCTTTAAAGATATGTAATTTTTATTTCCTATCAGCAGCACACTTATATTAGCCATAAATGTTAATTTCTGTAACTTAGTGTTGTTCTTCTCGTATAACTAAAATATCTCTTATGTTTGTCTGTCTGTGAAGTGCGTCTGAGTGGTAGGAGCTCTGTACTTCAGGTGCTTATTGGTGGAGTCTGGAGCACTGTTTGTGCCGACGACTGGGGCCCTGAGCTTTCGCTATCTGCGTGCAAACAGCTTGGTTATTCCGGGTACACAAAACTACTCAAAAGTCATGTCTTATACACCCTTCCTGTCAAACTATCTAATCTACAGTAACTGTCCTCACACCTACATGATGCAATTAACTCAGAATCTCTCCTAATCTTCAGGTGTGGACTCAAGACTCACCTCTTTCAGGAATTTTTATATTAACCATGGCACACAAACAAAAAATCTTAGGTTGACATGTTAATAGGGTAGTAAGTATTTTTGGAAGTAGGCCTTTACGACCATCACAGTCTCAGATGTTGATTTTCAGACACATTTATGGGGGCATTTATGATTTATTTCTAACCATAGAAAACACTCAATGTGTCACCCGTTTATTTCAAATACCTAAATTGAATTTGAGTAACTGAAATAAAAATTCTGATTTTGAACAATTATGTCTGTTAACTATAAAATCAAATCAACATCAACTTCAAAAGTAGCATTAAGTAATGCACAAAATATCATAACACAAAAAGGGCTCTGCTAGAATACATATATGTCTCCTTATACTACAGCTCTCTACTGTCTACTGCAACATTAGATTATAATTATAGTAGATTTGATTGTTTCATATTTTGGAATTATTGCTGTGTCCTTCTTTCAGTGTTTTCAGAGCTGATTTGAGTATTTTTAATGAAAAACACTTCATATTAAATACACATTCAACTCTCACATCCAACACACATTTCTATATTCTAAATATTTCAGGCATTTTTATCACTTTCAGTGGTATTTTTGCCCAGAGCGCTGGTTAATATCTGAACCTGACCTGCAACACTTTATACAAGTTACTCTGGATTTTTTTTTCTTTCTTTCAGTTAAAATGTCTTAAATATAAATGACCATTAATGTCTATCATTTGGCAACTTGCTGAGAACTATGTTAACATCTTATAAAGCGCTTAGGACATGGATTTTTTTCACTGTATTGGAATCTACCATTATGCTACTTAAAGCTTATTTCTGTTCTCCTTCTCTATTAGATATGTGGCGTGGAATTCACTTCCTCTGTCCTCTGTTGAGCAGGATTTTCAAAGTAACCTGGTATCAATCAGTTGGAACCACACAAGTTCCCAGCAAGCCATCAAGATACACAACATGTCTAGTCTCAGGTGTGATATTACACATTATTCTCATCATTATTCTTTATTATGTAATACTATTAAATAGTGTTTGCAAAGGCAAGCATCGCTCATATTACTGTTATAGCACCATAATCATCTGGCAAATATTAAAATAGGTGAAGAAAATCACAAAGACTTACATTAAAGGATGAACCAGAGCCATATCTTGGGTCCAGAATATCATCGTAATTTTCCAATGTCACTTTTTACGATGTAAAAATCTAGTTATTACTGTACCATATCATTATAATGACTCAAATCGCTTGTAATATAATACACTCTACTATTCCACACTAGACTGAATTTCACTATCCCTCACCCTCAATACTGAAAAGTAAAACTGAGTGTTGATATCCTACAAGACAAAGACATATGGCAACTCCCTTTTGAATGCATGCATTGAAGCATTGAAGTCAAACTTATGATGCTTTCTTTGCTTACACATTTAGCTTCTGATGTTAATATTACTGGTTTTGATAAAGTCCAGGAAACTTGATCAAGTATATAAGCCATTTGGAGCATTTTCATTCAAAGCAAAGTCCCTGAGAATGGCCCTATCATGCCTTCTCTGTTCTATGATACACATTACCGCTTTTGCACAGAATTGAAGCCTGGAGTGTGTCTTGTACAAACCCCTACCCCCCTTGGCAGTTCCCCAGCACTCCCATGCATACTTAAGATGGGGTTTGCATTCACTTTGTTCTGTAATCATCAGCTTAAAGCACCTAATGCCCTATTGATTAATGTAATTATTTTTCAGCTGTCATGTTTTCCATTTTAGATCCCTTTTAATATCAGCATGATACTTTAAAATGATCCCACAAAGTCTTGAAGTAAAATATAATGACCATTTTGTAAAATGCCTCAAGTACAGACTAGACTGAGTTCATTTATGGCAAGCATTTCTCAACCATTTATGATTTTGCTGCCTTCTCTTTCCCTAGTAAAACCCAGTGCAGTTTTGGAAAGGTAACAACACTGAAGTGTATAGGTAAGCACAAACACCAATGCTTTTGTTAATAAAATTAATTCCTCATGCATGCATTTACAACTTCTAGACATACACTCAAATCGAACTGTGTAATGTTTAACAAAATTGATAAAACTTAAAATATTTCGTTTTTGTATTTTATTTTATTAAAGGGGTCATGACACTGTTTTAAAAAAAAAAATTGTATTATCTTCCCTGAGGTCCACTTATAATGTCAGTAAAATTTTATTTGCACCAAAACAGTCATAATTTAATAATATATTATCATTTTCCACCCTGTCTCTGGTTCTGTGTCTGAAATGCTCAGTTTTAAGCTATCTGTTACTTTAAGACTTCAGCGTAAACACCCACTGTTCTGATTGGCTAACTTTGTGCAGTCCCTTCAATACAGCATTATTTGAAACTCAACAGAAAGAAAATGAACAAACTTTACATTATAATTCATATAATTACATTTCAAGGTTAACATATAATGTACACCCAACACATTTCACCTAAATGTATCAAAATGTTCACTCAGCACAGCAACTATTAAATTCGTGAATTAAAATGTTTACTCACGGGTCTGGTAGTGTTTAACTGCCAAGTCTTTCAGTTCCTTTGCAAAGCTTGAATCATATTGTGACTGGTTCACAAGCAATCAGCGCTGATATCACCCGAAAACACATACAATCCATGCTGAAATGTTCTGAATCCGCAAATGTACAGTCCATGGTGATGTTGGGTGCTTCAGCCGGCTTCAACAGGCTAAAGCAGAAACACTGGTCTTCACAGGAGCGATATCTTACATCTTCCGTGTTTGTTTACACACAGAACGGCATGTGTTTCTCCCAGTCAGTGGCAGCATCAGAACGAGACACATTTTTAAAAGTTGCGCTTGTATGCGACGCACATAGCCGGAAATGCATTAAAATGATTAAAGACGTCCATCTAGTGCATGTTTACAAAAGACCAACTATTAAATATAGCACAGATGGGTGCAAAACAGTCCAGGTCCTTCAAAACAGCAAGAAACAGCACAGCTGAATGAAACATAATGGAGGTCTCCTTTTTAGAGTTATAACTTGACATTGCTTCTTTTAAAAGTGATGCAAAATGCATGATAACGGTCAAGCTGTTCATCTAGTGTAGAAAAACACTTAAATCCAGATGGGCACATGAAGGTGTCCTGTGTGCCCATCTCTCTCTCCTCTTCACTTATGTGAGTGTGACTGAGCTCCAGTGGGTGGGGCCAAGGCTGCATTGACGAAAAATAGGCCTTGCTGAAGAGGCAGTCATATGCAGATGTATTTGGTCCTTGTGACGTCACAAGTTCCACAAATTCCAAACGAGCCATATCAACTGCCTGGTTTAAATAAATGCTCTTTTTGTATTAAGGAGGAAGTTTTTAGTTCTGAAACTTACAGTATGTTTTTATAGTACAATGACCACTTATATGTCAAAATATCAAGGCAAATTGTATTCCTCATGTCATGACACCTTTAAAGATTACTCAAATTCAAATTTTAATGGAATTTTGTTATGAAATTTAAATGCATAAATATTAAAAATATTTTTTGAGTGTAAAGTGAGATACTGTAGGGTCTTTTTTTCCCTCCTTGGGAGGATAGTTGAACTATTAATATTCCAGATTGTTTACAATCCTAAAGTTTATGTGAAAATTCATCCTGTTCAACTTAAAGGAATAGTTCAGTACGGAGACTTGCTACTGCAACATAGACGTAATGAGTTAAACATGTGGACATGCTGCTGCACAATTAGACAAACACAAGACATGCTGCACTGAACATGCAGGGCATGCTGCTGCTGCACAATTAGACATACATACAATCCCCATGTAGCAGATCTAGACAGGTGATGCTGGGGATGAGGAGGGTTTCAGAGAAAAAAAACTTGCTGCAGTGAAACCGGCTTATCTGCAAAACTGAGCGATTTAAATGTTAGACAAGGAGAAAGTACACAAGTTAATTGGTTACTTGATTACATGTCATAGGACCTACTAGCTTACACCAAGCGAGTTGATTGGTGTAACATATAACAAGTTCAAAGAACCTATCAGCTTGAGCCATATAGAGTTTCGTGCCTGAACTTCAGTCATTTTTCCTGACCAACCACTGGCGGTGCAATGATGATTCTTGTTGCAGCTGGACTGTTTTCTGGTCTCCATAAGAAGTAATGTAGAAACTACCAAAACAAGCAATCCAGACAATTTTAAGTGTTAGCCGGAGTAAAAATGAGTTCAGGCTCAACTTGTGCAATTGTTGGCTGTCATAAAAACTTTAAGTAGTTAATGATATCAAGGTAACTAACCTAGGGCCATTGCTTCATGCCATCCACTGTCAAAAGACTGTCATTGCAACTCTGTAAAGTTTTGGCACTATGGAGCAACGTTTTTTTATTGGCCCATTTTTTACGTCTTTTTTTAAAACACATGCTGCTGCAAGTGAAAAAACTGGAGACAGGAAATTGAAAACAGGCTTATGAGCAAGTAATTCACTTGTGTTTAGACAGTCCAAGTCCTTTGTAGATTTAAAATAATGTGTTTATTACATCCAAACAGAATTAATCTCAAACCACTACAGTTCAGTTTCATGATTTCCATATTCCAACACGTTTTCCTTGCACATTTGACCATATACATTCTCTGTATCATGGTCAAAAACTGTGTGCTTTCCTGATTATCCATACACCTGACATACCTAACCCAGGTGCTCACTTTATGCCTAATTACTTCCCACAATGCCACTCAGTGGACAACAAACACATTACACGATTTAGATACATAAATGTTCCAAACGTATTTTAACAGCAAACCTTTCTTCTTCTTCTCCAATTTCTGTTCTTTCTCATTATTGTGTGTATATACATAGCTTGTGGTTCCAGACCTCGGTTCAGTGCTCGTATAGTTGGTGGTAACCTGTCAGCTGAGGGCCAGTTCCCCTGGCAGGTGAGCCTACATTTTCAGAGTGAGCATCTGTGCGGTGGCTCCATTATATCATCTCACTGGATACTGACAGCTGCACATTGTGTGTACGGGTGAGTTTGTAATATCCGCCCTGCTGAAAAGACCAGCCTATATCATGCTGGTTTGGTGCTGGTCCAACTGGTGGACCTATGCTGTTTTTTGTCAGCAGGGCATTCAAATCAATATTCAAATAGCCAAATGGGAATAACCATGGTCTGTCTTTTCAGGTTTGCATATCCTACGCTGTGGTCAGTATATGTGGGATTGATAGAACAGCCAGTGAATGGAGCAAAGTCTCTGGCGGTTGAGAAGATTATTTATCACAGTCGCTACAGACCCAAAGGCTTGGACTATGATATTGCATTGCTTAAACTGGTGCAGCCTCTCAACAGTTTCAATGGTAACTTCTGCAAAAGAAGCACATGGGGTCTTGCTTTTTCTTTGAGCTAGTTTAATGGCTAAAGGCCATGCAAATGGACACATTATCTCATCTTCTGACCTCTCTGTGCCCTTGCTGCAATTATTACTCTTGCTCTTGTTTTGCATTTAGAATGATAGATTGGTGTCTCTTTTTTATGCTCAGATTTTGTACAGCCTATTTGTCTGCCAAATTTTGGGGAGCAGTTTGATGATGGAAAAATGTGCTGGATTTCAGGATGGGGGGCCACAGAGGATGGGGGTGAGTCTGGGGACTCTTCTGAGGATGGGGAATACAGTATGTATGTATGTATGTATATATATAAAGACACTTACAATGGATATAAGAATGGGGCCAGTCCATAAACAGTATACTCACAAGACATAAACATTATACGTGTTAACATGATTTTAGAGTGAAAAAATTGCTTACAAACCTTATCTGTTTAAAGTTATATCCAATACCGGGATTACAGAGTTTCATTTTCATGACAACAAAGTTGTTATATTGGACATAGCTTTACTCAAATAAGCAGTTTTATAACATTTTGAAAATTTTACATGTATAATGTTTACATCTTTTTCCTATATTTTAAAATGATTTGTATTTTAGCATTTATGGACTGGCCCAATTCGATTCCATTGTCAGTGCTTCACATAACTGCGATTTCTGCTTTTTTAAGTGTCAAATTATTTTGTGTGGAAATCAACATTATGCTACAAATCATGTTAATTGAGCATAGCTTTTTTTTTTTTTTTTTACTTGGCACATTCCTTAAAAGGTGATATGTGTAATTTCTGTGCCACAAGCGGGACCAAATGAAACTTGAAATATATTATTTGATCATATAAAATAATGTCTATTTTCATATACGTTTTTAGCCAAAAAGGTAGTCCTTTCTCCAAATTCATGCAGGTGTTGATATATCTGGCCCTGTCTGACTGTTCAACCATTTCTAATACCTGGAGAAAGCTGTCCATTTGTCTCAGTGGCAGTTTATTGGCTTTGGCTCATGGGCGGAATCAAAATCAGTTCTGAAACATTTTTTGTTGTCCCAAAGAAAGATGTAATTTTTCTTTTGCTTTCATAATATAGTTATGATATCTACCAGCAGGGGGTAACTACTCAGCACAGGCAGCCAAACCCTGACACCATGGGGCAAATGAACAGATTTCAGTTCCATTTGATACTGCTAATGGCACAGAAATCATACACTTAACCTGATTTCTGTGATTTTGTCTGTGATATTGATGTTTAGTAGGCCCTTTTCATCTAAAGCAACTACAGAGTACAATACTGTATATTTGCAGTTTCTTGCTGAGAGAAGTGAATTGAAACCTCTTTGGTTTCTACTTCAGACTAAAATCATGTGTTAGCAGCAAAAAATGCAAAACCATGAAACTACAACCAACTCAAAGATTCATAATCTTTCATAAAGAGTTCATAAACTGAAACCTAAAGAGGTGAGACAAAATCTCTCCTTGTGTTCTGTGGTGTAGGTGAAGTGAGTGTGTTTCTGCATTCAGCAAGAGTACCATTGATCTCCAATAAGGCCTGCAGTCAGCCGGATGTTTATCAAGGCTATATTTCCCCAGGGATGATTTGTGCAGGTTACTTGGATGGTGGGACAGACTCCTGCCAGGTATATCATCTCACCATGGGTTTGTGTATACTTCAGTCCAATACATTTTCAGAGAGCACAAACAGTAAATTACAACATTTACATGCACATTAAAATTCCATTACAGTCTATATATTGGTTAGGTCTTTATTCCATTATTATGGGAATATTCATGTATACTGTATATGTAATCACAATATTCTGAATAAACAGTCAATAATTTATGATAAGTGACAATTAAGTGTCTCATAACACCCATAATTATCTTTTTTGGGATATGCACAGATATAAATATTCCATTGCCTTAAATATTCAGAATAAGGTGTTTACGGGACCCAGAATTCTGATTAATACAAACATAATCCAGCTGTTTTATTTGGATTTGTAGAAATCGGAATATTAGTTTAACGGGTTATAGCAAACTTTTACCACAATGACATGACGCATATATAATTGGAATATGACAAAATTCTGATACATTTCAGAATATTACTGTGCATGTACGTAAAGCAGAAACTGAATGTTACAGCTCTACGATTTATCTGAAGAACCAGCACAGAAAAACACTTTAAACGTTACGGTTGTCTTTCGAGAATGATGGTTTTGTAAACTGCTTGTCCATGTTGGTGATAGGGTGATAGTGGTGGACCACTTGCTTGTGAGGATTCCTCCAACTGGAAATTGGTGGGGGCCACAAGCTGGGGCCAAGGCTGTGCAGAAAAAAACAAACCTGGGGTTTACACACGCATCACACAGTCCCTCACTTGGATACATCTACAGATGGAGGTAAGGACTGTGATCATGTGTATCTGTGAACTTCTAAATATAAGTGCAGGAATCTGTGTGGATAGAAAAAGATAGCTACGTAGGTAGGGAGATGTAATAGGGGTGGGATTAGACCAACTTGTACCTGTACACCATTGACATAATGGCACAAAAGATCAATGCTGATTGGACAAGATTTTGGGTCCCATCTGGATGCCAGGCTTCAATGGGAGTCTATGGGAGTGTCACAGGCACAATAGAAAAAAAGCATCTTTGCTTATTATTCATTAAACTTTCAGGTAATGCATTTGTGTCCTGCATGGACTTCCATCTGTGCTTCCCTACCCTTGGAAAGCACCAGCCTCCACTGCATGGGAACTCTGTTGTTTGTTGAGCTAGGCCATGAATGCATGGTCACATGCTGGTCATCAAGTCATCTTGTGCTAGCTAGAAGTTATATAAACTGATAAATCAGTGTCCTCTTGTGGTTTTTAATAAATTGACACAAAAGTCATTTACAATATCCTTTTCTTTTCTTACAGAGAGAAGAAATGTTGAAACCCTCAACTATCAGCTCAGATTCTTGAAACAACTTTCTAACTAAGGGAGATATGACATCAGGATACTGAATCTAGGCAGGGATTCAATAGGAAAAATAATCTGCCACTGGCTGTAACTGTTTGTCATATATAATTAAAAAAATCATGTATATTATGTGCACACAAATTTGGAAAAAGTTTTGTTTATTTGGTGCAAGTAGTCTTGTACAGTACTTGCTATTGTTTTAAGCAATAATCTGCCAAACAATCCTGTAAAGTGTCATGAGAAATTACACTTAAGCATTTCCACAAAAACAGAACTCGCAATGTGAATTGAGGCAATAAATAGTGAGGAAAAAATCCATGCATAATTTTCATTGTTTCAACTTTATAAAGCCTTACTATGGAATACTACTGTAATGCTTACAGTCCTTAAAGGGGCAATTTATAACTCTGACATCAAGCGCGTAAAATGGGTTCTGCAGAGAGAGTTGTCTCCCCCGCCCCCTCCTCCCCACTCGAAGCTCACGCGGGTTGCCAGTTTGAGGACACGCAACAGGAACGAGCAAACTGACAATGGCAAACGACGAGCCTTACACTGTAAATTAATGTATACGTTTGAAATGTTTTTATTGTTTGCAAATTATAAACCAGCTCATGTGATTTTTTTTTAGAACTCTGTCAATGTTAGCTAGATGTATTGCTGGCTTCCATGGCTGCAGCATGCTGTGTTTGCCCGCTAACTTGTTTCTGGCAACCCGGGGTGTTGAAATACTATTGGAAAATGGGCAGTGGGCAGGATTACACAGGCCAAAACACAAACAGAAATTCAGTATTTCAACTTAGCATATTTCCTAAATCTCTGATAACATATTATAATTTTATGCTTTAGTACAGTAAATATATTACCTATTGCACCTTTAATTGTAAAAAAATGCACACAATTAACAAACATTTAATGCAGTACTGCGGCAAAAGGTTCAGCCTCGACCTTTATTTGACTTTTATAAGAACATTTTATGCCATCATTATTTCCAAAGCATCTTTTAATTAATCTAGTTGATATGGTAAGCTTATGTTAGATCAAAACTTCATTATTGAGACTATAGGCTCTGTCCTATTGAGCAAATACAAAGTGCCCCCTCTGAAACAAAGGAACAACTTCTACATAAGGACAAACATTAACTAGAAGAGACCTTGATGTAACTGATATTTAACTGAACATAGTCAACGTATTAGGCCTTCTGTGCGTATCAGCTACATAGATTTACAGAAGAATATGTAAGGCATTTTGTAACTTGTGTGTGTTTAAACCAATTACATATTTAAAAATGGTTTTCAATCCATATTTGTTTGCTTTTCTAAAAAAAATTTAAGCATCTCCTGAAAACAGGGCAGATCGCTATAATGCTTCTGTACATAAATATTCCTTATAAAACACAAACTTATATAAAAAAAAAACAAGGGAAAAACAACACTTTTTTTTTGTACAACGTTAATATCTAAAAATAAGAATCTCTTTTCTCAGAAATGAGAACATACTTTAGAAAACATAGCATGCAGTGTGAATAAAACCAGCACAAGGACAAACTCTCAAAATCTTGGCATTCAAATGACTTAAAATAGAAAACAAAATCATTACCATACATGCACTGGCTTAAAAACTTGCCTCTAGGTGTTAAGTTCTTGCATCTTTCTTGTCTATTTTCTAAAAGGGTATCTCATACATAAAAGTGCACTTGACTGCATAACTATGCAATAAAAACAGGTGCTGAAATGCAATTCTTCATACATGGCATCTTTCAGTAACATTGTGCTCTGTAAACTGTTCATATGTGTTTGTGTTTAATATGCAACCCCAATTCCGAAAAAGTTGGGACAGTATGAAAAATGTTAATAAAAACAAAAAGGAGTGATTTGTAAATTATATTCACCCTTTGCTATATTGAAAGCTCTACAACTACTATAATATGATGTTTTACCTTGTGAATTGTATCATTTTTTTTGAAAATGTACATTAATTTCAAATCAGATGATTGCAACATGCTCCAAAAAAGTTGAGACGGGCAATTTAAGACTAATAACAATTTGATGAGTTGAAATAACAAGGCGATGTGAAACAGGAGATGTTAAACAGGTGAGGAAATTGTGTCATAGTATTGTATACTGTGTAAGGAGCCTCCAAATACAGCCTAGTCCTTCAAGAGCAAGAGACTCTCTACAGTGCAGAATATTAAAAGTCAAACCTTGGTGTGTAAAGAGCAAGACGAAAAACCACTTCTGAATCTCTGATCCCTCAGACGTCACTGACTTAAAAAGCATCATTCATCTGTAAAGGATATCATGAACATGGGCTTGGGATAACTTAAGTAAACCTTTGTTTGTCAACACCATTCGCCACTGCATCCACAGATGCATGTTAAGACTTTACTATTCAAAGCAGAAGCCCTACATCAACACTGTCCAGAAGCACTGCTGACTTCTCTGGGCTCAGTCTCATCTTAGATGGAAAGTAGAACAGTGGAACTGTGCTTTTTGGACCGAAGAGTCCACATTTCAAAAAGTTTTTGAAAAACACAGCCGTCGTGTTCTCTGGGACAAAGAGGAAAAGGACCATCCAAGCTGTTATCAGCGTCAGGTCCAAAAGCCAGTGTCTGTATGGGCCAGGGGTGTGTCAGTGCCCATGGCATGGGTAACTTGCACATCTGTGAGAACACCATGAATGCAGACAGATTTGTACAAACTTTGGAGCAACATATACTGCCATCCAGCACTGTCTTTTCCATGGATGTCCCTGCATTTTCCAGCAGGACAACTTCAAACCACATACTGCCCAGATTACAAGTGCATGGCTGTGTAAGCAGTGAGTGCGTGTGTTAGATTGGCCTGTCTGCAGTCCTGACCATCTCCAATTGAGAATGTGTGGCGCATTATTAAGCACACCATCCAGAAACGAAGACCCCGTACAATTGTGCAGCTAAAGACCTACATAATGGATGAATGGGGGAAAATTCCACTTTATAAACTTAACAAACTTGTGTCTTCAGTGCCCAAATGCTTAATAAGTGATATTAGAAGAAATTGTGATGTTTCACAATGGTAAACACTTGACTGTCTCAACTTTTTTGGAGCATGTTGCAATCATCTGATTTGAAATTACTGTACATTTAAAAAAAATTGACAAGGTAAAACATCATATTATATGTAGTTGTGGTACTTTCAATATAGCAAAAAGTGAATATAATTTACAAATCACTCCTTTTTGTTTTTATTAGCAATTTTCATACTGTCCCAACTTTTCCGGAATTGGGGTTGTATAGGCCAACGTACTGTACTCCTAATTTTTGTAGTGCACATTTTTTTTGTAGTTCAGCTTTGCTGAGGGGACTGGATCTCTTGCTCCAAATGTTCAAGTTTTCCAATGTGTATGTATGCATGCAGTGTGTTTCACATCCATGTGGCTCAGTCGCTAACATCTAAACCCAGCACGGTCATGTTGGTAGATGACAAGGTGTCATCTTCATCATCGCTTTCTTCTGATTCATCTTCACTGTGATTCCCCATCATGACTTGCTGCATGGCAAGAGTTGCTCCATCTGATGAAAGCGCCTGGAAGCCATCTACATTCATCCCAACTGTAACCATGCCACCTGCACACAGAAACAATAAATATTTCATTCATACATTTTTGAGTATAGAAAAAATGACCATTGATTTTTCACGAAAACTGTTTCCTTTTTTTTTTTAATTAAATATCATTTGTTACAACAAAACTCAAACTCTGTTGTGGATATGCATCTTTAGCTATAATCTGTCATATAAACTATGTCATGTAACCAGTAAGTAATTGGTCTGATTTAGTCTGAAGTCTCACTAATTTAAAACGTAGTAATGGAAGACAACAGCTTGCGATTCAGTCAGCAAATGAGTTGTCTGATTGTTTGAAATCATGATTAGACCAATGACATTGTTCAGATGTGACTCTCCAATTGGTTTGACTGATTCATTTAAAAGAACAGCACCAATCGAGCGCTCTAATCGCAAATTGGACAGCTATTGCGCTGCATGTTCGTTTTTGCATTCAGTCAGCAAAGACAATGCAAAAGAAAGTTGTGTTTATTGTCTCTTATTTCGTAGTATTTTCCCTTATTATATTCAATTCCCAAGATCACAACTCAGCTAAAATACATATACAGATTTGCTTTGGCCAAGGAAACACTGTTGCAGTCATACCATCTTGCATTGTGAGCTGCTCCTGGGTTCCAGAAGAGGCGACGGTATCAGACCAGAAGCGGTGTAGTGGGCGGCTTGGGGGAGTTTTCTTCTTGGTTTTGGGTGCCTCTGTGGTGCTAGCATCCAGCATTGGCTGCAAGATCCGTCTGCGGGCATTAATGAACCTACAACACAGACCCAGACAATAGTTTGCACCATTTGGTATTATTATTTTAATAATAAATGCTGTAACGAATCAAAAACAAATTGAGAAAGACAATATTGGGTCTATTCCAAAATCTAGTGAGCTGCTTTGCAGTCTACTGTCTTCATAGATAGCAGCCTTCTAAGGCAACATCCTAACTGCCAAGGAATCTCATAAGTAATTTGGAAAGCATTACATGGCTAGCAACTCAAAGCAAGGGGAAACTCAACTCGATTTCAATACTGTTCAGCCAAAGTCCCAATAAGGCAAGTCAAGTCACTCGGCAGCAATGTTCGTAAGGCCTTCGGGCAGACTACGGGACACTATTTTCAATGGATACAGGTACAGTTCCTTTCTACTTGAATGGTGAAAGACTGAAATCTCCTGAACAGCTGGTCAAGATTACAATCAAAGAATATATTTCAAATTAGCAACAAAATCTGACAACAATCGAATCATAAAGTGTGCTTCTTTAGCTCAGATCACGCTAAAAAGCGCAATTTTCAGGGTGGTCCAGCTAATGCACACAGACATTCTTGATAAAACAGTTTTCATTTTTATTGCTACTTTTCAGTACTGGATGAATAAGTATAAAGTCAAACAGTATTTTTATCATCATTTATCTCATTTTATGTGGATGGATTTTGTTTTTTACAGATACTTGCAATGCTTCCTTAGAGTAGACTGTCTCAGAAGGCAGTCTCATTAAGCTACCTACCTTTTGGAACATCATTTGTGTCAGAATCGCACCTCTGATGTCTTAAATTGCTGCCTGTGCAGGCAGCTCACTAGATTTTGGAACGGAGCTTATGTTGTCTACTTTGTGTGACTGCCAGACTGACTTACCAATTGTTGACTTGGAGTAAAGTCAGGTTTGTTTGAATTGCAATCTGTTTCTTTTCCTCCTCAGTGGGATAGGGGTGCTAGATGAAGTAATTGTAAAACAAAATAAATAAATGAAAAAAAGTGGAGAGTTAACAACAACAACAACAACACACTGAATGACTATCATTACATGGTTTTCAAAAGTTTCCTCACTGCGATATGCTGGAAGAGCCAGGAGCGCATGACATTGGTGGCTTGTTTAGGAAGAACACCACGCTTGTTTTTAGAGGAGCTGTCCTCTGCACCGAAGAAACTCAAATCCTGATTGAGCTGAAGTTGGAGCTACCAAGGGAGAACAAGAAGTGAATGATCTGCAATTTTGTCTGTAATCATTGTGTAACAGGGTGTGCTTTATGTGTAGCCTGTTGGAGTTTAATGCAAACCTGTGAGTTCTGAATATGTATTGTTCCAGGTGAGATAGCTTGTGTCACCACTTGCCCCTGTGGTGTGACAACTGTCACAGGCTGATATACTGTATTACCTGTGCACAAAGTAACAGTTACCAGAGTGAAAGGGACAGTGCAGCCAGTTAGAATGTTATTTCAATATGTACTATATTAACTAGGGATTTTAACAATGTACCTGTCACCACCTGTGATGGACTGACTGTTGTCACAGCAACATTGCCTTGATGAAGGCCTGATGCAGGCACCACAATGCCCTGGGGGCCGAGGGCCCCTGAGAAAGAGCTTGACATCTGAAATAATAATAAAAAAAAACCCTCAATGTTACACACTTGCTACTATTTCGTTTTAAGAGTCAGAAGGCCAGTTATAAATGGCACTTGACAAATAGGGTACAAATAAATAAATAAATAAATAAATAAATATTGGGCCTCAAACTCTCATTTAGAATACTCTTATTTACTCTTAACAGTCTTAAGGCACACTAATCTTTCAACAAATGGTCAGTGAAAGAAAGTGCATAACATTCAGAAAATGTTGATTGTTAACCTCAGAAAGTCTATGATATACAAGTTGTTTTATTTACTATGTATTTTATATGAGGTTTGCATTTTTGTTACCAAATCTGAATACAGTTCATGCTAATTTGTATTTTCTATCAATAAACAACTGGGGGAAAAATCAGTTTATGATAATTTCAATAAAACATTTAAATAAAGAAACTGTGACAGAACGAGTAACAGAGTAGCAAAAAATTCAGCCTAAATTAAGCTATTGGTAGGTTTGTAATTATTTACAAACATACATTACTGGTAAATATACAGATATTTGATGTGTTTATAACTACCTACTTTTCATGCTATGTCAATTTTACATGAAATACTGTCTCAATCATATCTAAAATCTCTCAATACAAAAAAAACAACAACAAAAAAACATGGGACTTGTGCCATATATACTTTTAAAAATTACCGGGTGACCAAAGTGTACCCTTTAATGGAAAGTGCCAAATAAGAGGGTGAGCGTAAGAATCACAGGTAAAAGTGTCCACCTGGTCATGGTCTGGAGAGTATGGGCTGCCTGGGTCTCCACTCAACAGTGTCTCACTGTTCATCTTGGTCTTGAGGCAGGAAATGTAACGGCTGCAGAAGTCCTTGCACAGGTCACTAACTTTTTCTAGCTCTAATAGATGAATCCTCAGCACCTGGATGGCCTTGATCATCTGCAAACAAGGGAACAGTAGTGATCTTGGTCAGTGTTTGACATCATGATAGTACATACAGGAATTCAAAATTAAAAAGTCTCTCACCAAGTTGTCGAGGTCAGGGTCTTCACTAAAGAACGCCTTGCCCTCTTTCTCCTGACTGCGTACAAAGTTCTCAATGTCAACATCAAAACTGGCTGAAGTTACACAGTCAGAGCCCTGAGTGGACTGCTCACACTTCTCAAACAGAAGAGCCAAAAGAGGGAAAAGGGGATGTCTGGGGGTGAAAAAAAAAATGTAAGAGATTATCCCGTTGAAGGCACTCTTTAAAGGAATATTCCGGGTTCAATACAAGTTAAGCTCGATCGACAACATTTGCTGTATAATGTTGATTACTACAAAAATTTGGGTGGCCCCCCCTTCGCCATATCGCGGTGCCGTTTTGCGGCCCTCTTCAGCCTGTCGCGGCACATTTCAGCTAATCGCAGCCCGTTCGGCCCCGTTTTGCAGCCGGCCCCTGGGAAATGTCACGGTTCTCCCTATGGCCAGTCTGCCCCTGCCTCCTTTTCTTAAAAAAAAAAAATCGAGGTTACAGTGAGGCACTTACAATGGAAGTGAATTTGGGCCAATCCGTAAAAGTGAAAACACTCACTGTTTCAAAAGTATAGCCACAAGACGTAAACATTATGCATGTTAACATGATTTCAGTGTGATAAAATCACTTACTAACCTTTTCTATGTAAAGTTATAGCCAATCTTACAACTTTGCTGCCATGATGTTGTAATGCTGTAAACCCTAAAACAACTTCACAGCTCAATTAATACACATGTTTTAACAGAAGAATTAATGTAAGTGCTTTTATAACATTATAATCTTCAAATTTCTACTTTAATCACTCCAAAAATTGGCAACATTCACTTCCACGGTAAGTGTCTCGCTGTAAACTCGATTGTTGCTTATTTTTTTTAAAGAAAAGGAGGGACAAGTCAAAATTAATATTTGTGGTAATCAACATAATGCCACAAATGCTGTCGATTGAGCTTTGCTGAGGTTTGTATTGAACCCAAAATATTCTTTTAACCCTAGGAGGCCAGGACACACAGAGTACGTTGGTCAAAAATGTCCCTGCGCTAGTTTTTAGGACATCATTTTTATGTGAAGTGGTCTTTTGATCTGCCACTCCAGGCATTCCTCAATTAAGGTGTCTTCTCCCATTTAAAGTTACTTTTTTAAACATTAGTTGAATATTTTTTTTTTAATTATAAAAGAATTTATTCACTACCCCTAGAATGCATCTGTGGGTATTATACTGTATAACCCATATGTGTTTACTCGGGTGTTCAATGCATTTTACACTGGCATTACTCTTGTAATACATTGACTGTTTTCAGTTTCCATTTGTTATGTAATTAAATATATGTTAAATACCATGTTCACATTCATATTTATGTGTAGTATACAAGTATAGAAAGTTGTCATTCAGCCAATGGTTTTAAACAAAGTGCTTGACATTACACCCATTAGAGAGACGGTCCTCATGGACCTGAGGTCAGATGCCTTAGTCACAGACAGGGCACAATGGTTATAGCTCCTGGAACACTTCTTAGTGTGTTTGAACCTGCAACTATTCTTTTTCAGTATGCCTCACCACTTCCAGCAACAAATATAGCTAGTAATATAGAAATATTGGGCTATATTTTTGTGAGTGCGCTCTTATCCAATTTTCATGCCAGCACAAGTGGGCGTGGCTGGGAGTGTTTGCGCTATCTGTGGGTGTATGCGTGTAAACTATGGGTGTATTGTATGTTAATGAAGTGGCGCAAAGAGCAATTTGATATTTTCCTGAGAAATAGGTTGTTGCGCTAAGACATTTTAAAACCACGTCTGTTTTCAAAGCAGTCCAAACTCAGTTCCTACATTTGCAGTTTGGAGATTCCACCAGAAGGTGGTAATAAAGTTCATGTGCATGTGCGGATTTGGTATATGATTTTTTTTTCTTGACCATTCCGTTATTTTGATTGCATTGTCGTTTTGTTTGAAGTGTAATGTGAATTTAGAAATACTTTTGGTGTAATTTATTTGTGTTTCAATAAACAAATGTAATTGTTTAAAATCAAAATCGACCGGTAGAAGTAAAGTTTGTGGTTATACAATCACTATTAATACTAGCCATGATTTGTTTCAACAGATGAAAAGGATTAATAATACTTTCATTCCCTATAATTTGACGGAGTGTACATCCAAGTCCTGATGAGAAAAATATTTTCTAAGTATAGAAAAGGAGTGTGTCCATATTTTTTATTCTTCCAATTAATTGTTCACTGTCCATTTTCACTACCAACTTCTTTTTAATGTTCTGTCTTTGTTTATATCGCTGGTGCTTGAGGGAATGAACTATATAATAGAACGCAGATGCTGCAATAACCGGAGAAAACCCTCCAAACTAAATTGCACTTGACACAGCCCATCAGCGTGTTGCGTGCATGATTTCGCCAAACCCATTTGCACCTTGACTTAAACGCATGCTTGCACAAAAATATCTAAACTTCATGGTCATGCCCACTGACTTTGCACCTATGATTAATGGCATAGTGCTGCGTTTAGTGCTCTTAAAATAGAGCACATAGTGACATCTGGCAAAAGTTTATCAAATTTGTTTTGTAAAAAAACATATCTCGGTCCATTGTACTTATTTTATGTTTTTGTGTGCATAGAGTTGTTGAGACATTTTATATGTTACCACCAGGCACTTTTTGGCCTCTTAATAAATGCCTGATATTTTATTTATTTTTTATGGACATTGTGTGAAAAATCTTCTATCTCCTTGGATATTATTTTACCACCAAACATGTAAATTGCCTAAATTTCTGTTATAAAGGCTTTTTTTAAACTGTCACCCAAAAGTCTTACTTCATTTTGAATGTGTCCGAAATATCAACTATTTAAAAATTGTAATTATTAATAAAATTATCATCAGAGTTAATTTTCCTTGGGGAAAAAAAGGCAGTTTCATAAAGAATAAGCATCTAGATTTCACCTGGGTCTTTTTTGACCCACATATGCATTTAAGTGGGATGAAGTTTCATATGCGTTCTAGGGTTAAGGTTGGTTCTCACTGCCCCATCAAATACCAAAGAGGTGAAATTTAACTTGCGAGCATGTCATGTCACCTATATATAGAGGCTTTGTCTGTATCCATTTGTGTCTGTGGTTCGGTGGATGCAGGGCTGCTAGATCTTCCTGCGTTTCCATTGGCAAAGCCCTTTTCAGGCTCACTGTCCGCTTGCTCCAATACCTGCATCTAATCCAGGGAGAAACAGTCCAAATAATAATCATTTCATTTTATTGTTTACATTAATGTTCCTCTAACTTTATTATTTTTGACTGAATTCAATGTATGAACAGTACTGTTGTGATAATGTAATTAATGTTATCAACTCTAGATTAAGTATTCCAAAAAGAACTAGATATGCATTTTCTTTAGGAAATAATAGTGCTTGCAACTCAAGGCAGCAAAAGAAGAGTGTTAAGGGTTTAGGTAAGCTTAGGCTTTGGTTCTGTGTAAATGAAATGCTGCATCAGAGCCAATGTCCCGCTGTTATGACAATGCCACTCAGCATGTTTGAGAGGATTAACACAGGTGACTATGTAGTGTAAAGATGGTTACAGATGGTAAAATAGGTGCACATATACAGTACTGTGCAGAAGTTTAAGGCACTTGTGAAAAATGTTGCATAGTGAGGATGTCTTCAAAAATAATGACATAAATATTTTTCATTTATCACTTAGTCATACAAAGTCCAGTAAACATAAAAAACACTAAATCAATATTCTGTGAGACAACCTTTGCCTTTAATTCTCCTAGGTACACCTGGACACAGTTTTTCTTGGTTGTTGGCAGATAGGATGTTCCAAGCTTCTTGGAGAATTTGCCACAGTTCTTCTATCTATTTAGGCTGTCTCAATTGCTTCAGTCTCTTTATGTAATCCCAGACTGACACGATGTTCAGTGGGGGGCTTTGTGGGGGCCATGACATCTGTTGCAGGGCTCCCTGTTCTTCTATTCTAATCTTTTCTATTTGCAAATGTAACATTTGGGAGTCTAACATTTATATTTCCTATTGACACACTAAAGCTGAAGATATAAATAACCATCTTAAGACAAATGCTTTTGTGAAACATCTCGTGTGCCTAAGACTTTTGCACAGTACTGTATATAAGACCGATCAGAATTCAATATTCAAATATTAAGATGACACAATCGATGCATGTTGCATTTTGAATGGCAAACATTCTATTGATCGAATTCAATGGTTGATTTTCTAACTTTAATTTTTACGTTTCTTAAAAGGTATAGCCAAATGTTCAAATGAAAAATACAAAACAAAAAAATAAAAATAAAATACATAGCACACCCAAGGCCGAAATCATTAGTCTGGAAGCAGTTCAGGCAGAATGAATTGCATGCGTTTAATACTTAACGTAAGGGGGTTTAGATCAAAACCCTAACCAGAATGTTTAAGGAAAATCAATAAAGTGCTGCCTTGCAAGCAGCAACACAGTGAAAGTTAAACTTGTACTTATAAAGGCAACATAAACACAGAAGTTGTTTGTGTGAATTTCTGTGAAACTTGTATACATCAAGCCCACCTGCTGGTCTCCCTCTTGATATTTGTCTATGGACACGGACTGGGCAGCCATCATATTCAAAGTTGCCTCAGCCAACACTGTAGCATTATATGGGCATGCGGCAGCAAATGACCTAAGAATAACCACATGCAAGTTTAAAAAAATAAAAATACTAAATCACTTTTTATACAATCAATTTTCATAATGCCTATAAATGTAACCAACAAAAAGATACTGATCTAATTACTTATGACTAGTAGGAAGGTTGTAGATATATATATATATATATATACACACACACACACACTACCGGTCAAAAGTTTTGAAACACTTGACTGAAATGTTTCTCATGATCTTAAAAATCTTTTTATCTGAAGGCATATGCTTAAATGTTTGAAATTAGTTTTGTAGACAAAAATATCATTGTGCCACCATATTAATTTATTTCATTACAAAACTAAAATTTCATTTAAAAAAAAAACAAAGTTTTTGAAATGGATGACTTGGACCAAATAAAGAAAAGCAGCCAATAAGTGCCCAACATAGATGGGAACTCCTTCAATACTGTTTAAAAAGCATCCCAGGGTGATACCTCAAGAAGTTGGTTGAGAAAATGTCGAGTACATGTCTGAAAAATCTAGACAAAGGGTGACTACTTTGAAGATGCTAAAATATAACACAGTTTTAATTTATTTTGGATTTATTTAGTCACAACATAATTCCCATAGTTCCATTTATGTTATTCCATAGTTTTGATGACTTTACTATTAATTCAAAAATGTGAAGAAAAAAAAAAGAAAATAATAATAATAATAATATATGTATAATAAAGAATGAGTGTTTCAAAACTTTTGACTGGTAGTGTATATATATATATATACTAATCAAATGTGCAATGCATGATGAAAACCTGGACAGACAGATATTCTGACTACATTGTGCCAGAATTTTCCCACTGTATTTACATACTTCGGTGGTTTCATGCCTTCACCGCCAAAAGAGAGAACGCGTACAGTACTATGAAAACGTATCCAAAGGGAAGCGTAAAATAAAGTACTGATAAGGAAATGACTGTCCTGTTGCAGTAACATCATTCCCAAGTTTTACAACATTTATAATCTCACAGCTCCGCCCTACTGCTCTGGTGGGCGCCAACACTGTTACCGGTCTCGCTGCTTGAGAAATGCAATCCACGTGTTTTCACGCACGTTGTTTTAATAATACAGTACATGTGTGATATTTTTACCTTATATAAAAGGTGCGCAACTACAGTCGCTTCATGTATTAGTAAGGAAAGTCTCAAATGCATTCGATAATTTCGCGAAGAAACAAAATAACCACATTTACACTGTCACAAGCCCAGCGAGCCAAGTATTTATGAAAGAAATGTTTGTTTAAAATCAAACTGAATGTGAATCCATAAACCGAGACCCTACAGTCAGTCCGCGGTGATCGGTTTGTTTATTAGCCATCAGCAACGACTAAACTTTAATGAATGTGAACCACTCGTCACCCTGTGTAAACACATATAGTAAGTGGGACAGCAGTATGGTATACTATTAATAATAGCGGTATAAATGGTTAGTAAATCATTAAACGCCGTGCTCCTCTCTAGTAAGCAACAGTTAGTTAGCTAGTACACACTAGCCCGTTAGCAAACACATGAGTCTCGCATTCAGCGCACCACTGGCTCTTATAAACATCCAATTCTGCGCTTCTTTCATCTAATGAGCTCTGTCTGTAATGTGAACACAATGTAAAGACTGATTTGAATTATTATCATTAAACAAGACCGGAGATCGTTTTCTCTCGGCTGACTGGGCTGAGAGAACCGCTAAACTCGGGCCTGTACTCAGCGCTCGCCCTTACTAGAATACAAACCTCCTGTCTCTTAAAACCCAACATTTTCTGCCCCACCCCCCTAAAGATTTCAGGCCATGATGGCTCGACTGTCCCATACAGCTCCTAAGAGCCCCCAACAGCGTATGCTCTCTTTCCCTCAGTCCCAGGCATTTTTGTGTGTCGCCGCAATTGTTTGATTGATTGGAACGGAAAAATACGAGTTTGAGTGACAGCTTACCTGGGTGCCAATCTTCGTCACACTGACAAGCGGCTGCAGCAATCGGGATCCGCATTTGTCGCACTGCGTCATCACGCAAAGGGACGCAGGGCATTTTGATCATAAATATTTACGAGGAGGGCGTGACGTGAGAGACGCCAAAAGTTCTCGCCCTCAGTGAATATTTTGAGCACTCCTCGTTATGGGAGTGTCATGGTCAAGTCAATTTGTGTCAACTTTGGTGCCAATATATATACTAAACAACTATGCATTTTAGCTGTTAGATATTCTACACCTAAAACGTCTTTTCTTTCCTGACTCAGTTGTTTTGGATGACTATTAAAGTGATAGTTCACACAAAAAGGAAAATTATGTCATGATTTACGCACCCTTGTGTTGTTCCAAACCCGTATGACTTTCTCATATGAATGTAAGCCTTAATTCCCATTCACTATCACTGCATTTTATTTTTCCATGCAATGAAACTAAATGAGGCTATCATGTTGCCTAACATGTTTTTTCTATCAAAGATTTTTACATACTTATATGCATTTATTTATTTTTACAGCAATTAGTTTGGCTTTTAATTTGAAATAATGGCTGGAAATTATACAACTATAATGTAACTCCATGACAGCTAAACGCCTCGTTAGAATAATGAGAAAAGTGTGCCAAACACATGTAATGAAATGTATTCACAGTACTGTTCATATTGCACCCTACTGAAGGCAACAACTCCAAAAACAGAGCCTACCATGATTTTTTAAATAAAACCTGGATTTTATATACCATAATACTGCAAAATAGCAAAAAACTCCCAAAACCACTATATTAAGTTAAATTGTATATTTTAATTCCAAAATAACAGAATTCTAGTGTAAAGCTTAGGAATTGTTAAAGACCAAAGTAACAAGGGGAAGACATAGGATGTGGACAAAGGTAGCAAGATTGCAGGCCATGCTATGATGGATCAGTGCTTGGGTTAGGGTCTGCTCGAGGAAGGCTGGGGCAAACGGTGTTTAGACATCTCTACATCCATATCAGCAAAGGTGTACATGTTGTAGTGGTGGTGCTGCAGGTTCTTGTAAGTGGTGTTGTCAAAGGGTTCAGGCTCCGGGGCTTTCTCTGGGGCTTGTTCTGAGAAAATGAAGAACGGAAGAGATTCAAAACACGTGGAACAGGAAAGAAATACAGAGCAGAGGCAACAAAGGACAGACAATAATTTTCAGAAAGTAGAGCCTATACAATAAAGTACCATACCCAAACAAAACAAGCTGTACTATGATTTTCATTCATTATCAGTAGCCATCTCTTTTAGATTAGAAGATATATAGAAAGCACATTACTAGTGAAAAGTTTGGATACACCTACTCATTATTTATAATGCAATTTTTTTTCCTTCAAAATTTAGTTTTGTAAAACACAATCACACATTCTGTCCAGTGTGTCCAATCTTGAGACTGATATAGGGTTGCTCAGATACCAAAATTTTGGCTTCGGTGTGATACCAGCCCTGGTACCTTGGCATCGATACTAACTCGATACTTAGGCAACAAATAAAAAAAAACTCAGATTTCTTTGATGAAATTACACAGAAAATTACTTGTCTAAAAGAACTGCATAAAGTCTTATAGAAACAAATTATGTCTTTTCTGGTTAAATTATTCTGGATTCCATGTTAAATGTTTTAATTAAATGTTATGATGAAATTGTGTTTAATCAAATACATACTGTACAGCTTTAATCAAATGAAAATATAATATTTTCAACTAAAATATAATATATATATATATATATATATATATATATATATATATATACATACACACACACAGTATATATTTATATTATTTTTGGTAAACAAAAAAAAAAAAAAAAAGATGCACAGAGCTTTACAGTATTAATGAAAACAATCTGATTACCTGAGGCAAAAGGCTGTCATGGCTGAATCACAACATGCTGATATTCAGTACACTTGCTTTTGTAATATTGCTTACCAATAATATAACCATTTCATATTATATTATTGTTACTACGAGTATTGTGACTGCTTTGAATATTACACTTTTATACAGTAGTAATATTTTTGTTGTAATGTCTTGAATTTCATGCAATCAGTTGAATAGTGCTCTTATTTCAGCGGGACTTTTATTTTGGATGATCTTTGAAGTTCTTCCTGTTTGTGAAGGGTTCGTTATATCAAGCTTCCTGTGACTCGCGAGCTAAAATCTCCAAGGTGCAACGTAGAAAGAGTTCATTTGAGAGTTCACAGCTGTTTATACACTCAACACACTAATCTGTGGCTCTGCAGATGGATACTATTGGACACACGGCATGAAAATCAAGCATTAGTAGTGTGTTGCGTTTGTTTGTGTGTGTTTGTTTAAGTGCCTGTGTGTGTGAAGGAGATGTCAGGGCAGAGAGGCGCCTCTTATTCATACTGTGGCGCGCAGCACGTGATTGTATATTCTTTCATTAAATGACATCCTTTTGCTGTTTAATGATCAAACATGGCCATATAGAGGCTTTTTTTTTTTATTATTATTATTATTTTCAAATGGTATTTGATTTAATCTCAAAACTCTCACAATACATTACATTTTGCTAATGGCAGCATACTTTAATATGGTACCGAAATTAACAAGATGGTATTGTACAGTTTTAAATTTTTTGGTATCGTGATATTTCGTTAGTACCGGTATACCACACAACCCTAGACTGATAGTGTACTTGAACAAGGAAAAAACAAATTCAACTTTTTTTTTTTTTTTGTCATAGAAGAGATTACATCTTAGATATTTCCTTTTTTGAAATGAAAATTACTTTGTTATATCCATTTCACTTTCTACAGCTCAAGTCGATCACATTTTAACAACAAAAAACAGCAATATGTATGCTTACAATGTGACAACCTTTCCATATAGTGTTATTACACTCATCTTTACCATAAACATCTAGATATTTGTAATAACACATATCACTTTTAAAAGAGATACACATAATGTGGGAACTTCCCACATTAATGAATCTCTACATAATGTACTTCAACTTGTTATTAGAGGAAAATGCATTCACAGTGTATCCAAGAGTGGAAAGACAAGAGGCAGAGGACAGTTATGTGTGATGTCAATAAGACACCTCTCATTCACACCCAGCTTAAAAACAACAAAATAGGATGGCTGGAATGGGAACAAGAATGGATTAAGTTGGGAAAAATCATTAGCATTACCAATAAAATAAGGGGCATGGGATATGCTTAAAAAACTGGCTAAAGTTAACAGACTTAAATGAAATAAAAAAATAAATAAAATTGGGTTACAATAAATACCGTACCTTATGATTGGCTTTATAGTGATAATGTTTATGCTGCATTTAAATGATATACATTTTAAATCTATAATTTGTTAATTTTCAGTTGTCTTTTTTTCTAGTTTTTATGGAGGAAAAAAGAAAAGGAAAAGAGCCACAACCAATCTCCCTCTCCAGGTCCGTAGAGTTGGCCTTGTTTAAGTAGCAATGCACAGCATTAAACTACAATGGCTTAGTGATATTAATATTATAATTATTTGGAAAACATGTCATGTTCATTTCTCTACAGACCTACCTAGAAATGAGTTTGCTTAATGCACCTTTACAATGCAGACAGAGTAGTGATTAATGAATAATATACAGGTGCATCTCAATAAATTAGAATGTCGTGGAAAAGTTCATTTATTTCAGTAATTCAACTCAAATTGTGAAACTCGTGTATTAAAGAAATTCAATGCACACAGACTGAAGTAGTTTAAGTCTTTGGTTCTTTTAATTGTGATGATTTTGGCTCACATTTAACAAAAACCCACCAATTCACTATCTCAACAAATTAGAATATGGTGACATGCCAATCAGCTAATCAACTCAAAACACCTGCAAAGGTTTCCTGAGCCTTCAAAATGGTCTCACAGTTTGGTTCACTAGGCTATACAATCATGGGGAAGACTGCTGATCTGACAGTTGTCCAGAAGACAATCATTGACACCCTTCACAAGGAGGGTAAGCCACAAACATTCATTGCCAAAGAAGCTGGCTGTTCACAGAGTGCTGTATCCAAGCATGTTAAGAGAAAGTTGAGTGGAAGGAAAAAGTGTGGAAGAAAAAGATGCACAACCAACCGAGAGAACCGCAGCCTTATGAGGATTGTCAAGCAAAATCGATTCAAGAATTTGGGTGAACTTCACAAGGAATGGACTGAGGCTGGGGTCAAGGCATCAAGAGCCACCACACACAGACATGTCAAGGAATTTGGCTACAGTTGTCGTATTCCTCTTGTTAAGCCACTCCTGAACCACAGACAACGTCAGAGGCGTCTTACCTGGGCTAAGGAGAAGAACAACTGGACTGTTGCCCAGTGGTCCAAAGTCCTCTTTTCAGATGAGAGCAAGTTTTGTATTTCATTTGGAAACCAAGGTCCTAGAGTCTGGAGGAAGGGTGGAGAAGCTCATAGCCCAAGTTGCTTGAAGTCCAGTGTTAAGTTTCCACAGTCTGTGATGATTTGGGGTGCAATGTCATCTGCTGGTGTAGGTCCATTGTGTTTTTTGAAAACCAAAGTCACTGCACCTGTTTACCAAGAAATTTTGGAGCACTTCATGCTTCCTTCTGCTGACCAGCTTTTTAAAGATGCTGATTTCATTTTCCAGCAGGATTTGGCACCTGCCCACACTGCCAAAAGCACCAAAAGTTGGTTAAATGACCATGGTGTTGGTGTGCTTGACTGGCCAGCAAACTCACCAGACCTGAACCCCATAGAGAATCTATGGGGTATTGTCAAGAGGAAAATGAGAAACAAGAGACCAAAAAATGCAGATGAGCTGAAGGCCACTGTCAAAGAAACCTGGGCTTCCATACCACCTCAGCAGTGCCACAAACTGATCACCTCCATGCCACGCCGAATTGAGGCAGTAATTAAAGCAAAAGGAGCCCCTACCAAGTATTGAGTACATATTACAGTAAATGAACGTACTTTCCAGAAGGCCAACAATTCACTAAAAATGTTTTTTTATTGGTCTTATGATGTATTCTAATTTTTTGAGATAGTGAATTGGTGGGGTTTT
Organism: Myxocyprinus asiaticus; assembly: GCF_019703515.2. NCBI lineage: Eukaryota > Metazoa > Chordata > Actinopteri > Cypriniformes > Catostomidae > Myxocyprinus > Myxocyprinus asiaticus. The sequence continues at coordinate 12,276,248 of NC_059354.1, read as the reverse complement.
GTTAAATGTGAGCCAAAATCATCACAATTAAAAGAACCAAAGACTTAAACTACTTCAGTCTGTGTGCACTGAATTTATTTAATACACGAGTTTCACAATTTGAGTTGAATTACTGAAATAAATGAACTTTTCCACGACATTCTAATTTATTGAGATGCACCTGTATATAAAAGCCATTTCAAGCCTAAACCCACCTTTAGTCTAAGTAAATGCAAAATGCAAAAGCAGCAGTCATGCAAAATAATCAGGTGTGAACAAGAGCATATGAATGAAAATATAGTATGTAGTCATGAAAATTTAAAGAAATTATGATTTCCAGGCCTGGAAAAGTCACGGAGATTAATCAAATCTAAAAAAAAAACATCTCTATAATGAATAATAACTTTTCTAGTTTTCTCAGCTTGCTCTTGGTAAATGCAATCTCTATAAACCGATTAAAAATCCTTATCCAGTACTGTGAAAAACTCTTGGAAGTGTAATGGAAATTCATTAGTCATGATGAGTTGGAACCCTTGAGTTAATAAATGAACTAGATAAAAATCAATTCAATGCAAATGTAAAATGAAAATAAAATGTTTCAAATCTACTTCAGCAAAAGTAATTTTGCAGCGGAGACAAGTAATAGCAATCCCACTACAGCCATGAAAAGATTTTAGTGTTATATAAAGAAAAATCGACAAAGAAAGATCTAGAGAGAGAAACGGAGTAAAGGTGATATGTGGTGTACCCTCAAATGTTTCCTCAACTTCTGTCTTGGCTAGGGCCTCTACAGCATCAGTCACAGCAGCAGGGTCTTGCAGCTCTTCAGATGGGGCTACCTCCATTCCAGCTTCACCAGCAGCTTTGGCTATTGTCTCCGATGCAGCCTCAGATTTAGCTACAACCTCAGAGACAACATCTGTTGGAGGCTCAGCAGCTACTCCAGGACTAGCTTCAACAGCGGTGTCTGCAACTTCTTCAGGGCTGGCCTCAGCAGTGACAACTGGGACAACTTCAGCAGCACCTTCGACACATGGTGCTGCCTCAGACTGAATTTCTGCTTCCTTTTCAACAAGAATCTCCTCTGTAGGAGCTGCTTTAACTTCAGCTGCAGTGTCCACTATCTCATCAGGGGTCACAACTGTGATTGATTCACTAGTAACGTCAGGAATTGCTTCAGTTGTGGAGGACAATATAGGGGCAGGGTCAATAAGGGTCTCCTCCGAGCCAACTGCTTCAACCCTTGGGGCAGGCACTTCTTCAGGCATTGCTTTAATCACAGCTCCAGCATTTTCTTCTTTCTCTCCAAATGAGGCACTAGGTGCAATGACCGATTCAGGTTCTGCTTTCGTTTCATCAATATCTACTCGTTCAGTTTCCCGAACAGGAGCTTTCTTTTCCTCTACTGCTTTCTCTCCAGACTGGACGACTGTTTCAGTCTTTGGTTTTACCTGAGATTTCTCATCATCAGAATCAGAGTCTGAATCTGAATCAGAATCACTGGATGATGAGGAGGTATCCTTTTGATCTTTCTGAACTTTTGCCTCCACATCAGAGGCCTTACTTCCTTCACTTGCTGTGGTGACTTGATCAGTAAATGGGACTTCAGTGACCTTTGTATCTTCTACAGCAACTTCAGTTGTCGTCTTATCAGCATCAGCAGTGGAAATGGCCTCAGCGGTTTCTGCTGCTGGAGTGGCAGTTTCCGCTGCTGGAGTGGCAGTTTCCTTGGTCAGCTCCTCTGAGGTAGTGGCTTCAGTCACGGATTGGGATGCTGGAGTTGGCTGTTCTAAAGAGGCAGCTGCAGCCACCACAGTCTTAGTTGTCACAATGTGCGCACTAGACTCAGACTCACCTGTGGCAGACAGCTTAGAAGGGAAGGCAACTGTGGGCTTGTAGGCAAGAAGAGAGGACCTCTCGTCCGCCTCTAGGGCTGAGGAAATGGCAAATGGGATAAATATATGTATTACATTTGAGAAACCCTCCTGCTCAATGGAACCATAGTAGGAACACATTACACAACCTATCAAAGTCCCTTTCAAGGCAAGGGGACCATTTGACAATATCCCCAGGTAGCTGTTTTGCAAGTACAGCTTCTACTTAGGATTTGCCACGGTGATCGACTAATCGACTACTTTTCCAACAACTGACTAGTCAATTAGTGGTGTCAACTACCAACATTAATATATTTAGTGGTGGTGGTTTTAATGGGAGACGCATTTCTCAGATTAATTGAGAGACGCAACTTCTTGGAGTGCATTTTATCGTGATTATAGCTTGCTGTGCTTAAAAGTAAAATAATAGTGAGCACAATAAAAACTTGTGCATGAAGTTTCATCTCTGTAAAGCTTTATGTTTAGTCCCTTTATGCACTGCTACATCAAAGCGCTGAATCGATAATACATTACGATCACTGTCGGACGTTAAATCCTCTGCTATTCATGTATTTGTGAGGTGCTTTGGAGAGATTAAAGTCTTTTGCTGATTATGCCTGACACTGCTTGAATAAAAATTTGCAGTAAAAAAGGATTAAACTGCTTGATGTCGTGAACTAGATGTGTACCCGGAATACTGTCTTGCAGTTCTGCGCTTTTGAATGCACGGCAAGGATCGTCCTGAGACTCCCAAGTGCTCTGGTTACATTGAAGCACATCATTCTGCTTTCAGCATACGCAGTTTTGTGCCGCTCTGTATTGGAGCCTTTATTTTTTAGTTCCCTTACTTTGATAGTTTTGTGCAATAAGATTTTATAGTTACTTAGCCTACATTTTTGTTGAATGTCTGTTAGTTATCATGCTGAAGTGCTGCGCTTAGCATCTGTATATCCCTCTCAAACGTGTCTGATTGGGGTTACGTTAACATAATGGATCCTATTAATACTTTATTATCCTTACTACACCAACTAGTTGTTCAAACAAATGACCGAAAGCTCTTTTTTTATTTTTTTGAAAGCAAAAAAAGAAAAGAAAATTCAGGTTGGTCCAGCTAATGCGCATGTGTGTATTAGAGCAATAAAATAAAGCACTGCCTTTACCAATAAGGCGATTGGCTCTCTTAACCTTATGCAGAACTTTCTTTCCTATAGCCGCCATACTAAGCATTGAGATTTCTCCCAATTATGTTTCTACAAGTGTTTCTCCTTCTTAACTGTCTCTGACCCTTTTGAGACTTTGTGATGCCAAGGAATTTTAACCTACTGTGACCTGAGCGTGACTGCTATGTGCATTTTCCATTTCCCTTTTTGATTTGAACTAATAGCACCTAGTAAACATGCAAATTATAGAGCAAATAGTTTTCCTAAAAATTGATGTCCTCATATGGGCACAGTGGGACTAAGTTGTAAAATGTTATATAAAATCAAGCTATAGAAAGTTAGATTTTTTTAAATCAAATTGTTTTGTTTCCATGAGTGTTGGTTATTCATGTTTTTGAGATGTTACAGACATTACAGCTTATTTTCTGTAAAGCTGCTTTGGAACAATGTGTGTACTGGGAAAAGCACAAATAAAAAAAAACTATACAAATAAAAATAGTTTTTTGTTTTTATCTACTTTGGCAACAAAATCTCAATGTTCGCTCTTTGCACAGTCAAAAAAAACAAAACAAGTGATGTTGGTGCCAGATGGGCTGGTCTGATTATTTCTGTAACTGCTGATCTCCTGGGATTTTCACACACAACAGTCTCTAGAATTTACTCAGAATGGTGGCAAAAAAAAAAAATATCCAGTGGGCGGCAGTTCTGTGGATGGAAATGCCTTGTTGATGAGAGAGGTCAACAGAGAATGGCCAGACTGGTTTGAACTGATAAAGTCTACAGTAACTCAGATAACTACTCTGTACAATTGTGGTGAGAAGAACATAATCTCAGAATGTTATTCTGAGATGCAGGTTGGCACTGTTTTGGCGGCACGAGGGGGACCTACACAATATTAGGCAGGTGGTTTTAATGTTGTGGCTGATCGGTGTATATTACACAAAAAGATTTGTTTTTGATAAAACTTTTGTTGTGTTTGCAGTTGTTTGATATTCATTAGAAGATACATTTTTGTTAATATTTTAAATGAAAGATCAAAAGGATAAACAATAAAGACATTTTTCACAGCCAATATTTTTGGCCACCACCGTATTGTTAAAATGTCTGATAAACATGTCTTTGTTAGGGCGTGTGGTTGAAGGAATGTGGGAAGTCTAATTCAGTGACTAAGTCTGCAAAATGACTGAAATGGCTTACATCACTTTTAAGCACAAATATTGCATCAACACCTGTAGCATGCTGTAGACACACCAGCAAGTGGAACTGAAAGAGTTTCATGATGTGAACATGACAGAAAAAGGCATACTCTTACTCTTACTTGCAGCCTTTGCCTTCTTTGCTGTTTTGGGTGGGACGTCCGCTTTAGTACAGAGTGCTGCAACAAACGGGGTCCTCTGTGTGCCCCATCTTTCACGCATGAGACACTACATGAACACAGAAAAAAAACATGAAATTCTTACAACATGATTGTAACAGGGTAATTCTTATGAAACCTGTCAAGAAAATGTCTACTGGGCCTATTTTAATCCAGAATCAAAAGAAACAAATAAAAAAATATATATTTAGCATAAAGATTATGAAGCCTATTTTATGGCTATAAAGATTTAATAAACTTTGCTTAAAATTTCTGTAACGTAGATTTTACCCCCAATTCTCTTAAACACAATGCAAAAAGATAAGGTCATTATGATATTCTCATTACCACGATGTAATATATATATATATATATATATATATATATAGACTGATTTGACATTTTAAAGCATTTAAGCTATACATCATAGTTGTACTCCCTTGGCACAGCCTTCCAATCTGTTAAAAAGCATCTCTTTATTGTAGTACAGTAAACATTACTGAGTTTGCATACGGTTATAAGAATCATCACTGAAAACAATGGGAAGAGTAAAAGTGAGAATTGGGAACTGTGCCTAAGTGTCCTGGAAATAATATCACAAAAAAAAAAAAAAATTAAAAAAAAAAATTTAAAAAAAATTAATTAATTGTCCTAAATGTAAGCTTCATTTTATTTATATAAATTTTTTTTTTTTACAGATTTCGTGAGAATCATAAAAGATCATGCAAGTCGAGCATTTAGGCCTGGGATATATCCAAAGACGACTACAAATTAATGCTAAACCTCGGACCCATTTAAATGAAACTGGTTTTTATTTGTCTGCTTATCTGTAGTCAGTGGTTAACTGTTACCTGTTTACCACTGACTAATCTAACTATCAGTTTATCAATCTCACTACTGAGGTTAGTAAGGACAGTGACTCTGTACAAGAACCGATTAAACATGTCTTCATCAAAATCTCACTCACGAATCACTTGTTCTATCAATGTCAAATATACAAAGTATTAATATGGCATCTTTGAAAAACCACAAGAAAATGTGTCTATTATTACCTTGAGAGTGCCAAGTCGACCTAACCTGAGCAGGGACGCCGCCATCTGTGCTCTCCTTCTTCGTCTTCTTGCTGTTTTACGGTGGTTCTTAAACCTATTGGTGCATTACTGCCACCTATCTCCCATTTGGACCATCGACACTCTATTTACAAATAAAACACATACACCACCCTTTCACCTTATATTCGATTAACTAGCCCAGAACTTTCCAGATATTTCACCACTATAGATCTTTTATTATTTCCTATTTGTGGATTCAACCAATTCTTTAATGTAAGCTGTTCTCCCTTTCTGATTAACTCTTCTATTACACTCTTTCTTTCCACTCTATATTTCCTACACTGAACCGACTCACTGACTCCACACACTTCACAAATCCTGTTGGATGTTTGCCTATTAAGTATATTGTACTGTTCAGTCCTGTATGACCCAACCTTAGTCTTGTTATTATATTATCTTCTCTCCTTCTCCCTCCTGATAACCTACCCTTTCCTACTGCTGGTTGAATTGCATACAAATGTCTGCCTTTTCATTATCCCATTGCTGTTGCCATATGCTATTAATATCCTTTTTGATTATTGATTTTATCTCTGCTCTACTAAAAGACACTTGGATATCCACTGTTTCCCTCTCTAATGCCTTCTTTGCCAATGTATCTGCCTCTTCATTTTCTTTCAACCCCACATGTGCCGGAACCCACAAAAACTGAACATGTATATTATTCTGCAGTAATGAATATAAATCCTGAACAATAACCAAATCCTGTCTTGTATCTGATTGCTGAACATTCAGACTTAAGAGGGCTGAGCTAGAGTCTGAGCATATGTTTACACGTTGAGCTCTAACTTCACTTACCCACTTTACTGCCATCATTATAGCAATCATTTCTCCAGTAAACACCGATAAATAATCTGATATCCTACTTATCCTAGACACTTTCAACTTTGGAATTGTGTATGCAACTCCTACGTGACCATTTTTTAGATCTTTTGAAGCATCTGTGAAAATGTGTGTGAAATCTCCATATATCAACCCCACATACTCCCTAACCTTATACACTTCTGATTCACTATGTCCTTCATTTGGTCTTATTTCTAATAGAGTTAGATCAACATTGGGCTGTGGCATGACCCATAAGGGTACTGGCGGCATAGTTAATATTGCCACAGTCAGGGTTGGGAGGGTTACTTCTGAAATGTATTCCACTACAGATTACAGAATACATGCTGTAAAATGTAATTTGTAATGTATTCCGTTAGATTACTCAAGGTCAGTAACTTATTCTAAATACTTTTATTTACTTCTTCAGCACTGGTAGATTTTTTCACTTGTTTTGACTATAAAAACTCTGCCAGTACAGTAAGACAAAATACACGTTAAAAATAAAATTTTCTGAAAAACCTAAATATCTTATGCAGTGTTGTTCCTAAAACAAGATAAATCAAATTGATCTTGCTTTAAGGATTTTTAGATATTTTTACAGGAAAACAATACAAAAATTATTATCAAGAATATGATTTTTGCCCTAATATCAAAGATCTTACTAGAAAAAAATAAATTATGATCCAACGTGAATTTTCTTGATAAAAAAATTGGATCGTGCCTGGTAACGTGCATGTAAAATGGCTAGAAATAGCATGTTAGCTTAGCGTAAATCTGACAATTTATACAAGGTTTATTTTTATTTCTTCTGCTCCAAACTTACTTCAAACTTACTTCTCTGTCTGCTCGTATGAATGTAACACATCATAAGAAAGTGTTTCACCGCTGTTCAAATGCACTTTGGATCGCATAATTTATATGTATAAATGTTTTCCATCTGAAAGTATTAAATATTAAATGAAACAAATGACAATAAAATGCAAAGTAATCTCTTCAGTGATCAAAATACTTTTTGAATGTAACTGTATTCTAAATATCAATGATTTAATTGTAACTGTAGTGGAATACAGTTACTTATATTTTGTATTTTAAATACTTATTCCCGTTACTTGTATTTCGTTACTCCCTAACCCTGGCTGCATATCTATACTCCTCTAATCCCATTTGTTTAACTAAATCTGTGCTCTCCTGTTCTTCTTCTTTGGATTTATTGGTGGTTGGCAAACCAGCTTAGGTGCATTTCCGCCACCTACTGGGATGGAGTGTGAGGCATTGATGGAGAAGGAAATAAAAAGATGGAAAAGAGAGGAAAAACAAAAAACACCTATCTGAAATCTAATTGTTTTATCTGAATATCATATTATTTCCCATGGACTTGATGTTATATTCTTCTAATCAGACCTGTTATCTTTAGGTAATCTAATACAGCCTTAGTCACTTTAGGCATTCTAATAGAACATGTTCAACAGTTTCCGGTAATCCACAATTATTGCACAGTCCATTGTTATGCTTTCCTATCTTAAATAGTGACTGGTTCAATGCAATGTGTCCCATACTGTGTCATCCCTTCTTTTGCCACAAACTAGTCTCTCATTTCTTACTTCTTTTTTTAATTCCATATAGATGTCTTCCCTTTCTCTCCTGGGTCCACATTTCTTGCCACCTCCTCTTAATTGTCTCTTTAATTAATCCTTTCATTTCTGCTTTACTCAGTGATGCACTGATATCTATTCTTGGATACACTAATGCCTGTTTAGCCATTTCATCTGCTAGTTCATTACCTTTTACCCCCACGTGTGCCGGCACCCACAGAAATAATGTTTTTATCCCTTGTTGTTGTATTCTAAACAATGTCTGAAGGTTTTCAAAAAGAATATCCTGTCTAGAATTAGATTTCCCATTCATTAAGCTTGTAAGGCCAGAAAGAGAGTCAGAACAGACCACCACTTTTAGTGGCTGAACTTCTTCCACCCACTGAAGAGCCAGCTGTATTGTTATCATTTCTGATGAGTAAACAGATAAATGAGAAGATGTTCTTTTCCCTGTTTTACAGTCAAACTGAGGAATAACTATACTGCTGCTGCTGTATGGCCAGACTCTGGATCCTTTGAAACATCAGTATAGATTTGTATACAATAATAATACTCTTGATCTATATATTGCCTCACTACCATATCCTTAGAAACACATCTTTGTTGTTTATTTTTCCAGCAACTGTAAATCGACTGATGGCATTGAAAACATCCAGGGAGGTAACACTGGCATTGCCACTGTTGGGTTTACTTCCAACATTGAAAATGTCCATTCGGTGAGTCTCAATATTTGCGTTCCATCCGAAACTCGCCAACTGTGAATACTCATAATCCCAACAGTTGTCCAGAACTTTCTTTACAGGATGACTATATCCTGTAAATCCTATGTCCTTTTATTGATATCCAATAAACCATTTTCAATTGAAACCAGTATATTTCCAAAGGCATTTCTCCCACTTCCACTTGAAGAGCAGCTACTGTTGAAGATCTGAATGCACCACAACAAATTCTTAATGCCTGGGATTGGATAACTTGTACCTTTTTTCCCAGAGATGCAGAAGCTGAACTATATATATAATACTGCCATAATCTATAGTGGATCTTATTAAAGCACTATATATTCTCCTTAGGGAAGGGCGACTAGCCCCCCAATCTGTCCCAGCTAAGCATCGAAATACATTTATTCCCTTCTTACATTTGTCTACTACTTTTTGAATATGGCATTCAAATGTTAACTTTGAGTCCATCCATGTGCTCTCCTGTTATTGTCCATGTGGAAAATGAAAACCACAATTCACAAGTCATTGGTAATTCCCCTAAAATGGAGTTTGTACAGCAAGAACGTAATAAAAGCCTCACCATACTTTAAACATTAAAATCGTTTTAAATATCCAGACAGCATATAGAGAAACAAATAAACGGTTAGCCTATAGACTATTTATAGATTCAGAATTCAAGCTTCAGGTGAGTCAAGAATAATCTCTCACTAAGGGAAATTGCTTTATTTTCAAAAAGGTCATGTTTACACATGACCTCTAACCTGAAAAATGCAGTATATTTTCTGGAAAATACTGTATGTGTGGAAGGGGCTATTGTAAAGAATTTTTCATACCACCTTTATAGATCATTTTGGGGCTTGCAGAAAACATTCACAGTCATCTAAATATAAAGCTCCCCAATAATAACACATGATTATCTTGAGGGTTTAATGTCTCCAATCTCCACTTTACATTTAGTTGACTGTAATGAAAAATAATATTAATCATATTAAAACTAACATGAAATATATGCATCACAACACAAAACTACATTAATATTTGTATATTAATTAATTATAATTCATATTAATATTTTCTGAAAAAACAAAACAAAAAAACATGCAGACCAAACAGATCACATGTGGCTCAGTTTATTCAGCATTATTTCCAAAAATATTTCACATAAGCTCACTGACAAATATTACAGCACGTGAAAAGCATTATTTTTTTATTTTTTTACAGCTAAGCTATACTCTCTTCCACATGAGCATTCTATACATGAAATAGCTTTCTTTCAAGATATATAAGATTTATTGAAAAATGGCTATTCAGAGTCACAAAATATTCTCACCAAAATGTTCACTTTTACAGATGAAAGACAAGTAATTTAACAGAGGCACAGGAGAGGAAAACAGAAATAAAGGCTGTTTACTTGGAGGACATGTCATCAAATTTAGGTTCTGTAATTAGAAAGAGGAATAATATTAGTCAACTGTAATGCAATTTCACATAAGCAACCCAAAACTCAAATTACTTTCACACGCCATCTGTAACAAATTCTTATGGACTTCTTAAAGACCCCGTGAAATCAAAATTGGAGTTTTGTGGCTTTTAGTGCTTGTCATAGGCAATTTCATGGGATCTTTTAAATAAAAAAAGGACTTCTTTTTCCGAAACATTTAAGCTTAGTATTTACATACCAGGGAATTTAAACTCTGGAAAGGAGGTCAGGTCTCCACCACCATACAACCGCTGCAATTTAGTTATTTCCTCAGCAAGAGCCTTCTGGTACTCTGGGCCTGCATCAACTAGACTGCCAGAGGTACTTAGAAAACATGAAAAGTTAATTATAATTTAAAATTAATAATGTTTGGACAGCAAAAATGTGTAAAATGCTTTAAGGTGCAGTCACATTTAACTTTGCACAGTGAAATTCCGCAGGTAAAGAAGGTGTGGGTGGATGTGAAGCACGTGAAAACTGCACAAAAAAAAATAAATAAAATAAAATAAAAAAAAAACAATTTGCCAAGCAGCCTCTTTTTAATGCTGCACTTTATACTCCGGAAGAGTGAAGTTATAAAGAAACTCACCACTAAAATTATTTACTTGCCCATTGTGAATATTCAGTGTAGCCGTGTACAAGCACCGCCCACACAAAGGTCAATGCCAAACCGAGCAACTTCTTATTGGTCAACGCCGCAAATTTGCATGTCAAAGACCACTAAACTTGAACTCCAAGCAAAATCCACAAGGGGAAATTCTTTGCCACTGGAAGTCCATTGCGCAAAATTCCTGATCGTGCAGATTCCCATTGAGATTGAGAGTATTTTGCCCACAGAACTTTGCCGTGCAAAGGTAAACGCCTTTAATTGTACTCATACAATAAGCACCACTTACTTGCTCTGTGTGGAGTATGAGCGAATTGCATCAAGGAAAAGTTTCTGAATGGGGTCTAATCCAGCTGACAGTCACAGGAAAAAACAAACACAAACACTATAATGAATGAACAGTCAAAATATCTTTGAATACAAGTCATTCATATGGATGCCAGAATCCTTGATGTGGTGAACACTAAAGAAAAAATCATTCTTCTTTAACTCATAAGATGCAAAAGAAGAGTGCCTGGTGTGGATACAGTAGAAGACCTACTGGACTAAAGAGGAAAAGAACTAAGTCAAGGAGCAGGTCAGGCTGTGAGTAACTATGACAAGAGGTTGCATCTATACTGCAATGAAATGGAAGCATTTAAAACACAAAAGGTTAATAAACCACAATATGTGTTTACCATAAACAAATACCCACATGTAATACTGATTATTAATTTAAACATTTATTGCACATTAATGTTGCATCCCCTCATAAACTGTTGCTTCCATTCCACATACAGCAAACAGTGTGCAAACTCAATCTCACTGAATGCACCATACATTGGGAAAATGGGTAAGGAACAGTGGACAATTCATATTTATATATACTGAATAAACCACCATACACAGGGAAAGATATAAGGATAAGTAACTGATTACTGATATCATGCGACGCCCTGGAAGAAAAGTGAGAAATTGACAAAGAAAGTGTGTTTGGGTGAGGAGAGAGCAACAGGAGAGAAAATGTAAAACGTAAATATCATATTGTTATGTTACCATACTTGTACTCTTTTCAAGACAAAATGGTAAAAAAAGAAAAAATAAATAAAAAGTGCATCATCCTTGGTGACTTCAGTGCCGCCTTAACATTTAACATAACCTTAAATTTATCATAAACAAAAAAGAAAATCCAACATTTGTTAGAACAAAGTGAAATTTTCCTTTATCATTACCAAAATGAACATGAAAGATGTATATTTATCACTACACATACACTGCTACAAAATGGGGCTGGGGTTGATAAGAAAAGTAATGGATTTTTTATTTTTTTTAAATAAAATGTATGAGGAACATTGGGGATTGAAAACGAAGATAAAATCTAATTACAGGAGGAGCAAAGGAAGACAGGAGCAGAAGGCAAGTGGTCAGAACATGAAACAGAATTTAGATTAAAAGAATGAAGGAATAAACAAAGAAAAGATGCATTTAAATGCAGAGGAGTTGCAAAAATGAGAAGTAAATGAGAAGTATTCGGTGAAGAACATGCATTGCATAACGTGGTGAAAAGTCAAGAAGCTGCGAGCAAACACATTTAATGCAAACTTGCACAGAGACGGATGACGGAGGGTTAGAAAATTAACTTAGCCCTGAATGAGTAACATGAGTCTACTTTGCTGCAGTGATGCTGAACTGTCCTTGTAAGTATGTTACACATTAACACATACAGTATACGTCATTAGATAAATTTTGCAATTGAAATCATAAAAGGCCAAAATTGCATAGTGATGTGGCCCTTGTTACATCTTTACCATTATATTACAAATGTATATGTAGAAAACCCATAAATGAAATAAGAAAAAAAAAAACTGCTGTCAAATTTTGCATTATACCAAAAAATGAAAGAGGGATTATAGGGGATATGGTGTATACCCTCAGGCGTCTCCACAACTGCAGCTTGGTCAGTAGCATCTGTTATCACAGGGGCAGAATCTTCAACAGGAGATGCTTCTGCAAAAGATTCTACAAGCTCAATGGGGGTAGCTTCAGCCACAGCTTCTGCAACTACTTCAGTGACAGCCTCTACAGCAGGGGCAGCTTCAGCAAGTGCTTCTTGGGCAGGTGTATCTTCTGTAGGTGCGGCTTCAGAAGCTGGTGCAACATCAGCATTGGCTTTAGCTGCAGGAGCTTCAGGTGTGGCAGCTTCAGCCACAGGAGTGGCAAGTTCAACAATAGGTTCTGCGGCTGTGGTAACAGACTCAGAAGCAGGAGATGTGGTTTCGGCAACGGTCTCTGAAGGTGCAGCTGTAGCTACAGAGGCTGGTTCATCAGAAACAGGAGCTTCAGCAATAGAACTAGGCTCTGTGGCACCAGCTTCAGGTAAAAGAGAAGTGGCTTCAGCGCTTTCGACTGCAGGGGCATCGGCTTCAACTGCAGGTGCAGGGGCTTCAGCTGCAGCAACTTCAGCTGTAGGGGCAGTATTTTCAACAGCAGGTGCAACAGGTTCAGCTGCAGGTGCAGAGTTTTCGACTGCAGAAGCAGCGGCTTCAGTTGCAGGTGCAGCACTTTCGATTGCAGTGGCAGTGGATTCAGCTACAGGTGTACTGCTTTCGACTTCAGAGGCAGCAGCTTCAGCTGCAGGAGCAACCGCCTCAGCAGCAGGGGTAGTGAGTTCAGCAGCTTCAGCTGCAGGAGTTGTGACTTCAGCTGCAGGGGTAACAGCTTCAGAAGCAGGAGCAGCTGCCTCAGCTGCAGGGATAGTGACTTCAGTGGCTTCAGCTGCAAGGGCTGTGACTTCAGCTGCAGGGGCAGCAGCTTCAGCAGCAGGAGCAGCTGCCTCAGCAGCAGGGGTAGTGACTTCAGCAGCTTCAGTTGCAGGGGTAGTGACTTCAGAAGCTTCAGTTGCAGGGGTTGTGACTTCAGAAGCTTCAGTTGCAGGGGTAGTTACTTCAGTAGCTTCAGCTGCAGAGGCAGCGGCTTCAGCAGGAGCAGCAGCAGGAGCAGCTTCCTCAGCAGCAAGGGTAGTGACTTCAGAGGCTTCAGCTGCAGGGGTAGTGACTTCAGAAGTTTCAGCTGCAGGGGTAGTGACTTCAGAAGCTTCAGTTGCAGGGGTTGTGACTTCAGAAGCTTCAGTTGCAGGGGTTGTGACTTCAGAAGCAGGGGTTGTGACTTCAGAAGCTTCTGTTGCAGGGGTTGTGACTTCAGAAGCAGGGGTTGTGACTTCAGAAGCTTCAGTTGCAGGGGTTGTGACTTCAGCTGCAGGGGTAGTGATTTCAGTAGCTTCAGCTGCAGGGGCAGCAGCTTCAGCAGCAGGAGCAGCTGCCTCAGCAGCAAGGGTAGTGACTTCAGAGGCTTCAGCTGCAGGGATTGTGACTTCAGCTGCAGGGACAACAGATTCAGCAGTAGAGGCTGGTGCTTCTGTTGCAGCAGGCACAGCAGTGGCAGTCACAACTGGCTCAGGGGCAACTGGTTCAGATCCAGGGTTAGCAGCAGATGCAGCTTTTGTAAAGGCAGCAGCAGCAGCTGGGGCTGCAACCTCCTTCTTAGGGAATTCTGCATACGCTTTGTGTTGGACAAGTTTTTCTATATCGAAGTAGGTTTTTGGAGCCCCTTTTTCTAGGATGGAGGGCAAACATAAACATTTAATCATTTGATACATCGTGTGCACTATCAGGCCAAAAGGAGACCACTAAAATTCATAGAGCAATGTAACTTACCCATTTTCTTCAACATAAAGCAGCAGATCAGCATCCACTGTGGTGGTGGAGCTTTGAACACCTCATAGTTTGACTCATTTAAGTAAAATCTGAACTACGGCTAATATAAAAAAGCCATTCAGTTTTAACCTGAACAACTCATAACAAGTAAACAAGTTCTTCATAAATACACTTTAGGTAAAAATATTGTACATTAAATTGTCATTATAATAATAAATTAAAACATTTAAAGAAATGTAAAAAAAAATTACACATTCTTAAGATATTCAATAGTAAACGGCTGACATAATGAAGACAAGAGTTTAAAACACTCCATAAATATTGAATATATAAAAGTCCTTAATTATACCATTCTCACATCACTATTACTTGTGTTTTCAAGCAAGACACAACTATTAACAAATTAAAATGGAATTCAAGGTCAAACATGATCAAATTGTGGTACCAGCACACTAGTTTATCTTTGCGTTGAGACATGAATTTTAAATGAAAGTGAGGCATGGAGTAGCATGTTTTTTTTCCCTCCATTTACATTTGTTGAGATTGTTCATAAGTTTCTTTTTTAAGGAGAAACATTTTTCCATTTTCTTATTTCTTTAGCAAGTCATTGCTGACATGAATCTTAATAAATGTAAGGTATATACAGTTGAGGACAGAAGTTTACAAACACTTTGTTAGTATTTGGTAGCATTGCCTTTAAATAGTTTAATTTGGGTCAAAAGTTTTGGGTAGCCTTCCACAAGCTTCTCACAATAAGTTGCTGGAATTTTGGCCTATTCCTCCAGACAGAACTGGTGTAACTGAGTCAGGTTTGTAGGCCTCCTTGCTCGCACACGCTTTTTCAGTTCTGCCCACAAATTTTCTATTGGATTGAGGTCAGGAATTTGTGATGGCCACTCCAATACCTTGACTTTGTTGTCCTTAAGCCATTTTGCCACAACTTTGGAGGTATGCTTGGTGTTATTGTCCATTTGGAAAACCCATTTGCAACCGAGCTTTAACTTCCTGGCTGATGTCTTTAGATGTTGCTTCAATATATCCACATAATTTTTGTAGAGCCGAGGAGGGCGGGGCCGGGCTGGAATGACGCACACCCGGTCCCCAGTCAGCCTGATGGGGTACGCGAGGGATAAAGGCGGCCGGGGACAACAGTTTGAGAGAGAGAGAGAGATAATTACAGGCAGCTGCCCTGCATGTGTTTGTGTTTTTGTTTAAGTTTATCATTAAACTATTATTTCTATTCTCAAGCCGGTTCTCGCCTCCTCCTTTCCACTGAACCCCCTTACACTGGTGCCGAAACCCGGGAACGATTTTGATTGAAGATGGACAGAAGTCGCCCCGTAGAGTCCTCCCAGTTGGCTGAGATCCTCCAAGCCCTCGCTGGCCTACATCGGAACCACCAGCAAACCCTGCTTGAGCTCCAGCAAGATCAAGATCGCCGGTTTGTGGAGCTCCTGTGCACACAAGCAGAGGACCGGCAGGCGATCCGGAGTCTCCTCAGCCAGGAGGCGTCCCCAGCCGCAACCCCAGACACTCACACGCCATTGCCCCTGCCTGCGTTACAGAAGATGGGGATGGTGGACGACCCTTAGGCATTCCTGGATTTGTTTGAGCGTACCGCCCGACCGGGCCGGTGCGTACTGGATACCGGTAAGTGTCAAGGGGGGTACTCACCAAGCGTTGGTGGACACTGGGTGTAATCAAACCACTATCCACCAACGCTTGGTTCAACCCGAGGCTTTGGGCACAGCTAAAACGGTGAGGGTGAAATGTGTGCACGGGGATATTCACAAGTATCCGGTGGTGACTCTGACGATTAAATTCCGGGGGAAAAAGTATAGAGTGGAGGCCGCGGTTAGCTCCCGCCTCACCCATTCGCTGATTTTGGGGACGGATTGGCCTGACTTTGGCAGCGGCACATGCAACATCTGAGGGTGGTTCTGAGATTGCTGCACTGACCGGGACTCACAGTATCTGGGGTTCCACTTGGGCCACGTGCAGATGCGTCCCCAAATTGGCAAGACAGCGGTGATTGCAACCTGCCCAAGGCCCAAGACCAAAAAGGGGGTGAGACAGTTCCTGGGGCTGGCTATTATAGAAGATTCGTGCCTAACTATTCGGACGTCACCAGCCTGCTGACTGATCTCACTAAAAAGGGAGCTCCAGACCCAGTCCAGTGGACGGAGCAGTGTCAGCAGGCGTTCACGCAAGTTAAAGCCACACTTTGCGGGGGGCCGCTTTTACATTCACCTGATTTCTCTCTCCCGTTTGTTTTACAGACAGATGCTTCAGACAGAGGGCTGGGGGCCGTACTCTCGCAGGTGGTGGAGGGGGAGGAGCGCCCGGTGCTGTACATTAGCCGTAAGCTCTCTTTGAGGGAAACTAAGTACAGCACCGTGCAAAAAGGAGTGTCTCGCCATCAAGTGGGCAGTCCTCACTCTCCGATACTACCTGTTGGGGTGGGCCTTCACCCTCTGTTCCGATCACACCCCGCTCCAGTGGCTCCACCGCATGAAAGATACCAACGCGCGGATCACCTGTTGGTATCTAGCTCTTCAGCCGTTTAAGTTCAAGGTGGTCCACAGACCGGGGGCGCAGATGGCTGTCGCCGACTTCCTTTCCAGAAATGGGGGGGGAGTGGTAGGCAGGCCGGATGTCTCCCCGGCCTGAGTCAGGCGGTGGGGATATGTGGCACGGGAAGAAATTAGAGACACCTGTCTCTAATTTCAGTGGGCACGGGGAGAGCGGCATAAAAGAGCCACACCGCCAGCAGACAGAGAGAGAGAGACTGGCACAAGGAAGGCCACGGTACTACAGAAGCTGTTATGATTATTGTGTTATGAAGTTAAAGTTTTTAAGTAAGTATTTGTCTGTGAAGCTTATGTGTTTAAATAACTCCGTGCCTAAGAGACGGTTGAGTTTATGAAACTGTAAGCATCAAGGTGGCCAAATTAAACACTTACCTGAACCTGGAAACCTCGCTTCCCTCTTATCCTTTCCACTGAACCCCCTTACAATTTTCCTTCTCATGATGCCATCTATTTTGTGAAGTGCACCAGTCCCTCCTGCAGCAAAGCACCCCCACAATATGATGCTGCCACCACCATGCTTCACGGTTGGGATGGTGTTCTTCGGCTTGCAAGCCTCACCCATTTTTCTCCAAACGTAACGATATTCATTATGGCCAAACAGTTCAATTTTTGTTTCATTAGACCAGAGGACATTTCTCCAAAAAGTAAGGCTTTTTTATGGTGGTTTTGGAGCAGTGGCTTCTTCCTTGCTGAGCAGCCTTTCAGGTTATGTCGATATAGGACTCATTTTACTGTGAATATAGATACTTGTCTACCTGTTTCCTCCAGCATCTTCACAAGGACCTTTGCTGTTGTTCTGGGATTGATTTGCACTTTTCGCACCAAACTACGTTCATCTCTAGGAGACAGGATGCATCTCCTTTCTGAGTGGTATGATGGCTGCGTGATGTTTATACTTGCATACTTTTGTTTGTACAGATGAACATGGTACCTTCAGGCATTAGGAAATTGCTCCTAAGGATGAACCAGACTTGTGGAGGTCCACAATTTTTTTCTGAGGTCTTGGCTGATTTCTTTTGATTTTCCCATGATGTCAAGCAAACAGGCACTGAGTTTGAAGGTACTGCCTTAAAATATATCCACAGGTACACCTCCCATTCAATACACCTCCTATCAGAAGCTAATTGGCTAATTGTCTATAGGCTTGACATCATTTTCTGGAATTTTCCAAGCTGCTTAAAGGCACAGTTAACTTGATGTATGTAAACTTCTGACCCACTGGAATTGTGAGTCAATTAAAAGTGAAACAATCTGTCTGTAAACAATTGTTGTCAAAAATTACTCATGTCATGCACAAAGTAGATGTCCTAAATGACTTGCCAAAACTATAGTTTGCTAGTATTACATCTATGGAGTGGTTAAAAGATGAGTTTTAATGACTTCAACCTAAGTGTATGTAAACTTTTGACTTCAACTGTTGTGGCAGCAGGGGCGTGGTCGAGCATCCGTCCGGAGAGAGAGAAAGCGGTAAGGGCACTTGCACCTGAGCTAGATTATGTGTAACTCCTGTCTCTAGTTCCAGTGAGCATGGGGAGAGCGGCATATAAGAAGCCACAACACCAGCAGAGAGATTGAGAGAGTCTGGCACAAAGAAGGCCACGGTGCTCCTGAAGCTGTTACATTTAACCTGTTATGTTTATGAAGCTGATGTGTTTAAGTGACTACGTGTTTATGAAGCTGATGTGTTTAAGTGACTACGTGCCTGTGAAACTGATGAGTCTGTGAAGTTGTAAAGCACTGAAGTGGCCTATTAAATGTCCTACCTGAGCCAAGAAAAACTTGCTTCCCAGTGTTCTCCTTCCCGCTTGTTGTGAAGCTGTTCCACAACTGTATATACACAGTATATCCATCTATCTAAATCTATCTATCTATACACCAATCAGCCACAACATTAAAACCACCTGCCTAATATTGTGTAGGTCCCCCTCGTGCCGCCAAAACAGCGCCAGCCCACATCTCAGAATAGCATTCTGAGATGCTATTCTTACCACAATTGTACAGAGCGGTTATACAAGTTACCATAGACTTTGTTCGAACCAGCCTGACCATTCTCTGTTGACCTCTCTCATCAACAAGGCATTTCCGTCCATAGAACTGCCCCTCACTGGATGTTTCTTGTTTTTGGCAAAATTCAGAGTAAATTCTAGAGACTGCTGTGCGTGAAACTCCCAGAAGATCAGCAGTTACAGAGATACACAAACCAGCCCGTCTGGCAACAACAATCATGCCACAGTCCAAATCACCGAGAACTAATTTTTTTCCCCATTCTGATGGTTGATGTGAACATTAACTGAAGCTCCTGACCCATATCTGCATGATTTTATGCACTGCACTGCTGCCACATGATTGGCTGATTAGATTATCGCATGGATGATTGTTGGTGCCAGATGGGCTGGTTTGAGTATTTCTGTAACTGCTGATCTCCTGGGATTTTCACATACACAACAGTCTCTAGAATTTACTCTGAATAGATAAAAAAAAAAAAAAAAAAAAAACATCCAGTGAGGGGCAGTTCTATGGATGGAAATGCCTTGTTGATGAGAGAAGTCAACAGAGAATGGCCAGACTGGTTCGAACTGACAAAGTCTACGGTAACTCAGATAACCGCTCTGTACAATTGTGGTGAGAAGTATATCATCTTAGAATGCTATTCTGAGATGCGTATTGGCGCTGTTTTGGCGGCAAGAGGGGGACCTGCACAATATTAGACAGGTGGTTTTAATGTTGTGGCTGATCAGTGTATATACTGTATGTGTGTGTGTGTATATATATATATATATATATATATATATATATATATCAGTTGCGATTTCTCCGAATTGGCAAGAGAGGCAATGCCTCCGCAAAAATTCGGGAAAGCACAATAAATGACTGTACATAAATGAAATATTATGAAATGTGAGCTCAAATAATGTGTAGAAGTCATCTTTCTGCAGTCACTCTGTCAAACAGTGATACCCAGTGGATAAAGTTTCAGTGGGAGGCAGCATCTCTCAAGTCTCCCTTCAGCTCATTGCAATCTCATTCATCATCTATCGTGGTGTGAATGAGGGGGATTAACCGCCGAATACAGCAAAAAGTCACGTTAGGGGAGACATTGGCTCCGATTAGTGCTGATTTGTTCAATACACTATCAATCAATCAATGCGATAGTGCCTGCCACTCATGCTCTCGTCCTCACAGCGGGTCTCTGCAGATCGATATGAATGGGACGAACTGATGGAAGTGCAGAAACTACTTGTACAGAAAACAACTAACTGACAGACAAATGCACCTTTGGTCACATCCAATCTTTTACTTGATTTAATAAACAGTGTTAATATCAACGTACAAAAATAAGTATTTCCTGCTTATTTACAGTGCAAGTTAACAACAAAGGGTGTGGCTGAAACCATGAAGGCTTTTTCAGTGCATTTTTTTGACTCAAAACAGAGATTATTTAGCAGATATGGGCCACTTCTTTTAAAATGAATGGGAGAAATTGGAACGCTCAACCAAAGAGCTCTAGCGCCCAACGTTCAGCGGGTGTAGAAAGGAAGTCCCACCTTACAGCTAAAAGAGCCAATAACCTTTTAGATACAGACATCTTCTGTCAATCAACTCTAGAACATGCATTAGCTATGCAAGCTGGGAAAATTTCATTTTTTAGCGTAATGAGGTAAAGGAGCACAATTTATGATACCAGTATTGCCAGATTTTATTGCTGATTTGAAATATCTTCTTTGATCGTAATCTTGACCAACCATTTCTGAGATTTTGGTCTTTCTCCATTCAAGTAGATAGGAGCTACACTGGCATGACTGGAAATATCCTCCCGAGAGCATTCTAAAGATGGCCGACAGTGGACTGACTTGCTAGAGAGACTTTGCTCTAATTTGCCAAGGTGACATAGAAACTTAGGAGGTCCATATATAGGCTGCCATGAAGCACATGATTACAAAGAACATCTGCCAGTACAATACCACAAGGCAATGTCTATCTCAGGCCCTCTGTCACATCTATCTCTTGACAACGACAACTACAGATCATGGGTCAATAAGGTTATCTTCAGGAACTCAGTCCGCATGGCTTAAAAATGCACAATGATAAAATATTGCAAGATAAAGACCAAGAATTTCCTTCACATTAAGATCTTTATTCCAGGCTTGCAAAATTGTCCTTGTTTCTTCTAGAGTGTAATGACACCTTTACAAAGTTTATTAACAACAGAAACTTTGAGGATAATAAAGCTGGAAAGCTTCCAAGCATGTTTCAATTTACTGATATTCAGCATTCAAAGAACAGTTTTTCAACTTCACTGTGCAAATTAAATTCCATTTCAAATACAGAGTCAAATCCATTGAATTTCAGGTGTCAGTTTGTATGTTTCTATAAATCCAACCATTTTGTACTAAATTTACAGTATATGGGTAAAATATTCTCAAAGACTAAAAGAATGTTGGAACCACACTTTGAGCAATCAATACTTTTTCCATATCAGGAATATCAATACTGATGGTATTTGCAGAATTTACTGTATAAGGCAAAGTAGGACCAGACTTTCCTGAGATTACTATGATTTTTTAAATAATAAAAAAATTTAATAAAAATACAATGTGTGCCATTTAACACAACTCCAGAAAGAAGTTGTGAGGTAAAAACATCTTTCCTAAATACAGTGGCAAAAACAATATGTGAACCCTTTGGAATTACCTGCATTTATGTATACATTTGTCTTAAAATCTGGTTTGATCTTCATTTTCAGTTACAATAATGAACAAACACAATCGGTTTTAACTAATAACACACAAATTATTGTATTGTTATTGTACATATTGAATACATCATTCAAACATTCACAGTGAAGGTTGGAAAAAGTATGTGAACCCCAAGGCTAAGATTTGCAGGTGTTAGCTTCATTAACATAATCACCGGCCAGGCAGAGGGAGACTGAGTGCACATTAGCATCTCTCAGCGGGAAGTGTTAATCACTTGACTTTCGGGACTCCCTGCTTTTTTGTTTGAAAAAAATCATTCTGTCACTGAAGCGGGGTCTTTAGTTCTCGTCAACTGACCAATGAGCTTCTTCTTTTACTGAAGAATGGACAAGATGTCAAGCTGATATTAATGTTTTCATCGCACTCAGATTCTGTCACCAAGCTTTTTTCTTGAGCCACAACAGTCTGTTTTTATTGGATGTATTTCTTTACTCACTGAGAGCTGCATATGGAAATGTGTTCTATGACAAGCCTCGATTGGATAAATAAACAAATCACAAATAAACAATCACGCATCTTCACAAGGTAAAGTTACTACATCTTTGCTTCTCTCTTTTGTATAGTGGCAGAACAGACACAGTGAGTGAGAGAGAGAGAGCGAGCTCCGGGACCATGAGAACAGGTACTTTTCAATGCAGAAATAATGCAAAAGCAAATAATGATGAATAAAGAAGGTATATTTTCCAGTTTTGGTCTGTTCTTAAAATATAACCTTGTGAAAGCCAATCGAACTGAATTTTTTCCATAAAGAAAACGCAACATTGAAACTATATTAGCCACTGTTTTGGCAAAAATCAAGTAAGCTACAGGTCTGAAAATGCCCTAAATCACTCTTGCAAATGTTTGTGCTCACATAGCACTCCTATTGTACTTTCGGCGAGCTCCACGTGGCAGGGATCAGAGAGAGAGATAGTTGCTGTGAGTCATTATGCGTTTCACCCCTCCATAAATTGAAAAGTGTGAGATTTCTGTAAAATGGTCTGCAAGCGTTAACTGTTTGGGAGGAACATGCAGCACTAGGTATGGCGAAAGGGCACCGCATACCAACATGAAAACATCATCCCAAAGGTGAAGTACGGTGGAGGGAGCATCATGATTTGGGGCTGATTTGCTGCTTTGGGTCTGGACCGCTTGCCATCATCGAGGGAAAAATGAATTCTCAAGTTTCTCAAGATATCCTATAGGATAATGTCAGGGTGGCTGTGCACCAACTGAAGCTGCAGTAGAAGTTGGGTGATGCAGCAGGACAATGACCATAAACATCAAATAAATCCACTACTGAATGGCTTCAAAAAAAGAAAATCAACCCAATAGAGATGCTGTGAAATGACCTCAAGAGAGCCGTTCACACCAGACATCCTAAGAATATGGCTGAGCAGAAGCAGTTCTTTAAGGAAGAATGGTCCCAAATTCCTTCCGAATGTTTTGCAGGTCTAATCCACAGCTACAGGAAACACTTGGTTGAGGTTATTACTGCCAAACCAGTTATTAAAACCAAGGGTTCACTTACATTTTCCACAGTACTGTGAATGTTTAATGGGATGTATTCAATAAAGACATGAAAAATTATAATTGTTTGTGTGGTTAGCTTTACTGCCAAGTATGCTTACACATATAAGGAATTTGTCTTGGTGACAGAAGCTTACATTGCACAAACAATAGAACAACAAGACAGAGATAATAATAAAAAAATAGATTAAAAATAAAAAGTGAATAGAAAATATAAGTATATATAAAATACACACAATTTTTTTTTATATATACATATTAACAAATACAAATCTGTTATACACAGAAAGTGCAAGGGAATGTAATGGCAGAAGAGGTAGGATATGTTGGATGAATCTTAAATAGACTAAGCTGTGTATTGCACATAATTATTGCTCAATGGGGCAGTTTTAACTGTTCATGAGATGATAGCCTGTGGGAAAAAACTGTTTTGTGCCTGATGGTTCTGGTGCTCAGAGCTGGTGTTGCGCTGGCCAGAAGGCAACAGTTCAAAAAGGTAGTGGGCTGGGTGAGTGGGGTCCAGAGTGATTTTACCAGCCCTTTCTCTCACTCTGGAAGTGTACAGTTCTTGAAGAGAGGGTAGGGGGCAACCAACAAACCGCTTAGCAGTCCGAACTGTCCATTGTAGTCTTCTGATGTCCGATTTTTGTAGCTGAACCAAACCAGACAGTTATTGAAGTGCAGAGGACAGACTCAATGACTGCCGAGTAGAACTGTATCAGCAGCGCCTGTGGCAGATTTAATTTCCTCAGCTGGTGAAGGAAGTAGAACCTCTGCTGGGCCTTTTTCACAATGGAGTCAATGTGGGTCTCCCACTTCAGGTCCTGTGAGATGGTAGTGCCCAGGAACCTGAATGACTCCACTGCTGCCACGGTGCTGTTCAGAATGGGGAGCGGGGTCAATGTTGGGGTGTTCCTCCTAAAGTCCCCTATCATCTCCACTGTTTTGAATGTGTTGAGCTCCAGGTTGTTTTGACTGCACCAGACAGCCAGCTGTTAAACTTCCCTTCTGTATACAGACTCATCGTCATCCTGAATGAGGCAGATGGTCAGTAGTGTCATCTGCAAACTTCAGGAGCTTGACAGAGGGGTCCTTGGCAGTGCAGTCATTTGTGTACAGGGAGTAGCGGGGAGAGCACACATCCCTAGGGGACATCAGTGCTGATTGTAGGTGCTGGAAGTAAATTTCCCCCGTCTCACTAACTGCTGCCTATCTGTCAGAAAGCTGGTGATCCAGTGACAGATAGAGGTGGGAAAAGAGAGTTGGTTTAATTTAGTCTGGAGAGCTGGGATGATGGTGTCCACAAAAAGGATCCTTGCATATGTCCCTGGTCTGTCCAGACATTGCAGGATATGATGCAATCCCATGTTGACTGCATCATCTACAGACCTGTTTACTCAATAAGCAAATTGAAGGGGATCCAGAAGGGATCCAGAGATGTCCTTCAGGTGGGCCAACACCAGTCTCTCAAATTACTTCATGACCACAGTCATCAGAGCGACGGGTCTGTAGTAGTGGTGCACCGATCAGGAAATATGAGGCCGATACCGATTTTTTAACACTCGGATCGGCCGATACCAATACCGATTTTTTTCTTAAAGTGCCCATTGCCACACTATTGCAAGATATATGCTGCAGTTATATGTTTATGCCCCACACAGTAAAATTATGGTAACACTTTATAAAAAGGTTCCATTTGTTAACATTATTTAACAACATTAGTTCACATGAACTAATTAACTTAATTTTAGTTACAACACATACCAATCCATTTTTAAAATCAAAAGTTGTATTTGTTAATGCACATTAATAAATGCTGTAAAAATATATTGTTAATTGTTTGTTCATGATACCTAATACATTAACTAATGTTAAAGGAATTCAACCTTTTTATTAAGAGTTACCAAAATTACATTAAAATTAAATTAACTGTGAATTGCTAACATTAATTTGTATTGAAAACAGTAATGAATAGTTCTGTTGCCAATATCAAAAGGTCATTATGACATACTGGCAACCAAAAACCATGAGAGCGTCACACACAGCAGAGATACGTTCAAAAATAAGAAAAATATATCCATTACAAGCTCTAAAACTGCTCCAGTGAGAAATCATTAATATCTATAATTTGTTTACTGTCTTTGGCATCTTGTTGTAACACAAATCACTAATTATTAAGCAAATGTGTGAAGATGCTGTGCCGTTACTGAAGGTTAAACAGTTATATCTGTTATTAGTGGTATTGTGACCAACATTAATCGGTTTTAAATTGGGATCCTCACAGAATAGCGCTGGGATGAGTGACTGATGATGAGATATTGAGAGTGCCTGCAGAGCGCACGTTTGATTGACACCGAGAGCACTCATGTTAAAGAGAGTAAAGCTAAAAGCACTCATGAGGGCTCAAACAGTCTCTATCGCTCCACACAACGTCTGATTGTCACGTGTACTCAGATTTGTATTTGCATGTTTATTTGTTGTTTAATTCGTTTTTATACCCATTAGCAGCCTCTTTATCCTCTCCTGCTCACCGTGCTACGAGTCAGAATAAATACCGTAATGACTCAATATTCATACACGTGTAATTCTTACACATTTTTAAAAACAAAACAGCATATTCATGTGAATTACATCGTGTCTGAACATTTAAATTCACGAATGCTTAGAATTGCCAACAACTCACCCTCCAAAAGGCCACTTTGTCATGCTTCAAGGGCCAAGCAAGCACGTATTTATTAGAGGAGCAGTGTATATCTGTAATTCTCTGCGAGCTGCAAAAAAAGATCAGCCCTGATTCTAGGCACGATCAGCCGATCGCGGATTTAAGACGAGTATCGGCCGATTTTGATTGGTGGCCGATCGATCGGTGCATCCCTAGTCTGTAGTCATTAAGTCCTGTGATTTTGGGTTTCTTTGGAACAGGGATGATGGTGGAGCATTTGAAGCAGCAGGGAACTTCACACTGCTCCAGTGATCTGTTGAAGATCTGTGTGAAGATGGGGGCCAGCTGGTCAGCACAGGATTTAAGACAAGTGGGTGAAACACCATTTGGGCCCTGTGCTTTCTTTGTCTTTTGTTTCCAGAAGACCCGACACAGATCTTAAGTGCAGGTTGAGTAGCAGGAGGGGGGAGGAGGGTGGTTGCAGGAGGTGTTGATGTTTGTGTGAAGTGAAGGTCAGAGCGGGTGTAGGGTGTGAGACTAGGCTTTTCAAATCCACAGTAAGCATATTCAAGTCATCAGCCAGTTGTTGATTCCCTACAGTGTTGGGGATGGTGTCTTGAAGTTAGTAATGTCTTTCAGGCCACTCCACACTGATGCAGGGTCGTTACCTGAAAACTTGTTTTTCAGCTTCTCAGAGAATCTTCTTTTAGCCATTTTAATCTCATTTGTCAGTGTGTTTCTGGCCTGACTGTACAAGATTTTATCCCCCACTTCTGTAAGCATCCTCTTTGGCATGACCAAGCTGCCTCAGTTTTGCTGTATACCACGGTTTGTCATTGTTGAACATTAAATAAGTTCTAGTTGGAATACACATATCCTCACAGAAACTGATATATGATGTCACAGTATCTGTGAGCTCATCCAGATTGGTGTCTGCAGCATCAAAAACACTCCAATCAGTGCAGTCAAAGCAGGCTTGTAGTTCCAGCTCTGCTTCATTGGTCCATCTTTTTACTGTCTTTACTACAGGTTTAGCTGATTTAAGTTTCTGCCTGTAGGTCAGAAGATGATGCACCAGACAGTGATCAGAGAGTCCCAAAGCTGCTCTAGGGACAGAGCGATATGCATCCTTTAATGTTGTGTCTCTGGTGGGGCATGTAATGTGCTGTCTGTATTTTGGCAGTTCACGGGTGAGATTGGCTCCGTTAAAATCGCCTAGAATAACAATAAGCCAGTCCGTGTATTGTTGTTCCGTGTCTGTGATCTGATCAGCCAGCTGTTGCAGCGCTGTGCTCACACACTCTTGTAGAGGAATATAAACACCAGAATAAACGAGGAAAACTCCCGCGGCGAGTAGAAAGGCTTACAGTTGATAAAGAGCGCTTCCAAATTAGGACAGCATACCTTCTTTAACGTTGTTACATCTGTACACCAACTTTCATTGATGTAAAAGCATGTTCCACTGCCTCTCGTTTTCCCCTTTAACTCTGCAATGTAACATGCTGTCCGGAATGGCTTCACTCCATGAAGCACGAGGCAGCAGAGTTTGAAAAGTCCTTATTTGTACAGCTGAGGAGATGTAGTTCATCTGTTTTGTTAGGAAGAGAGTGGAAATTCGCTAGATGAATACTCAGCAGCCCTGTTTGCTTCCCTCGCTTGCGTCTCATAGCGTGCTTGAACAACACAGCTGCGTCTCAGACTAAAATGTCCAGCAAAACGTCCGAATAGTCAAAAACTGGGAAAAGATTGTCTGGTATGTGCTGCCAAATGTTCAGCAGTTTGTGCCTGGTAAAACTGATTGGAAAAAAAATTACTAAACACAGGATAAACAAACAGAAACAACAAAAGAATTGGAGAGCTCCACACCGAGGCTGCCATCCATCTTGTATACTATCTTGATGAAGATGAGATCACATTTTATGACCAATTAATGCAGAAAACCAGCTAATTCCAAAGGGTTCACATACTTTTTCTTGCCACTGTACAATGTATTTTTAAATGTGCCCCCTGGACAAACATTATGAGATTATTACATTGCTCTCTGGAACACTTAAAGGGATAGTTCACCCAAAAATTCACTCATCATTTACTCGCCCTTATGCCATCCCAGATGTGTGAATTTTGTTCTTCTGTAGAATACAAATTATGATTTTAGAAGCATATCTCAGCTCTGTAGGTCCACACAATGCAAGTGAATGGGTGCCAAAATGTTGACGCTCCAAAAAGCACATAAAGGCATCATAAAAGACTCCAGTGTTTTAATTCATATTTTCAGAAGTAATATGCTAGGTGTGGGTGAGAAACAGACCAATATTTAAGTCCTTTTTTGTTGAAATTCTTCTCCCTGCCCATGAAGAATATGAATCACTAAAAGCACAAGAAGAATGTTAAAGTGAACTGTTTCTTACCCACACCTATCATGTAGCTTCTGAAGATGCTGATTTAACCACTGGAGTATTATGGATTACTTTGGCACCCATTCACTTGCATTGTGTGGACCAAAAGAGCGGAGATATTCTTCTAAAAATCTTCATTTGAGTTCAGCAGATGAAGGAAAGTCATACACATCCGGGATGGCATGAGGGTGAGTAAATGATGAGAGAATTTTCATTTTTGGGTGAGCTAACCATTTAACTTTGAATGGTCAATCACAGCATTCCGCACTCAAATATTTTTGTATGACTGCTAAACTGTATAACGGATGGCTGTCCCAGGCAACCAGTTTCCATCATTCCAAATCATTCGGTCAGGGTTTATGTTTTGATAATGACTATGCATTATCCCTTGCATTTTAGTAACCTTTCTTATGGGAAGATCACAGGTGAATTGTAACAGTGTAAGTAACTGGAAACATGAGAAAATGTGTACAGATATTGAGTGTACAGACATTGAGTGCCAAGTATTCTGAATATAAAGTATTTTTTTAAATAAATAAATAAATGGGTCAGTCCATCTCAAGTGGTCCAATACAGGTTGCTTGACCATTTAAATTTTTTTTTGAGTGATTACCTCTATGTATTGGTATTGCAAAACCACCAGCTTCTTATTTTTATTTTACTTGGTTAAACCAGGACGGCCATCTTTGTGTCATGGCACACGACAAATTTTGGTTATACAGCTGTTTACGGAAACCTCAATATCTCGGTTCAGGATGTTCCTAGCTCTTTGGAACGAAAACTGATCTCTAGAGCACATTACAAGCTACATGTACATATATAAATATTTTCACATTCTTGTTCCTTAGAACTTAAGTCCTAATGTAATGCTCAAGATTGCTCAAAAGTTCCACTTTTAGGGTCAGTTTATAATAGGAAGATTTCAAGACTCAGTCTTAATTTTTTTAGGGAGTACCTAGGTAAGTATAGTGTGCATGCAGAACATTTCAGGTTCCAATCTGGTCCCCCACCAGAGATATTCAACACGAAATTGAGGGGAAATAAAAAAAAATTAACTTTCTCACCACCATAAAAAATAAAATAAGAGAAGTCTCAAACCTGAAATATTCTGCATGCACACTATACTTACCTAGGTACTCCCTAAAAAAATTAAGACTGAGACCTCATGACCATAACTCAAAGCCTTCCCATTATAAATGGACCCTAAAAGTAGAACGCTGATCTATCTTGAGCATTACATTAGGACTTAAGTTCTAAGTCTAAGGAACAAGAATGTGCAAAATGTTTATGTATTAACATGTACCTTGTAATGTGCTCTAGAGATCAGTTTTTGTCCCAAGGAGCTAGGAGCATCCTGAGCAAAGATATTGAGGTTGCTGTAAACAGCTGTATAACCAAAATTTGTCGTGTGCCATGACACAAAAATGGTTTAACCAAGTAAAATGAAAAAAAAAAAAAAATGGTGGTTTTGCAATACCAATACATAGAGGTAATCACTCAAAAAAATTAGGAAAATTAAAAATGGTCAAGCAACCAACTTAACAATTATTGGACCACTTGAGATGGACTGACTCAAATGTGTTTAAATAAAAGTGTCGTATTGTCAATAAATGTTACAAAACAATGGGTTTGTTCACTTTTGCCCATGGCTTCAGAATGCATATGGTTATTTGCATGGTATTACTCCTATACTGCACAGCTATAGAAAGGGAACAAAACACACTCTCCAGCAGGTTCAGAAACAACTGCTGAGGTCAGAGAACATGTCACCTGCAGGATCTGAACCACAGCAGTCTTCACATGCATGGCATGTCGACCTCACCAACAGAACCCTCCACCCCCTCAAATGCATGCCACTTTGCATGATACACCCCCAAATACTATTACAATCTTTTAAAACGTTGCATCAATACATGCAGCATTTACCTTTGTTGGACTTTTTGGACTTCTTGCTGTCCCCAGACTTTGAACTGAGAGCGACAACTGGAGCTCTTAAAGAACTCTCCAACTGCAGACACTAAACCAAAAAAGCAACAGAAACACAACATAGATTTCAAAACAGACCATGAACACCTATGAATAACCACAACAACCATTTCCACATTATAAGGAGGGAGGGTGTAAGTAAAGGTGAATGCAGTTTTCACAAATCTTTGCTCTGGTCTTAAACAAGATGACCAAAGGTACACTGTGTTCTCAACACAAGTATGGGAAGTTGACCAACATGCAGACATACTCAACAGCTGTACTTGTCTTTGCAATGGATATTCATATAAAATAATAAAATTAAAAAAAGTTGATTTCTAGACTCACTGACTTAAAACGACTATATAGCAAAAATAATATATGAATCACTAATTGCAATGTTTACATATAAAATATAATTTGCACACATCTCTATTACAGTCTGATCCAGATCGAGTAAATACACATAATAATAATAATAATAATAATAATAATAATAATAATGGAATAATTCCAGTATTACGTAAATAAACGGCAAAAGAAGATGCATTTGCAGTGGGGTGGATTGGATTAAATGCTTTTCTGATTTAACGCTGGAGTTACGCCAGCTTTGTGTTCGGATAGACTCGGAGTCCGCATATTTTTCCGCGATGTTTGTAAATGCACTAAATGAATGCATGCAAATGTATTGATACATGTCGGAGAGAAACGCTGTTTTACCCTGAGAGATCCAAGTCGTCCAACCCTGAGCAGAGAGGCTGCCATCTTTACTGCTGATTCCCTATTGACAAAAACAGCGGCATGAAAATGTTATCCATCACAAATCCTCACAACGTGTAATTATAAATGTTAAATATCTGTCTCGCCAAAATAAAGGTCGCTCAACCATTATGTAGCGCAACGGTTCCTTTGCGTAAATTATAATTTGAACGAGATCAGAGCTGTTTTGTTGTTGCTCCTTCTTTGCATTCCATTATTTCAAGACTAGACAACAACATAGGAAACAGCACACATTTGACAAGGTTTAATGTTCGTTACGCACTATTGTAAATAATAGAAACCAGCATAAGATATCATGAGAAATGCCACCGGCTCCATGGTAAAGTTACCTGATTCTGTTTAGAGATGTTTGAATCAATGCAAATCAAAGACTTCTTACAAACGACAGCAACTGAACTTGAGAAAGGTCCCAATAAAGCAAAACGAATAAACAACACGTTTGTAGCATGCATGCACTGCTTGAAGTACAGTCCTTGCGTAACGAACACGCCCCTCTTGCAGCTCAGCAACTGATATACTCTCTTTCTTAAAAATCAAGTAAATGTGATTCGAACTCGCAAATTAATACCCCAATAATGTATATACGTTAATAACAATAACTCTTTGTGAAAAGTGTGATTAATCATTCATACAGTATATATTAATTCTTCTCATCCCGCACACTCGAAATGGCTGTTTTGTTATGCCAGATTTCTGCACGTTGATGTTGATGACGTACTAAACACGCGACTGACATCTCACACGTGAACAACAATCATGGCAGTAGTGTGTTCTAAAGGAGACTGGTTTGTTTCTAGCTGTTCCACTACTTTAGTTGCCATAAACCTTAAACAGACAAGGTGAGTAGCTGTGTTTTGGTCAGTTATCAACTGTCTCTTTGTTTGCAGATACTTTGGATATTTTGCAGGACCTTTGGCATCATTTATGCAGTGCTCCAAAATGTGACGTTAGTGCATTCAAACTGTGTGTGATAAAGACATATTCTTCTTTTGCATAGATTTCATTTCATAAAATAGTGCATTTAGAAATACGTGATATGTATTGGTTTAATGTCAACACATATCAGAAAATGAAAAGTAGATTATAAATGTATGAATTATGAATTGGATTATATTCACAAAATAAAAACAGCACTAAAAGCCTTTGTATACTGTTTTGAACTCAGTACTTCTATTGAAACTCTTGAAGAAATGAAAAAAAAAAAAAAAAAAGAACCGTAAACTTTTCAAGTGTATGTGAATGCCATTGATACTCTATCATCGATATTTTATCACTGTTAACCTCTGCAGTTCAGATTTGTTCATGTTTTAGTTTTATATGTTCTTTTACTCATGCAAATGCATATATATTTTTTATTATTATTTATTTAGTTATTTTTTAATTTTTTTTTAATTTTAATTTTTAATTTTTATTTTTTTTCTGATAGAGAGCCATTTGTGTTCGACTGCGCTAAAGCCGAGAAGAGACCGAAGGAAACTGAGGGTGGTAATACAAGGTAACATTATTTTTTAAATATTTTCTCAACATGTGTTTGTTTCAACTTTATATTCAGAGGATTAGTACATAATACAGTAGCTGTGATTGTGAGCATCATAAAGCTAATGCATATTTGTGTGTTGCAGTAGTGAAGGAGGACCAGAGGAGAATGACAGTGATAGGATTCTTGCTTTTGCTGTCTCAGCCTCTGGGAAGCATATAGCACTCACAGATGACCACAAACGTCTTATTCTCTTCTGTACTGAGCCATCCTGGCAGTGCATTAGTACACGGTAACAGCACACTCTCATTTCTGATGTTATACATAACTTAGTTGAACAGTTGACCCAAAAATTACAAATTTGTCATCATTTACTTAGCCTCCTGTTGTTCCAAACCTGTACTTTGACCTATGTTATATTATAGAATAAACCTGTCTGTTCTCTTCCATATAGAGGAAGTGAATGAGGACTGTTTCAAATTCTTGTCTGTTCCTCACACAAAGCTATTGTATGGCTTCAGAAGATTTGGACTTTTATGATACTTAAAGGGATAGTTCACGCAAAAATGAAAATTCTCTCATTATTTACTCACCCTTATGCCATCCCAGATGTGAAATGAAGATTTTTATAAGAATATCTCAGCTCTGTAGGTCCATACAATGTAAATGAATGGTGACCAGAACTCTGAAGCTCCAAAAAGCACATAAAGGATACATAAAAGTAATCCATATGACTCCAGTGGTTTAATCCATGTCTCCTGAAGTGATCCAATCGATTTGGAGTAATAACAGAACACAAAATAAGTCCTTTTTCACTATAAATCTTGACATCAGCAGTCTTTTTGGCGATCATTATTTCTTGCCCAATAACACTACCTAGTGCTCTGCGCATGCGTCAAGTATTAGGAAGTGTAATTGAGCTTGAAATCATGTTTTGTGCCTTAAGACTGCAATGGCAAGATGTACAGTGAAGAAGGAGTTATATTTTGGTCTGTTCTTACCCAAAACTGACTGGATCAGTTCAGGAGACATGGATTAAACCACTGGAGTCTTATTGAATTACTTTTATGCTGCCTTTATGTGCTTTTTGGAGCTTCAAAGTTTTGGCCACCATTCACTTGTATTGTATGGACCAACAGAGCTGAAATATTCTTCTAAAAATCATTATGTGTGTTCTGCAGAAGAAAGTCATACACACCTTGGATGACATGAGGGTGAGTAAAAGAGTAAAAAAAAAAAACATTTTTGGGTGAACTATTATTTTAAATGGTACTTTTTGTCATTTTGAATCTTGACAGCCCCAGTCCTTTTTCACTTTCCTCATATGGTTAAAGAGTGGACAGGCAGCTCTTTAAAAATTCACCATTTGCATTCCACTGAAGAAAGGTTTGGAATTACATGAGGATGATGAAATGATGTCAGAATTTTCATTTTTAGGTGAACTGTCCCTTTAATGCTAAATTCCCAAAAGTTTAAATATAAGTCTATGGTTATTCCCTTGTAGGTGGGTTGTGCGAAGATGCACATCTCTTGTATTTACTCAGGGTGAAGATGAAGTCTTTGTGGCTGATAAGTCTGGTGATGTATATTCATTCTCTGTTCTGGAGCCACAAAAACCAGGAGAGCTGAAGCTGGGACATCTCTCTATGTTATTGGCTGTGGTAAGTGTAATATTTGGCTTTGTTTCTGTACACCAACAGATCAGGAAGAACCTGTAAAACCTGATATTGTGATAAAAAGAAACTAACTTATATTATTTACATCTTTAACAATTTAATATTTTATCCAACATGTATGCGTGAAAATGTACTGCATTGTAGAAATGACTCATCTTTAAATAAACAGAGGCCTTTTTTACTTGCCTCTTCAGACTCTTTCTACAGATGATAAGTACATCATAACAGCAGACAGAGATGAGAAGATCAGAGTAAGCTTCCGGCGGGCACCCTACAACATTCAGGCTTTCTGCCTAGGGCACAGAGAGTAAGTGTAGACTGTGGGAGGCAATGGATATTACACCTCATTTGTTGTTTCGGTTTAAAACCTTTGTTTTCCTATGCAGATTTGTCAGTGCATTGCTTGTGCCTGCAGGGCATCCTGACTTGCTTCTCTCTGGTTCAGGGGTAAGTGTTTTGTTGTGATGTTCTGTCAACATAGCAGTTATAAGTGTCATATTTGAATATACAGCAGGACTTATGTGGATGTATTTGCAGGATGGCACAATGAAGGTCTGGCACTATGAAACTGGTCGGCGGTTACAGAGCATTGACGTGAGGCAGCTTGGCATTTTACAGAACTCTGATGCAGATACTGAAAAGGTGCCATCCATTTGTCTTCAGTCAGTCATCCACACACATACCCTCATTTACATGTGTACAAAATGAGAAGTTAGTAAAAAGCATAGAGATGAACAGCAGCATTGAACTAAATGATATACTGTATCATCCTCATACCAGGTCCTTTGGCGGGGCTAGGAGCGTGTAATAAGTTTATGATTACAAAATAAAAGTCCCTGGATACACAAGTTATTCGTGTGGTACCATTTGAAAGCTTAGAAAATCACTTTTGCATTTAAGTCACATAAAATAATAAGAAAAGACCTGAAATGAGCACCAAATAAAATGAGCACTGAAATGTGTCATAAATGACCACCACCTTTTGATAGTGATGTAAATATAAATATGAAAGTGTTTCAGCATATAGAAATTAAATAGACATGTCATGTATAAATGAAAGCTCTTGTTGTTGTCCTAACACTACAGTTTGAATGTTTATCAAAAGAATCACAAATTGAAATAGATCTCTCTAAGACATCAAAGACAAATGTCTCATGTCTGCTTCGATCACTGCTTCTGTAAGCGCCAAATAGACTTTATTCACGCAAGCACCATCTTTGATTTTTAATGGGAATGAAAACGAGGCTGTGAGGGACAGACCTACAGTCTGTTCAATGGGCTGTACTGCAGTTTAAAGTGTTTTTGGATTGTTCCGCAGACAAAACATTCAGTATACAAAGAACTCCAGACAACATGAGTTGTGGAATATCAGCTTTATACCGTTCATGCCATTGAAGACATGGTAAGTCTCAATCACAGCCTCGTTGTCATTCCCATTAAAATTCAAAGATTGCGCTAGCGTGAATAAAGTCTATAACCACAAACTCTATATCAACTCTTACCTTAGGTTGTTTTCTTGAAAATGAGCTGTTGTTTACTTGTCTGTGAGATTGTCTGCGCAAATAATCCAATGGTATGTCTCGGAAGTTCAGAACAAAATATGCAGTCCAGTAAAAATAGCATGATAGAAAAATTATCGGCAAAATATATTCTTAAATATTGCATTTGTTTTGCATTTCTTCGCTGATTTTTAGGGAAAATATGCGGCATTCTGCGGAAGGGATTTAAATGTACTACACTCTAATTGGTAGCTAAAAGCATCATGGAAAGGGGTGGGAAATTCGTTGAACTTTTATGAATGACAGATGTCGCAATTCTGTGGAAAGAGTTTTCTCAGGAGTTCTGTGTGCGCAGATTCCGTCTGGGACATCATCACAAAGCTGAGGATCTCAACTTTCCAATGACAACTAGAATGAGTGACGAGAGGAAGGTCTATGCACTCTTAATATACACATGTTGTCTATGGACAAGCGCATGTGTGAGTGATCAGCTGCGTTAGAGCGCCACCTACATTTCAGATGTGTACTGTATATTGTGACGGAAGGTGAAAGAGGAATAATTATTTTTCCTAGTACTTGCTACCATCTAGTGGAATAAAATAAGACTTTTTGCAGGGAGATACAGCGAACAGAACCAGAATTACATGCTTATAAATTTGGGGGGTGGAAATTATGTTAATCATAAAATTGTAAGCATATACAGTATTATATATGAATTATGGGAATCTTTGTTTGAAATTTTGGGGGGTTTTGCGAGACCAATTTTGTGCAATTATTCCACTGTATGTGTGTAAGGTGAGCTTTCAAATTTGGGTGTTAAAAATTGCAGGCAGCAGCCAAAAAATGCACCAGAGTTGAAGTCGTTAATTTGAAAAAATTATTGTAATAACAATATATTTTTTGTGTTGCCACAAAAAAAGGTTATGTAAAATGAACCAGTTAATTTTAAACTATCTGATTCACTAAAATGAATCCGACTTCCCAGTGCAACATGGAGAGCATTATGATTATTCTCTTCATTTCACTGAGCTACATGTGCAAAACACTGTGATGATTCCGATGAACATGGCATGAAGTGTTTATATCTGTTGTCTCACCATTTCTATGACATTGTTATCCACACTTGTCAACTCTCGTTTTTTTTTATCGACTTTGTGATGTTTCTTCTATTTGACAACAGGGTATATCAGTTTGTAGCATTAAAGTTTTCTTTAATTGACATCACTCAATTAAAATGATGTTTTAAAGTGAAGAATTGCTATTGTAGATCTTTCTGTCCTCAGAGGTTTGCGGTCAGCAGGATTACCAGCTCACCAGATGGGCGACACGTTGCTGTGCAGTGTGAGAGGTACATTTCATGATTTTGATTCAGTATGTTTACAGAACTTTTTTTAGAGACTCTGTCAAAACAATAGTTTTCATTTGATCAGATCATAACACATAAGCTTAAATATAGTCTTTTTACATGCAAAGCCCAAGTCTAAATGGGAAACATACTGTATGATATCCATCTTTTTAGATTTTCCTCAGTTCAGCTCTTCCTGGTGGATCCCGGGACAGAGGGCTGCCTGAACCCTGCTGAGACACTAGCTCTTCCTCTTGCCCCCTGGGACATGACCTTTGATTCACAAAACCAGCTGTGGCTCTTGCTGGAGAGTGAAGATGTAAATGTGCTTCTCTATCGATACTCAGAGCAGCACTGGAAGGTACACAGACCTTTGTGTTTTTGTGGCTGTATTTTGATGTACTGAAGTTTACTTGACTCTACTAACTGGTTTTGCTTGTGTATAGCTGTGTGACACAGAGACCCCTGAATTGAAGAGGGCCACTGAAGCATTACAGGCTCAGTGGAATATCTTTAAAGGTAAGAAATCCAAGTATGATATGATTACAAAACCGAGAAAGGAAATTGTTAGGGGTACACAGTTGAATTGGTTGCTTATGCACATCCTTATTAAAGGGGTCATATCATGAGGAATCAAATGTTCCTTGATCTTTTCAGTTAAAAGTTCAATGTACTATGAAAACATACTGTAACTTTTCAGAACTCAAAACTTCCTTCCCGGAGAGAGGAAAAAAAAGAAAAGTATTTATTGAAACTAAGCTGCAAAAAATATTTTTAAGCTGCATCTGTAACTTTCTGATGTCAGACAGATGAAGACATTTGAACTTGGCCCACCCAGTCACAGGGAGGTACTAGAAGTAGCATAGATATTATTATTATTATTATTATTATTATTATTATTATGATTATTCTTAAGCACCTGAAAAAATGAATGATAAAAGTAAAATGTGTCTATCACTCCTGCCTGTGTGTAGCACCTGTAGCTCTGCATATACTTCTGAAGGAACCCAAATTAGTGGCTGAAGTTTATATTTAACTAGATCCCTGATCATTTTTGTCTGATTCAGTGTAGATAGCTTTGTGAGCCTGTAACAATGTAATGCAGGTTTGCAAAGAGGCTGTTGTTGAAGGATTGGGTGTTGCAAACTACACTGGACTGGATAGTAAATCCAAAGCTCACAAATACGTCCAGGATATCACTGTTACTCTTATATAAACACCCTCTTTGTGTGTAAAATAAGTCTTAAAGGAACAATAACAGCAAAAAAAATAAAATAAAATAAAGAGGCCAGTTTAATTGTAGGGGTAAGAGAGACGGTAGAAAATGGTCATGAAAAAAATTATGACTTGGAAAAAAACATAACATTAAAAGAACATTATTGAAACATTATAAGTGGGTAAAAAAATTATTTAAAGAAAAACTGAAATGACCAAAGTTCAGCAATGCAACTCTTACGTGGCGCAGGCTGGTTCTTGAGCTTGTAATTAGCAAATTGGCTCGCTCACATGTGATATGTTAAGCCAATCAGCTTGCATGGTGTAAGCTGATTGGTCATTTGTCTTGTAATTGGGTGGCCAATCAACCTGCGTCTCTCTCTCTCTCTTTGTGTAATATTTAAATTGCTCAGTTTTGCAGATGGTTTCTCTGCAGCACGCTGTGAGAGTTTTTCTATGAAACCCTCCTCCACCCCAGCTACACTTGTCTAGCTCTGCTACATGGGGATTGTTTGTAATGTCTATTTGTGCAGCAGCATGCCACACATGCTCAGTGCAGCATGTCTTGCATTTAGTCTAATTGTGCAGCAGCATGTCCACATGCTAACTCAGTATGTCTGTGTATATTCTAGCAGTAGCAAGTCTCCATACTTGCTCTGCAGCAACAGCAGCGTAGCAGATGTAGTCCGCCAACACCAATATCCTATCAATATGTCATACCCACATTAACATGCTAAATATTTCTGATAGTTGTCATGACTGAACTATAGAGAGAAATTAAAGGGGTCATCATTTTTCTTTTCTTCTGAACACTATTTTCTCTTTTATGCTGCATCCTTCTCTCCATCATCTGTTCATAGGTTTTGTGGGACTGGAGAGTCAGTTTAAGCACCTGTATAAGGTGAACTTTGACAACATGGCATCATATTTGCAGAAGAAACAGGAAAGACTCGAACAGGAAAACAAGAAGAGAGCAGCAGCAAATGGCTCTAAACACAACGTAGCTGGAAAAAGGAGTAAAAAGGAGGGCAACCCTGTGTCTCAAAGTACCAGCTGAGGGAGCGCCTGCCTTCTGCTTTCAGACCCTCCAAAAGCTCTTTTGTAATGTTTATATATTCTACAGTATTACAGTGACAATGATTATATAATTTTTATACTGTAAATGTGTTTCATTCAGTAAAGTTTACACTGTTTTCTTTTCTCTGTTTTCTTTTTACTGTAGCATGCTTTGGCCACTAGAGGTCATAAAACTTTGAGTCACACTCAATGGATGAGAAGTTACAAAGCAGCAATGGACCTTTGTCAGAGTAGATGTTTATTTGGACACAAATAAAAATGTGGCTGTGAGGGATAGAATTACAGTCTGTTCAATGGGTTTTGCTGTTGTGTACCTTTATATTGATTTACATTAATACAATTTCTATAAAAATGTCCAGTGTGGAAAAGAAAATGGGTTGTGAAAATTAGACATGATATTTTCAGAAAGTTTCTAGGACCTTAAGACAGTACAACTTATTGAATGGACTGTATGTCTATCCCTCACAGCCTCATTTTCATCCATGTCAAATTAAATATGGCATTTATACATGCAGCTACAGTTTCCTCAAAGGACAGGATGGACAGAAAAATAGTACTGTATTACTAAAGAGAGACTTCTTGACTTCAGTATTTATTAAAGTTAAACTTTTATTTTTAAGAGTAAAAGTGACAAAAAATCTGTACATCCTGTATAATGTTTATACTTTTACAAAATCAAATAACAACAACACAATCTATAGAATGGAATAAGCTGTACAAGGTTCAATTCCCTGAAAGATGCTTTGGATTTTCTGAGAAGA
The DNA here is from genome assembly GCF_019703515.2 of Myxocyprinus asiaticus. Taxonomy (NCBI): domain Eukaryota; kingdom Metazoa; phylum Chordata; class Actinopteri; order Cypriniformes; family Catostomidae; genus Myxocyprinus; species Myxocyprinus asiaticus. The sequence continues at coordinate 12,236,147 of NC_059354.1, read as the reverse complement.
TGGCCAAAACTTCACACATTTCCCACTCATTAGCTGTCTCTTATGGGGACTCCAGCTGAAACAAAAAACAAACTAGGTTTCACACAGAGGTAACATATAAATGATCGCTGTAATGATACAATTTAGTAGCTAACAGCACAATCTTTGAACAGTGACCTTCCTCATTTCTTTTTTCCTCCCATTGTTAAATTTTCACTTTTCTTTTTCTGTACCTGCAAAAAAATACAAGCATAATACAATAATATGGAAGTAGGTAATGCAAACAACAACAAAACACCACAAACATGCTGCTAACCTCATTCATGGCGTCATCTATCTGCTTAAGCTCCTCGTATCTGTCGCGGGATTCTCTTAGTGGCTGTACCATTATCTCCTCAATCTGAGGAAACAGCTGGAGTACATTGAGAACAATTAAGAGCAAAACCACCTCCAGAGTTGTGCTTTCTGTGAATACCCGTTCAATATTCACCTTCATCACGGTCTCAAACATGGGAATGAGGACAAACTTGATGAAGCCAATCTGAGCCGTGGGCTTGGTCACTTTTTCTCTGTCCATGAAAGGAGCGACAGGTAAGCCTTCTGCCTTCTCTCGATCACTCTGTTTGAGAGGAGTATTCAGAGAAAGAACTAAATTGGTATTAAGATCAATTTGATAAGGCCAGCCATTACAAATTAAGAGATTTAAACACCTCTTAACACTACATGTGCATGTTGATTTTAAAGGAATGGTTCACCCAGAAATGAAAATTCTGTCAACATTTACTCACCCTTATGTTGTTCTTTGGTGAATTTTGGAAGAAAAAAAATATTTTTCCATATAATGTAAGTGAATTGGGACTGGGGCTAGCAAGCTTCAAAATTATATAAAAGCACTATTAATAAAAATCATAAAAATGGTCCATATATTGAAGGCCATTAGAATTCTTCCAAACCCATGCAACTGCATGGAATTTGTCATTACACAAAGTTGCATGGACCACAGGGTAAATTCCACAGAAAACAGGAAGTCATACCGGTTTAGAGCAACATGATGGTGAGTAAATTATAACAGAATTTTCATTTTTGAGTAAACTCTAAAAAATAAATCCCAACATAATCTTAACGCTGATGCAGAATATTCACATTTCACCTGCATGAAGTACTCTTCAAGCAAGCAGTCCACCCAGGGCTCAGCAACCTCCATTGGTCGAACCTCATTAGAGATGTCACAGCATTTAATTAGCACCATCTTTAGCTGTCAGGGTAAAAAATGCCCTTTAGAATTAAACAGATAATTCACCCAAAAATGAAAATTCTCTCATCAGTTACTCACCCTCTTATCATCCCAGATGTGTATGACTTTCTTTCTTCTGCAGAACACATAGCAAAGATTTATAGAAGAATATTTCAGCTCTGTAGGTCCTCACAATGCAAGTGAATGGTGACCAAAACTTAGAAGCTCCAAAAAGAACACAAAGGCAGTGTAAAAGTAATCCATACAACTCCAGTGGTTTAATCAATGTCTTCAGAAGTGATAATATGGGTGTTGGTGAGAAACAGATCAATTTTAAGTCCTTTTTTACTGTAAATTCCCTATCCAGTAGATGGCACTAAGCATGAAGAATGTGAAACGCAAAAAAACAAAAGAAGAAGAATGTGAAAGTGGAGATTTATAGTAAAAAAGGACTTTAATAATTATCTGTTTTTTGTTTTTGTTTTTCTTACCCACACCTATCATATCACTTCTGAAGACATGGATTTAATCCACTGGAGTCGTTTGGATTACTTTTATGCTGCCTTTATGTGCTTTTTGGACCTTTAAATTTCTGGCCATCATTCACTTGCATTGTGAGGGCCTACAGAGCTGAGATATTCTTCTATAAATCTTTTGTTGTTCTGCAGAAGAAAGAAAGTCATACACATCTGGGATGATAAGAGGGTGAGTAAATGATGAGAGAATTTTTATTTTTGGATGAACTATCCAATTAATGGGCACAATGGAATGAATAATTAAAAAACTATTATTTATATACATGTATGTAATTTTATACACTGGTAGGAAAGCTCACACAAGTAACATGCTCCTCATTAGTGAAGTCAAATTTATCCACTTTCTGCTTGAAGGAGTCCAAAATCTCTCCATGTCGAGCCATGTCTGTGGCCAGGATCAGAGTAATAGTTCTCTGTCAGAGAAAATAAAATACCAAATCCTTATTCAATTTAAAAATACATATGTGCACACAGTTCAGTTTAAATGCCACAAGGCATACCTGACGAATCTGTTTAAAGGCTTCAGGATCAAAGTTGGCAAAGATGTTGCAGTCAGGCTGAGAGAATATTTGGAAGGCCACAGCACAGTGGTGGTTCTCCAGAGGAGAGATGTCATTGTACCTCACAGCCAGCTCTGTGCGTGCATTAATCTGATACCTGCAAAATAGGGAGGAGACTGAAAAGTAGGGTTGTGCACCATTTTAACCATTTAGAATTAAATTGAAAATGCCTTCTAAATACATATTCAATAGCAAATTTGAATTGAATTCAAATTTTATTTGAATTCGGTAGTGAACAGAATGGAGATTTGTAATTTGAATTTGAATTTAAATAAAAAGTCAAATGAAAATGGAAAAAAAATAAAAAATAAAAAAACAACTGCTTTGTGTAATTTTCAATAATCATTCAGTAATCATTTTATTTTTCAGAATGAATAACCCATAAACATGTTATAATAAACACAGCATATGGGGTATTTCCAGAAACATTAGATCATTTCAATAATCCTTGTTTAAAATGGCACCTTATATCTGTATACTGAATATAAATAAAAAAAATAAATACAAATTTATACAAACTGTATATACTTTATTTTGATAATTAAATATACATTATTTTACACTAATAAAAAAAAATCATTAAATTTAATAAATTAACTTTTATTTTATGGACTACGGTGGAAGAGCACATTATCACTAGTTTACCCCAAAATCTTTCAAATGGAGCCAAACAATATGGAAATTACAAGATGGAAAACTTAAACAACATCTTAGAAGTTATCTAAAAAGTTGCTCTGTGTGACTATGTTTAATGTCTTTAAATAGCAATTCGGTAAATTCCATTTCCTGTTATTCCAAATCAAATTTCAATGTAACATCCTGTGGGCTGTGTCCAATTCAAATTCCAACTCATGAATTGAGAGGGAGACAAGTTTCCAGCCTGGTCTCATGAACAATACATGACCGTGGCAACATTTTTGCAAAACGTAATTGCGTGCCTTATTACACGTTTGGGTGCGGTTTCCCAGTGAAATGTCCAGCACGGGTCGCCAAAAGCCAGTAAAGTGGTGTTGTAATCAGACAAGGTTTAAAAGGTGAATATTACATGGAGATTTTAATGAGTAAAACGTACCTCCCTAACTTAAAACTATAACCTAAACCTAAAACAGACATCCTTACCCTAAACCAACGCCTAAACCTAACCGAAAGTGTCCAAAAACAAAAAACTTTATGAAAAAGCACATTTTTTGAAGTAGCCACGTCATTTCATGTTGCTTCTATGACACTTTAGTTTCATGTGTCAGCTTATGAGCTTAGCCGGACTCGTATCGCAGCCTCCCGAGTTTAAAGTCTAACACTCTATCAGGTGAGCTACCGCGGAAGCTAATCACATTGAAATTAGTGTGTAAATGTAGATGGGTATGTAATAAAAGCGTTAAAATGTAGCATTTTTAAAATAATGCGTTAGAATAAAAGTGTTTAAATATTATAACATAGCAGTGTACGAGTAATAGAGTGACAAATAAGTGTTTATAAAGTCATAATCAGCAGCTGTACTCGTGATTTGAGTGAAAGTGAATAAAACACACAGTTGTTGTAGCACCTCTAGTGTTCATTTCACCAGGAAACTGCAGCGAAGCGTAGAATGCGGCACATAAAAGTAAGATTGCAAAAATGTACTGTAGTTATAGTAATGTTCATTCTGGCTGTGTCCAAAAACTGAAAAATTCTGCCTTTGGAGGCTGTATACAGAGGTAGAATGAAAATAAGCTGCTTTTCAAAATGTTCTGTGACTAATTTCCTTAAAGGTGCACTCAGTAATTTTTACTAATTAAAAAATTAATTGCAATTTTGACACATATGTATACAGTCATGATGACTCACATGAGATGAAGACTCCTGTCATATCAGTAACCTTATAAAAGTTGTTTTATTCAACATGGAGAGGGTCCCCTCATGAAGACTGCCATGTTTGAATCACATGACCAGCCGAATACTACATAGTGAATAGTGAATTTCTGCAAGAGCATCTTTACCTAAAACTATTGCATTTGCAGATTGAATGATGCTACATCCACACCTCTAGGTGTCAGTGAAAGTTCAAGACAACATGAACAAAAACTTACTGAGTGCACCTTTAAGAGTTCCATTCATTCAAAAACACTGTTGGTTATTAAGCCCTTAACTGATTAGGCTGCAAAGTCAGCTGCCTGATGTTTTACAATGCAGCCTCTATGAGACTAGGTTGCAATTTTTACATTCTGAAATTTTGCCCAACCCTGTTTGAAAGAGATTGGTGGTAAATGTGCATATGGTAATGTAAATGATGTGTTAATAAACTATAGAGGCTCTTACGTATTGTTGTACCCAGGATGATCCAGGTCATGACACACAGCTGCAGTCATCAAAATAAGAATATCTACTTGTGTGAACTTCTCCTGAAAAACACGTAATCACAGCAAACTAAAGCCTTTCTATAAATATGTGTGTTTGAGTGTGTTAACAATGATGGTGAGGCAGGGTTAGCATGTGTATTCCAGCTCTCCTACACTGGTAAATTGGAGTAATTAATTTGGCCTCTAATAGCTCGGCCTGTAATAGCTGGGATAATTAATTCAATGAACTCTAATACAGGTCCATGGCAACCGCAACACATAGAGGAGGGTGAGAGGCTGCAAGCGAAATTGCTTTTACACCCCCATACATCACTCATTTATCATTCTTTTTCCCTTTACGATCCCTCAATCTCTTTCTTTCATTCACCTCCGACTCCTCTTTTATCTACCTCTGCGACTCGAACTTTCCTTGGGAAAAGAAACAGGTGGCTATAAAGCAGAAAATGTGTTACATTTCTGTTACCTTTCACATATTTGCTGCTTCATGATTTGTTTGTTTCATAATTGCTTTACTGTTTGAATGTAGCTGGAAAGCCTGGCATAAACTGTTTAATGACAGCTTCCATTGTGATAACTTATAGTATACTGTATATTGTGTACAACCCTATATAGTGGGAGCCGCTATTGGGGCAAGTTGTCACAAAAGGTCAACGTGTGTTCAATGAATTGTATCTTTTTTCCTGGGCAGTAACGGTGGAAATGTTCAACAACTATTTTGAAGCCAAGATTTTAAGATATATGCCTATGTAGAAACTGACTTTGAAAAATAAACCTACCCTGCAAAATATTCACTGGAGTAAGAAGTGTCACAACAAGTGTTTTCCCTATATCATGACAGAATATTATGTTAAAAAGTTTCTTTACCTGTAGGTTGCAGAGGTAGATCATGCTGTACATCATCTGTGTGACGCAGAAGCAGTGGCGGAAATTATGAAAAGGATTGTTCCTGTAATTGTCATGGATGCAGAGCTGTAAGGGGGACAGAGAGGCAAAGCAATATCTAAATGTTCTGCATAAATAGTAACACTTGCTATCACCATTACTATTCCTTGTTTTTCAAAACACCTATTTATTAAACTTAATTTTCACCAGGTGGACTCAAAAATCCCATAAACGTACATTTAAGTAAGATACCAAGCCTTATCTATCAGAATTGTTCTATTATTATTGTTATATTATTTTAAAGGAATATTCCAGGTTCAATACAAGTTAAGCTCAATCGACAGCATTTGTGGCATAACTAAAAATTATTTTTGACTTTCTTTAAAAAAGTACAAATCTGGGTTCCAGTGAGGCACTTAAAATGGAAGGGAATGGTGGCCAATTTTCAAAAGTATGACCACAAGTCATAAACAATATGTGTGTAAACGTGATTTTAGCGTGATTAAATCACTTACTAACCTTTTCTGTGTAAAAATTTTACAACTTCGTTACCATGACGATGAAATGTCAACAAATCCTAAGACCCTAAAACGACTGTAAAAAAGATTAAACAACTTTACAGCTCAAATAATACATGAGTTTTAAGAGAAGAATTAATGTAGGTGCTTTTATAAAATTATATTCTTCACATTTCTACATTTAAACCCTCCAAAAATTGGCTCCATTCACTTCCATTGTGCATCAAGTGCCTCACTGTAACCTGGTAATCAACATAATGCCACAAATGCTGTCGACTGAGCTTAACATGTACTGAACCCAGAATATTCCTTTAAATACTGTAGCTATAGTTTTCTTACCAGCCACCTTTTCAGTGTGATGGGGTTTATATTAAAGTCCTTTACCAGCCCCAGGTCATGGTACATGTGCTCCAGACAACTCAGCATCTTAAAGTACAAAACAATGATAATAACATATTTTGAAAAGAACAACAGTTGCTGCATGCTCATCAAGTGTCTCTCATATGTTTCCTTGAAATAGATGACTTAAGACAATCTTGTATAAATATAAATGTATATTTGCAAATAACATTTGGTATATTTGGTATCTTAAGCAGCCTTCTAGATACATCACACTTTCAGAAAAAAGGTACCATTGAAGGTACAAGTGTCGTCACTGGAGTGGTACACTTAAGGGGAACTTTTTTATCCCTCTGGTTAAAAAGGTACAGGATGTTTTTGTCTCCTTAAGGGTACTACCCCAGGCAACATGATCACATGGGAAGTCGTCATGTTGTTTCTGAGAGTTCCAGTACCCTAGGATCCGCCACATTATTGCGTCAAGGCGTGGGACACCCGGGTTCAGATCTTTTTTTAAAACCAGTAAGTAATCACGTTCGATATGACACGTTTTTTCGGTGCGACTGTTAGTTCCGACAAGCTTTTTAACGGGAACAATGGATTCCCATGGCGCTTTTCACATCAGGTCCGAAAAATCGTCCGCTGATAATACGAAGGTTTTTTTGATGCGAGTGGTCCGATTTTCTCCTTCGTACTGCGATGAGAACTGACTGACCAATGAGATAAGAGCTTTTTGTTATTTTTCCGGAGTTGTTGCAGCTGCTTAATCCAGCGCGTTGGTGGTGCTAGTCAACTGGCAAACACTGGCATTAGACATGCAGCTGATACACCCCCAAGAATTATATGCTTAAAAATAAATAGTTGCAGTTCATGAGCCCTTTGCACTGCAAATGTAAACCCGATCTGTTTTTGAAAGCTTGCTTATGTTTTTTGGTTTTTTTTTTGTCTTAATGTACATTTTTAAATATGTAAATCACTGTGTCTGTTATATCCTCATGGCATTAGAAATAGCAGTGAGGTTCTGCAATTCGTTTGCACTAAGCTCATAGTAAAATATCCCATAAAAAGACTCGTTACATGCAATGATGTTCTGTAGACAAACGAACTGCAGAACCACACTGCTATTTTTATTGAAAGGATAATATAACAAAGTACTGCAATAATTTAAATAAAGACCGTGAGCCAGTGTTTTCTTTCATATTATTTTTTATATTATGCATCCTATTTTATACTATAGCTTACTGTTATTCTTAATGTACATTATTCCATGTGTATTTATATCACTGTACCTTGTGTTATATTATCCAGGCATTAAGCCAGGCATTACAAAAACAGAAAATGATTCAGGAGCCCGTTCTCATAGCAAAATACATGTGCATTAAATATCCAACAGCGCTATTTACTCAACTCAGTCGCCTAAAAAACACAAATTATATACTCCTCAAAATGCATCAACATCATGGAAAGAACATAATGAAACAGTTATGCCAAAATAGGTAAATAAATGCTTTAACAGCATTCAATATATTAATCTCTAACAGCTGAAGGTGCGGACAGGAGACTGATATAAATATTTGTAGAACAGCAACAGTGCTGCCTACTGTACAGGGGTGAAATCGTTTTTCGTTTCATTTTTTTTTTACAGATTCGGTGTGAACACTTAGACCTTCCGTCAGAGGTTCATCTCGCAAAATCGTAACGGATTTAGTGTGAACAGGCCTTTAAGGCCTGTACAGCAAAAAACAACTCTCTTCACAACTCGCTTTTGGCGCCCCTCCATGGACATTACACCCAGACAACATAGCTCACACGTACTCATACGTCCAACAACACTTACCACTTTGGCCACTGGTGGGCAGTGTTTCGTATTCGTGAAGCACAGCCCGATTTTAACTAAAGAAAAGTCAACCTACTGTTCCGATACCACTTCACAGTGACGGCTTTGTACCTTTAATGGTTCCTTTTTTTCTGAGAGTGCCGCACAACTTGTACAACTATTCTACAGCAGTGGTTCTCAACTGGTTGGTCATGACCTAAAATGGGCTGTAGGTCTGTTCTGATTGGGTCGCTGGCAGCAGGAAAATGCAAATAAGAAATTGCAACTAACCTTATTATTATGCATGGTTAGGATAGAAAAATAAATAAGCTAATCAACTTTAAAAGTGATGAGAAAATGCTTCCTGTAGTTTTTGTTGACATCCATATGTTGCAAATTCAAGTTAGCCAAATTAGGTAGATGCCAACGTGGACAGTGACATGCCTCGGAAACCATGAACAAAACAAAAATTTGAATAAAAGAAAATCAAATTAATCAAACTACAGGTACATCAAATGAAGGTTCATTTGCTACTAGGATAAACATGATTGAGTCGCCATTTGATGTTCAGTAGCAAAACCATTTGAGAACCACTGGTCAACAGAACATCTTGAATCCGGCCAATCCTCACCTCATTAGGTTCCCATTGCCACACATCGAAGATTGGCTGCCTCAAAGCTTCTACTGTCTCCTGGGAGAGGTGGTACTACATAAGCCCCATGCACAAACACAAACACACAAGCAGCAGATGCAGAAGAGAGAAAACAGGGAAGAGAGAAGAGGAGAAAGATGGAACAGTGTCGTGTTAGACTCTTACCTCGCTGGATTCCCACAGCCAGACGTCGAAGGCGGGTTTTCTGAGGGCATCTGTGGTTTGCTGGGAGAGCATGTACTGCAGGCAACAGAGCTCCCAGTTAACCCCCGGTAACCAACGCCTGGCTGTGGCCATTGCATACATTTAATTCACACAACTATGAGGAATATGCTTTAAAGCAGATGTAAAGTGGTCATACTTCCACAGTACAGGTGAAAGGTCTGGATAGAGAGTAGGGTACAACGGGGCTAAAGGCACACCTTAAGGAAAATGTTTTTTTTTTTGTTTTTTTCTGGTCACAAAGTGTATCAAGATTCAAAAAATAGATTTCTTTTTTTGGAATATTGAAAGAGCAAAATGATTTGTGTGAAAAGATATAATAATGGAAGGTCGTTTTGATTAAAATGTATTTTATAAAAGAAGGTGGCGAGGGAGCCTTTTACCCCACACTTGGGTTTAGGGATATTGTGTAAATATAGGGACAATAGTTACAGGGCTAAATTTGTCAACTTATGCAAATACTTTTGAGACAGCATGATGCTTTTTTTGAGTAACAAATTAAGATGAATGCTTTATGCTCAAAATAACCACTTCAGAAAAGGGTGCAACATTTCTTTGCTCATTTCAATTACATTTTGCATTTCATAAAATCTCAAGTATTCTATAAACAAATGAATCTCCACTGTGATGAGGTCAGTCAATGTGAGCCCACTTTGAACACTTTCATAACAAATCTATCCACTTAAGAAAAACAATGGGCCCTATTTTAAGAGTGCTAGTGCTAAGCGTAGCTCTATGCTATTGGTCATAAGTGCAAAGTCAGTGGGCATGGCCATGAAGTTTTTGTATTTTCATGATTGTAATCATGCGCTAAGTCTAGGCGTAAGTGGGTTTGGTGAAATGGGCTGGATCAAGTGCAATTTAATTCTGAGGTTCTTCTCCGGTTATTCCACCATCTAAGTTTTATCATATAGTTCATTCCCTCAAGAACCAGCGATATAAACAAAGACAGCACATTCAAAAGAAGTTGGTAGTATAAATAGACTGTATGCAATTAATTAGAAGAATTGAAAATTACGTTCTATTGTGCATTAACTACATCCTTGATGAATGTCAGGTATACAGTATTTCTATGACAGTGACATGCTCCTTTTATACACATGGAAAATGTGAATCTCATTAGGATTTGGATGTATGCTTCATTAAATTATAGAGAATGTAAGTATCATTAATCATTTTCATCTACTGACACACAAATCGTGGCTTGTTTTAATAGTGATTGTATCTGCACGCACTTCACTTCTACTGGACGTTAATTCGTTTATTAAAACACGAAAAAAAATTCTAAATTCATATCACACTTCAAACAAAATGAAAATATAATCAAAATATGGAAGTGGTTAAAAAAATAAATAAAAACAATAATCATACCAAATCCAAACATTATACCCTCTAAATTCCACCAGCCCCTTTTGCAGTGACTTAAAAATCACTGTATGACAACAGGTGAAAAAATACCAACATAAATTAGATCACAAATACAATTGTAAATATATACATAATAATAACTGAAAAATAAACCATGAGCTATAGATAGTTACATTTTTGTCTCATGAAGAGGCTACAGCAGTGATCCCAGTTTAGCCCAGTTGTATCCTACAACTGATGAACTAAAAATAATGAGCTGACTTAAGAAGACTTGGAATAAAGCACATAAGACATACATATTACTTATCTTACAGTTTTATTGTACTTTGTTTTTTTTTTTGTTTTTTTGGAGCTTGATAGATATTATCACTATGAACTGCTGCTGTTATATGGAAAAGAGCTGCGTGAAGATTCCTTTTGTGTTCCATGAACAAAGACAACAGCACATGGCTTTGGAACAGCATGAGGGTGAGTAAATAATGACAAAATATTCATTTTTGGTGAACGATCTCTTAAAACCTTCACTAATGTATCCTTAAACCAACACAATGTGGTTTCCTATAGGATCAACACTAAAAATAACTGAACTCTTAATGCACAGAGTGCTGTGCTGTCCTATATTAAACTATTAGAGCACACACTGAGTATATAAAGTAAAAAATAGTTATACACTTGTTGTGCACATTTCCCTTTTTACCTTTGGGTATGAAGGCACATCTCTGCGAGGAGTTAACTTCTTGTCATCTAGGAAACTACAGCAAAAGTAAAAAAAAAAAACACACCTTAGTAGTGAGCAGAGCTAGAGCTCAGTTGCTTAAGAACAGAACATGCTGTGTTTTCCATTTTTAAGTACCATTCTCAAGATACTCTCTCAAAGAGAGTATCTTGAGAATAGACAGCTATCTTAGATTCAATCAGATCTTTCCCCAATAAGAGATCACGTGAGGTACCTGTGAGCTCATTAAGACTCAAACGAGAATAGACAAGACCTCATCTGTTAGTATTTTTTTAACAAGAACTGACTAACAGAACATCTGGGCTGCCTATTTAATTCTCCTCTCATTAAAAGCAAACTGTATGCAGTCGGTGCAATGATTAGTCACATATATAGGCTCGGGGCCAGATGTACGCATGTGCAGGGGTGGACTGAGCCCACCCAAATGTGAGTCTTGCCCACCCAATCAAACATTTTGGAAACATGGTTTTTTTTTTCCAATTTGTGCTGGCTGCTGCAAACTAGAGAGTTCAAGACATCGTGTGAGCGAGAACGGTAATATATTTTTGTGCAATGCATAGGTTTTTAATGCCCATAAACTAGCCTGGTGCTGTCTCAGTGTGCAGTGACCATGTGGCTGCTGTTAATGTACCACAGGCTCCCTCTTATCAAATATCTCCATGGCTCCCTCTCCCTTCACATCAGCTTCCCAAAATCACGCTGCGGGTGTTCGTCAAATACTGGACCTGAATTATAAAGTTATAATTATAATAATAATAATATATAATTATAGTTATAAAAATTATAAATCCATCTGTGCGGGATAGATTTTTCAGAACTGCTCCCGAGAGATTCTGTCCCACTCCCGCAAAAAATATGTAATATTTTGTCCTGCTCCCGCCTGCAACGTTCACGTTTTGTCGCGTTCCCACCCGCAAGCCCAGAGGTAGTATAGTGGTCTGCACAAATTTTTCAGTCCCGGTCCCCTTTCTTTTTTTTATCCACCCGAAAAAAAAAAAAAAAAAAAAAAACTGGAAAGAGTGAGAGAAAAAAAACATGTTTTGTTATCACTCTAACATTGCCAAATATCTGATTGACCTTTGGTTGGTTTCAAAGTTTTGTTCGTACATTTCTTTAATAAAGCGTTAACATCCATAGCACTTTCCACCGCATGGAGCACAAGGAATAATTTGTACGTATTAGCCACCAACCCTGCGCCTGTAAATAGTTTATTTTTTGTTGGTCTAGCGCAATAGACGAATAACACGAATAACACTCTGTACCTTAAATAAATTTGAGGAACATCTGTTTTGTTATTTAGATATTGATCTTTTGCGGGAGTCTTTCTCCCGCTCCTGCACACACATCATCCTGCGCCGCACTCTGTTGCGCCAGGTCCCATTGATTCCGCAGCCAATATTAGCTGATAGTACCATACGTGATCATGATTCGTAGCTGGATACTGTGTTTTGCGGGACGTGTGCTTCTGTTTCCCCTGTTGTTAATTGGTGAGAGCTGCTGTCTGTCATTTCTTTTATATACACATTTTTACAGTGCTGTGATAGTTTTTTGTTTATTGTTTGCCATTGCACTTTAAACTACTCTGTTTGCCATGAAAATAACTTTTGGTGCTTAAATGGCATTCCTTTCTATCCATCCATCCAAATTCCTGTATTCCCTAAACAACTTTACACATATAGTTTCACTGGTAAAAATATCAATACCCTTTACTACCCTACAAAGGCCATACTCATTAACTAACATTGAAACTGAGAATTGAATTATTTTGATGTTGATTTAGTTGTTACTGCATTTTCACACAGTGTTACTCTGAATTTCAGCATATGAGGCAAACTCGTCTGTCACTGGACAGATCATAAGAGACCTGTTTCATTCATAACCCTATTTTGCGTTTTGCCTTTGTGGGGCAGTATCATTTCTTATTATATTTCTGTCAAACAGAAAGAATTGTCATCATTTAATATTATATAATTACTTCTTTAAGCAGTTCTCATCTGTGTCAAATTTTAGGTTCTTAATCTTGATCTCTCCATTTAATATATTTCCTTTCACTCCATCCTTATTTTCCTCCTTGATATTATTTCTCTCCACTCCATCATTACATTCGCGGGGACTCTGATTTGTCTTTGTAATTTGCTTTAAGGCTGTAATTCTAATTATTCTGGAAGTGTAAAGTTGTCAGGGCCCATTTCAATCTTATGATTATATACAATGTTTATCAGTTTATTTATTTCAATATATTTTTTTAATATGGGGAAAAAAGTGTAAAATATAGTTATATTGGGCCTTATGATCTTGACAATTACACCATGTCATGCCAATTAGACATTCAATTAGTAGTCTGAGTAACCCCCCCCCCCCCCCCCCCCAAATGCCCACCTATAATATCCCCTAGCCCACCCTAGCATAGCTGGCAGGAGCCAGCCCTTTATAGGCTGATGAATTTGGTGTACTTAAAACCAATATGATTTGACCCTATTTACATTTCCTGATCCTAGTAAAAGATTTATCAGTGCACATTATTCAGTATTTGTCTTTGTGAACTTGCTCCACCTCTGAAACAACTTCTCTTTTCATCACGAATCCCTCTTCTCAACCCCCATCTAACCACCTGTATTTTTTTCCTCATAGAATATCCTGTTTCGCTCTGAAATATGCAAGATTCTGGTAGTAAATCGGGTTGGAAACAGCATTTCACATTGACTTTAAAGGTGAAGTGTGTAATTTTTGACGTTACAATACTTTCTTTTATCACAGCTAAATGTCGATAGACAACTATAATAAGCCATTCGTAGGTTGATTTCCCTGAAAACTGTAAACAGAGTGGCTCTGAGTCTCTATCAAAACATTAGCTCAGCCAGTGGCATGAATTTGGGGTGGGACTATCTATTTATCTGACCTATGGTACACAAGGGGAGTGTTTGGGAAACCTGTTTAAAAACAGTCATTATTTTTGGAATTAAGTTTATTGATGCTAGTGCCGCGGAAAAGACACTTAAAAAAAAAAAAAAAAGATTGATATTTCCATTTAATCAGAATCTTAAAAAAGCAATAAGATGACTGACCTGTTGTTCCTTGAGGCCATCTCCTCTCGCAGCTTCTTAATGTCACTACGACATTTCTCTATCTCCACCACCTTCATACCCTCCACTAAAGAGACGCGATGGAAAAGAAATGCATGAATAGGTGAATGACACGTAAAGGAAAGCAAATTAAATGGTTTTACACATTTAAAGTGAGCCAAATGCAAAGATAATACAAAATTGAGCTGTTGGCCATGTTCATGGGCTGCATACCCACGGGGTTTTCCTGTACACTGTTCTCTACACACACATACAAGAAATGACAGCTGAGCCATTGCAGTAAAGGGATATTTGACACCTGCTGCTGTCTGGCATGTTTCCATCTATTGTCCAAAATCATGCTCCTGGTCTGGAGTACAAGCAGTTCACCAGCGTCATCTAAGTAGTTTACAATGTCCAGATTGTACAGGTATTTTTATTTACCACCATTTTATAAACGCTGATGTCATTTCTTTGAAGCAGTGTCAGAAATGAACTTTTTAAGGTTTTAAGGGGCAATTTTATCCTTACAAGGGCTTTTTTTTTTTTTTTTTGCCAAACCATATAAAAACACAACATGGTATTCATTTATGTGAAAATCTTTAAATTAATTTGTCAATTGTCAATCTGAACAATAAACATTTTGCTAAAATGAATTTTAAATAATTGTTTGGCCCCTGTTAAGATTATAGCAACAGCTTTATTCTGTAAAATCTAACACATATGTTCTCAACACAGTTTAACAAAGCGGTTTTGTTTCAGGACCCAGACTTCACATTCTGGGTCCTGAAACAAAACCGCTTTGTTTCAGTGGTGACCCAACAAAACACTGATCTATTTGATCACTATGATCAAACTGATTGATGTTACCATAAACCACATAGACTCAACAATATGCAAAATTATTAACATGAAAACATCAAGAAACTGACATTTTTGTAAATACAGATTTTTTTTAAATTAATAATTAAATTAAATGGTTCTATGCTCTCAGCAGCCAATAATTCACTGTGCAAAACACATTTTGGTCGGCACAAACTATGTTCATTCTCATTGCAAGTGAACCCATACTTCGTATGTAGTATGGGTTGTATTTTCTTTTTTACCTTGCATAGTTTTGTTTATGTTTTTGGGGGGATGAGGGCATATCATGCAACATCTCCATGTTAGCATCTGCCAAATTTGATTAGCTTTTACCAGGTGACATTGTGTTTTATCATTTGCATTTAGCAACACTATCACAACAGACTTGCAAACCATAATTGTGTTGTGATCCACCATTTGAGAACCATTAACCCAACATACACTGAACCTATATTAAACCCATAACTAGATAGACCATAGATCATGAAATTCATAATCTGCTAGATCCTTTACAATAAATAAATAAATACAGAGGAATTCCCTATAGCGGCGTGTTTTGCGTATTGCATTTTGAACATCTGAGGCTTTACTTTTGGTCACTTTGAGAGGTGTATATATATATATATATATTTATTTATTTATTTATTTTTATTATTATTATTTCTCCCCTTTTCTCCCCAATTTGGAATGCCCAATTCCCAATGCGCTCTAAGTCCTCGTGGTGGCATAGTGACTTGCCTCAATCCGGTGGCGGAGGATGAATCTCAGTTGCCTCCATGTCTGAGACAGTCAATCCGCGCATCTTATCACGTAGCTTGTTGAGCACATTACCATGGAGGCTTCACGCTATTCTCCGCGGCATCCACACACAACTCACCACGTGCCCCACCGAGAGCGAGAACCACATTGTGGCGACCACAAGGAGGTTACCCCATGTGACTCTACCTTCCCTAGCAACCGGGTTAATTTGGTTGCTTAGGAGACCTGGCTGGAGTCACTCAGCATGTCCTGGATTCGAATTCGTGACTCCAGGGGTGGTAATCAGCGTCAATACTCGTTGAGCTACCCAGGCCCCCACTTTGAGAGATATATTTACCTCAAGCCCTGGTAAATTTCTAACTATAATGTATAATTTAGTTAGAGTTGTCACTGCTACAACTCTGTTAGACAGTCCACAGTAATAAATCATCTCAAATAATAG
Organism: Myxocyprinus asiaticus; assembly: GCF_019703515.2. Lineage (NCBI taxonomy): Eukaryota > Metazoa > Chordata > Actinopteri > Cypriniformes > Catostomidae > Myxocyprinus > Myxocyprinus asiaticus. Next base: position 12,219,842 of record NC_059354.1, on the reverse strand, counting down.
AAGGTTGATTTACTGTCCACACCAATGAAGGGGCCAGAGTCCATGACTTTGGTAACTGATTATGTCACAACTGTTTATGAATTTCTATGAACACATAGTCATGCTGCAATGCAATAAATCCTAATACGGAGTTCTGAAGCAACTAGTGAGCATGGACATAGACAAAGATGATGCATTGATCTTCGTTTATTTTAGCTGTTTGTACATTTTTTTTTTTTTTTTTTCAATGTTACAGAATTTGTAGGCTGATTGTGCCCAAAAGTGTAAACACTGTGGCACTAGCACCACAGGCTCAACCATTGGCATGGGTTGTGGGTGGGATTATACCTGTTTTTTCAATAAATGCCAGACAGGGAGAGTGCTTTCTGAAAACAGTCAGTGTTTTTGTAATTGCATTTGGTGACACTAGTGGTGCAGAAATTACACACCTCAGCTTTAACAATTTGAGCAATATCAACTTCTGTTTTTGTACAATAGAGCCTCTATTGCTACTCTGATGACAAACAGCACCCTGCACATGGCACTTTAGTTGGTTACAGAACTTCTAAAATATACAGTGGTGAAAGACTAATAAGTAACTTTCTTTTCCAAATAAAAATGAAAAGACTAGAAGAGCCCTGTAAAAGTGAATGGCATGCGAATGACTGAAAATAGAGATTTAAATCCACACCAAAGAATGCATAGTAATCACTTTTATTGCCCTCGTAGAATTTAAAAGTAAAGTTAAAAGAACGAACAAGTTGGGTGTTTGTAGGCTAATGGTTAATCAACTGGTCTGGTAACAGACAAGTAGAAGTTTGATTTCAAGTTGAGGTAATCTATGAACTGAAGAGATCTCACAATGTCCATACAGCCCTTTTATAATTGTTACCATTTATCAAGGCACTTAACACCAGGTCACTTACTTTAGATAAAAAGAGTCTGCAGAATGATGCAACAAGTGTACATAAGTTTAAGTGTAATGACAACTTTAGCAGCAGGTAGCTAAAACTACAAAAAGTAGTGGCAACAGAAAGCTCATGTCTAGGTCACATTTCACACAAAATCTATTTTAGAACCATTAAGATCCTTTGCATTGTGACTTTATCTCCATGACAATTGAGCACCCAATTACTGTTACTGTAATTCAATAATAATAATAATAATAAATGTGAACATTTTTGTTTTTTGTACTGACTTTATGCTGATTTAAATAAATAAATAAATAAATACAAACAATTTATTACAGTAAATAATGAGAATAATGAGAATTACATTAATTTGTTGCAATTCAATTGTTTATGTCAGGAATGGACATAGTAAGAGTGTAATTATTGATATAAAAATGTTTTACTAGCAAGAATTACATAGCTGATATGTGCAATTGGAATTCCAACTTGGACAACGTTTATTATAGATACATGTAATTGTGTTTTGAACAAGAGTGAATATCAAATCATTGTAAAGTTTTTGACAAGTGATGATACAAATACAGATATGATTAAAAAAAGTTTTTTGCCAATTGAAATTAAATGATTTAATATCAAGTATGGGTATTGTCATGACTAATGAGGTCATATTTTATATCAAGAATTAAAGTTTTTACTAGTCCAAACCTAAATAGTGATATCAAAATGAGCATTTTCACTAATAGTAATTCCATTCCTGATATAAAAAATTTGCATTTTAACTAGTGAAAATTTATTTCATATCCTGGGCATGATTAAGTCAATTCTGATACCATAGTCTTATAAAAAGGCTCAATTTTATTCATGACATTTTTTTTCTTTATTTAGATAGTTAAATAGACAGACAGACAGACAGACTGACTGACACACAGACAGACAGACAGACAGACAGATAGATAGATAGATAGATAGATGATAGACAGACAGACAGACAGATAGACAGACAGACAGATACAGTAGATAGATAGATAGACGGACAGACAGACAGACAGACAGACCGATAGACAGACAGACAGACAGACAGACAGACAGATAGATAGATAGACAGATAGATAGATAGATAGATAGATAGATGATAGACAGACAGACAGACAGATAGACAGACAGACAGATACAGTAGATAGATAGATAGACAGACAGACAGACAGACAGACCGATAGACAGACAGACAGTCAGACAGACAAATACAGTAGATAGATAGATAGACAGACAGACAGACAGACAGACAGACGATAGACAGACAGACAGAACGACAGACAGACAGACAGACAGATACAGTAGACAGACAGATACAGTAGATAGATAGACAGACAGACAGACAGACAGACAGACAGATACAGTAGACAGACAGACAGACAGACAGATACAGTAGACAGACAGACAGACAGACAGACAGATACAGTAGATAGATAGATAGATAGATAGACAGACAGACAGACAGATACAGTAGATAGATAGACAGACAGACAGACCGATAGACAGACAGACAGACAGACAGATACAGTAGATAGATAGACAGACAGACAGACAGACAGACAGATACAGTAGACAGACAGATACAGTAGACAGACAGACAGACAGACAGATACAGTAGATAGATAGATAGACAGACAGACAGACAGATACAGTAGATGATAGATAGATAGACAGACAGACAGACAGACAGACAGACAGACAGACAGATACAGTAGATGATAGATAGATAGATAGATAGATAGACAGACAGACAGACAGACAGACTGATTCATTCATTCATTCATTTGTTGGTGAAATGCGACCTGGACATGATTTTGTGAATTCAACTAAATATTTCGGGATGCTGTTGTCATCGTCATATTCCTTCATATATCTGCTTAGTGAACCCTCTTGAACATCTCCATTAACAAGAGTGCATGTGTAAAAAAGCTGTCTCTAATAAACAACACCAAACAGACTCAAATGATGACAACTAAGAACAGTCACTTATTGCAGGTCTAATGTATACACAGTGATCTACAGCATGTAAACTACATGAACATTTGCAGTTACGATAAATCATAAAAGATATAGTGCACAATAAATACATGTCACTGGCAATGTAAATTATCAGCTGTGGTACTGAAGGCTTCTTACATAAACAAAACAAGCCAGTTACATAAATCAAACAAAAACATCTCTACTTCCTTATATCTCAATGCCTACCTTCATAGAAATAACATTCTACATTGGGTGCACTTCACGTATGCACTGCTTTTGTTGAATGCCCTCGAAAATGAATGATTCACTTTCTGCAGATTTAAACAGCAGCATTGGAACCCCTTGATTTGAGAATGCACTCTCTCCATTAGCAATACATGACAAAAGATACTGAATGAAAACAGTTTCAAACTCACACTCCACTCTCTTTTCCAGCATGGCCAAGCGATTTGTCACTTCAGTCTTCAGTTCATTGATTTTAAATGCCCTTGTGGATGATGGGGAGGCAGACCAATGCAGATGGAGAGAAATACACAAAGAAATCATTCATCCTTGAAATGCAACACACAGAAAAGGATTCATTCAAAAGAAGGTCATTTTGAATAAGCTGAGCAATTGAGGACGAAATACAGAAGCAGAGACAGTGACAATACCTGGAGAACTGCTCCGCCACCTGGGTCAACACATTCTGGAACAGCTCTTCTTTATCTGAGAGATGAAAAACAATCAGCATCCTAAATCATGGTCTAACACTGATGTACAATTATTTCATAAATGCAGCATGATGTATTAAGCGATGAAAATTCAAAACAAATTAGGCATCTTGCAATAAACAGTATGGTCATATTAATGGAGACAAGAGGGTAGAAAGAAGGTAAAGATAAAGATAAAGAAAGTCCAAATTTCTTGACAATCTCACCTGCTCTTGTATTAGAGAAACTGTAATCACTTAACCTGGTCTTGTGTGTTAACCGGTCACTTACAATTTTATAGAGTGAAACTTGCTTGTCCAATGTAGCTCCACTGGTTGTCTTGATCAAAGTTCAACCCAAGAGCCCAATAAAAGAGCCTGGGACACAAAGACTTCCTATTGGCTGGCTGTCATTGTACACTCTCTCTCATTATTCCCAAATAACTTCACACAGAGGTTACAATCAACTTATTCTCCACCCACGGCAAAACACACAGGCTATGGCTACTGTATTTCATACTACAATTTAGTATGCCTAGTATGCAGATTTTCAGTACTGTACCCAGATAACCTACAATATCTGCCAAAATGTGCAGTACACAACAGATCACAATGTACATGAGCTGAACCTGACCTTTCATTTCCAGTGTGATGAATGAATTTGAAATAATAATCACAGCATAATTATTTTATTTCTATTTTCACTGATTATTTGATTGGACTACAAATAATTTTTACACAAAATGAAAAAACAAAAAACAAAACAGAACATTACATTTATTTCCAAGATGATAAATTGACAACACGCGTGTGCAATGTGACAAGGTCACGTGACAACAATATAAGAATATTCTACTGTTCATAACATTTTGTGCGTTTACATGCACAATTTTACACCGATTGTGCTTAATAAGCCGACATGTGGGGTCATGTAAACACCTTAAATGACTTTCATTTATTGGGGTAAGGTTATAAACAGTTTAAACATACAGATCAGCACAAGTAGATTTGTGCCCATTACTCCGATTTCATGTTGCATGTAAACATCTTTACTGGTGTTCTTACTGGCTTAGCAAATGTGCTTGTGTTGTTGTAGTTTTGACGTCAAAAGCAAAGAATAATCAAATGATATCAAATCTCACATAAACATGTTTTTCTTGTGTTGATGTATTTTTTTTATAAACTAATTTTTCGTAGTTATCAGCATATTGGTACACATCTAAACATGTAAATCACTGTATAATGTAAAATGTTTAACTTAAATAGTAGACAGTACACATTGTGTGCTGTACATTATTCAATATGTAGTATTTAGTACTTAGTATTTCACTGCACATAAAACCATAATAAGTTGACTTTACTTAATTGATTGAGTAAACTTGTTCCTCAATTGAGTTGAGTAATGGCATCTCGAAAATTTGTGTAATTAAATTCACTTAACTTGGTGTTCATATATAATTAACTTAAGTATTTAAGTTAAGGTAACTAGATGCAAGTAGAATTAACTCAGATTTGCTATTTAAATGTTGATTCTGAATTAACACAATTTTAGATCATACAGTAACACAGCTCAAAAATAGAAGATTATAAACGATTCTAGGTCAATTATTAAATAATTCTCCTCAGAAATGCATATACACCTGTACTTCAGCTGCACATGCACAAGGAGAACTGTGATAGTGTTAACAGGGTCCAACTTGACCAAAGGAGACACAGATCACCCTAATGGTGACATCACACAAAACAACTGCACTGCATGCCCAATTATTAGGCAAGTGAGTATTCTGATCTTATCATTATTTCCATGCACATTTTCCAACTCCAAACCATATAAACTTGAATGCTTATCGGATTCAATCATTTTCAGGTGGTATGTATTTGTGTAATGAGGGAGGTTGTGGCGAAAGTGACTAACACCTTATATCAAGGTGTGGATAATTATTAGGTAGCTTGATTACCTCGGTTAAAATGGGCCAAAAAAGAGATTTAACAGACACTGAAAAGTCAAATATTTTAAAATGCCTTTCAGACAGACGCAACACTCTTGAAATAGCTCATTAACTGAAAAGGCGCAAATTAACTGCAAAAGACTTGAGAAGAATTAAACGTGAAGCTACCAGGAACCCATTATCCTCCAATGCTACCATATTCCAGAACTGCAACCTAAAAGAGGGTGCTCCACTTGACTTGCAACCCCTTAAAATTACTTGCCTGCCAATCATGAGACTGGTCAGAAAAACTATTTTTTATGTGATTATCCCCTAAATTCATGACCGCCCCATCACCCAAAATACAGAGTCTGGGACAAAGCAAAACCTGAATGTTCAAAACATCACACAAATAACTCCGAACCCTCAACCACAACTCCTGGATCTTAACACACCCCCAAAAGACATGGGTAGTGTCTCCAACTTCTGATTGGCATCGCCAGCAGGTGGGTGTGTCTTTAAGACCAAGCCTATATAATCTAGAGGGGGTCCAAAAAATCTATATAAATCTTAAATTGCATAAGGCGAACCCTTGCATCTCTAGATACAGACTTTACATTTTTCAGAATCTTAGTCCACACTCCATCCTCCAATACCAAATTCAAATCTTTTTCCCATACTCAAGTCAAGGCTCCATCCCCCAGACTCTGAATTAGCAGGGAGTAATACACTGATGCCTCATGACCTTTTCCAAAAGCAGCAATCACCTCTCCCAAAGCACCTGCCGCCTTGTGGGGAGCAGAAAGGGGACTTGTAGATACATAATTTGGGGTTCAGCCATATGCTTGAGGCAACATTTAAATAAATGTCCGAATTAAATACTCTGGCCACTCTTGTCCAAATCACATGCAAATGTGAAATAACGGGGTGTGATTTAACTTCTCCAGTTACTTTGATAGAAAGGCTTTGCAGTGGCAAAATAGGGGCAAGGACTTCCTGTTCAATAGAAAACCAGGGAGGGGCTCTTTCAGGTGGAAACGACCAATGAGCCAAATGCCTGAGGCCAAACGCATAATAATAAAACAAAATCTTGGGTAGGCCTAGCCCACCTTTGTCTATCGGCCTATGTAACTTATTAAAATGCAATCTGGGACGTTTACCATTCCAAATGAAGGACTTCGCTATGCTATCAAATTGCTAGAAATAAGAGAGGGGGACATCTACAGGGAGAGACTGTAGCAGGTAGTTAAATTTTGGAATACAATTCATTTTAATAACATTAACATTCACAATCATCGATAAATGTAATGAAGCCCACCTGCCCACATTACTCAAAAACCTTTTTATTAAAGGGTCAAAATTAACTCTAACTAAATCACACAAATTTGCTGGGAATAAAATACCCAAATACTTAATGCCCTGTTTGGGCCACTGGAAGGTGCCCGGCTGGAAAGCCGTTACTGGACAGTACGCTGTCAGAACCAAAGCTTCGGATTTAGACCAATTGACTATGTATCCTGAGAACTTGGAAAAGGAATGAATAATTCTGTGGAGGCAAGGCATAGATCTAGTAGGTTCAGAGACAAATAATAAAATATCATCTGCGTAAGGCAAAAGCTTATGCGCCACACCTCCCACAACCACCCCTGGAAAATCATCCTCCTTTCTTATCGTGGCTGCTAATGGTTCCAGGGCAAGACAGAACAATAATGGGAAAGAGGGCAAACCTGCCGAGTGCCCCTATCCAGAGTCAAATAATCTGAAATTAATCCATTTGTTTGTACCGCTGCTACAGGGTGTCTATAAAGTAACTTAATCCAACCAATAAATGTAATAAATGTACATAGCCGAACCCATACATTTCCAAAATCTTAAAAAGATAATCCCATTCTACCATATCAAACGCCTTTTCGGCGTCAAGTGAGATGGCAGAGACCGGAGACTGATCATTCGCTTCAGACCACATGATATTGATGAGACGCCCGATGTTATCAGAAGAGCTACGGCCCCAAATAAACCCCACCTGATAGACCAATAATGTATAAGAGATGTCATAACCTTACTTAATCGGTTAGCCAGAATTTTTGACAATATTTTTACATCTAATTGGATCAGGGAGATTGGACGGTAACTTTTACACTCACTTGGATCTTTGTCCTTTTTAAGAATCAGACTGATCCGGGCTTGTGTCAAGGTTGGAGGAAGCTTTCCATTCTTTAATGATTCAGTATAAACTTCTAACAAAAGTGGAGCCAGTTCTGTAGCATAGAATCAAAAAAATTCTGCGGCAAAACCATCTGTCCCCGGAGCCTTGCCAGTAAGTAGGGACTTAATTACCTCGTGGAGCTCCTCCAAGGTTATCTCAGAATCAAGAGTGTTTTTTTTTGCTCAGTCGTCAGTTTAGTTAGATCTAAAGGTTCCACAAAGTTATCTTAATATCTTCATCAGTAGACGAAGACGTGGGACTATAAAGATCAAGATAGAACTCTTTAAAGGCATTATTAATATCAATGGCTGAGGTAAAAATTTCACCACCAGCAGATTTCACTGAGGGAATGATAGAAAGAGACTCTCTCTGCTTTATATATTTAGCCAAAAGCTTCCCTGCTTTGTCACCCAACTCAAATTATGACTGTCTTGCCCTGAATAACCAAAACTCCACTTTCCATGACAAAATAGTATTATATCTGTATTTCAATCGGGTCAATTCTCTGAGGTCATCAGCTGACAATACGGAGCTTCAGCTCTGCCTCTGCACTTTTAATATTCTCTTCCAACTCCACGAGTTCTCGTGCTTTGGATTTTTTGATGAATGAGGCATACTGTATGATCTGACCCCTAAGAACCGCCTTAAGTGCCTCCCAAGCCACGCCCACAGAGGATACTGAGGACCAGTTGGTCTCCATATAAACATTGATTTCAGTCTTTAACATTTGTTGAAAATCAGGATTTTGCAAAAGGGACACATTAAGGCACCAACTATATGATTTATTTTTCTCTGTATATGGCAACACCTCTAAACTCACCAGGGCATGATCTGAGACTAAGATATTTCCAATTGAGCAATCAACAACAGATGAAATGAGGGATTTGGATACAAAAAAAAATCTATTCTAAAATAAATCTTATGGACTGATGAAAAAAATGTATAGTCCCTACCAGATTGGTTCAAAAGTCTCCAAATATCCATAAGACCAAGATTTTTACACATCTTGTGAAGTGTCAATGTTGCTCTAGGGGGTTTACACACTTTTGCTTCACTGTGATCAAGGACTGAGTCCATCAAAAGATTAAAGTCTCCTCCCAATATTATATCATGAGGGGTGCCAGCGGTTTGCAGCATCCCTTCAAGATCTATAAAAAAGCCCTGATCATCAGCGCTAGGTGCGTAAATATTAGCCAAAATCAACCTTTGCCCTTGAATTTTAGCTAAAACAATAATGACTCTCCCTAATTTAATATTAGTCTCTTTGAGACATTTGAATTGTAGATGTTTATTAATCAATATAATGACTCCCTTGCTCTTACTTGAGCCAGCACTAAAACAAAAAGGCAACCCCATATCTTCCCAAATTTTTCAGCTTCCTGCAGGGAGAGATGTGTTTCTTGACGAAACACAATATCATATTTCTTACATTTAAGAAAAGTAATAACCTTCCTTCTTTTTATGGGGTGCCCCAACCCATTTACATTCCATGTGGAGAGAGATAGTACACTCATATTAACATTTGACATTTTGATATAGTAGAAAAAATAAATTGTGTGTCAAAAACAAAATTATACAGACCACATTCCCCATTAGTGATACAATCAAACCCTGAATTTCCCCCCAAACAAAACAAACAGAAAAAAGAAAAACGTGCACATTAACCCCATGCACGACAGCGCCAACCGGCGACAGTCCCTCTAAACTCAAAAGGCCCATGAACGCCCACGAGCCCCCACGACAAATTTGCCATCGGATTGCTCAATTTTGCCTCACAAATTTGTGAGGCAAAATTACATAACAGAAAATACTTTGTAAAATAAACCCCAGCCAATAGGAAAAACGAACACAAAGAATGTGTAGATTCATTCACAGAACTGTCTCAAAGGTGTGATCTTCCACAAAACAAATTTCAGCTGATATAAAACCGTTCAGATATGTTCAGTGAGCCTGCTGTTATGAGTTCAGCGGATGACGTAATCATTCCAATGTCCCGTAAAAATACTCAACAAAACAAACTCCAGCCAGCAGGAGGAATAAGCACGAAGAACGAACAGATTAATCCACAGCTGTTCCAAAGGAGTGTTATTCAATAGATCAAGCTCCAGCCGCTAGGCGGAACCAATACAAAAAGAAACAAAACCGGCATCCCGGTCCCCGGATGGTCGAGGCTGCATAAAAGTATATACCATGACTTACACAATCCGTCAACTTTATAAAAGACATCCTTTTTCTTTTCACTTCACTCACATGAGAAACACCCAATGGTTTACTCACCCATTGATTCAATAAAAGACATTGCCTGATTGGGACATGTAAATACTTTGCGACCGTCCTTCGTTTCTATTCTCAGTTTGGCCGGAAACATCAAAGCAAAAGTGATCTTTCGCTGATGTAAGAGTTTCTTACATTCCTTGAACCGATCGAGTTTCTCTCTTGTCGAACTCACAAAGTCCGGGAACAAGAAAATATTAGGGTTCTTCAAGAAAGCTTCCCTTTGCTCCTCGCCTGGCACAACACAAGATCTTTATCGGATGATCTCAGAAATCTGGTCAGAATCGATCGGGGCCTGTCTCCCTCAGCAAATCTGTGAGCTGGGACTCTGTGAGCTCGCTCGATTTCCAGCTTGTGGCCTGTTATGTTGAGCAGACTCGGGAAAAGCTCATCTAGGAATTTCACCATATCTCTGCCCTCCTCATGCTCAGGAATTCCAACAATTTGAACGTTATTCCTGTGGCTTCTATTCTCAAGATCTTCAAGCTTTTCAAGGAGATGTTCCAAATCAACTTTGGTCGCGGGCAGATTAGCGGTTAATTCCCTCTCCGAAGATTCCAGACAATCGAGTCGTCTCTCAACATCAGTCACTCTTGTAACTAACTCAGAGAATTTTATTTCCATCGCCGTAATCGATCGACGTATTACAGCGAGATCCTCCAATTCAGCAAGAACCTTCGTCAACATCACTGACATTTTGGACAACTGACGCTGGATCACCTCTCCCGCCGCGCCATCCAAATCGAGTCCCCGGTCTGTAGGCCTGTCGGCGCTTTCATCCTGAACATGTAAGTGTCTTTTAATGTCTCCAAAGCCCGAGGATTTTGACTTCATTGCCATGTTTTGCCTCAAAGAGCAAATGTGTAACTGGGTGTATCAAATTTCACCAGATTATAACATGAAAATAATTACAAATTTAGCAAAGTGCGCAGAGCTCATCGCTTCTTGCATGGCGTCACGTGACCTCTCCACGTTTTCTTTGTTAAACATTCAGGTTTGAGGTTCAATAACATTTTGGATTGACTGAGAGCATTGTGTTTGTTCATCAATAAAATTAATCCTGAGGAATACAATTTGCCTAATAATTGGGCACGCAGTGTATTTGCAACAAAACAACATAAACAATATTACAAAAGAGCTGAAACATCTATGAATTCTTAATTATAACTATTTAAATGATCCCATATGTTCCCATTGATGAAGGAAACACAATTAAATCATTCAATCGCAAGGGATTAAGTGTATTCCACATAGCCTTGATTTTGTACACAATCGTTTTGATTTATTAATACTTAAAATCTTAAGTCTACAGATTTTTAAGATTAATAAATTCAAGGAACATAGTTATTTGTGTTATAAGCCCAAAACTTGACATTTCAAGTAATGTTTAATTAAGACAACTTGATTTTTCCAGTAATGTCAATATTAGAGTTTAAAGTGTAAAAAGCAGGAAAACTACACGACATAAACAATAAATCTGCTGACAAAGAGTCACAGAATGGAGACGAGTCAGAAAACCTGTCCAAAAAAATGAACTTGTGTATTAGAGTTTGCTTTGTAATCAGTAAAAAGTTTGTTATAATTATTTCTCAGCTCATGATAAGTGAGACTGTAATCCACCTCTGCTGTAGGAGTGTTTCCACAGTGATAGATGGAGATGCTCTTCAGCACACATGCAGCACTCTGCACGCTCCATTTATGGAGATTAAAGTAGATATGACTGATCACTTCAGTGGTGAATTCCTATTTCAGTCTTCATAATAAATCCAATTATTATTTTAGAATGCAAACACTTTCTGTGAAAGCAAAATGTTTTACATGTGACACATACATGTGTCTCGATTATACAGTGGCGCATAAAGTATGCAGACACTTAAGTCACATTAAAAAACGTCTTAATGCCATTGCAATCAACAACAAAATATCAAACCATGTGACATCTGCAAACAAATGACACCAGAACCTTTCTCAGAACTAACTTCACCTCTCTTTTTGCAATGACTTTCACCACCTGTTCTTGAGGAGATTTTAGTGGATGCAGAAAGTTCACACAGTTGTAACCGAGGTGTAGTTCTTTTGACGTGCTTTAGACATGTTGCATTAATGTTTGACAACCAGAAAGCGCCATGATACTTTTTGTTGTAATTTTGAACACTATATCTATTGTTTTATTGTTTAATAAGTAACAAACCAATTATTTTTTATTAATTTATTTTTTTAAATTTTTTTGGCAAAATGTTTTGCTTGAAATGAGTGCTTGTGCTACCTTCCCTTAAAATAAACAACACTTTTTTTTTTATATTTTGTTATATAACGCAATGACAGCCCGACAATTTTAATTGACTTAAGTGTCTAAATACTTTTTTGGAGCCACTGTATATAAATATTTAGGTTAACTGTCACAGACCTTTCACTCTGTCAGTCTGGGTTTTTGTCTGACAGGACCATGGCATCATCGTCCCATGTCTGTCTTGTGTTTGTTTTCTGTCTTTGTGTGAGCGCATGGTTTCGGTTGTATTCCCTGCCGTGTGCTCTTCGGTCTGTCTTGTTTCATGTCGGGAGCATGGTGTCTGGATCCTGACTTCCTATATGGTTCGGTTTCGGTCTGTGTCAGGATCCGGACACTCGTGCTCCATGTCTGTCTGTTATTGACGTGGGTGCATAGCGCTTATGTCATCTTGGCAGCATGCACTCGCGTCAATAGTTTGTCTGTCTCTCGCGAACACGGGTGCGCCTCGCTTCGTGCTCGCATTGTGTTGCGCGCCCTGATTGCGAGCTGCTTTATGTTGTGCTGATGTTTGTTCACTTCGGTCTGAGGTGTCGGGTGTGTCTGTGGCCGAACAGGTGTCCTGTCTTGTTTTTTGTCACCTGTTGCATTCATCGCGTGGTGTTTGCCGATGTGCGTTCATGCAATTCGGGTGTTTTGTTGTCTTGTGAGAGCACGTGGCTTTGTTTTGTTTCTGTATCGCCACGTGACTCTCTGTCTTACGTCATACCCCTCCTTCTTGTTTGCCCATTATTAGTTTATTAGTCACACCTGCCCTCTCTTGTTAACCTGTTGATTTCTCTCCCTATTTTAGTCTCCTCATGTTTGCTGTCCAGTGCTAGTTCATCTTGTTTCCAGTCTTGTTTGTCCTCCCTTGTCGGTCCTGCCAGTCGGTCTTGTTGCTCTTTCCCTGGTTCTTGTTTTCCAGTCCAGTCGGTCCTGTTCCCCCTGCCCAGCCTGGATTACTTACTTTGTGTTTTTCCCCTTAGGGGTAGTTTATGTTATTTTTTCCCCCTTGTGGCAGTTTGAGTTTTTTTCCCATTATTTTTTGTATTCAATAAATTCCTTTTTTAACTCTGCTATTGGGTCCTGCCTCTGCATTTCGTGACATTAACATGTTTGTGATCATTAAAAAGTACAGAACATCGGGCACTTACTTGCAAGTTGTCCACCGGTTTGAGGCACCACTTTGTACGGCGACCTTCAAAAACACCAGGACACACAAACGTAGTTACAAAGCAGCTATAGTGCCATATTAAAATATGTCCCCTCTTCCTAACTGATCATCAACACCCACTCATGTCCAGTCTCTCCTCAAGAGTGCCGCAGTTACCTGTAGAATTACCACCCAAGACATCTAATCTTCTGGAAGTCGACTGTGATAGATATGGCATGACATTAAGTGGGCACCCTTAGACTCTGCTTTTCAAGAGGAACTTCCCCTTTATCTTTATCTGGCCGCCATACATTGTTTGTTTTGTAGGCAGACCTGCATATACCCCACAGAAAAGGTATAGACAGTAGGCTACTTTATTTGGGCTTCTTACCACAGAATATTTTAAAAATTCCTTTATGTTTAATGTGTGTCCTCTGTTAACATGGATCGGATCTAACCTTGGTTTTATGCTACAAACTCTCCAGCCTTTATTTAAAGTATGCAGTTAACAAAAACACCACTGATGTTTTTATTAATGACATAGGAACTCCTAAGTTCAAATACTCTAAAGCAGTGGTTCTTTGGACATCAAGTGGCGAGCCAACCCACAACCCATTTGTGTGTCGTGACCAACCAGTTGAGAATCACTGCTCTAATTGGCTCTATAGTGGAGTCTGGCTATTTTAGAGATAAACTTAAAAACAACAGGAGTTTACATCAGTAGTCCTTTCAGAATTAATCTGTTAGCAAGAATCTAGATAAAAGGTCACAAAATTACCTGTTGTTTGTTTTTATAACCTCTTATCTCTGATAAATATTTACTACTACGTCAGTTTGAAAAGAGTTTCTGACCAAATGAAATGTTATGGGATAGGGCAGTGTTACCTTTCTGAGTTGTTTGGCATTGTGGGGTCGATGGAGACCATAGCACCTGTTGAGTCCAGAAGGGAAATGGTTGTGTTCCTGTCAGCAGCAGATACACACTCTAAAAATGGAGCACTTCAAAAATGGAAACACTTCAATCACACACACACATGCAGACACATGCACACACACACACACACACACACACACACACACACACTTTACCTGGAGAGGCCTGTGGCAGTGCAGAATAGCTCCTTAATATCACAGGGGCTACAGGAACGGCTGAAAACAACCTAAAAGAAACAAAAACAGTCAATTCACTGTCTTTAAAATTAAACTCTGTTTGTGCTAATATTCTATATTAAGATTATGTACATTTCTTAATAATCTAGATAATAGGTTGATTCCACAATTAGGGGTTTTTGTGACTCTTGGATTTTTGTGTGTGTGTGTGTGTGTGTGTGTGTAAACATTGTTGTTTTTGTTTTTTTAATAAGCTAATTTTGGTAGCTATCACCAGACTGGTGTAAATTTAAACATGTTAACTAATTGTCGTATAATGTAAAATGTTTAACTTAAATAGTAGACAGTATACATTGTGTGCTGTGCAGTATTCAGTATGTAGTATTTAATACTTTGTATTCCACTGCACTGAAAACTGTAATAAGTTGACTTTACTCAATTAACTGAGTAAACTTGTTCCTCAATTGAATTGAGTAATGGTGTCATCTCGAAAATGTGTGTAATTAAGTTCACTTGGTGTTCATTTAGAATGAATTTATTTATTTAATAATAAAAACAATGATTTATTTAATAATAATTATTCTTTATTTACTTATGAATTAATCTGATCATGCCCTTGATCAACCTTCAAATTTTACCTTCAAGTTTATTATAATATGTGGCAATATGGATTTTTCATATTGTGTGTGTGATGGTAATGACACTTTTGGATGTTTTTGGACAAATGGTTGTATTAACTGTGAATTAATAACAATAAAAAAAGAAATTTGTTGTTTCTGAATTGAAATTCTCAAACACTAACTCCTTGTTGGTAATGACAGCTAATAAACCAACCCTCCAAACATGATGTAGCCTAAAAACTTTAAAATGAATTACATTTCTGATCTTCAGACTGTCACTCTGCTGCTCTGACAGAGATGTGCCCATCTGTCAGTTTAAGAATTTTAAATATATATACTGTATATGTATTATACATAAAGTTATATTTCAAATTATGGATGTGACATTTTCAGTGAAAATTTGAAATTTAACTTCATATATAAAGTACTTGTTACCAGTATATTAAACAATTTTTATGTATAATAAGAGACCCCTGCAGATAGAATCAAGACATCAGAAAGGTTTCAGTCTGTACAAGTTTTTTCCAGTTTAGATCGGGAAGTGAGCTTGCATTACGGATGTGACAAAAATGGACACAAGTTTTTGGGAGACCACACACTTTGTAAAAACTCTGTGAATTGTAATGCACAATCCAGAAATAATAATAGCCACAGAATTTAGAAGGATCGTCACTTCTAAGAATATGTAATATCTATTTTTATTCATTGTTGTTTTCACTTAAATGGGGAAAAACCAGCGTTACGGACATGACATCTCTTCATTACGGATGTAACAGCTGTGAAAGCAGCACTTAGATCATGAGACGAAACCATTCAAAACGCTTTGAAATCTGCAGATTTCTTCGACCTCTGAGATATACAGTTGAAGTCAGAAGTTTACATACACTTAGGTTGAAATCATTAAAACTAATTTTTTAACTACTCCACAGAGTTCATTTTAACAAACTATAGTTCTGGCAAGTCATTAAGGACATCTACTTCATGCATGACATGAGTAGTTTTTCCAACAATTGTTTACAGACAGATTGTTTCACTTTTAATTGACTATATCACAATTTAAGTGGGTCAGAAGTTTACATACACTAAGTTAACATCATGGTTACTTGCGTAACCTCCGTTCCCTGATGGAGGGAGTGAGACTTTATGTCGATGTAGTGACACTAGGGGTCACTCTTGGGAGCCCGAGACACCTCTGGTCTTTGATAAAAGGCCAATGAAAATTGGCGAGTGGTATTTGCATGCCACTCCCCCGGACATACAGGTATAAAAAGAGCTGGTATGCAACCACTCATTCAAGTTTTATGCTGAGGAGCCAAGACAAGGTCTGGCCATTTCAGCGGGTAGTTCAGCATTGTGGCAGGAGGGACACAACGTCTCATTCCCTCTATCAGGGAACGGAGGTTATGCAAGTAACCATGACGTTCCCTATCTGTCACTCACTCGAAGTTGTGTCGATGTAGTGACACTAGGGGTCCCTATACGAAACGCCACAACTGGCTGAACTGTGTCTAACTGTGAACTGGCGGTGTGTGACGGACAGACCACTGTGTGCCTCGTAGCCAGCACACCAGGTCGACACATAACCTCCCCCAACATAGTTATGAGTGTCGAACGGCCCTTTGGGGACAAGTCGACTACCCAAAAGATAGAGACAGGCTAACCCAGTCGTGGCCTCTTTTCCCCTTCTTTTTTTCCACTCCCTAAAAAAGAAGAGGGATTATCCGACTGGGCCGCCAGGTCCAGTCGGGGGGTGTCCCTCCCAAGGAGAGGACACCGCAGAGACCACACCTCACCCAAAGGGGGGGGGGGGATATTTAAGTGGAAAAATACATCACATGGTCTTGCCGACCATGTGGAGAGTCTTCAAGGTAGATCCTGCCCAACAGAGGGGCTCTGCCCAAGGAAGACGCAGTTTGCCAACGGGAAACGAATTAGCAGAAGATATACATCGCATGGGGTTTGCCTTACAGGGAACCGCCAAATGCGGAGCACCTACCCCAGAACAGGGCTCTTAGTTAGCACGTGTACTGGGCTGGCAGCGAGTCTCTCCGAAAACTCGACTGCCAAAGGGCTCGGAGGAAGTCAACAAGGGAACATAGTTTGTGAACACTACTGGGAATTAATGGCGCACGTCTTCAGCTCAAAAGAGGTGGAAGGTGCTATGTGCAAGCGATACACCCGGCCGGATTTCCCGGGTTTATCCGCTTGTATAGCGTGCCACTACCTGGGATGAAACCGGTTCCACCCGGAGGTTGTAGAACCTCGCAAAGGTGTTGGGTGTTGCCCAGCCTGCTGCTCTGCAAATGCCTGTTAGAGAGGCACCCCTGGCCAGGGCCCAGGAGGCCGCTACACCCCTGGTAGAATGGGCTCGTAGCCTTACCGGGGGCGGCATGTCCTGGGCATGATATGCCATAGCTATGGCGTCAATGAGCCAGTGGGTGATCCTCTGCTTGGAGACAGCGCTTCCTTTCTGCTGTGCACCAAAGCAGACAAAGAGCTGCTCAGAGATTCTAAAGCTATGCGTGCGATCCAAATAGATGCGTAAAGTGCGCACCAGACACAGCAATGATATGGCTGGGTCTGCCTCCTCCTGGGGTAGCACTCGCAGGTTCACAACCTGATCCCTAAAAGGGGTCGTGGGAACCTTGGGCACAAAGCCCGGTCGGGGTCTCAGGATCACGTGAGAGTAGCCCGGATCGAACTCCAGGCACGTTTCGCTGACAGAGAACGCTTGCAGGTCTCCTACCCTCATGACGGAAGTGAGCGCAGTCAGGAGGGCAGTCTTCAAGGAGAGTGCCTTAAGCTCAGCTGACTGCAAAGGCTCAAAGGGGGCTCTCTGTAGACCCTGAAGAACTACAGAGAGGTCCCATGAGGGAATGAGGTGCGGTCTGGAGGGATTCAGCCTCCTGGCGCCTCTCAGGAACCTGATGATAAGGTCGTGCTTCCCTAAGGACTTACCGTCGACTGCGTCGTGGTGTGCTGCTATGGCGGCAACGTACACCTTCAAGGTGGAAGGGGACAACCGCCCTTCCAACCTCTCCTGCAGGGTCTGCGGGCATAGGTGCACTGCGAGTGCCTTTATCCATCGGAGGATTGCCGAATAGCCCTTGGCCGCCCCACCACCGAGGGTAGTGAGGGCGGGGAAGCTGAAAAGATCGGGACCAGGCAGTAAAAAGTGCCTCCCACAACCTTGTCAGCTCTTCATGCACTTCCGGGAAAAAAGGAACGGGGGCGGGGCGTGGCTTTGAGCGGTGCCGCGAGCCCAGGAACCAATCATCGAGCCGCAAGGGTTCAGGGAAGAGCGGAGGGTTCCACTCTAGCCGACGCTCGCGGCTGCCCGGGAAAGCATGTCATGTCATCTCTGTGTCAGCCTGTGACTGGGCAATCATCCCCAAAGGGAGAAGCCCAGCTGAGGCTTCCGCGTCTGACTGGATGAGCCTGCTCTCTGATGCTGCGCTCGAGAGCTCATCACATTCGTGGGCTCCGAATAAGAGGTCGAACTCACCATGAGACGAGCCGGCGGACTCATCCGGAAGCCAGATAGGGGCAGACGAGCGTGCTGGGGAATGGGAGGTCCGCGGGGGGATACCCGATGGAGGCGGTCCCATTGGGGTCCCCAAATCGCCCCCAGTGCTAGCCGCACTGGCCTCATACCCGTGGGTAAAAGGACCGAGGCGGGGAGCCTCTGGGGTGGCTTGCTTTCTTACGAAGGCGAGCCGTGACCGCATCGTTGCCATGGACATGTCCTCGCAATGAGTACATGACCATCCACGAATGCTGTCTCCACGTGAGCAGTGCCCAGACACGAAAGACAGTGATCGTGACCGTCAGAAGGCGAGAGATAACGTGTGCAACCAGGAATAACACACAAAGGAAAGGCATCTTTAAAAAGACGCGTCTTTAAAAAGACGTTCCGTGCGCTCTTTTAGAGAAATATACTCTTTTAGAGAAATATACTCTTATTTCTGCTGAAGCGCCCAGGGGCATTCTCTGAAGTGCACCAGTGCAGAGGAGGGAGAAGCCGCTGAAATGCGCCGTCAGATCCAGCAGAGGTGAATGAACAGTCATGGGAATTCAGCTCAGTGAGCATGACCGTTCGGCTCCGAAGAGAAAATCTGAATGAGTGGTTGCATACCAGCTCCTTTTATTCCCGTATGTCCGGGGGACTGGCATGCAAATACCACTCGCCAATTTTCAATTTTCATTTTTTTATCAAAGACCAGAGGTGTCTCGGGCTCCCAAGAGTGACCCCTAGTGTCACTACATCGACACTACATCGAGTGTGTGACAGATAGGGAACTGTGCCTTTATGCAGCTTTGAAAATTCCAGAAAATGATGTCAAGACTAATTTAGCTTCTGATAGGCTAATTGGAGTCAATTGGAGATGTACATGTGGATGTATTTTAAGGCCTACTTTCAAACTCCGTGCCTCTTTGCTTGACATCATGGAAAATAAAAAAGTCATTTTTATTTGTATAGCGCCTTTCACAACACACGTCGTTTCAAAGCAGCTTTACAGAAAATCATGCATTAACAGAAAATGAAACTGTAATATCTATAATGTCTTAGAGTCATCGTTGTGTAGTTTGATAAAATAAGATTGGAATTCTGTTTAAAAATAAGTAATTAAATAATAATTGTATCTAGTACCCAGTGAGCAAGCCAAAGGCGACTGTGGCAAGTAACACAAACTCCATAAGATGTTGGTTAATGGAGAAAAATAACCTTGGGAGAAACCAGGCTCACTGTGGGGGTCAATTCCCCGCTGGCTAACTTCATGAATATAATGCCAATTTTACTTATGTATCGTGCAAGTCATGGTTTAAAATGATTAAACTAAGTAAGTGTTAAGGGTCAGTGTTTAAACAAAGATTTTGTATGAACTGTAAGATTAATGACTAATGTCCTGGATGAACTGCAGAAGTTCACATAGATGCAATTGTCCTTGTTAGTCGGCTGATGAAGGGTTTTGTTGGCAATAAATTGATAGTCTATGTATTCCATTTCAAGAAAGTAGTCCATCAATAGATCAAGGTGATGCAGGCAGAGATCAGTGAGGTGCATTGCAGTTCAACCGGCCTGTAATTTCTGTGAGGTCTATCCTAAGTCCAAGGTTGAGGCAATGGCATATGATGTATCCCATGTCTTATGGTTGGAGTTGGCATCAGTTCATCTTCTGAAGTCAATCGTAATAGACTGAAGTGATGCTTGGCTGGCACCGGCTGCTATTAGTCATCATCACTCAGAGACATGTAGCAGTGGAGTCCAATACGAAGCAGGAATGGAGCTGGATCCAGACGGTTCTGGTGACCTCAGGATAGGAGTCCCGAGGTTGAGACAGGGAAACAAATAGAATAATATTAGGATAGATACCATTCAATTTATTGCAGAGTTATAGATCATGATCAATGTTTCTGGTTTCTGGTTCCGGCAGACCTAATTAAAGCAGCCTAATTTTGAGATGAAGGATAAATTAGGTGTATACCTGGCTAAACAGATGAGTCATTAGTCTAGATTAGTCTGAATGAGTGTGTCTGCATCTCGAACAGTGTTAGGGAGACTATTCCATAGTTTAGGAGCCAAATATGAAAAGGATCTACCTCCTTTTGTGGATTTTGATATTCTAGGAACTATTAACAGACCAGAACTGTGCGATCGTAATGAACGTGATGGAATATAGCATGGTAGAAGGTCACTTAATTTCTGCGGAGCAAGACCATTCAAAGCTTTGTACGTAGTTAACAGAATTTTAAGATTAATACAAAATTTAACAGGCAGCCAATGTAACGACGATAAAATGGGGCTAATATGATCATATTTCTTGGTTCTAGTCAGCACTCTGGCTGCTGCATTTTGAACCAGTTGAAGTTGCTTGCAGTCCCAGTAATGCATTACAATAATCTAGTCTTGAGGTCATGAATGCATTAATTAGTTTTTCGCCATCAGCAACAGAGAGCATGTGTTGTAATTTAGCAATATTTCTAAGGTGGAAGAATGCTGTTCAACAAACATTGGTAATTTGATTTTAAAAGGACAGATTGGTATCAGATGTAACAACTAAGTTCTTCGCTGTTGAAGACGATGTAACAGTACATTCATCGAGAGTCAAGTTATATTTTAGCGGCTTATTTTGAAAGGTTTTTGGTCCAATAATTAGTACCTCTGTTTTGTCAGAATTGAGTAGAAGGAAATTTCTGGCCATTTATTTCATTGATACTCTCTGCTAATTTGTAGAATTGTGAAATTTCGTCTGGTTTTGAAGAAATATAAAGTTGGGTATCGTCAGCATAACAGTGGAAACTTATTTCACGATTCCTGATAATATCTCCCAGGGGAAACATATACAAGGAGAAAAGCAGAGGCCCTAAAACTGATCGTTGTGGCACTCCATACTTTACTTTTGTTTGGTTTGACAATTCCTCATTTAAATAGACAAAGTGGTAGCAGTCTGCTAAATAGGACCTAAACAATGCTAATGCAACTCCACAAATGCCAACATAATTCTCTAGCCTATTCAAGAGAATGTCGTGATCTATCGTGTCGAATGCAGCATTAAGATCTAAAAGCACTAGAAGTGAAATGCAGCCACGATCAGATGATAAGCGCAAGTCATTTGTAACTCTGGTAAATGCAGTCTCTGTACTGTGATGGGGCTAAATCCTGACTGGAATTGTTCATATGTACTATTTCTCTGTACAAATGAACATAGTTGGGAGGATACTACCTTTTCTAGTATTTTCGACATAAATGGGAGATTTGAAATTGGGCTATAATTAGCCAGTTCTCCAGGATCATGTTGTGGCTTCTTAATAAGCGGTTTGATAACTGCCATTTTAAAGTTTCTTGGGACATGTCGTAAGGATAGAGAGGAGTTAATAATATTAAGAAGAAGTTCTGAGATTACAGGGAATACCTCTTTTAAGAGCTTAGTTGGTATTGGATCTAACATACATGTTGTGGCTTTTGATGTTTTGATAAGTTTTGTTAGCTCTTCATGACAGCAAAGGATTGAAGTTGTATGTGAGGAAAATTATGAGACACAGTTTTCTGAGGTATTGTGACAGATGATTGCATAATTCCAATTTTATTTCTGATTATTTCAATTTTATCAGTAAACTAATTCATGAAGTCATTACTCTTGTGCTGCGACAGAATATCTGGTTCAGCTGAGGCTTTATTCCTAACCAATTTAGCCACAGTACTGAATAAACACCAAGGATTGTTGTGGTTATTTTCTATGAGTTTGCTAAAATATGCTGACCTGGCAGCTTTTAGTGCCTGTCTGTAACTATCCTTCTATGCACAGCGAAATACCTCTAATTTTGTATTCTTCCACTTGCGCTCCATTTTCTGAGCTGCTCTCTTGAGAGCATGAGTGTGATCATTGTACCATGGTGCGGAGATTTTTTCTTTAATTTTCTTTAATCGAAGTGGGGCGACACTATCAAGAGTGCTAGAGGAGAGCCTGGGTAGCTCAGTAGTAAAAAAACGCTGGCTAGTTCGAATCCCAGGGCGTGCTGAGTGACTCCAGCCAGGTCTCCTAAGCAACCAAATTGGCCCAGTTGCTAGGGAGGGTAGAGTCACATGGGGTAACCTCCTCGTGGTCGCTGTAATGTGGTTCGTTCTCGGTGGGGCGTGTGGTGAGTTGAGCGCGGATGCTGCGGTGGATGGTGTGAAGCCTCCACACGCGCTATGTCTCCGTGGAAAGCGCTCAACAAGCCGCATGATAAGATGCACAGGTTGATGGTCTCAGACGTGGAGGCAACTGGGATTCATCCTCCGCCACCCGGATTGAGGCGAATCACTACGCGACCGCGAGGACATAAAAGCGCACTGGGAATTGGGCATTCCAAATTGGGTAAAAAAAAAAAAAAAAAAAAAAAAAAAAGAGTGCTAGAGATGACTGTATTTATATTTTCTGTTATTTCATCAAGTTCTTCTATGCTTTGGGGCTTACTGAGTGTATGTGATAGATCTGGAAGATTATTAGTGAAGCTATCTTTAGTGGTCGAAAGAATAGTTCTAACTGAACGATAGCGTGGAGTAAATTGAGTAACATTAGCTGATCGCAGCTTACAAGAGAGGAGGTAATGATCTGAGATGTCAACGCTCTGTGGTAGAATTTCTATAGTATCAACATCAACTCCATATGACAGAATTAAATCTAGCGTATGATTATGGCGATGAGTTGGTCCTCTCACATTTTGTCTCACTCTAGGAGAGTTGAGAATATCGATAAATGCTAATCCCAATGTGTCATTTTCATTATCTATATGAATGTTGAAATCACCAACAATTAAAGCTCTATCTACACTAACTACAAGATCTGATAAAAAATGAGCAAATTCACCAAGGAAATCAGAATAAGGCCCGGGTGATCTATATATTGTAGTAAGGGCAAAAGACGACAGAGTTTTTTTATTTATATCTGACGGTGTCACATTATTTCAAAAGACTTAAACTTATATCCTGTCCTCTAAGTAACACCAACAACTTCACTGTAAATTGTAGCAACACCTCCTCCTCGACCCTTCAGACAAGGCACATGTTTACAACAATAACCTGGGGGAGTAGGTTCATTTAAACTAATATATTCATCTGGTTTAAGCCAGGTTTCAGTCAAACAGAGTGCATCCAAACTATGATCTGTAATAATTTCATTTACAATTAGTGCTTTGTTAGAAAGAGATTTAATGTTTAGTAGCCCTACCTTCATATGATGTTTAACTTTATTTTTTTTGTTTTGTTCAAGTTTGACCTTAATAAAAAAATGTCTAAATTATTTAGTGAGAGTTTTGTGTTTGGTAGTTCGGGGAACAGACAGACAGTCTCTATGTGATATCTAGGTGATACAATCTCTATGTGTTGTAATTTGTGTGACCTGTGTGACGTCTCAAGGCAGCAAGCAGACATTCGGATTAATCAGTTTGTCTGCTTCCTGACCTGGGCCCCAGTTAATCAAATACTATCATTATTAAGACTATGAGCCAAATTACTAGAGAGGAGAGCGGCACCTTCCCTGGAGGGATGGAGTCCGTCTCTCTTTAGCAGGTCAGGTCTACCCCAAAAACTCTTCCAATTGTCTATACTATTCTCCAGACACCACTCAGACATCCAGCCATTCAGTGACACTAATCTACTATAAACCTCGTCACCATGATGAGCAGGGAGGGGGCCAGAGCATATTACAGTGTCTGACATTGTTTTTGCAAGTTTACACACCTCTTTAACATTATCTCTAGTGATCTCCATCTGGCGAAGCCAGACATCATTAGTGCCAACATGAATAACACTTTTAGAAAATCTACGTATAGCATTAGTCAGCACTTGTACATTTGATCTGATGTCAGACGCTCTGGTACCCAAAATGCATTTAACAATAGTGGCTGGAGTCTCTATTTCCATGTTCCTTACAATAGAATCACCAATTATTAGGGCTCTTTCAACATGATTCTCAATGGGTGCATCACTGAGTGGGGAGAATCTATTGGATACCCTACTAGGAACGGGAGAATGGTGTCGATTTACTGAGCAAGTATACCGCCGAGACGTCACCCAAACGCCCTGCTGCAGGGGCTCTAGAGACAGAACCAAAGTGTGTGTGTTGTTCACAGTATCCACCAGCTTCTCTTTCTTACTGACCTCCACTAGCACTCGGATGCGTGTCTCTAACTCATTAACCTTCTCTGTCAGCCTGACTAATTCCTTACATTTATCACATGTGAATCCCTCACTGCTGATGGAAGAAGCTATTGTAAACATGTGATATGCAATGCAGGAAGAAATAACATGAGCAAATGCCATGACTTACCACAATTGATTGTTGTTGTTGTTGTTGTTGGTTGTTTCTGAGCGGTGAGGGTTGAGATCGATGTGAATCCCTCATGCAATTGTTTGTTGTTATGGTTGTTCTTGATAAGCGGTGCTTTGAGATCGATGCATTAATCCGTGTAACACAGAGGAGAAAAACGGGTGCGTGCTGTAAAATGCACGCAGTTTAATCCGCGCTTTGCAAGTGGAAAATGTAAGTGGAAAATGCACGCAGTTCAATCACGATAAGAGAATAATGCGGGGGAAAACACGATGCATGCTGAAAAATGGCAGATGTTAAGGATTAAAAGCTGAAAACAGATAGATAAGCAGTGCTAAAAAAAAAAGCTAGCAAGCTACAAACACAGACTCGAGCTAGGTGCCAGCAGCAACAGGTAAAATACACAAATGAAACAGTAGAAAAGCGGAAAGTCCTGAAACACGGTAAAATGACAAAGGATAAAACGATGAACGTATGAGAATAAGAATAAGCAATACTAAGCAGGTTAGCAGGCTACAAACACTCAAAAAAAAAAAACTCCGAAGAAAAATTGTGGACCTCCACAAGTCTTGTTCATCCTTGGGAGCAATTTCCAAATGCCTGAAGGTACAACGTTCATCTGTACAAACAATAGTACGCAAGTATAAACACCACGGGACCACGCAGCCATCATACCGCTCAGGAAGGAGACGCATTCTGTCTCCTAGAGATGAACGTAGTTTGGTGCAAAAAGTGCAAATCAATCCCAGAACAACAGCAAAGTTCCTTGTGAAGATGCTGGAGGAAACAGGCAGACAAGTATCTATATCCACAGTAAAACGAGTCCTATATCGACATAACCTGAAAGGCTGCTCAGCAAGGAAGACTCCACTGCTCCAAAAACACCATACAAAAAGCCAGACTACAGTTTGCAAGTGCACATGGGGACAAAGATCTTACTTTTTGGAAAAATGCCCTCTGGTCTGATGAAACAAAAATTGAACTATTTGGCCATAATGACCATCGTTATGTATGAAGGAAAAAGGGTGAGGATTGCAAGCCGAAGAACACCATCCCAACCGTGAATCGTGGGGATGGGGGTGCTTTGCTGCAGGAGGGACTGGTGCACTTCACAAAATAGATGGCATCATGAGGAAGGAAAATGATATGGATATATTGAAGCAACATCTCAAGACATCAGCCAGGAAGTTAAAGCTCAGTCACAAATGGGTCTTCCAAATGGACAATGACCCCAAGCATACCTCCAAAGTTGTAGCAAAATGGCTTAAGGACAACAAAGTGAAGGTACTGGAGTAGCCATCACTAAGCCCTGACCTCAGTCTGATAGAAAATTTGTGGGCAGAACTGAAAAAGCATGTGTGAGCAAGAAGGCCTAAAAACCTGACTCAGTTACACCAGTTCTGTCTGGAGAAATGGGCCAAAATTCCAGCAACTTATTGTGAGAAGCTTGTGGAAGACTACCCAAAACATTTGACCCAGGTTAAACAATTTAAAGGCAATGCTACCAAATACTAACAAAGTGTTTGTAAACTTCTGACCCACTGGAAATGTGATGAAAGAAATAAAAGCTGAAATAAATCATTCTCTCTACTATTATTCTGACATTTCACATTCTTAAAATAAAGTAGTGATCCTAACTGACCTAAGACAGGGAATGTTTTCTATGATTAAATGTCAGGAATGTGAAAAACTGAGTTTAAATGTATTTGGCTAAGGTGTATGTAAACTTCTGACTTCAGCTGTATTATATTAAGTTATAATACCCATCAAGGCTGCATGATGAACTGAAATTAGATTGAAAACGCCATTTTTCCATGGTATGGTTGACATTTTCATGGAAATGAAATATATTTGAAAAGCTCAATTGCTCTCTAAAGTGATTGGCATCATGATAATGACAACAATTTTTTGTAACAGAAAAGTTGAAAATACTCCCATAAATACTATGAAATAAAAGTTCTTTTGAAAAGGTTCAAAGTAGAAGTTTCATTATTTTAATTGAATTTCTTTCAAAAAAGAAGAAAATAAAACATAGCACACCTGATAAATTGCAGGTGCATAGGAAAAATAACTGAAAGAAATAAAGAAGAAACAAAATCCAGCACACTGCTGCTGCTTGCAAATAAACAATTTAATTAATACAACGTTTTGGTCATGCCTGACGAAGGTGACATGACCAAAACATTGTATTAATTAAATGTTTTATTCACAAGCTGCAGCAGTGTGCAGGATTTTGTTTCTGTTTTGAACTGAATTTCTTTCCAAATTAATTCTATTCCCAAAATATGGAAAAAGTAATGGAAGAGACACAAAAATTTTAATCAACTTTTTTTTAAACTCCAATGATTAATTTTTTCTTTTTTCTTTAACAATATCTTTGAGGACAGAAAAGTTCCCCTAATTGAAGAATCTCTCTATATTTGACAAAAGCAGAATATGACCACGTAAATATTTCTGGTTTCCATGTGGTGCTGACCATTAAACATTACATTTTACTGATTAATTGAGACTTCTGAGCACAGCCAAGGCCAAGTCCAGTCACCTGTCATTTGTAGTGTCAATCGTGACCCCTGAGTGGCCCTGACCCACTTAAAAAACATATTGTGTATATGCCATCAACAGACACAACAAGACAGGTGACAAACACACACACACACACACACACACACACACACACAAAGACAATGAGGGGGGTTGCAGCTGACACAGAGCAAGGTCAGAGAGAGAGAGAGAGAGAGAGAGAGAGAGAGAGAGAGAGAGAGAGAGAGAGAGCAAATGTGAGTTATTCTGTATATGACTTACAGCTTAAAAGAGAAAAGTGAATGATTGAAAAGGAGTGGGAGAAAGAGAGTTATATGGCCACATTGTTACATAATGCAATTGCAGGTTTTAAACTGAAGGATATGAGAAACTCTTATTAGTGTCCAAAAAAGCTTCTAATTTAATACTTTGTCAAAGATGAACTTAAAACACATAACTCACAGCCTTAATAATAGAGACTATAAAATTATGTACCATCAACCACAGAGCAAAAATACACTGTCTCATTTTAGCAGTGGAGCATTTACAGTTTTTCAAGTATCTTCCAGTGTCTATGTGATATTTTAGTCACTGGAAGCTGTAATAGTCGAATATTACTTAAAAGGTGCAGAAGACAGTTGCACTGGAACAAAGTAAATTATATTTACTTTCCCGCTTCTTCTGTATTAAAAATGTTTTGTGTGTGTGTGTGTGTGTGTGCAGGCAGTGTGGGTGTATGCACACACATACAGATGTGCTCATTAAGATGTCCTTTTGTTTTTCATTGTGCTGTAGGCTTTTATATGCTGATTCTTTTTTATTAATTTTTTTGGTCACATTGCCAAGACAGAACAATAACAGCCAGATGCACGTTTGTAACAGAAAACTAAGCATTATATTACTCTAATGTATGCACAACACACTAATTTGTTGTAAAAGCGATTATTAATAAATATACAGTGATGGCAACTGATTGTCATCATGGATATCTGTAAAGTAACTGCAAATATCCCAATTATCTGTTTGATCTAGATAACTGATCATCAAAGGCCTTTAGACCAGCCGTTCGACCTTATAACACCAAGAGTTGAGAACACACTCCTGAAAGCATGAGAATATGTGGGTTTTATTAAATGTTGAAGCATAACAAGACAAAAATGGGTTTAAATGTTTTATGGCGTATGTAAGAGTGGTAAAGGGTGCAAGAGAAAGTGTGCAGTTCATAAATGCAGGTCAAAAATGTTGTATCATCATCATCACTATAATCAGAACAATTATCCAAACAGCAACTAACCTTTCGACCTGTGTTGCAAATAAACAGAATCTAAAATACAAGTATGCTAGTAGTTTTAAATGTCGTTTATTAACAGTTGTTTTTTTTAAAGGTGTCCTAGCATCAAAAACTTTTAAAGAATAATTTGTATAATGAATGATTGTTATTTAGTTTGAATTATTCTTGCTTTTATCTTGAGAGAAATGGATGACACTTTGAGTATAGTCATTCTTATTTAACTAGAGTTAAATACTTTTTTTTAATTTTTTTTTATTATTATTATTATTTTTTTTTACAAGATTGCAACAACCTTATGATTTTGTCATTTTAAAACATCATCTGTTGGATTTAAATGCAACTAAATACAATAGCTAATTAACTGTTTTAGGGAGGGCAATGTTTTGAAAAGGGCTAAGGAAACTACATAAAACGCTACGTTTAATACATAAAAAAAAAAAAAAAAAAACAACAACAAAAATCTGAGCATCACACGAGCGTTTTACCTTCTGAATCCTTCCATCCACGTCCAGGTATATGATCCGATACGCCGAAGACGCGCTGCCCATCTCGCTCGTGCGCGGCACTCCGTGGCCGACCTGAAGTAAAATCCTGACCGTTTCTTTGAACAGGAACGGATTTAATTACGTAGTGACTGTGTTTCTCATTGACACTGATCTCTTCTTTATTCAGTGCCCCCCTTCACTCTCACTAGTGCACGCGCTCTCATTATGATCTCCATAGTAACCAAACCACACAAGGACGCGCGAGGATGGAGAGGCGTTTCCCACCGTGAGAATCCTGAAGACAAACTGTAATAATGTAGTGAGAACTGCACGTGACCGCAGAATAGAAGAATTGATGAAGATGAGTCTGAAGTGGCAAAATGAACAGACGGGGTCCAGGAGTCATATAGAGGAAGCGTGATTGAATCCCTGTGGCAAATGTAATGATTCATCTGTCATGATGACCCGAGACTCACATTGTGTGGATGTCTAATATCTTAATACATTGATCTAGAGCTTGACTGGTCAAGTAAAACGCATTTCAAGTAAAAAATACGTTACTTAAAGGAAAATTCCAGGTTCAATACAAGTTAAGCTGAATTGAACGCATTTGTGGCACACTGTTGATTACCACACACACACACACACACACACACACACACACACAATTTCGATTTATTTGTCCCTTTGTTTCTTTAAAAAAAAAAAAAAAACTTACTATGGAAGTGAATGGGGCCATTTTTGGGGGTAGAATTTAAAGGGATCATGACACGAGGGAATACAATTATCCTTGATCTTTTAACATACAAGAGTTCATTATACGACAAAAACATCCTGTATGTTTCAGAACTCAAAACTTCCTCCTCACTGCAAAACTTCCTGTCACACTGTGGTAGACATTTGCATCTGACCGCCTCCACAACTACACATCAACGCCTAATTTACCTTATTACTTCCGTAACCACCAGAGATTCTTTTATATATATGGACAGAACAACCTCTGCGGTTCCATCATAGAAGAGAGCGTAACGGCTAGTAACGGTCAACTAGCGTGTTACGACAGTGAGTCACTGTTTGCGGATACAATTGAATGGGGAGAGCTGTCAAGTGACACCTACCTGTCAAAAATTGTCTTTGACTTCTCTTATAAAACAGCAATTTTATCATAATAAACTCCACACATAGTTCAGTCCAAAAGGACATTTTAGTATAAAACATGTTAAAGATTAGTGGACAGGAGGTCAGTGCATTAAGTGATGAGCTGTTTCCTCACAAAAGCAGTTTATTCAGCACACTGAAGCATCTCCTTCATAGACATCCATTCAAAAAGAATGGCCTCTTGTCTCCTAGCCAGTGTACTGCCCATAGAATGTCTATGGGAGTGCCTCGTTATGCTATTTTAGGCTAAGCTTTTAGGCTTCCCATTTAGAAGGGTTCTGGTAGCCACTAACTAATCTGGTCAGTACTAACCGAGCCCAGCCCCGCTTAGCTTCCGAGATCAGACATGCCTGAGGCGGTGTGGCCGTAGGCGAAAGCTGAAGCAGCCAGAGCACCCCTTGTGCGGTGAGCAGTTAGATGGAATATGAGAGCAGGTCAGTCAAGAGCAGAGAGCCAATCAGAACAGTGGGTGTTTACTGTCAAGTCTTAAAAGAGAAGCAGCACCAAAACAGAGCGTTTCTGGAAAAGAGTCAGAATGAGAGTTTTACAAATATATAACCCATCCTAATATTATAATTGAACATATTAAAATAATAAAGAGCATGTCATGACAACTTTAAAGGCACAAATGATAAATGATAAAATGATAAATGATAAAATAATAATTTTGAGCAACCCCTGAAGTTGCAGCTGGGCGAATGGTGTACACAGTGGCGGTTCTAGCTTGTATGGTGTCCTGTGCGAAACCCGCTTAAACACACCCCCAAAGTTGCTACCCTGGGAAACTGCACGTCGCCCATGCCTAAATCTGCAACTGGGTGGGCATACATTTATAGAAAACAATGGTTTCAAATTTTTGAATGCTGTATATGTCGTCAGCCTGCCGCATCTGGTGTGCAACCCATTTATGACTGTTAACGCCCTCTTTACATATAAATGAGAATCAGAACCTTTCGCAAGCTGCGGATTTGTTGTCGGGACCAATATATTTTTAACTGCTTTATCCTTCAATTACAGCTTTTTGCAAAACCTGCAATACATTATGGCATATTTACAAAACAATCCTGAAAAGTGCTGCTCAAACTGTTAAGATCAAACTGAAATGATGATGAACTTCAGCCATTAACAATGAGACCCTTCAGAAGGATGTGCAGAGCAGTAGGTGCTACACACAACCAGGACACATCCAACATGATCAGACAGGAAGTCGGCATGTTGTTTGCGAGAGTACCAGTACTCTAGGATCAGTCACATTATGCCACAGACAGGCTCCGGTGTGTTTACCTTCCCGTTGTGTGACCGGAAGCACATTGCATCAACAGCATGGGAGACTCGAGTTCACATCCCGTGTTGAAAACAGGAAGAAATCATATTAGTATAATCAGTGACAAGCACGATTCAGAGATTGCAATTTTCCCTCAAACATAAAATTTTTACTCCAATGATTGTTAGATTTAGGTTTTGGGGGGGGGGGGTCAGTTTATAAAATATGCAATCCTCTTCACTGTATTACAGCTGAAAACAACTTGCTTCACAACTTGCTTTTGGTGCCCGTCCGTGGACATTTTACCTGGAAAATAGAGCTCACGCGCTCATATGCCCAACAACACTTATCGCTTTGGCCACCGGGGGCAGTGTTTCACATTTCGTTAAGCACAGACCGATTTCAGCTAAAGAAAAGTCAACCTACTGTTTCCTATTTCACTGTAAGATCCGTCTGACACAGCACAAGGTTTCCCACATTTTACTCTTATTTTTAGTACTTCTAGTGGTATATAGAACATTATATTTTATATATATTTTTTAATTCACACAAAAAAATATGTATTGCTATTTGAGTTTGTTTTATTTAGAATGTTCTCTTTAAACACACAGCAACACAATATACAGATAATTCCCAAAACTCTATTTGTTACATGAGATTTTGTAAAGCAGCCGATAGTAAATTAAAAATGAACACTCAAAAGACACCCATATACAAGAAAGCAAATAGAAAAAAGGCACAATGTATTTTTTTTCTCATTACACCAAGGTGCTACCCATAAATTATACAGATACATTCAATTATCTAGAGTGCAGGGTCCTTTATGGACAAATGCACACGTGCTAAACATATTATGTAAGAGGTCCAGTTTAATATCTACATGTACCTCTAGCACTGCAGAGCAACAAAGTCCTACAGTAATCTGAACATTCAAATATACACCTTAAATATTCATGAATGCAGAAGGCAGGTGCAAGTCCTAAAATTATGGTCAAGAGGCTTTTTTGCTTTATTCACACAGACTTGTAATATCGCACAAATTGAGTTTGATGTGAACACTTTTTGAGGCTAACAACCAAGTTGAGAATAAGAGAAACTTTTAAAAGTCTCCTAATACTGTATCCTACATTGTTAACATAAAATGGAACTCTGAATGTGAATATACAAAATGTGTATCAGCGGAGCGCTGAAGGTATACTGTAGTAATTAGTAACCATGTACTTGAATGTTCAGATAAAAATCTAGTAAATCTAAAAATCTATTGATCTTTCACATTATTCAAGTCACAGGCCAGCAGAGAAAGACTCCGATAACAAAAATAAATAAATATAGAATTAAATAAGAAAATAAAGTGAACAATTACATGTCTGAATCCCCTTATGGATCCCCTACATGCAAATATAGGATAAGGACATTTAATGTCACCAAACTGTACGACACATCTAAGACAAAGGAACTGGTCCAAATATAAGATACAACAAATAGGATTGGCTTTGGTTCATAGAAAGGCAGATTAATATAGTAATTTATCATAGATTTAGCATATATACAAAACAAATAAACCAAATATATACATTCTATGGGCCTTATTCATGACACACGAGCAGAACGAGTTTCTATGTAAATCGTTCGTATAACCATCCTTGTGTTATTTGTTGCATGCAACTCAATTCAAAAGTTTACTTAAGAATGGATTTGCTTGTGTTTCATAAATAAGGCACTTTATTCCTGGCAGGGGTTCTAGGTCTAGGAGTAGAAATTACACTGCATTTATTTAAGATTCCCCTTGATAAAAGCAAAGAGGAGGCTACCTTCTGGTTGTGCAAGTTTGCCATTAACTGGAGATATATTTAGGCTTGATCTACAATTCATGTTCATTTGTTTGGCTACAATGTTCAAAGGACATATCAATTAGAGCTTGCAGGCTCAGACTGCAACCACAGGACTCGTGAGGAAAATATCATTTGATGAGAAAATACAGTTTCTTCAAAGATGTTGTGCTGTTACCTTCAACAGATATTTACTCATCTGAAAAAGGAAATAAAGTCTTTTAAAACAGAAGTTTGTAGACTAAACACAGGTTTCAGTCAAGTTTTGGTCCAAACTCAAGTTGTGGTCCAGGGTAGGAAGTGGTCAGATAATGCAAAAGATGAACTTAAATATTTGTCTCCAGTGCTCCCCCTTACTGTTTCTCTCTCTCTGTTAGTGCAAAGTACTCAATGTTCCTTCAGTCTAAAAAAAAAAAAAAGAAAACAAAAAAACTGAAAAGTCAGACAACTTCGGTAAATGATTTACATACATAAAATAGTGATACAGTAATGAAGTACAAGGGAGAAATCACTTACTCAACAGCAACTCCTGGACGGTTCTTGTGAGAACGAAGCTCCTTCATCACAAGTCTTAGCAAAAGCTAAACAACAAACATACAAACAAGTCATTATATACAGTGTGTGTATATTTTATATATATATATATATACACACACACACACACACACACACTCTACCAGTCAAAAGTTTTGAAACACGACTGAAATGTTTCACATGATCTTAAAAATCTTTTGATCTAAAGGCGTATGCTTAAATATTTGAAATTAGTTTTGCAGACAAAAATATAATTGTGCCAATATAGTAATTTATTTAATTACAAAACTAAAATTTAATAATAAAAAAAATAAATAAAAAAAAAAAAAAAGATTTTTGAAATGGATGACTTAAATAATAAATAAAAGCAGCCAATAAGTGCCCAACATATAGATGGGAACTCCTTCAATACTGTTTAAAAAGCATCCCAGGGTGATACCTCAAGGAGTTGTTTGAGAAAATGTCAAGAGTACATGTCTGAAAATTCTAGACAAAGGGTGAGTACTTTGAAGATGCTAAAATATAACACAGTTTTGATTTATTTTGGATTTATTTAGTCACAACATAATTCCCATAGTTCCATTTATGTTATTCCATAGTTTTGATGACTTTACTATTATTCTAAATTGTGAAAAAATAAATAAAATAAAGAACGAGTAAGTGACCCTAAACTTTTGAAGAGTAGTGTATATATAGCGGTGTAACGGTACACGTATTCGTCCCGAACAGTCACGGTACTGACGTCACGGTTCGGTGCATGCAGTCAGACGAAGAATACGTCTGAGGCAGGCAATCCACACTCCAATCCATAAGGGGGCACGCGCGGTAATGCAACGCTGTTTGTTAACCGCCACAACAGGAAAAAGAGCAGAAGAAGAGACCATCTGTGTCTCGTTTGGAAGGCTGCGTCCACCGGAGGTCGCATTTGTCAGCCGCATACGTCATCGAGGCTGTCTCTCATTTTTTTTGGTCTTTTTTTTCTTATTTTTTATCTTTTATCAATGCTTTTTATGTATATGCACTTACATTTATACAATTGTTAACCTTTTTTGCATTCCCAATAAAAAAAAAGAAAAAAAAAAAATGAAACGAGACAGCCTCGATGACGTATGCGGCCGACAAATGCGACCTCCGGAGGATGCAGCCTTCCAACAAGAATGGCTTCTCCTAATGCACAAGTTTTATTTTTCATTATTCTATTTATTTTGTACTTTTATAACACAAGAGATGCTTTTCAGTTTTGTAGCTGATTGTGACCAAATACCTTTTGTTTTTTATCAACCCTACAAAAAAATATGTCCAATGCAAGAGTGCATTCTGTTTACTGCTTAGTGCATAATACACTAAAGGAGGCTGTACTGAACCAACTACCTCAGGGGGGACTAAATGCCACTAGGTGGAACAAACTGTAATTTGCACTACTGTCTGTTCAAAATAAATGAAAAGAAACCCAGCATTTGGGATTTGTTGCTTTTTCCTGTTGTACCGAACTCGTATCGAACCGTGACCCCAAAACCGAGGTACGTACCGAACCGTGACTTCTGTGTACCGTTACACCCCTAATATATATATATATTGCCATACAGCCATGCGGGACAGCACAACACTAAATATTGGTATTAAAGCAAAAGTTCACCCAAAATTAAAATTGTGTCATAATTTTAAAAAAAAATTTTACCCATAAAAGCTGTTCCAAACCCATATGCTTATTGCCTTTAAGACTTGTGCACTATATTCCAAGTACGACATACAATAGAGCGCAACGGTATTGTTTCAGAAGTAAAAATCCCATACATTTTTTCCATAGGGGAATAGATTTATAACAATAACTTGTAAACCTAAAGACAGACCTACCGTGAACTCCGAGGCTGTTCATCAATGGTATATGCTTCTGTTTTAGCCATCAGTCCACATTATTTCAACTTAATTAAAAAAAAATAGTGGAATTGCTGGTAAAAATGACATTACCCATAATCCTGAGGGTGAAAATCCACCAATCAGAGAATCGCTGCAAACAAACTGCATTTAAAAAAAAAAGTACAGCAGCAACCGGCCACTCCCATAACGCAATGCAAATGACGCAATCAGGTTCAGTCTCCCTACAATCTTAAACTACTTATATATAATTTGCAATATACTTTAAACATATTGATTTTATATATACAATCAACATCTTCAAATCAATAGTTTTAAATTTTCCTTTGTTGTTTTTGTCATTTGCAACACTCCATGGGACTGCAGTTCATTCCCTTATTAAAGATGTAAAGTACTCAGTCTTTTTGTCCGATTTTTAAAAACTACTTTTTAGCGTCAAGACAAAATGTATGTTGTGATTCACCTCGGAGCTTGTCGGTTTGGTTCATTAGAACTCTTATGAAATCCCTACAAAAAAAAAAAAAAGAATAGAAAATATATTTCTGCAACCAAGACGGCTGAAAAAGAAAGAGGGCACTATTGCACTCTGTAGCTTTGTGTGAGGAACAGACCCAAGTCGTTATTCACTGATAATCTTCCCCTCCAACGAAGCTCTAAAATATAATTTGCAACTGCATTCAGAAACTGGACCACCAGGTTTGACGACAAAACGGCATTGGTTCTCATGTGTGTCGTAAACAAACACAAAGTGGCAGTTTTAATATGAAAGATGAAGAATGCGATTTGAGAGCTACACCAGAGGGGAAGATTTTCAGCAAATAGACTTAATTTTTGGTTTGTCCATCACACAAAGCTACTGTATGCCTTCAGAAGACTCTGAATATTGTTGCACAGACAGTTTTTTGGTTTTTGTTTTTTTGGTGCTTTTTTACTACTTTTAGGAGCTTGACAGGTATGGTCACTTTAAACTTGTATAAACTTTTTTTCTTATTAACAAAAAGAATTGTGTGATGGCTCTTAAAAAAAAAAAAAAAATATCACCTTTTGCATTCCACAGAAAGGCATATTGGTGTGGACAGACATGGGGCTGAGTAAATGATGACTGCATTTTAATTTCTGGGTGAACTGTCCCTTTAAAGCTCTGGAAATGCAGTCAGCATGAGCTTAAACTCACCAGCAGTGCCAAAAAGTCTGCAGTCATGAGCATGTAAAAGACTTGATTCCAGCCTCGTGCTGACAACAGCCCTGCCAGCAATGGTCCCACAGCAGCACCTGCACAAGATGAAAGGTGCAAGAGTGACCTCTGTCAGTTCTACCTGTAAGTGCTTGAGACGGCTTCATACTGAAATCAATGTCTAACAATACTACTTGAATAAAATATGAAAGTCAGTGGTAATAATGCTCCTACCAACTGATCCAGTGCCATCTATAATAGCTGTAACTGTAGAGAGAGCCCTGGCATTGCCCTTTAGACTCTTGTGTGTGCCCTATAGAATTCAATAAAATAAGTCAAAGAACAACAGACATGAGCAGAAGATTATGCATTACAAATACACATTACAATTAATAGAAGAGAGCACACACACACACACACACACACACACACACACACGTTGGTGCAGCTATCATTATGAGGACTCTCCATAGACATAATGATTTTTATCCTGTACAAACTATAGATTCTATCCCCTAACCCTACCCCTAAACCTAACCCTCACAGAAAAATTTCTGCATTTTTACATTTTCAAAAAAACAGTTTAGTATGTTTTTTTTTTTTTTTTGCCACACACACACACCCACCCACACACACTCACCAGATCAGCAGAGACAGCAGTCGTAATAAGAGCATAAGGTCCATTGACTAAACCACCACATACCAGCAGCATACCTTTATGTAAAATTACACAAACGTCAGACCACTAAAACATGCAATGAAACAACATATGAAACACAAAATGGGTCACTCTCTGAATTTTCCATTTTGTAAAGGTGACTTTTCACGTAAATGTCTGTAATATTTTTTCGGGAATATTCTGACAACATATTTCTCATCAAAACAGGACGTTTGGGTGGGACATATTAAAGGGCTTGTCACTTTTTAAACAGCCAATAGGCTTTAGTTATGTCTCAGCAAAGAAGCATGATTTGCTACATGCTAGTTGGTTGCAGGTGTTATAAGGGGGAGGGACATTCTCATTTTAGAGAGCATTTCATTGGATAAAACCTGCGTGATTAAGTCAGCAATGATGTTGGTCTGTTTTCCGGAAATTGTTTTTTTTTTTTAAATGTTGATATCTGCTGCAGGTAAATTTGGTTTCCTATAAAAAAAATCATGGTAACAGGGTTGACATTTAAGACCATCCCAAACTGAAAAACATTAGAAAACAAGACATTTACTTACAGTATAACTGAAATGATTGAATATTCATTTATATTATTATAAAATTATGCATTTGGTATATATTGCAAAACACAATTTAACTCAATGACACCAGCAGGCATTCTATTCATGATCATCATCATCATTGAAAGAACGCCGTTTAGAAGTAGTTCATTTGCACATCTCATTAGTTTTCTAATTAGAGGCAAAGCAATGTGGTGAAACACTCCTATGTAACTCTGAAAGGCAACACTGGGATGATGTCTTACCAATAGTGGGCCCCAAGCCAAACTGCTTCATCACAGAGAAGCCATAGAGCTGTTGAAAAACATAAACCACTGTCAATGGTGAGAAAAATATGATGCGGATATATGAGAAGTATAGAAGCCGTGGAGTGCCAATTAAAAAAGAATAAAAAATAAATGATCAATTCATTCATTTGAAAATAAAAACGTGGATAAATAAACCAATTTATAAATGGACAAATAAATAGACATGAATTAATTTAATTCACGTTTAAAAATGCAATTAGATTAACAAATAAATTGTGTATTTAATTTGTTTAAAATGCAATTAAATGTAACAATAAAACAGCACATTAATAAGTCACTTTTAAATGCACCTTTTAAATTGATTTAAAAAAAAACATTTGGTAATTAATATTTTTTCCAGTTGCTTTTCTTCATCTATTTGCCAATGGCTTTTCTTTTTCCATTTGACAATCGAGTTTAAAAATGCCACTGGACAGTTGACTCGTTGTAGCTGCCAATGAACTTTCAACTCAGTTTTAAGACACCCCCCTCTCCCACATGTCCCTTGAAGGAGATGTGAGACAGCCTGCAGCAGCTTCCATAGAGAAGAGCCTTTAAATCCACACGCTCTGATCCACTGCATTTCTACACATGGAAAAGTTGACTCTTCCATTTGGTTCATATTGGTAAGTGTCTTTTGTAAGGGCAATAGAATGACATACTGTGGGTGCAGCCAGTAGAAGCATCACAGCACAAGTGGTGGCCCTCTTTCCCATCTTATCAGAGATCACTCCAGCCAGGACACCACCTACACACAAACACAAACATGTAGGATGCAATTTTAAACACTTCATTGTTGAATAGGGCTGGGCAGTTTGACATTATATACCGTGCAATGGTAGAGACGTGTCAACTCAACAGATAAAAAGCACAACACTGCAATTTCCAGCATCAATAAGAATTATTTCTTTTTTTTTTTTTTTAATTAAAGAAATAAAGAACTTATATTTGGTCAGAGGTGTGCATATATCGCCTATTTTAAAACAGCTTCGAATGTGGCTTGTCCTTCTGACTCTATAATCTGAACTATATGCAAGTCTATTGTTATAAACTCAAGTGTATGTAGTTTGAAGCTGTTTCTGAACTAATTTGTTATAAATAATAATATCTTTGGTTTGCACTCATCATGTTCCCAACAAAAATAAAATAATAAAAAGAGATGAAGTACCATTTTAAAAGTAATTAGTACACAGGGTTATACAAAACAGGCATTACCAAATTGATATACAGTACTGTGCAAAAGTCTTAGGCGCATTATATTTTCCACAAAAACATTTCTTTAGATGGTTATTTGATCTATTCTGCTTTTAGTGTATCAATGGGAAATATCTAATTTAGATTTCAACATTTCCTTTGCAAATACAATTGAATAGAAGAACAAGGAGCCCACAACAGATGTTATGGCCCCCACAGAGCCCGGATCTCAACATCATTGAGTCAGTCTGAGATTACATGAAGAGACAGAAGTAACTGAGACAGACTAAATAGATAGAAGAACTGTGGTGAATTCTCCAAGAAGCTTGGAACATCTTATCTGCCAACAACCAAGAAAAACTGTGTCCAGGTGTACCTATGAGAACTGGTGCTGTTTTGAAGGAAAATGTTGTCAAACCAAATATTGATTTAGCTTTTTTTTTTATGTTTACTGGACTTTGTATGTCAATTGATAAATGAAAACTATTTATGGCATTATTTTTGAAGAAATCCTCATTATGTAACATTTTTCACAAGTGCCTAAAACTTTTGCACAGAACTGTATACAGTATGTAATAATATTATATACAGTTGAAGTCAAAAGTTTACATACACCTTAGCAAATACATTTAAACTCAGTTTTTCACATTCCTGACATTTAATCATAGAAAACGTTCCCTGTCTTAGGTCAGTTAGGATCACTACTTTATTTTAAGAATGTGAAATGTCAGAATAATAGTGGAGAGAATGATTTATTTCAGATTTTATTTCTATCATCACATTTCCAGTGGGTCAGAAGTTTACAAACACTTTGTTAGTATTTGGTAGCATTGGCTTTAAATTGTTTAACTTGGGTCAAATGTTTTGGGTAGTCTTCCACAAGCTTCTCACAATAAGTTGCTGGACTTTTGGCCCATTCCTCCAGACAGAACTGGTGTAACTGTGTCAGGTTTGTAGGACTCCTTGCTCACACACGCTTTTTCAGTTCTGCCCACAAATTTTCTATCGGATTGAGGTCAGGGCTTTGTGATGGCCACTCCGATACCTTCACTTTGTTGTCCTTGAACCCTTTTGCCACAACTTCGGAGGTATGCTTGGGGTCATTGTCCATTTGGAAGACCCATTTGTGACTGAGCTTTAACTTCCTGGCTGATGTCTTGAGATGTTGCTTCAATATATTCACATAATTTTCCTTCCTCATGATGCAATCTATTTTGTGAAGTGCACCAGTACCTCCTGCAGCAAAACACCCCCACAACATGATGCTGCCACCCCCATGCTTCACGGTTGGGATGATGTTCTTCGGCTTGCAAGCCTCACCCTTTTTCCTCTAAACATAATGATGGTTATTATGGCCCAGTTCAATTTTTGTTTCATTAGAGCAGAGGACAATTCTCAAAAAAGGTTTTGGAGCAGTGGCTTCTTCCTTGTTGAGCAGCCTTTCAGGTTATGTCGATATAGGACTCATTTTACTGTGGATATAAATACTTGTCTACCTGTTTCAACCAGCATCTTCACAAGGTCCTTTGCTGTTGTTCTGGGATTGATTTGCACTTTTCACACCAAACTACGTTCATCTCTAGGAGATAGAAAGCATCTCCTTCCTGAGCATTATGATGGCTGCGTGGTCCTATGGTGTTTATATTGTGTACTATTGTTTGTACAGATGAACGTGATACCTTCAGGCATTTGAAAATTGCTCCCAAGGATGAACCAGACTTGTGGAGGTCCAACATTTTTTTCTGAGGTCTTGGCTGACTTATTGTGTTTTTTCCATGATGTCAAGCAAAGAGGCACCGAGTTTGAAGATAGGCTTTAAAATACATCCACAGGTACACCTCCAATTCAGTACACCTCCTATCAGAGGATAATTGCCTAATTGTCTAAAGATTTGACATCATTTCCTGGAATTTTCCAAGCTGCTTAAAGGCACAGTTAACTTAGTGAATGTAAACTTCTGA
Source organism: Myxocyprinus asiaticus (assembly GCF_019703515.2). Taxonomy (NCBI): domain Eukaryota; kingdom Metazoa; phylum Chordata; class Actinopteri; order Cypriniformes; family Catostomidae; genus Myxocyprinus; species Myxocyprinus asiaticus. The sequence continues at coordinate 12,178,074 of NC_059354.1, read as the reverse complement.
CCCACTGGAATTGTGATATAGTCAATTAAAAGTGAAACAATCTGTCTGTAAACAACTGTTGGAAAAATTACTCGTGTGATGCACAAAGTAGATGTCCTAAACGACTTGCCAAAACTATAGTTTGCTAATATGAAATCTGTGGAGTGGTTAAAAAATGAGTTGTAATGACTTCAAACTAAGTGTATGTAAACTTCTGACATTAACTGTATACTGTATGTTTTATAATATTATGCATGACATTTTTCACAACATACCAACAATGCCTCCCACATCGAACAGTGTTGAAAGGTCTCCAGCTTCTTTGGCATCTAGGTGAGCTAAGAAACAGGAATCACTGTTAGTTGTGGAAGACAGAGCATCCACATCTGTTAATTACGTACTAAAAGGTTAATGGGTTAGTTCACCCAAAAATGAAAATTCTCTCATCATTTACTCACCCTTATGATATCCCAGATGTTTATGACTTTCTTTCTTCAGCAGAACACATTTAAAGAAAAAAATATCTCAGCTCAGTAGGTCCTTAAAATGCAAGTGAATGGAGATTTCTCTTTTGAAGCTCCAAAAATCACAGACAGTCAGCATGAACCTCATCCATACAACTCCAGCGGTTAAATTAATATAATCTAAAGTGAAACGATCGCTTTTGGTGCAAAAAAGATCAATATTTAAGTACTTTTAAACTATAAACCAGTCTGCTCACCATCCACTTGCATTTTAAGGACCTACTGAGCCAGATATTCTTCTAAAAATCTTCATTTGTGTTCTGGTGAAGAAAGAAAGTCATACACATCTGAGATATCATAAGGGTGAGTAAATGATGAGAATTTTCATTTTTGGGTGAACTATCCCTTTAAGGAAAAATATGTAAGCAAATGAGGGTGCTCACAAATGTGTGGAACTGTGCACATCTCCAGTACTGCTGAGCCTCAGGTTTACTGTTAATTTTTTGAGCCAATCACTGTGCTGTATCAAGCATGACATTAATGCTAAATTTGTGGCTTAAATGTATTGACATAATACAAATCAATAATGTATTCGTGCTGCTTCACACGTCACACCACAGGAACCTGCGTTACAAGCCCACATCAAAAGAAACAACAGAAAGAATATGCTGTATTTGTTTGTACTCAGAATGACTTTAATTACTTAGAAATTATGTTCCAGAAAATGTATACAGTTCTGAAATGCCGGCGTTGCCATGATACGCAGTATGCATTCTCTATATACAGGTCGGGGCGCCAATGCGGTTAGATAGCAAAGCTTCATAAGAGAGTTTGGCTTCAAATTCAGCTCTTAACTCAATAACACCAGCCATGTGACTACAAGGGAGGATCACTGTATGAGGTTATTTGACATGCAGATTCAAGGGACTTCAGAAGAATAAAAAATAAAAATAAAAATAAAAAATACTTGATACTAAAAGGGACACACTGTATAATGAGGAATCAAATTTTCTCCAATCTTTTGAAATTAAGAGTTCATTGAGCTATGGAAAGATATTGTTACTTTCAGAACTCAAAAAGTTCTCTTTAGTAGAGAGAAAAAACAAAAAAAAAAACAGCTTATTGACAAAAATCCTTGCTGAAATTAGTGTTCAGCATCTTGGGACCCAAGATCTTGCCCAGATAACACAAGCAGGATAGATGCTAATATTTCTAAATGCCAGGAAATCAATTACTTTAAAGGTGTGAATGTTAGCTCAATCTTGTGCAGTTCCTGAATCCCAAAGTCAGGAAAAAGTGCTTGAAGTTAATTTTTTATCAATGTTCCTGATCTTTACGCAACAATCTTAGATTTTCTGCCACATTTCAGCGTGAATTGTTTTTTTTTTATTTCTTTCAAAAAGTAATGCAGGATTTGCAGAGGCTGTTATTAAAGGATGCGACAATTAAAAACTACATTAGACCCGACAGCAGGCCTACAGCTTGAGTGAGAGAGAGGCAAATAAATTTCACATGTGAGGAGGGCGCTTCAGCAGCAAAAACATCCTGTTTAATTCTACAGGTCAGAGAGAGATGGTGGAAAATGGTCATAAACTAAATTATGCTCTTTGTAACAAAATAATTATACTGTAGGTAGACTGCAGGGAAAAAATATGATCTGACCTCTTTAATCTTTCTCGATCACATTGTTCACTTGCCAGTGATTACTACTCTATGTGCCAATGCTGGCACACCTGGCTAAAGGTTCTAGAGAATGTGTCTTTGTTTAAGAAACATAAAAGGGTATCTCTCACCTGCTTTAGTGATGTACAGGGGAAGCCAGAAAAGGAAGGTATAACTGACCAACTTGGCAAAGAGCAGACAAAGAGAGAACTCAATCACTCCCTGCAAAAACATTGCAATAACCAACAGAAACTTCAGTGACACGTAACATTACACTGCTGAATGGAGTCTTGTATTGGACTGATGGATGGGCGGTACTCACAGGAATGCGTAACGCTCCCATGAAGCTGATGGCTGACGGTTCTGCCTCACTCTTCACCACCACCACCTGCTGCACAGGAACACACACGCCAATGCTCTCCTGCCCCAGGAGAAGCTCAGTATCCCAGCTCTAACAAACACAACAGTACAATATTATGAATGATACACTACAGTATATGGCCAAAAGCATGTGCACACACCCTTGTTGCACATGGGGAATTGATGTCTATGGTTTTGAAATTAAATGTTCATCAAGCACATAAAGCAAACTTTTGACAGCATAGTGTATATGCATTGGAGGCAATGAGAGAGACTCAATGGGATAAAATACAATCATGTGAAAGGAACGCTTGCCTGTGCTTTATTTCCTAGCTTGTACTGCAAGTAGAGGTCTTTATGTCCATTCAAACCATTCCGGTTTTTATGTATTTTCTGAAAGAAACACAAAAAGAGTTCAAACTGCCTGACAGAGGTAACAGGACAGAGGACAGTAGTTTGGGTACACGCTGTAAGAGATATATTCATAAGTCATAATATAAAAAACAGAAGATACGTGCACTACTAGTCAAAAGTTAAAGCAAACCTACTCATTCTATATTCCTTTACTATTTTCCACATTTTTAATAATAGTAAATACATAAAAAACTACAAAATAACAAATTGAATTTGGGAATAAAGTAGTGACCAAAAATGCTTATGTATATATATATATATATATATTTCAGATTCTTCAAAGTAATTCAGTGTTCCTTTGATCAGTTTAAATTTTTCCCTTCACTAAATGATCCATTTAAAAAAAAGTGGTAACACTTTACAATAAAGTGCTATTTGTTAACATTAGTTAATGCATTAGGTATCATTAACTAACAATGAACATTATATTTATTATAGCATTTATTAAGCTTTATTACTTTTAGCTAATAAAATTACAATTGTTCATTGTTAGTTCATGTTAGTTCATAGTGCATTAACTAATGTTAACAAATACAACTTTAGACTTTAAAAATGTATTAGTTAATGTTGTAATAAACATTAATAAATGCTTTAAAAGTGTTGTTCATTGTAAGTTCTTTTAACTAATGTTGTTCCCTAATGTTAACAAATGGCACTTTATTGTAAAGTGTTACCCAAAAATTATATACAGTATACATTAATATAATTATGCAAAGACATTTATCCATGGGCACAATTTAGTGTATGAGTATATTTGTATTAAAAACTAAGAATTTAAGCATAATAAGCCTTTAAAACAAATGGTTTTAAATATCATGAGAAACACACAATGAGTGTTTACATGCACATCAATGCACTGATAACCACCAAAAATCAGTTAATTCAAAAAAATATGACAATACAAGAAAACCATGTTTACATGAGTCTTGAAATCATCAGATTATTTTCTGCTTTTGACGTCAAAATGTAAACAGGCATGCGCACAACTCTTGCGCACATTGGATATGCCGGTAAGAATGCTGGTAAATGTGTTTACATGCAACACGAATAATGGGGAAAATGGGCATAATGTTAGTTCCAAAAAGTAGTTAAACTCCAGAAAGCACATAAAGGCAGCATAACTGTAATCCAGGACTTCAATATTGATCTGTTTCTCACCCACAGCTATCATATCACTTCAGAAGACATGGATTTCACCACTGGAGTCTTATGGATTACTTTTATGTTGACTTTGTGATATTTGGAGCTTACAAATTCTGGTCCTCGGATTTATGGTTTTGCATATTTCAATCAAACAGTTTTGTGCATTTGCTGCAAGTATCAGTGCCACAAGCACTGATACTCCACAGAAAGCTAGACAAGAAAAAAACTCTAGCATAACACCTCCAGTAATTTGTAATTAATTAATTAATCACTATGAATATTTAAGGATTCTTTAGAAAACATTCTAAAGAGGCATTAGAGTAAACAATGAAAAAGAATCAAGAATTATGCGGCAGCCAGCTGCGAAGTGTTTGAAGTTGCTCTTGAATTGAATTAATTCCTCCTCCACAGTCAAAATGAGGAAGAGGAGTCAATCAACATTTCCTGCAGCTGTCACCCCCTTTCTTCATGCCTGACATCTCTGTTAGTTCTGATTAGCCGCTCCTCCTAAATCAAAATCAATGTGATGAGGGGTTTCAGAAATTCAAACTCTCCCTGTTTTTAAAAGGGCACCTCTCGCTCTACTGAGACTCGCGAGTGTATGCACCACAGGGCCGTTGCCATAGCAACAGATGTAGAGCATGAATGCGTCAGAGGCTATAATGTTATCCAACCATCTTTACCTCAGATCCCAAAGGAAAGACAGTAACTAATGTGAAGACGACACAGACTTTGTCTGACTCACTCTTTATTAGACATATGCATAACTAAGCGAAGGTGATTAGGGCTTCAAACAAAACTAAATAAAACAGTGACTCACCTGATTACTTGGAGCTGAGCTCTGGGCGCTGGCAGTCTTCAGATCATTAGGGTCTGAAGATACAGAGGCAGTTGTATCAGAGCTCATCAAGAAACAAGGAACATCTTGACTAGGCCATATGACAACAATGTTCATTCCTTACACATAAGTAAGGCAGATGTTACTTGCACCCCAGTGTAAACAGTAACATACGATTTACATTTTATCAAGTAACATATGGTCTACCATTCTAAAATAGCATGTACAATAATAAAGTAAATAGGATATACTGTATAGTGTATTACTGTATATATAGTTTAATAACAAACAGTGGCAACAAAAGTGTATTTGGTCATTAACGTGGCATTTATATTAAAGACAGCATAACTTTTTCAGAGTTAAAGGGATAGTTCACTCAAAAATTTAAATTCTCATTTACTCACCCTCATGCCATCCCAGATTTGTTTCAAGATTTTTCAGAAGAATATTTCAGCTCTGTTGGTCCTCACTATGTAAGTGAATGGTGACCTGAACTTTGAAGCTCCAAAGAGCACATAAAGGCAGCATAAAAGTCATCCATAAGACTCCTGTGGTTTAATTAATGTCTCCTGAAGTGATCTAATCATTTTCGGGTAAGAACAGCCACAAATGTAACTCCTTTTTCACTGTACATCATGCCATTTCAGTCTCTAGGCACAATCATGATATCATGATTTCAAGCTTGATTACACTTCCTAGTGCATGACACATGCGCAGAACGCTAGAAAGTGTAATCGAGTTTGAAATCAAGATTTATAGTGAAAAGGGAATTATATTTTTGTCTGTGCTCACCATGCTACAGAGCTGAAATATTCTTCTAAAATTTGTGTTCTGCAGAAGAAAAAGTCATACACATCTGAGATGGCATGAGGGTGAATACATGTGAGAGAATTGTCATTTGAGGGTGAACTATACCTTTAAAATATGAATACCTATCCCATCTTAATATGCCGTGACAACTTTAAGTAAGCCATTTGTAGTTTTGCATGTGACATAGAAAATACACACTTCAGCTTTTAGACAAAAGCATTTGGGCACTTTCTGTCTGTCAAACGCAGTGAAACATGTTCAGTTAATGTGCTGTTATGACTTCATAGATCCACTAAATATCACCATAGATGCAGTTGGTTAAATGTAATTGCAAAAATGGCTCAGAAAAGTAAAGTAAGTTCAGAGAAAAGTTCTAACATCATTTGTTTGCAGATGCCACTTGGTTTGATATTTTGCTATATAATGCAATGAAATCTACATATTTTTAACCGTGGTTAAAGTAGTGTGGCTAAAGTGTCAAAAAGATATTTATTTTTACATAATATAATACAACATAAAACAATGTAAAATATAATATATTTATAACATAATTATAATATATTTATAACATAATATTTGCATTTTTGGGAAATTAATATTTATAGAGGCAGTGAGAAAGGAGACAGGAAACCATGGGGGGAATAGTGGGGGGTGGGATTTGTCACAAGCTGGATTTGAACTCGACTCACCCACGCATCAGCGCTACCATGCAAAATGTCACAACAAGCACTACCAAGCAGGCCATGTCACTAACATTTGTATAGTTCTACCAGACTATTCAGGTGCAAATACTTGTGCCAGTGCTATTTACACCAGTCACAAATATATAAAGACAAAGGCCAATCTAGCATCTTGAGATGTCACATTCAAAACACTTACGCTCTATTAGAAAGAAGAAGCATATGACCCCCATAGCAGCGATGATAATGCCAGGGATGATGAAAGACAGACCCCAGTTCGAGGACACGTAATATCCAGCGATCAAAGAGCCCAGAATGTTGCCCACTGATGTGTGAGAGTTCCACAGACCCATGATGAGGCCTCTCCTTAAATGAAACGCAAACAAAGAGATTACATAACATCTACTTGAGTGACATTAGCAGATCTGATACACTGAATTGGGTAAAGAACAGCTAAGAGGTGAATAAACATGCCTACACTTTGAGTGTTTGAGCACATGAAAAGATTTATTGTGACGCTGGATAGTGTAATGCCTCGTACCTGCCCTTGCCGAACCAATTACCAATGCAAGTCACGACACTAGGCCAACCAGTGGTCTGAACTAAACCATTGGCCACCTACAGACAGAAAACAGAGACTGCTTTGCATCATTTGAATTATTGCTATAATCACACAGACACAAAGGGTTTCCACACCCTTTGACCATTGAATTTTCCCTGTCATTTTTTATTTCTGGATAAGGATTTTTTTTTAAAATTATTTCAAAGAGACTGCACTCACAAAATGCAATTTCTAGCCAATATTTTAAAGTAGAGCATAACTAGCAAAAATACCATGACTTTCACATTTCTGTGATTTTTCTTCTAAAATTCCCTGATATTTCCATGTTTTTAATGACCATGAACAAAGTGAATGAGCGTTAAATAATGAAAGTCATCGAGTGTGTTGTTTCACGGTTTTTGTATGACTCTCACCTGAACAAATATATAGAACCCAAGGCTATGGATGTCATAGACATATCCCAGCCCAAACAGACAGGTGAAAAAGCCACTGGTCAACATGCCCACAGTCAGGTACAGACGAATGGGCAAACGCTCTCCAATTATTCCACTGAAGGAGACAGAACAATGAATCAGATCCATTTTACAGACAGATATACAATGGATGTCTAATTTCAGCAACAAACTATAAACGTATAGTATAACTATAAACATATATCAAGTGTGTAATAGATATGGGTGGTACGATGGTTCGCTACAATGGCAGGAATGTGTCAACCTGTAGAGATTTTGCTATGCAGCTTATCCCACCATAGATTAATTTGTGCGGCTATCAGCGGGTACTACTGCTTTACATATTTAACATGTGAGAGCAATGAATCCTGGAATAAAAAAGTGGAAATACAGAGTAGGACGTGTCACAAACTAGCTAAAACAAGGAAGAACTTATTATGAGGTGTTATTAGGCACAACGTGAAGTGGAACTGAACTGATGTGTGGTCACAGGTGTGCATATCTCAGCTATTTTACATATCAAATCAGAATTTAGAGCATAAACTGTCCATTGCATAATATTAATGTTACTGTAGAGAGTCTTTTGTTTTTATAACTGAAAGGAATAATCATGCCATCCAAAGTGTTTTTGACTTTATTTAATCTGCACAACACAAATAAAGATTTTAAGAAGAATATTTCAGTTCTGTAGGTCCATTTAATGCAAATGAATGGTGGCCAGAACTTTGAAGCTCTAACAAGCGTATAAATGCAGCATACAAGTAATCCATACAACTCCTGTGTTTAAAATCCATGGATGAGAAACAGATCAATATTTAAGTCATTTTTTTACTACAAAGACTCCACCCTGCCCAGTAGGGGGTGATATGCACAAAGAGTGCAAATCACCAAAACAAAATAAGAATGTGAAAGTGAAAATGGAGATTTATAGTAAATAATTACTTAAATATGTATCTGTTTCTCACCCACACCTATCATATCGCTTCAGAAGACATGGATTTAACCACTGAAGTTTAATGGATTACTTTTATGCTGTCTTTATGTGATTTTTAGAGCTTCAAATTTCTGGTCACCATTCAGTTGCATTAAATGGACCTACAGAGCTGAAATATTCTTCTAAAAATCTTTGTTTGTGTTCTACAGATTAAAGTCAGTCATACACATCTGGGATGGCATGTTTATAATCTATAAATATAAATGTATCTACAGTTGAAGTCAGAAGTTTACATACAAGTTGAATTCATTAAAACTAAATTTTTAACCACTCCACAGATTTCATATTAGCAAACTGTAGTTTTGGCAAGTCATTTATGACATCTACTTTGTGCATGACACGAGTCATTTTTCCAACAGTTGTTTACAGACAGATTGTTTCACTTTTAATTGACTATGTCACAATTCCAGTGGGTCAGACGTTTACATACACTAAGTTAACTGTGCCTTTAAGCAGCTTGGAAAATTCCAGAAAATTGTATTAAGCCTTTAGGCAATTAGCCAATTAGCTTCTGAATTGGAGGTGTACCTGTGGATGTATTTTAAAGCTCACCTTCAAACTCAGTGACTCTTTGCTTGATATCATGGGAAAATTAAAAGAAATCAGCCAAGACCTCAGAAAAAAAATGTGGACCTCCACAAGTCTGGATCATCCTTGGGAGCAATTTCCAAACGCCTGAATGTAGCACGACACATTCTGTCTCCTAGAGATGAACTTAGTTTGGTGCAAAACGTGCAAATCAATCTCAGAACAACACAAAGGACCTTGTGAAGATGCTGTAGGAAACAGGTAGACAAGTATCTATATCCACAGTAAAACGAGTCCTATATCTACATAGTGCATCCGGAAATTATTCACAGCGCTTCACTTTTTCTACATTGTTATGTTACAGCCTTATTCCAAAATGGATTAAATTCATTATTTTCCTCAAAATTCTACAAACAATACCCCATAATGACAACGTGAAAGAAGTTTGTTTGAAATCTTTGCAAATTAAAAAAAAAAAAAGCCTTTGCCATGACACTCAAAATTGAGCTCAGGTGCATCCTGTTTCCACTGATCATCCTTGAGATGTTTCTACAACTTGATTGGAGTCCACCTGTGATAAATTCAGTTGATTGGACATGATTTGGAAAGGCACACACCTGTCTATATAAGGTCCCACAGTTAACAGTGCATGTCAGAGCACAAACCAAGCCATGAAGTCCAAGGAATTGTCTGTAGACCTCTGAGACAGGATTGTATCGAGGCACAGATCTGGGGAAGGGTACAGAAAAATGTCTGCAGCATTGAAGGTCCCAATGAGCACAGTGGCCTCCATCATCCGTAAATGGAAGAAGTTTGGAACCACCAGGACTCTTCCTAGAGCTGGCCGCCCGGCCAAACTGAGCGATCGGGGGAGAAGGGCCTTAGTCAGGGAGGTGACCAAGAACCCCATGGTCACTCTGACAGAGCTCCAGCATATCTCTGTGGGGAGAGGAGAACCTTCCAGAAGAACAACCATCTCTGCAGCACTCCACCAATCAGGCCTGTATGGTAGAGTGGCCAGACGGAAGCCACTCCTCAGTAAAAGGCACATGACAGCCCGCCTGGAGGACTCTCAGACCATGAGAACCAAAATTCTCTGGTCTGATGAAACAAAGATTGAACTCTTTGGCCTGAATGACAAGTGTCATGTCTGGAGGAAACCAGGCACCGCTCATCACCTGGCCAATACCATCCATACAGTGAAGCATGGTGGTGGCAGCATCATGCTGTGGGGATGTTTTTCAGCGGCAGGAACTGGGAGACTAGTCAGGATCGAGGGAAAGATGAATGCAGCAATGTACAGAGACATCCTTGATGAAAACCTGCTCCAGAGCGCTCTGGACCTCAGACTGGGGCGAAGGTTCATCTTCCAACAGGACAACGACCCTAAGCACACAGCCAAGATAACAAAGGAGTGGCTATGGGACAACTCTGTGAATGTCCTTGAGTGGCCCAGCCAGAGCCCAGACTTGAACCCGATTGAACATCTCTGGAAAGATCTGAAAATGGCTGTGCACCGACGCTCCCCATCCAACCTGATGGAGCTTGAGAGGTCCTGCAAAGAAGAATGGGAGAAACTGCCCAAAAATAGGTGTGCCAAGCTTGTAGCATCACACTCAAAAAGACTTGAGGCTGTAATTGGTGCCAAAGGTGCTTCAACAAAGTATTGAGCAAAGGCTGTGAATACTTATGTACATGTGATTTTTTTCATTTTTTATTTTTAATAAATTTGTAAAGATTTCAAACAAACTTCTTTCTCGTTGTCATTATGGGGTATTGTTTGTAGAATTTTGAGGAAAATAATGAATTTAATCCATTTTGGAATAAGGCTGTAACCTAACAAAATGTGGAAAAAGTGAAGCGCTGTGAATACTTTCCGGATGCAATGTAACCTGAAAGGCTGCTCAGCAAGGAAGACGCCACTGCTCCAAAACCACCATAAAAAAGCCAGACTACAGTTTGCAAGTGCACATGGGGACAAAGATCTTACTTTTTGGAGAAATGCCCTCTGGTCTGTTGAAACAAAAATTGGACTGTTTGGCCATAATGACAATCATTATGTTTGGAGGAAAAAGGGTGAGGCTTGCAAGCCGAAGAACACCATCTCAACCGTGAAGCATGGGGGTGGCAGCATCATGTTGTGGGGGTGCTTTGCTGCAGGAGGGACTGGTGCACTTCACAAAATAGATGGCATCATGAGAAAGGAAAATGTTTGTGGATACATTGAAGCAACATCTCAAGACATCACCCAGGAAGTTAAAGATCGTCGCAAATGGGTCTTCCAAATTGACAATGACCCCAAGCATACCTCCAAAGTTGTGGCAAAATGGCTCAAGGACAACAATGTGAAGGTATCGGAGTGGCCATCACAAAGCCCTGACCTCAATCCGATAGAAAATTTGTGGGCAGAACTGAAAAAGTATGTGCGAACAAGAAGTCCTACAAACCTGACTCATTTACACCAGTTCTGTCTGGAGGAATGGGCAAAAATTCCAGCTACATATTGTGAGAAGCTTGTGGAAGACTACCCAAAACATTTGACACAAGTTAAACAATTTAAAGGCAATGCTACCAAATACTAATAAAGTGTATGTAAACTTCTGACCCACTGGAAATGTGATGAAAGAAATAAAAGCTGAAATAAATCATTCTCTCTACTATTATTCTGACATTTCACATTCTTAAAATAAAGTAGTGATCCTAACTGACCTAAGACAGGGAAGGTTTTCTACGATTAAATGTCAGGAATTGTGAAAAACTGAGTTTAAATGTATTTGGCTAAGGTGTATGTACACTTCTGATTCAACTGTATATAAATCTATATTTATTCATCTATAAAGTTCTGTCACTTTTCATTTGTAAATGATATTTACTGCATTATCTAAAATAGGCACTACCACATTGAATTTCCAGCAACAATAACTACAGTATATCATGTTATATTCTAAACTGTGATGTAAAATTACTCATAACAGCAATATATGATTTTGGCCATACTGCCCACCCCTTATGTACACTGCTGGATCTTCAGTGATTGCTCTTCTCAGCTAGGCTTTATGGTGAGGCGGTGAGTGTTTTGTACTCGTTCTTACCTGAGATACATGCCTATAGCGTAAGCACACAGGAAAGAGTAATCCATTGCCCCGAGTAACTGCTTATAGTTACTTCCATCTATAGGGATACACAGAGATGCAAAATATTTAATAAAAATACAGCTCAAAATAACAGTTTGAAATTGACAGTATTAATAGAATAGATTAGGGGCGGTGAACTGATTAAAATAATCATGATTAATCTCAGTTGTTTCTGGAGTAAACACATTCAGTAGGGCGACAAAAGACTCATTCTTGATGTCCATCTGCACAATTAGTAAAATAGTAATAGTTTTTCTATTTAAACGTGCTAGATGGAACGTCTTTGTGATGCATGTTTTCCAGCGTCTTAAAGCCATAAGTGCTGCGTTAAGATGTATAAAAAAGGAGAGAAAAAAAGAATAGTAAATTAAATCTAAGCTTGAATCTTACCAAAAGGTTTCCAGCTGCAGTCTACATCCAAGTGAAGTCCAGGCTGCTGACTGCTGCTATCTGTCGACAGCTCCGTGACATGAGTGCAATTCTTATGCAGTTCACTCTACACACACATACACATCACTCACAGAGATCAGTCAACACAATATGAACTAATCTCTGACAGCTCATAAATATTTTTTTTAATCAATGTACTACTAATTGATACAGGTCACATATAAAGGCTGGGTCAGCAATGCAAAGAAAGTTCAATGCGGTTAGATGGCTGCATTCCATGTACTTCTGGATTATGCCCAGATACATGCGTTAATGTGTTACAGAAATCGACAAAAATAGCTCTAGGAGTTCCTGTAAGCACATTGTCGGTGAGAGGATGTATAAATTTGGATCACGCTATCACAGAGTATGTAGCGTTGTTTAAGTATTATCTCATGTAGAGATTATTAGGGATGGAAATTGCAAGAAATTGATTGAATTTGGTTTTGATAATAAAAAATAAAAGAAACTATGTTCTGATCATGTATATTTCTTACATGCAAAGGATCGTTCAATTTGACAGGGGTCATGTTACCTTGACAATGCTGATAGGCTTCCTGGATAGATGGAAGCTAGTGTACAGCAGGAAAGTGAGAGCAAATGTAAAGGCCCTGTACCTGCAAAAAGCAAAGCCAACAGGGTTCAATGAAAAAAAAAAAGTGGCAGACAGGGAAATAAGGACATTTTACAGTGAAATGTCCTCTTCTCATGCACTGTCACACCATATATGATAAAAATGTTGGCTGCACTCCAAAACTATCCCAAATATGGATACTAGACATATGCAGCAAGCATTAAATTGTGTGACTGGCTAATCACATACCCTCTGAAGCGATATGATAGGTTTGGGTGAGAAACAGATCAAATGTAAGTCCTTTTTTACTTTAAATTCTCCTCCCTGACCAGTAGGTGGCAATATGCACGAAGAATGTGAATCACCAAAACAAAAGAAGAATGTGAAAGTGAAAGTGGAGATTTATAGTAAAAAAGGACTTAAATATTGATCTGTTTCTCACCCGGACCAATCACTGGAGTCGCTTGGATTACTTTTATGCTGCATTTATGTGCTTTTTGGAGCTTCAAAGTTCTCATCATCATTCACTTGCATTGTATGGACCTACAGAGTGGAGATATTCTTCTAAAAATCTTTATTTGTGCTCAACAGAAGAAAGAAAGTCATACACATCTAGGATAGCATGAGGGTGAGTAAAGTTTTTGGGTAAACTATTCCTTTAATAAGGATTTTAAAAATCATTTTATGGAGATTACACTCACCGTAAGCAATTTCTAGCCAATTACATATTTTAGAGCTGAGCAAAACTAGAAAAATCTATGTTGCCTATAGAACTTTTCAGACTTTTCCATTACTTTTTAAGATTTTATCAATTTCAATGACCTTTCCATGTTTTCTATAGCCTTGGGAAACCTGATAAGATATATTGTTTATTAATAATAATGCTAAATGCAGTTTCATGGCCGGTATAAAACGTTTATGTTCAGTAAAAAAAAATTTAAATACACCTTCCATTGGTTAGTGTGGCAAAAAGTTCATTTTTGGACCACATAGCTACAGTCTGGCTAGTTTAAAACAAATATCCATATCATTCTATATTTGCTAATGTATCAGGCACAGCCCTCTTATCCACATGACTCAAGAATTTAAACACATCTAGCCTGTCTTTGTGTTCCTCAACCTTTTGATAAGGGAAACTCACTATAAGTTATACAACACCTATATCACCAATGTGAAAAACTAACTGCCCCCTTAAACTTAACAGCTGGTTGTGCCACCTTCAGCAGCAACAACTGCAACCAAACGCTTCCAATAACTATAGATCAGTCTTTCACAATGCTGTGGTGGAATTTTAGCCCACTCTTCTTTGCAGAACTGCTTTAGTTCAGCCACACTGGAGGATTTTCGAGCATGAACTGCCCGTTTAAGGTCCTGTCACAGCATCTCAATCGGGTTCAAGTCAGGACTTTGACTAGGCCACTCCAAAACTTTACATTTATTTCTTTTGAGCCATTCAGAAGTAGACTTACTCCTATGCTTTGGATCATTGTTTTGCTGCATAACTCAGCTGCGCTTGAGCTTCAACTCACGGACTGATGACGGGATGTTCTCCTTTAGGATTTTCTCTTAGAGAGCAGAATTCATGTTTCCCTCAATTATTGCAAGTCGCCCTGCCCTGAAGCTGCAAAGCATCCCCATGCCATCACACTACCACCACCATGCTTGAAGGTAGGTATGATGATCTTTTTGTGGAATTGTGTGTTTGATTTACGCCAGATGTAACTGGAACACTGTCTTCCAAACAGTTCCAATTTCGACTCATCAGTCTACAGAACATTCTCCCAAAAGGTTTGAGGACAATCAATGTGTGTTTTGACAAAATTCAGATGAGCCTTAATGTTCTTCTGGGTTAGCAGTGGTTTTCGCCTCGCCACTCTTCCATGGATGGCATTTTTGCCCTTAGATGCTGTCCTTGGCTTTTTTGTGACTTCATCAATGAGTCGTCGCTGTGCTCTTGGAGAAATTTTGGAAGGTCAGCCACTTCTGGGAAGGTTCACTACTGTGCCAAGTGTTCTCCATTTGGAGATAATGGCTCTCACTGTGGTTCTTTGGAGTCCCAGAGCCTTTGAAATAGCTTTGCAACCCTTCCCAGACTGATGTATTTCAATCACTGTTTTCCTCATCATTTCTGGAATTTCTTTCAGCCTTGGCATAGTGTGCTACTGGGTGAGACCTTTTAGCCAACTTCATGCTGCTGAAAAAGTTCTACTTAGATGTTGATTTGATTGAACAGGGCAGACAGAAATCTGGCCTGGGTGTGTCTAGTCCAGCTGAACCCCATTATGAATGCAGTTTCATAGAACTGGGGATTTAATAACTAAGGGGGCAAATCCTTTTTCAAACAGGCCCAGTTTGTATTGGATAGCTTTTTTGCTTCAATAAATAACATTACCATTTAAAAACTGTATTTTGTGTTTACTCAGATTGCCTTCGTTTTATGTTAGATTTTGTTTGAATTTTTGAAACAATTTAGTATGAGATATACACAAGAACAGAAGAAATCAGGATGGGGACAAATACTTTTCCACAGCACTGAAATGTGTGAATGACGTATACATGCAATGGAACCCAAGTAAGCAGTAGTGCTTGTATAAAGCTCAGGCAGTGCATAATTTTATGTGCAATGCAGCGACCAAGGATTTAAATGCAGAGGTCAAGAAAGAGAAAACCACTTTTTTTTATGGAACAGAATGCAATATTGATGCTTATCTAATTGTGTAAAGTAAGGCCTGTATTTAAGCAGAGTTAATGGTAATAATCGGTGGATTGCACATGCTATTCTATCACACAGACCAGCGCAGATCAGGAGGAGCTAGTAATCTGACTAGTGATCAATAATGTATAAATTGGGCATTTTTGTTTAATTATACAGTAGTAATGACATTGAGCCAGCACACACAGAAACAACAACTTTATGAGCCAGTCACACAACAGTTAGAGATATTGATGAATGACAGTTCATGCCTCAAAAAAAAAGGAAAAAAAAAAAAAAAAAAAAAAATCCTGTCATCATTTGCACACCTTGATGTCGTTCCAAACTGAAGAAGGACAGTCATATAGGTTACAAAAAGGCATAAGGGTGAGAAATGATGAGAGAATTTTAATTTCGGGGTGAACTGCCTATAAGCTAATTTAAAGGCACAAAAAAATAGTCAAACAGGAGAAGAAACTCACCACTGGTCTTTATTAAAGGACGCCAGGAAGCGGATGCCAGGTGGGACTGGTGCCATATTTGTATATATGTAAGTGAATTTACACAACGTGTTTAATAAAGCTGCCTATTAAATCTCATAAAGATGTTAGGCAGGATGTCCACCACAGATTTAAAGTCACAAGACCCATCTCTGATTTAGAGGGCCCTGGGATGTGATCGAAGAGAGGCAAGATCCAAAACCGATCCGTCCAATGTGATGTGACTTTATATCCTAAACAAATAAAGAAAGAATGAGGATGATTTCCTGGAAGAGAACTGAATTAACAAATGAACACTTCATTAAACATTGACATGCTCCTTTGACTCCTACCAAAGATCATAAAACATGACGTGATTGTTAAATATACAATCAGAGTAACTTAAAGACAGCACAAACTCAAGTGCATGTGAGAAAAGCTTTACAGGCAAAGCTTTACATCAGATACTGTGCTAAAATATAATTCAACCAAGATCATAAATTTTAAATTACAGACAAACTACAGTCAGGGTTCATGTTGCACATCATTATTATTGCATATGATGTCAAGAAGCGCATTCTCTAAAGGTCATGGGAATTGCGATTGATAACAGACTAAGAGATATGAAACCATTAATGCATGATTTAATTTAAAAGAGTATCAAGCATTGTTGATGGTCTTACCGTACCGCGCGACTCTCGGTTCAGCGTTGTCTGAAACGACCGTCTGTTCACTTCCTCATTCACACTGATGCGATGACGACACCCAGAGCAGCATGAACACAGACACAACTAGAGACTACAAGACGACTTCAGGAAGTAACATATTTCAAAATAAAAGGTACAAATCTGCGTAAATATGCAAAAGCCAGACTGAATTAAACGGATAGTTCACCCAAAAATGAAAATTCTCTCATTATTTATTCACCCTCATGCCATCCCAGATGTGTATGACTTTCTTTATTCTTCAGAACACAAATGAAGATTTTTTTAGAGGAATATTTCAGCTCTGTAGGTCCTTACAATGCAAGAACTTTGAAGCTTCAAAAAGCACATAAAGGCAGCATAAAAGTAATCCATAAGACTCCAGTGGTTTAATCCATGCATTAAGAAGTGATATGATAGGTGTGGGTGAGAAACAGATCAATATTTAAGTCCTTTTTTACTATCAATTCACATTCACTTTCACGTTTTTCTTCTTTTGTTTTTGCCGATTCGCATTCTTTGTGCATATCACCATCTACTGGGCAGGGAGGTGAATTTACAGTAAACAAATTACTTAAAAATACTGGTCTGTTTCTTACACACACCAATCATATTGCTTCTGAAAATATGGATTAAACCACTGGAGCTGTACAGATGACTTTTATGCTCCCTTTATGTACATTTTGGAGCTTAACATGTTGGTACCCATTCACTTGCATTGAACCAACAGAGCTGGAATATTCTTCTAAAAATCTTTGTTTGTGTTCTGCAGAAGAAAGAAAGTCATACACATCTGGGATGGCATGAGGGAGAGCAATGACGAGAGAATTTTTATTTTTTTGGGTGAACTGTTCCTTTAAGCCTGCTCTGACCCACCTCAGTCCCTAGTATCAAAAGCAGTTCTGATGCTGCTTTGGTTCTGTATAAATGAAATGCTGCATCAGAACAGCCTTAAACTGGTTGTTGTCATGATAGAGCATATGTTTAATAATTTAGTTTAATATTTAACAAATAGATATAATTTTGTGTTTACATTCATTTCAAATTTCTATATTCATAGTTTTGTATTCAAAACATTCATCTCATAACATTATTAATGCAGTTGTAATGTTGTGTAAATGCATTTATGACTGATCTGAGCAGCATTAAACGGTCTGTGTAAACACACCTAAATGCCACTTTAGATGCAGCTTCTGTGCCACCTTTGCAGTGTAAAGATGGCTTATGAAACCTTGATTAAAATGAATGTAATCTAACTGAATATATATTCCGTTTATATTTCAGTTTAATATGTAAAAAGTTTGGAGTTGATGTTTCTCATGAACTTAAAAACCTTTTGATCTAAAAGGCATATGCTTGAAATGTATTTAGTATACAAATAACAACTGGACCCAGAGTTGGCCCGGGAAAGGATTGTGCCATTGTTATTAAGAAAGAAAAGAAAAATACACTGTGCACACAATATTTTTAATTTATTGATGGCACACCTATATTCTATTCTTTTCTAAATCAGACCCTTGCACTTGCTGACTTCACATTGCTGTGAGAGGATGCTCCTCTGCAGTCCCATCCAGTCTCTCTCTATTCTGCAACTGTGGATGAATCATTTTTGTGGGTCAATATGAATAGCAGTGTAGTGTGCAATACTACAACAATGTTCCATCTTTCTATGTGATCTTTCTATCTATCTGAGTCTATGGTGACTGAGGCTGAGCACACTGCTACATGTAAAACCAGCTTGATAGAGAAGGTAAGTCCAAAATATACAGTGACATAACATCTGCTGGGTTGCTATGTTTGTATTTTTAGCTTTTGCAACAATATTGTTGACCTCATTAGTTCTGGGACAGATTTATTATCTTCCTGTAACTGCCTGGTGCCGTTGTATCCATGTAAGATGTGATATTTGTCTTTTAGAGTCCCTTACAAAAGTTGTCCATGGTCACTATATTTTCCGGCAAAATGTACATTAACATCTGTTATTGTTACAAAAAATTAAATTGTGATGATTTTGAACTAGGCTATACTAGTCATTAAAGTATAGCATATAGTGACTGCCAAAATGAATAAATGGCAACACTTTCTATGAAGCCCATATTGTAAGGCATTTTAATGCATTTACAGTGTCTTATAATGCACCTTATAAAATGTTATAACTTCTCAGAAATATTTGTAGCTACCATTATAATATAGGCCTTTTATAATACTTAACCTATTCATAGTTATACCTTAAAAGAGTATGATCCATGAACACAATTACCATCCAGTTTTATCTGCAGAAGTTGTAATGCCATATGTGTGTAATATTGTATAAGTGCTGTTATGCATATACTGTTATACTGTAAGTGGTCATGGCCTGCTTTAAGTAAAGTTACAAAAACAAAGTCTTCTTATAAACAGCCATTACATAAACTTGTAACATATAATACATTACAAGTCAACTTTATATAATGGAAGTTATGTAAAAATGCACAGAATACAAAAGGACAAACATTCACAATGTAAATTTTGATACATTAAGAAAATTCCTTTATAAATTTGTCCAACATGGTGGAACATAGGGCAGAGGCCTAATGAAAAATATATAATAAAGCTTGCAAAAATATGTAAATATACTGTATAATAAGCATTTTACAAGATTTGATGCTTTACTTTAAGCATACATATTGTTACAGGAGTAACAATAACTGGAGTAACTGCGATCTTGGCAGTAACCATGCGCACCATGGTATATTTTTGTAAAGGAAAAGTATTCTTTTTTTTTTTTTTAGTTAGTGGATAGTTAATTCGTTTTATTAGTGGTAGTCAAATGTATTTAGGCGTTGTTTTTGCTTTCAGGTGCTTTGATGTTGGATAACAATACCAGCATGAAGGGACGTGTAACAGTGTACTCTGTGCCAGGCTGTCCACACTGCAAACAGGCCAAAACCACTCTGAGTAAATTAGGTCTGCCCGTGTGTGATGTGGATGTAAACAAGAATAGAGAACTACGAACTCAAGTGAAGGAGCTTACAGGCTGCAGTACTGCACCACAGATATTCTTCAATAATGTTTACGTTGGAAACAACGAAGACCTTCAGAACCTGGTGAGTCCCACAGTCTGCACTTAAACAAAGTACCTGACTTTGAATAGTACTGACTATGTATCCATAAGCTCTGGCTTTGGTTCTGATATCTGCCTCTGGGAAATGTGATTGATTAGTAGTAAAGGATATTTCTTATGTGTGTTCTCAGGATCCTGAACATCTGGAACGGCTCATCTTACTGATAAGAGAGGAACCTGTGCCCCTGGATGCTCCACCTGTACCGGAGGAAAACAGCCCAGTCCCTGAAAGTGAGCTTGATGGAGGTTAGTCTGTTACATACTGTGCTAATTATGTTCTCACGTTTCCCTATTTCCTTCTTATTGCTTGCCTAGGGTGTTGAGAGAAGGACTGCTGTTTGTGTTGCCATTATTATCTTTTTATCAAAGAACTTGACAAGGGTTTCTCTTGGATTTTTCTAGCTGCATGTCATCAACTCTCTTTCAGTATTACCAGCTGTTTCTTCAAGAATTAATGCAAATTTGTCATTATTTTCACTCTCATCAATCTATAGTGATGCCAAGAGCAAGATCCTTTTTCAGGAATCAGTCAAACACATGAAAACATCCCCCCCCTTGTTCACCTGTTAACATCTAGTGGACCTCTTTTAGTGCATCTCTACACAGTTGAATCTTTTATTGTGTATAAGAGGGATGAGAAATAATTTGAAATTATATATATATATATATTGTATATATAGTTTCAAATCATTCCTCATCCCTCTTATACATATACATACTGTACATACTGTATATATACTGTATAGATTCTGCACTACTAGTCTGGCTGCAAATTTTATTTACTACCTCTTTAACAGAGTTTAAGTGTGAGAGGGATGCTTAGGCGGACATGATAGAGGAGTTGAAGAGGAGCGGGGTGATTGGCAGCCACAGGAGGGGGTTGAGGGTGTACAGGAACAGCTTCACTGGCATTGAGCTTGTGGACTGGCTGTGCAGAGAGAATGGTTTGGGTAAGTTACTTCAGATTGCTCTATATAAAACAGGAACTTTTAGCAGGGCAACTAAAACACTGGAGGAATTGATTAGGATGTGACATTTATGTGACACCTGGCATGTTCCTTTATTAATGATTTTAGCAGATTTGACATTGCTTTCAGCTACCAATAAGAGTGTAGGCTACTACTCTCAGCTCCATTAAAATATATATTATATATATACTGTATATCAACACACACACAGGTCAGAAATTAAGGTGTGCTCAGGGCAAAAAAATTTGTCACTCCTGGGTCAAAAGACACCAAGAGTGACAAAAATGCCCCTGAAATTTAAAATAAAATTCAGCAAAATATGCCCTTGTGTTGCATTTATATATTTTTTATTTTTTTATACAACATCTGATATAGTTATTAATATTATATTAGTTATACACATTATCACATAAAATATAATTTGATGTTGATTTAATTTTATGGGTAGGAGGCTAAATATTCAGATTGAAAACTTTTGTTAATGAATTAATTAAACTGACGTATGCAAATAAAAGCATTACATATATGTTTAGAAAAAATATGCCCTCATAAACGTGTATGTATGTATGTGTATATATATATATATATTATAGGGTTGGGAGGTTACTTTTCAAATGTATTCCACTACAGATTACAGAATACATGCTGTAAAATGTAATTTGTAACATATTTCGTTAGATTACTCAAGGTCAGTAATGTATTCTAAATACTTTGGATTACTTCTTCAGCACTGGTCGATTTTTTCACTTGTTTTTGACTATAAATACTCTGCCAGTGCAGTAAGACAAAATACACATGTTAAAATACATTCTCTGAAAAACCAAAATATCTTATGCAGTGTTGTTTCTAAAACAAGATAAATCAAATTGATCTTGTTTTAAGGATTTTTAGATATTTTTACAGGAAACCAATAAAAAAAAAATATTATCAAGAATATGATTTTTGCCCTAATATCAAAGGTCTTATAAAAAAAAAAGAAATTATGATCCAACATGAATTTTCTTGAGAAAAAAAATATGATCGTGCCTGGTAACATGTGCATGTAAAATGGCTAGAAATAGCATTTTAACTTAGTGTAAAGCTGATAATTTACACAAGGTTTATTTCTATTTCTTCTGCTCCAAACTTACTTCAAACTTATCTGTCTGCTCATATGAATGTAACACATCAGAAGAAAGTGTTTCACTACTGTGTTTCACTTTCACTACATAACTTTAAATGCACTTTGGATCGCATCATTTATATGTATAAATGTTTTCCATCTGAAAGGACTAAATATTAAATGAAACAAATGACAATAAAATGCAAAGTAATCTCTTCAGTAATCAAAATACTTTTTGAATGTAACTGTATTCTAATTACCAATGATTTAAATTGTAACTGTAGTGGAATACAGTTACTTATAATTTGTATTTTAAATACGTATTCCCGTTACATGTATTCCGTTCCTCCCCAACCCTGTGTGTGTGTGTATATATATATACACACACAAACACACACACTACTGTTCAAAAGTTTTGAAACACTTACTCATTCTTTATTTTTTTATTTTTTTCACATTTTAGAATAATAGTAAAGTCATCACAACTATGGAAATATAGAAATGGAAATATGGGAATTATGTTGTAACTAAAAAAATCCAAAATAAATCAAAACTATGTTATATTTTAGCATCTTCAAAGTAGTCATCATAAAATGGACCACATAAAAAAGACTTTAGTTGCACCGAAAACTCAAGTGTAAAAGCTCCTTTAAATCTGTTCTGTAGAATTCCACAGATTTTCCCTCACAACTCGGCTGCAGAAAATGGGAAAAAAGTGCAAAGATTCTGTGTGGGACATATGATTTTCTGTAGAAACTGAAACTGAATATGTCTAGTCTAGATAGAATAGTGCTTGTGTTTACTTACTCTGTGTGAACAGTGAAAGGATGGTCTATTGATTTGTGGTCTTTGCTATCCTAAAATATTCTATAATTGCATTGTGTAGACAGGAAGGAAGCTGTTGAAACTGCCCAGAGTTTAATGGTCAGTAAGCATTTGATCTCTGTGACTGGACAAAGAGAGTTTCATGAGAGTAGCGCATTATTCAGGTTACTGGAGCATGTTCCTAATGGAGCACTCAGCTATGGAGAAATGGCAGCATGCAGCCCCATGAAGGGTATGTGGAACAAGTTTTCCCATAGCCACTATTCTATCTTGGCTATGAAGTACAGACTCATAATCTAGAGTATATTCTATAATCTGGTGGTGCATTACAGTCTATAATCTATAGTCTACAGTATAATGTGGTGGCATCTTATCTCCTCTTTTCCAAGAATTTCACACACCATTGCACTTGTGTATATGGCTGTGTGACAATAAAGTGATTTTGATTTGGGTTGCCATATATCTTTTCCCCCGTAATGCTTCTGAAATGCTATTTTATAGGCCTTACTGTACATAAGCTCTTCCAGACCTGCATGTGTTTGTGATCTGCATGCGACTGCAATCTGTCTGTAATGAGTGAAGCTTGTGGTTACATTCTCTGATTCTTTAGTCATTTCTAAGTTTGTATAATTACCAATATAACAATGTCTTATAACTGGAAATGTTGTAGACATGTACTTGACTTTTGTTAAAATATCCATTGACTGGTTGTTGTTTGCCGGGCAGCACTGTATTGATAATTCGTCAAACTTTCTGGCATGTGATTGTTTTAAACCTCTAACCCTTACTAATAAATTGATGCAATTAATTCAGCTCATACCGCTTAAAGCAATAGTTCAACCCCAAAATTTAATTCTATCACCCACCCTTTTTTCCAAACCTTTATGACATTCTTTCTTCAGTGGAACACAAAAGGCGATGTTAGGAAGAATGGTGGCTTCCATTGCATCTTTTTTTCATACACCGAAAGTGAATGTTGACTAAGGCTAACATTCTGCCCAACATCTCTTTTTGTGCTCACTGAAGAAAGAAAGTAATTCAGATTTGGAACAACATAAGGCTTAGTAAATTATCAGAATATACACTACCAGTCAAAAGTTTTGAAACACTTATTCTTTATTATAATTTTTTTTTTTTTCACATTTTAGAATAATAGTAAAGTCATCAAAACTATGGAATAACATAAATGGAACTATGGGAATTATGTTGTGACTAAATAAATCCAAAATAAATCAAAACTGTGTTATATTTTAGCATCTTCAAAGTAGTCACCCTTTGTCTAGATTTTTCAGACATGTACTCTTGACATTTTCTCAACCAACTTCTTGAGGTATCACCCTGGGATGCTTTTTAAACAGTACTGAAGGAGTTCCCATCTATATGTTGGGCACTTATTGGCTGCTTTTCTTTATTATTTGGTCCAAGTCATCAATTTCAAAAAGTTATTTTTTTTTAATTAAAGTTTAGTTTTATAATGAAATAAATTAATATGGTGGCACAATTATATTTTTGTCTACAAAACTAATTTCAAACATTTAAGCATACGCCTTTAGATCAAAAGATTTTTAAGATCATGAGAAACATTTCGGTCAAGTGTTTCAAAACTTTTGACCGGTAGTGTATGCATACAGAATTGTGATTGGTCTTAAATTCCTTGCATTTTTTTAAAAATCATCTATAGATGCCCTAACAACATGAAGACTGTCACGGTATGTGTTGATTCTTGTGCACAGCCAACAGAAAACAATAGAGAACAGTTCCGGAAGTAAAAATCCCATATATTTTTTGCAAAGGAGAATATTGTAGATTTTCCGAAATAATTGTATCTTTGCATATATTGCAATCAATTATTTAAATCAATATTTTTATCAATTTTAATTCTATTTATTCCTTCACAATGCTTCATGGAACTGTAGTTCATGCCCTTATGAAACATGGGAAGTACACAGTCTTTATGTCATTCATATAAAAAATGGATGGGAAAAAATAATACTTCCAGAACCAGGATGGCTGAAAAAGTTGGCGTGAACTTTTTCGCTCTATACTGTAGATGTGCAGAGTGTCAGACAACTTTAAAGCGGCTCTGATGGGGCATTCAATTCATGCATAACATATACTAAACTCTTAACTTTGAATGATTACGCTATTCTATTTTTGCCTTGCAAGCAGTGGTATTTCCTTCAGAGAATGGAAATCTAGTTTGGTTACATTATGGACTAAGAATGAGGTACACAGTACATCTGCAACTATGGTTCTTGTTTGCTTGTTTCATCCATTGGTTTGGTTGTTTCATCCATTCTTATTATACACTTTATTTGTGACACTTGCCTTAAGCAGCTTGTGACCTCTCTGAAGCGCTGAGGAATCATATTCTGAAACTCTACTCTGATCACCTCTCTGAAGATGGCAAGGTAATGCACCATTTCACCATCTCATCACACACTCACTGCATATCAAATAGATGCAAGACCATGTTAAATGGATTCGCCACTGATACGAACGCTACATGGACTCAAATGTTTGATGTTTGTGGTGGGTGAAGGACCTGAGGAGCGTTCCACCACATTATGTTTTAAATAAGAAAGGTACGTGTCACGACTGTCTAGGTCTTTACTTTCAAACAGACAGTTGATTACAAGGCCATGTCTCAGAGCTTGTACTTCGAGCGGTACTGTGAGCTAGCCATCCAACTTCAGCGCATGGAGCTGCTGTCCCTGAGTCGTGAAGAGAAACTGTCCTTCTTTATCAACATCTACAACGCCCTCGTGATCCACGGCAACCTGCGCCTGGGCTTTCCCAAAAACCTATGGCAAAGGTACCGGGTAAGAGAAGATACTGCTGAAAAGATTCATGTGGCTTGATTATGGTGTTTTGATCAAAAACAGAAAGTGAAATAACTTTTACTTTTGACGCTTCTGATTTTACAGTTCTTCAACTATGTGAGCTACTTCATTGGTGGTGAGGTCTTCACGCTGCAGGATATTGAAAATGGAGTGCTCAGAGGAAATCGAAAGGGCGTGGCACAACTCCTGAAGCCCTTTTCAAAGAACGACCCTCGACTGCAGGTATTCCAGGCGGAGATTGTGTGAGTTGTTTACACTCAAGGTTATATACACTCATATATTCATATGATATGCTGATTAATATACTGATTGCTTATGTGGTTGTATTAATGATTGAGAACTGAGAACCAGTTCTCGGTTTTGTTAATTGTTCCTGAACATCTGCATTGTCCATCGATAAAAAAACAAACTCATAAGTTACGGGTTTGAATCAGACTAATGAATCACTCACTGACTGAGTTGGCTGGAGTAGTTCTTGACATATTCACTGAGAAATTACCTTTGTTTCATATGACAAAGTGTTGTTAAAGGGATAGTTCACCCAAAACTTAAAATTCTCTCATGATTTACTCACCCTCATGGCATCCCATATGTGTATGACTTTCTTTCTTCTGCAGAACACAAATGTTTTTTTGGGGGGATTTTTCCCCTTTTTTCACTCAATTTGGAATGCCGAATTCCCAGTGCACTTTTAAGTCTCTTTTAAGTCTCGCTTCAATCTGGGTAGTGGAGGATGAATCCCAGTTGCCTCCGCGTCTGAGACCATCAAGCCGCTTGGCTTGTTGAGCGCGTTGCCATGGAGACATAGTGCGTGTGGAGGCTTCACGCCATCCACCGTGGCATCTGCGCTCAACTCACCACGCGCCCCACCGAGAACAAACCACATTATAGTGACCACGAGGAGGTTACCCCATGTAACTCTACCCTCCCTAGCAACTGGGCCAATTTGGTTGCTTAGGAGAGCTGGCTAGAGTCACTCAGCACGCCCTGGGATTCGAACTAGCGAACTAGTGAACTCCAGGGGTGGTAGCCAGTGTCTTTTACCACTGAGCTACCCAGGCCCCCACAAATGAAGATTTTTAGAAGAATATTTCAGCTCTGTAGGTCCATACAATTCAAGTGAATGGGTGCCAGAATTTTGAAGCTTCAAAATCCACTTATAGGGAGCATAAAAGTAATTAATATGACTCCAGTGGTTATATCTATGTGTTCAGACACGATATGATATATGTGGGTGAGAAACAGATCAATAAATTCTCTTTCCTGCCCAGTAGGGGGCGATATGCATTAAGACTTTGAATCACCAAAAATAGAAGAAGAAGGATGTGAAAATGAAACTGAAGTGGACATTGACTGAGCAGGGAGGAGAAATTATATATTAAATAAAGGACTTAAATATTGATCTGTTTCTCACCCACACCTATCATACCACTTCTGAAGACATGGATTAAACCACTGGAGTTGCTTGGAGTACTTATATGTTGCCCTTATTTGGATTTTGGAGCTTCAAAATTTTGGCACCCATTCACTTGCATTGTAAGGACCTACAGAGGTGAAATATTCTTCTAAAAACCTTCATTTGTGTTCTGCAGAAGAAAGAAAGTCATACACATCTGGGATGGCATGAGAGTGCCATCACCAAAAATAGAAGAAGAAGGATGTGAAAGTGAAACTGAAGTGGACATTGACTGAGCAGGGAGGAGAAATTATATATTAAATAAAGGACTTAAATATTGATCTGTTTCTCACCCACACCTATCATATCACTTCTGAAGACATGGATTAAACCACTGGAGTTGCTTGGAGTACTTATATGTTGCCCTTATTTGGATTTTGGAGCTTCAAAATTTTGGCACCCATTTACTTGCATTGTAAGGACCTACAGAGGTGAAATATTCTTCTAAAAACCTTCATTTGTGTTCTGCAGAAGAAAGAAAGTCATACACATCTGGGATGGCATGAGAAAATTTTTGGGTGAACTATCCCTTTAAAGATGCACACTCATAACTTTTTATTGTAATTAATTGTACAATATGTTGCTAAAAAGGAGTATTATTTTTGTTTAGTACATTTCTTAAGTATACTGTAAAGTCTACTGTATTTATTTAGAGAATCGTTATATTCTTCATTTGGAAATTGCTTTGGATAAAAGCATCTGCTAAATGAATAAATATGCATAATATCAGCTAGAGGTCGACCAATAGTGTATTTTGCCATTACGATAACTGAGGTGGTAAAAAAGGCCGATAACCAATTAATCGGCCGTTAGTTTTTTAAATCGATCTATGAATAAAAAAATTAAAAAAATATCTTATTCTCTCCTTACAAAAGCAGTTTGTTATGCAACCAAAATCCCAATAATAACCAGAGAAGTTAAGATTTGATGCATAATGCGGGACTTTTTACTTGAAACAAGCCCGTAATAAACCGGGGACTCTTTTTTGAAATTAAAGAGATTTGGCTCAGTTAAAATGCTCTATATGTGTGTATTTACCAAATGAAGCTTTATATTGCCTATAGATTAACCAGATTTGTATGTATATATTTCACCAGATTAGGTTTATTGATAAGGAATAAAAACAATTAGGGGAACAAATGAAAATAATATATTGGCAACTATCGGCATATATTTTTTCGATTACCAGTAGTTCCAAAAGCAACTATCGTTACCGATTAATCTGTAAAACCGATATATTGGTCTACCTCTAATATCAGCGTCTGTTTATGCCAAGGGACAAATTATGAATATTGCCTGGCCTGAAATTTATTGAAAATTATCAGGAAAAGTGCTTTTTTATGTTTTTAGCAACAAAGTTTAGTATCACATGATGTTCTGGTTTTTTACCTATTTTTAACCTAAAAAAGCCCCAGAGATTAATAAAAGGATAGTTGTGATGGCCTTTTGTAAATACATCAATGATATGTGTGCTTATCCATTTAGGTGGCGCTTCCCGATGTTGAGCCTCTCATTCATTTTGCACTGAACTGTGGTGCAAAGGGCTGCCCTCCTATCAAGACTTACACACCACAGGTTACTGCCCCAACTATTCTCATTTAGAATACTACTTGTAAACCTCTACACATTATTTTTTAAGAATGGGAAGGAAATTATGTTTTTTGATTAAAATGATCATGCCTGTCTCACATCAGAACATTGATAGTCAGCTGTGTGCTGCTGCGGAAGCGTTCTTGGAGAATGATGACAGCTGCATGATTGACAGTGCAAGAAGAGAGGTGAAACTCAGCCAGATATTCAAATGGTACAAGGCAGACTTTGGAGGCACTGATGAGAAGGTACTAAAACCTTTGGTAGTCATATCAATCTCCATGTATGCACATGGAAGATGTTCTTGTGTTATGTTAACAATGTTTAAATACTCTTGAAAGTCTATTATTTACTCACCCTGTCGTTACAAACCTGTGTGACTTTTCTCTTCCATGGAACACAAAAGGAGATATTTTGCATAATGTCCAAGCCACTCTTTTCCATGCAATGACAGTGGATGAGGACCAGGTATTGTGAAGGCCCAAAAATAGATATAAAAGCACCATAAAAAGATGATAAATGTAGTCCTGCTAGATAACTTGTTTTGTGTTTAATGCAATTGAGAAAGTCACATGGGTTAAGAATTACATGAGGGTGAGTAAATTATGAATTTAATGGTGCACTTGATCAGTTAGCAATGTTTTTTCCAGCTGCTGAATTGGGTGTTTGATCACATGGGAGCGTCACAAAAGAAGTGGAGTCTACAAGACCTATTGTCGGAAGGAAATGTCAAAGTGAGCTTTCTGTCATATGACTGGTCTACAAACAGCACAGACTGAGCTAAACCACATTCTCACGCACATTATCACTCTATCACTGACTCATTGTGGGCATTGTGTTTGAAATAATTTACTGTAACTATGCATTTAGATCTCCTTTCGTTGTTCTGCAACTTCCCAAAGGGCAATGTGGATCTGTAGCCTAATATTTATAACTTGGTTTTCTACCTGTAATTTTCCAAATTGAGTTACAGTGTTTTGCACTGATTATTATGCACTGCTAATGATCTTAAAATTTCTCCTACAAGCATGTCTTTATAAATGTATATAGGCTAATTTATCTAAATTATCATATTTATTGGATCAATGTGAATTTATTTTTTTATATCTTTAATTTAGAGTTTTTAGCATCACTATGAAAAGCAAAAAAGGGACAATTTTGCACAAACAAACTATGGTGCATTAATTGCTTGATTACACTGAACACAAGAGCATGTCTTTTATGTAATGTTTAGGGCTAAAATATTTTTATCGTTATAGCTAAAAACAAACAAATAAATAAAGAAATAAAATAATGAATCTAACAGGCATTGTTGCAAAGTAGATTCAAAATTTTAAATATAACAACTATAATCAAGGCATGATGTTTTCCACACAGTTCACTAAAAAAGCTTAAGGTTGAATTATATTTAATAGGTCCATTTAACTTGCTAATTTGGTGTATTTAATTATATGAATAATAAATTTTTTATTTTATTTATTTTTTATTATTATTTGTTTTGCAGTCTTGAACAACAAAAGGAACAAAGTAAAAATTTTTAATAAAATAATAATAATAATATATATATATATATTTATATATATATACTGTATATATATTGGAGCAGGTTCGTTCTCTAGGCAATGAAGGAGTCAGGAGGCAGTGAAACGTCAACGTGAGTATTTTTATTACTCTTCAGCGTCATTCACAAAACTTAAAACAAAAAGGACACTCAGTGGCCAAGTAATCACACATACAAATGAGTAAGTGCTTCTTGTCACGCACACACAGGTACAGTCTCTCTCTCTGGTCTCTCTGTCCACTCTGACGCCTCGTGCGCCTTTTTATGTCTCCCTCCGCCATCACTACAACAAGAAACAGGTATTAGAGATAATGATAACCCAGGTGACGAGCCTTACCACTCTCTCTCTCCCACAGACAGACACATGACCATGCCCCCATCACCACATATCCCCACTGCCTGACTCAGGTCAGGGCAACATCCGGCCTGCCAACTCCCCCCACCCCCCTCCATTTCTGGAGAGAAAGTCAGCCACAGCCATCTGCACCCCTGGTCTGTGGATCACCTCAAACTTGAACAGCTGAAGTGCCAGGTACCAACGGGTGATCCGCACATTGGTATCCTTCATGCGGTGGAGCCACTGGAGTGGGGCGTGATCTGAACAGAGGGTGAAGGCCCACTTGATCGCTAGACACTCCTTCTCCACGGTGCTGTACTTAGTCTCTCTCAGCGAGAGCTTATGACTAATGTATAGCACTGGTCGCTCCTCCCCCTCCACCTCCTGCGAGAGCACTGCCCTCAGCCCTCTGTCCGATGCATCCGTCTGTGAAATAAAGGGGAGAGAAAAATTAGGAGCATGTAAAAGCGGCCTCCCACAAAGCGCAGATTTTATTTTTAGGAAAGCCCATTGGCATGACTCCGTCCACTGGACCGGATTGGGGGCCCCCTTTCTAGTAAGATCAGTCAGCGGGCTGGTGCCGTCAGAGTAACTAGGCACAAACCTTCAGTAGTAGCCAGCCAGCCCCAGAAAATGTCTCACCTCCTTTTTGGTCTTGGGCCTCGGACAGGCCGCGATCGCTGCGGTTTTGTTAACCTGGGGACGCACCTGCCCGTGGCCTAAGTGGAACCTCAGATACCGAACTTCCACCCACCCAATTGCGCACTTATTCGGGTTGGCCGTGAGCCCTGCCCGTCGCAGCGACCTCAGGACAGCCATCAGATGTTGAATATGCCGCTGCCAGTCATTACTATAAATAATAATATCGTCTAAATACGCAGTAGCATATGCTGTATGTGGTCTGAGAACTTTATCCATGAGACGCTGAAACGTGGCGGGGGCCCCGAACAAACAAACAAATTGGTGTAAGCCGAACAGTGTGGAAAAAGCAGTTTTTTCTCAAGAGATTGGAGTTAAAGGGATCTGCCATTAACCCATTTTAAGACCAGTGTAGAATAAAATTGAGATGTGCCCAACCAATCGAGCAACTCGTCAAACCTCACCGAACTCTCGTCTTTTAGACTGGACACCCACCGAGAGGTCCTCGAAGATGAGCTGCTGTAAATGCCAAGCTTTTTGCATTATGGCACGTTTATCTTCGTAATGGTGCAGACGAATGTAGACCACCCTCAGCTTACCACCTTTTTTCCATGTGGTGTTGTGCAGTGCTGCGGTGGGCACAGTCAATTTTGACTCTGCCCTTTTTAGTGTCCAGCTTCAGCAGTGTGGATAGCCAGGTCTCAAAAAAGTATTTTGGATTTCTCCCCTCTATACCTTCAGGGAGATTGATAATCTTGATGTTACAGCACTGAGACCTGTTCTCTTGATCTTCCAATCTTTCGAGTGCAGCCTTTAGGCAACTTTCTGTTCAGGCTAATCGTTCACTCACTTGAACCAGTGAGCTGTCGTTATCCGAGATACGTTTCTCAGCGTCGTCAAGCCTTTTCTCTGTTGAGGTAATCTTTTCACACAAAGCATTAACGGACAATGTTATTTCATCTATTCTCTTGTCCAAAGTAGACTTTATTTTATCGATCACCCCTTTGCTGCGCTTTTGCACTCTAAGATTGCTGGACCGAGTACAATAGAATGCAGGGATCTCAAGATTTTTTCAACGTTTCAAACTACATTTAACTTGACACAGCATTCTAAAAACACAGCACTTATGACTAGCGGCACTGAAAATGCAACCAAAGTGAGACGCTCAAAAAGTGCCCGTCTGATGCATGAGAACGTAGACCAACAAGAAATAGCTCAGAGGGAAGTATGATATGAAAAAAGAAAAAAAAGAAAATATATATAAATATATATACACACACACACTACCGGTCAAAAGTTTTGAAACATGTACTCATTCTTTATTATATTTTTTTCTTCACATTTTAGAATAATAGTAAAGTCATCAAAATTATGGAATAGTCATGTTGTGACTAAATAAATCCAAAATAAATCAAAACTGTGTTATATTTTAGCATCTTCAGAGTAGTCACTCTTTGTCTAGAATTTGCAGACATGTACTCTTGACATTTTCTCAACCAACTTCTTGAGGTATCACCCTGGGATGATTTTTAAACAGTATTGAAGGAGTTCCCATCTATGTTGGGCACTTATTGGCTGCTTTTCTTTATTATTTAAGTCATCAATTTCAAAAACTTTTTTTTTTTAATTAAATTTTAGTTTTATAATGAAATACATTAATATGGTGGCACAATTATATTTTTGTCTGCAAAACTAATTTCAAACATTTAAGCATACACCTTCAGAGCAAAAGATTTTTAAGACCTTGAGAAACATTTCAGTCAAGTGTTTCAAAACTTTTGACCAATAGTGTATATATTTTGACTTTTAAGCCACTTTTTGATTTTGCTTAACATGTCTGCTACCACAATACATGTATATGATGTAATGTATTTGAATTATCTGAATTATTATATCCTTATATATAAAATGTATAATCATTTTGTATATTATAAACTAAACTATTTTTATTTGGGGACCTTTCTCTCTGATTGGTATGCGATTAATTGTGATTAATTGAATTAATTAACCGGCACATGATGTAATTAATTCAACTAATAATATAAATCGACTGACAGCCCTAATATTTAATTACTTTCAAATATAGGCACGATATAACAAAACAACAACATTTACCTACATTTTTAAACATCTTAATATATGAAACAGACCACATGGAGACTTTCTTGAGTGATGACACAACAAATTATTGAATTATTTTTAATCGACTCATTGAAAGTGACTGTTTGAACTCATTTACGGAAATAGAACTTGCCAATGCAAATGGCAATTTTGCTACAAATGCAAATGCCATTTTATGTAAACATTTTTATATGAGACAGGAAAATTTAGTCTAGTGATACACGTATTATTATCTTCGCAATATTCACAACGTTGCTTAATTTTGTATCGCCAGCAAAATAATCACCTTGTTTGGTCTTTTATGTGAGGTCCATTTTTGCATTTACAAGGCGTTTTCTTGGGTATCGGGTTTATCCATGAGTTTTCTTTGGAGTTGCATTCTTTTCAAAACCCTAGAGTTTTAGAAATGTTCACTGCACAATATGTCTGGACACCCCAAATTGTGTTTCTTCTCCAAGCATCTGTGGGGAAATGTGTCGGGGATAGAAGATTTTGTGGAGTTCATTTTAGAACAATTTCATGCTGTTTGCTGTACTTTTGACCTCTACATTAAGTTTTTTAATGTAAATTTTGGTGTCTTCAGCAGAGAAAAAAGCAGCATATGCATACGTTTATCAGAATCTTATCAGCAAGTACCATTTCTTTTGAGTACTTTTTGTAATGCATGATAAGATTTTGATAAATTATTCAAAGGGCAACAGGCTGATTACATTTTCCTGGTTTCTTATAAAATTCTGTCTGTCAGGCTTATTTAATATGACATGATTCAGTAACTGATTTGATCATGGGTTAACAAGTATTTGCGTAATATAACTGTAGAAAATGAGATCTACATTGAAACTTTCTGGAGCTATTAGACACATGCTGTTAGATGTCGATTTTTTCAGTGATGCCATATAGTAATGTCATTTAATAGTAATGCACGTGACACTATAGCATAGTATTGCAAGGGCTGATACTATAGGAAGAGATGCACGATTAAAATGAGGTTCAATAACACTTGTTTCAGCCGGTGCCTTTTCACCTCTGCATGAGACCAATCTCATATAACCCTACTTGACCGCACCTCCCACTACTTCATCTAAATCAGTTTCTTTGGTTCTTTCATCTGCAAGCTAAGAGACCGTTTTTAATCTTATCTCACACTTGAAAAAGTCCCAAAGTTACCTCGTGTCTCTTTTACTGTCAGGAAGGATATCAATACAATGCAATTACCCTAGACAAAATGTTAATACAAGGCTCATTCTAATGCATGGAGTTTATTCATATATTTGAAATCTATAGCAATACTGTATTGTCTTTTATAAATGAAGTGCAATGATAAAATATAAAGAAATCAAGTATATATTCAAAGGGTATTTGATGTGTTCTAATTCTTGATGAAATGGTATCGTTAATAGAGAGATCTCTTGCAGTGTTTGTAATATTCAGAGGGAGGCAGTGTTGCTTTAAAATGCACTTTACCACAGGTTTTTGTTTGTGTATGTTTATTTTAATAAATATATAAATTACCTAAGGGTATTCAAGACCAAAACATCAATTAGTATTAGTTTTTGCACATGATGTAAGGGTCCAAAAGTCTAAGACCACTAAAATGCTTCTAGTTTGCATTCTTTTCAAATTTAATACAACATTTTTAATTACGTACACTGAAAACAATTATGTGTTGGATTTATTTTGGCATCACTTAAGTAGATTCATCTTATGGTCATTATATGTCAGCATAACTAGAAAACCTTTGTTAGATCCACACAAATGTATCAGTTCATTCAGCTTTATTTACTTAAAAATGTATGTCACAAGAATTTGATTTAACAACTAGCAGCACGTGGTTTCAAATTAACATTTAAATGACTGTTTCTTTTTTTTTTTTTTTTGATTTTTTCCCCTTTTTCTCCCAATCTGAATGCCCAGTTCCCAATCTGCTTTTTAAGTCTTCATGATGGCGTAGTGATTCACCTCAGTCCGGGTGGTGGAGGATGAATCCCAGTTGCCTCCGCGTCTGAGACCATCAACCCGCGCATCTTATCACGTGGCTTGTTGAGCGTGTTGCCTTGGAGACATAGCGCGTATGGAGGCTTCACGCCATCCACCGCGTCATCCACCGCGTCATCCGCGCGCAACTCACCACGTGCCCCACAGAGAACTAACCACTTTATAGCGACCACGAGGAGGTTACCCCATGTGACTCTACCCTCCCTAGTAACTGGGCCAATTTGGTTGCTTAGGAGACGTGGCTGGAGTCACTCAACACGCCCTGGGATTGGAACTAGCGAACTCCAGGGGTGGTAGCCAGCGTATTTTACTACTGAGCTACCCAGGCCCCCTAAATTACTGTTTCTAAAATAATGACTGAGATCAGTCATTAATCTTGATACCCCAAAAAAGTGCAGATAAAGCTGCACTTCAGCTACGCACATTCACATGTGCATGGAATAATTACATGGATTGAACAGAATCCAACTTCACCAAAGAGAACCCTAATCAGCATAATGATGACTTTACACAAAACAAACTATTTACATTAAAACAATATCAGTAAAACTAAAAAGTGCTACAATCTCTATGAATTCTTAATAACAACTAATTACAGTAAATGCCCCAAATAATTAAATTAAATTAATCAAGTGCAAGATCCTCAGTTCTGTACTTGATTGTTTGAGTTAGTTGTACTTAAAATCTTAATTTTATGGATTTTTAAGCCAAAGAAGTTCAAGGAACTCACAATTATTCATTTATTTTATTTACCTTATAATTGACATTTTGTGTTGTACACATTAATGCAAATTAAGTAAAGCTAAAAATGTTATAAATATGTACATTCCTGAGTAGAAGGGATTTATTTTCAATTGTCATGGTTGTTGACCCAACAAATCCTTTTTTTAAAGTGTAGGATCTTATTATCTCTCTTTCGCTTTGATGACAGCATACACTCGAGCTGGCACGGAAATCACAAGTCAAACCATTTGGGCTGCACAATTATGACAAACATCATAATTGTCGATTTACCTTGATGTTGTATTGCACTTAATTTCAGTTAATAGAATTTACATTAAAATACAATACATTTTGTCTGGAGCATCTGTATTCCATATACTTCATTTATGCTACACATCCAAAACAAGCTGAGAACTGTTTCTGAAATACTTTTATTGCTATTTTATACAACAGTATATCAACAAAGTGCCCCCCAAAAAATTGAGCAACGCACAAGATTGGTTAATGCTCTACTGCTGAAAACAAACAAACAAACAAACACCAAAAAACAACAACCCTGATGTTAATGGAGATTTTTTCTGCAACAGGAGCAGAACTCAATGTTATTGACACTTTTCATGATTAGTTAATTGTGGCAGCTGTAATTTTATTGTGCAGCCCTAAAATCCATCCAATTTGACAGAGAATCTTGTAATGTAACTGAATGTTTGCTGTCTTTTGTACAAAGGATTATTTCTTCATTTTATGTTTATTTGGAATTTATTTTTTTTGCAACATGATCACACTGGAAATTGACATGCTGCTTCCAAATGTTCATGTACCTGAAAACGACCTCATTATGCTGAATTACTGATAAGCGCCATTCCCCGTCAGACATCTTTGCATCGATTCAAAGATTAAAATTTCCCCCTGGCACTACTGATAGCATATTTTCTTAATTCTAACGTTAATTCAGTAACTGCCACTATCACTGAATTAATGTTGAAATTCAATGTTGATTTAACAAAAGTGATGTAAAATTAAAGTTAGATTCTAACATTGATTCAATGACTAAACATAGGTGTTTTGTTGAAATTTCAGGATTCAGGGGTTGCATTTTCATGGGTTTGGTTTAGAGCGTCTGGCTAATAAAATATGCATTCCTGTTGACGGTATGGCATCATTTACTGTACATCTAAAAATACAACTCGCATTGGGCTCCACCTTGTGGACATTCCAGAAACTGGTCAACAACACTTCCAGCTTCCGCCACTGGGGCCAGTGGTTCAAATTTTGGTTAGCGCAGACCAATTTCAGAAGCAGAACCCAATTCACCGAATTTAGTTGCCGAATTCTCAAAATTATTGCTTTACATTTTTCAAAATCCAAAAATATTGTTTGTAGGTTGTAGTCAAAGACATTTTGAACCCAACTGTATATTAAATTATTTTAGTCTGTTAGTTCAATAGTTGTCACTGTCATGTAAACAGTAGTTCAGACAGTCTGCCTAAACATGGCTGTCACACAATGAGAATAACAAGTTCTTGCAGTCTTAGTTTTAAGAGACTTTCACAGGCTGTTGAGAAGCTCATCTTTCTGTTGCAACGCTTTGCCTTGAGCATCATCTGAGCTCATGACTGTGAGATTGGCAAGAAGCCAATTCTTCAACTCACCGACCACAGCACTGTTGTTTCTCACGATACATATCCAACATATTAACTGCATTTGATGAGCTTGCTGTGCCGCACTGCACACAGACACGATAATAAATCCAGAAATGTAAACAAAGATTCAAATGGTTTATTGTTGTCAAATGCTGTCGATGTCAACTGAGCAGCCTAACAAAAGCCTCTGAGAGATATTTAAGAAAACTAATAATTTTAAGGAGGGAGTAAACAACCTACTTCTATACATAGCAGGAGGCACAGTTAAAACCTCAGGTATTTTGTTGGCTTTATCTTTTTTTGTTTCCATTGAAAACCAGCCATTGTAAATGTCATTCATCCAAATGTCAAATATCTAAGACCAGAAAGTCATTCAATTAAATTTTGATTGACCTGTAGAACAGGTGCAGACGTGCAAAACTGTTTTGGGCCTTATTAAAAAACAGATTTTCTTTTATCTGCATTCAACACGAGTGTCCCTGGTGAATTCTAAATAAACTCAACCATATTTGGGATACATTTATAATGAGGAGGCAGTAAGACAGAGTACGAGATCGAGTACAAATTGAAGTGTTATGTGCTGTGTTTACTACTAATGTAAACCTTAAAGCAGTATTTGGAACCAATATAAACCTCTGCAAGAGAAAAGACATATTTGCTCAATTGGACTCCCCTACAGGATTTTCATGTTACCGATTCTATGGGCAGATCAAAGGGAGAACAACCTTAGCTTTAAACTACAGAGGTGAATTTGCTTAATGAGCTACAATGCTAAGAGAACATGTAAAAACCTGGGTTGTTCTATATTCTGTGAACAACAAAGGTGGTCCTATGGTCTTAGTTTTAAAAAAAAAAAAAAACCTTAGCATTTACATTTGCACTGAGAGAGAACTAAATGAAAATGTCTGACTGTAAAGTTTCAACAAGATAAGTGCATCTTGCCTGTGATTGTTGCTTAGGTTGCTGGTGTCTCTGTTGTACACACATTATGATACTTCCACAACTAAAAGTTTGATTTAAGTTAAGAAATGTAAAGGTTTCAAAATGAATAGTGAATGTATGACAGTGACACAGAGAATCAGCAGCTCAGCTGTCTATTATTAACATGGTTTCATTCCCTTGTTTTCTGGGAACTGTATCATTGCAGCATGTGTGCATGGTAAAATATTTAGATCCTTCTCCAATTCTCTTATGTTACCAAATTCCAGCCCTGCATTCAAATTAAGTTCTCTCTGATTTGATTTCTCAGCTTTAAAATTCGAAATTTGTGACCAATATATTTTGGGAAACATTTAAATAATAATAATAATAATAATAATAATAATAATAATATATATATATATATATATATATATATATATATATATATATATATATATATATATATTGAAATATGTTGAAATATGCCACCCCAGTGTTACAGCTGCTCCACATGCACACCAATGAAAAATAAAGGGTCCAAATGAGGACACAGTTGCCCTACAGTTGGTCTCTCCTGTGACTGATTAAAAAACTGTAACTACCACAGTTCATGCTAAAAATCCCAGTTGCAGTATCATTATTCAGGTAGAAAAATATGAAATTGAAGAGCTTTCCAAATAAGCTAAAGTAAAAAAAAAAAAAAAAATCAAAACATTAAATTGCGGAGAAGGTGGCCTTCAAAACAATATCCGAGTGCTTGAATGTCCCAATGGTCAAATGTGCAGTATTATTATCAGGAGTTATCAGGAAGTGAACATTACGTCAAAACACCCACACTAGACCACATCAAGAGCTTTGCATTGTGCTGGCCTGTAGTGAAGTGTTGCACAAAAGAAATCATTACTCCACATTCCTCCATGTTGAAACATTGATCAAGAAACATTCCTAGCAACAAAGTGAGGAAAAAAAATTGCGGTCAGTTGTGGCCGAGCTTGTTTAGCCAAAACTCAAAGTCATATGAATAGTACAAATCTGACACTGCCCAGATCTAAAAAAATAAAAAATAATTTAAAAAAAACGGTAGCACTTGCAAAGGTCATACAGGGACGTCTGGGAATAATTTTGTGTGTTAACTCCCAACAAAACAGTTAATCAGGTTTTTTAATCTGCCCATTGAAATTAACCACATGCAGGAGGGGCCGGATGCAAGCAAACCAGTTCTTTTAAATGAATCTGACTTGCACCTCTACACGCTGAATGGAAGTCATGTTGAGTGGCATAAAAGCAGCAATGTACTGTACAGTTTTGTCATGCTACACTTCTACTTAATAGAAATAATTTATTACTGAAAAAGCTAAACTAAAGAAAAAAAGCTAATGTCACAACTTAAAAATATAGTAGTGTTGCTACTTGTTACTACACCTCCCTAATGGTGTGCAAAGCTGGTACAAAACTACAAAAGGTGAGTCTCTACAAGATATTGTAATGTGGTCATTGAATATGTATGCAAAAACCATATTTCTTTTGTTAGGATTATTTTCTAACTGAATGCCAGATCAAAAGAATACATTTTGAGTTTCAGTTGCTTAAAATATCACAGAGAGCAAAATGTCAAAATATAAAAAAGCAATAAAAAGGCACTGTATATGAATAAACTGTATTAATTTTACAGAGCCCAACAGTGCCTGACCAAATTTTCAGATGTCTTGGTTCTTGTAATGATTTCCTCATTAACTTTTTCCATGGGAATTTCATAAAATCTTTCATATAAGAGTTGTAAGCCATGAACCAAACTGACTATCTCCCAGTTGAATCACAACATTACAAACTTTGATTCGAAGCAAAAAAATATTTAAAAAACGCACAGAAAGAAAAAGGTGTAAGACTGTGTTTTTAACGTCTTTGATGACGATGAAGCATTCCGAATGACATAATCGAATTAACGAACTGGAAAAATATCACATTTTTGAATTTAAGTTGTTAATTCTAAGTATAAAAACAATATATTTGAAGTTTATCGCAGCATATTCTGATATATGCAAATATATAAGTAGTTAGAGAGTGTAGGGAGACCAATCTGATTCTGTCATTCGCAGAATGTCACTGCAGCACTGTTTTGGTGCAGTTTGTTTGTTGTTACTCTGATTGGTGGATCTTTCTGACTGATGGCTTCAGTGGGAGCATATACCATCGATG
Source organism: Myxocyprinus asiaticus (assembly GCF_019703515.2). Classification (NCBI taxonomy): domain Eukaryota; kingdom Metazoa; phylum Chordata; class Actinopteri; order Cypriniformes; family Catostomidae; genus Myxocyprinus; species Myxocyprinus asiaticus. The sequence continues at coordinate 12,137,153 of NC_059354.1, read as the reverse complement.
AACAACCTCAGAGCTCACAGTAGGTCTGTCTTTAAAGGTTTCAAAAGTTTTCTTAAAAATCAATTCCCTTATAGTAAAAATGAATAGGATTTTTACTTCTGAAACCAGACTTTTGTGCTCTATTATGTATAATAAAATTATAACATTGAGATAAAATGCCTCTTAAAAAGAAGATTTTCGAATACAATGTAGTATCAGCAAATTACAACTGTACATTATTACTTTTGTCATCAATCTTAGTCAACTTGCTTTAGTTTATATAAAGTCAGTTGAGTCAGCTAGAAATTGGACTAAAAGGCTACAATTTGCACTTTGTCCCTGAAGCACTGAAAAGTAGCAAGGGCTTTAAGGGACAGGGTTAGAATTCAGGGTCTGGTTTGTCACTTTATGTAATAATTGGTATAATCAGTACAATCTACATAATATATTGTATAAAATGTTTATTAACATTAATAACAGATACATTATGCATACAGATATTTACTACATCATGGGCCAGTGTCAGAGTATCTATTTCTAGAAGGTTGAATGCCTTACAGCAGTAAAAGTTCTCTGTTCACTTCTTTGGTCTCACTGCAACACGCATAATCATATGAAATCAAACATATATTGTATCATTCTTTACAAAAAACATAAACAAATGCACAACATATTTGCCTAACAAATATTTGCCTTACCTCAGATTCCCAAATGTATACAATATCTAATAAAAGTATTTAAACAATTCCCTTGTTTGTGTCATGTATAATCAGTGTTCGGGGGGGGGGTGCTTACACCGATTCAAAGGCACTCAGCAACTCTAATGCATTAATAACATTAATACGGTGATGACGGTTTCGCAGTGAGAGAGAAAAGAGTTCAGAGTGGCAGAAAAAAATGCTGGTTGCCGTGAAAACAAGGGACTGTCTAGTCCATCAGATGCATGCACGACTCCCCAAGAATCACTACCGGCAAAAATATGTGCATATTAATTAGCCTATAGTGACAGTTTGTTTCTCAGATAAAACATGATTAACTGTTAGTAATTCATGTGTGGCAACAATCAGAAATCAAAGAAGCATTATATCTTACCATTACTGTGAGATGAAAATTTAGGACTTACTCTGCCAGTGTCATTCAGTCACCATCTGTTCCTTCAGAAAACAGTGCGCTGAGCACTCAGACATGTTTTGAATTTTCTGATGTAAAAAATCTAATTTGGATTATTTAAGAAACCAGGGCAAGACAATTAACAATGTTGGGTTGTGTCACTGCAAACATTAAAAACAAATCTAGTTTTATGTTTCTAGTGTTCTAGTTTTGATGAAACACCAGTGGACCCCCCTCCCCCCAACACCATTATTACAAATATACATAATTTACTATACATTATTTTGGCATTATGGGGGGGTCCCTTAACTCTTACAAGGGCTCCAGGACCCCCCAAACCCCCGCTCAATTCGAACACTGTGTATAGTTTTCAAATCCCAATCTATATATATTACATACTTTTCTAAACTTTTCTTTGACACATTTCATATATTCATGGCTGAAGATTTATGTACTGATGGGTTGTAAACTGGATTTCTACCTCTTAGGATAAACTGCTATTAGAGATGTAGATCACATGGGAAGTCATAATTTACTCACCCTCATGTCATTCCAAACCCATATTCAGAACACAAAAAGACATGTTTTGAAGAATATCGCTGACTGTCTTTTCAATGCAATGGAAGTGCCTCACTTTAAAGCTTTAAAAGGACCCAAAAGTATCATAAAAGTAGTCTATACAGTTTGTGCACCATATCCAAATCTTTATATGGTGAGAAACAATCCAAAATGTTGGTAATTTCTCTAATCTCTCTAAAATGCTTTAGAGAGAAGCTCGTTCAAAATGGCAAGTGTGTTCAAGTGTGTTCACTTTCATTGTTTAGTGCTAAACAATGCAAGTTCTTTAGTGCTAAAAAAGATGGATCACGATATTCATTAAAGCATCTCCTTTTGTGCTCTGCATAAGAAATAAAGTCATACAGGTTTGGAAAAACCACATTACAATAAGGTTCCATTTGATAACATAAGTTAATACATTAGGTATCATAAACAATTAACAATATATTTTTTACTGCTTTTATTAACATTTGTTAAGAAAAGTGACAGTCACTTGACGGTTCTGCCTCACTCATTTATTGAAATGACACAGGTTTCATGGCAGGCACCATCCTTCAGTTCATACCTCATGTAACGTAATCCCCTCGTTTGTGTTAGGGACAATTCTTGCACTTGATCAACCTCTGAAAAGCCCTTTTGAAATCCTCATTGAAGATGGTGTAGATCAGGGGGTTGATGAGCGAGTTGAGATAACCCAACCAAGTCAGAAAGTTGGATATTTCGGCAGAGGGGTGGCCGCAGGAGCTACAGATGTTCACAATAACCTCATGGATGAAGAACGGCAGCCAGCAGATAACAAACGCCCCTAGAATGAGGCCCAGAGTGGTGGCTGCCTTCTTTTCATGCGTGCTTGAGATGTGATGTCTCTTGACAGACCTCTCTCTACAAGACTGAGACTTTGGGCTTCTCGCTGTGATGCGCACTCTGTCGCCTTCGATGGAGGGTTCAGAGACAGATTTCTCTGGAGGACTCAGGGTGTCGGGTGTTGTTGGCTCCCTGTCACTGCACTTGGGAAGCATGTGTCCATTCATTTCTGGCTTGTTGAGGCAGCTGGTCCTTCTCCTGTGGTAAAGAGTCTTGGCTGCTTGGTAGATCTTATAATAGAGAATGAGAATGAGTATTAGGGGAATGTAGAAAGCCCCGAATGTGGAGTAAAGAGTAAAGACAATGTGATCGTGCTTAATAATGCACATGTCCTCATCTGTGTTTTTATAGTGTCTCCAAAGCAGAGGAGGCAGAGAGACAAATATGGAGAGGAGCCAAACCACACTGATCATCAGAGCAGCCCGTAGAGATGTCCTCTTCCTGGAGTACTCTACAGCATCTGTGATGGCCCGGTAGCGGTCCACAGCTATTGCTGCCAGGTGTAGAATTGAGCATGTGCAGCAGGTTATGTCCACACTTAACCAGATGTTGCACATCACTTGTCCCATGACCCACGTGTCCTTCATGATGTACACGATGCTGAAGGGCATCACTAGTATGGCAACCAACAGATCGGTCACAGCCAGAGAGCAGATGAGATAGTTGGCAGGATGGTGCAATTTGCGCGTCACAATGATGGCTGTTATGACCAAGCAGTTCATGGCAGTGGTCAGTACAGCCAATGCAGAAAGCGTGAGCGAGAGCAGGATCACACCCCAAATGCTTTTACTGGGCCCGTCTGTAGGGCTTGTTCCATATGTGAGGTTTACAGCCATGCCTATGACAGAATAGCACACTCAGAATCAGTTAGGTAGGACGAAATTAGTTGATGAAGTACTGTGAACTTTCACAATATTTTCTGCTGGGTTCTGCATGCGATAGACAGCAAAAATAGGATCGGATTCAAATCTCTGTTTGCAGTGTTGCTTCTGTGACACTTCTGTGTAGCAGCTCTGAGTCAGATTTAACATGTCATGTTACTCTAACTACCTTCATGGGCATCAAATAATGTGGCCTCTTTGTCTTTTTTATTGGGGAACACTAATGAGTTCACCTTGCTTGCTCTGCTGAAATTTCACGCATGACTGTACATACCTGTATAAGTGTTGCTTATTCATTGGACTGCTTCTGCCGACATACATTAAAGGAGTTGTACGTCATCACAGCATTATGCTCAGAAAGCAGCGACCATGCCGTCAACTGCAACAAAGCATCTGAAAGAGATGACCAAGAGAGACCAAAAAAATGTGAGGTTTGTTATTTCTCTGACACATTATCCCTGCAGAGTTGGAGAGAAAATAGGTAATGCACAGTGACCACTGTTGAGACCATTGATAAAAGAGGAATATAATTTTCTCTAAAGCGGATCTGAACCACCCTCTTTGAAAAAGTAAATTGGGCTAGAGAGAGCCACAGAGCCCTCACAAAAGAGCTTGTAGGATACTTTGCCTTAGCCTGTTCTCTTCAATATGCTGATGAATTTGACCTGCCAGCTCATTTTCATTACAGGTATTTATGACTGTGCCTTGACCCTGTCTCGGGTTGATGTCTGCTACTGTCAGCACACATTTCCAACATTCTCAGCGCACATGTGAGTGTGAGTAATATTAATCATTGTACTGAAGCACAGTTTATTACATGCCCACAGACCTGCATATTTGCACAGGCAACGAGAATATAGTTGTCATAGAGACTCATGGGAACAGGCTTTTTGAGGAGAAATGTCAGTGCTATCATTTTTATTTTTATTTTTATTTTAACCACTCCACAAGCTCCTTCTCTGTCAGCATGACCATGTATTAGTGAAGTTGCTAGTTTTTATTTATTTATTTATTTTTTGGTATATGAAAAGTAATATGATATCAGAGAAAGATTTTGGCCCCTTGCCTGACAGTTATCATCCTGTGTGACTGATTCATGTTCTAGAATGAGTTTTGGATTTGCTTAAGCAATATCACACAAGCAAAAGTTATTTTGTGCTGAATATGTTGGTAGGAACATGTATAGCCTATTTTAAAATAAATCCTCAAAATAAATTGTTACCTCAAGGACCCGTTTCTACTTGATCTAACCCATTAAAATAAAATAAAAGTAACCTTATTTGTTAGAAAAATTAACTCTGATTAAATATAATTTTTGACTTGTGTAAAACCAGAAATGTAGATGTTACCACAGGTTTCCTGACAAAACATTTTACAGTGTATTTAAGAGCATTGTCATTCACTTAATTTGTGGTTTAAGGGTGCCATATTCACGCTGATGCTAGCAATATATAGGCTATTAGTTTTTAAAGCACCATACATCAGGGTCTCAACAAAATGATTGGTTGAGAATAGGACGTTGCCAATTTAAAATGAATAGATTGACCAAACTATACCTTTCACTGATGAGAAAAATTTTCCCAGATTTTATAACCCAGATTTTTGTGGATGAAATATATTAGATCTTTCCATCAGTACTTAAATGTGTAAACTTTTAACCCAGTCCAAATGACTCTTCTAGCAATTTCATTCTAAATATATGGATGTAACTCTCAGTCTAAACCTTCTTTTGTGCTCCAACTTCAGTGATTCTTTCTCTACAGAACAAAGTTTCTTTCAGCGTCTGCTTTTTAAGTCTCACCTCACATGCTCTCTGCTATCTCTTGTGTAGAGATTCTCATGGGTATGCCAGCATTGTCAGAAATAATATAAAACGGCATAAGAACTTCATTGATATGCAATATTTATGTAAAAATAACTTCCTATAAATTTTGTATTTAGTATTTTATTAAAAGTCTTCTTTGGGATTATCCTCGAAATCAAATCAGACTCCATGCACCTGGTCAAATATCCTTTCCTTTCTTTCTCTCTCTCTCTCTTTTTTGCAACACTGAAACCCAAGTGGCCAGTTATTTGAAGCATCTCCATCTAAATGATGCATTCTTCCAATTAACACTGTTATTCAGTGGCCTTGTCATGATTATTTAGAAGACACACTGGAGAAAATATTCACTGAGGAGCACTCGTTAATTTCTACGAAACAAGTGCATTAAAGCTTTAGAGAAGAAAGGATGCCAATTAAAAAGCTTTTGTTTAGTCAGAATTCATAGCCACAAGGGTATGAGTAATTACAAAAACATCTGGTACACAAAATGATTAAAAAACTACATTAATGTCTCGAAAGAATGTATAATTGGCAAACTTGTAAACAAAGATGAAGCAATGAATTATAACGTAGCTAACACAGTCATTGGAAGGTCTAAAAGAAAACCTAAAATAAAACTCTGGACTCTGAAGATAGTATTGTTCTGAACACATATTTAGTCAAATATTTATTGTAATAACATGTAATATATTGAATGGGAATTATCTATTAAATTCTATATTTGTCAGCTCAAAACAATGGCCTCTCTGTTTGAATGTATATGGTAGTTCTCTTACATACCCCCAACAGTTACCCCCCAAAATACTTAGAAACTTGAAATGTCATTGCATTAGATAACAAAATATCAAACCAAGTGGAATTGATTTTAAAGATACTACAAGCATATTTTCAAGCAAAATACTGGCAAAAAGAAACAGAAAAAAAGTATAACTACAACTAGTAAACAATGCTGTACACATCAGTATGCCCACTCAAAGCTGGTAGAATGACAAATACGCTACATTCGACTGCTGTCGGGTGCTAATGGCAAATCAGTCGTGCATTACTCTGAATGATTCAGCAAAGGAAAGTTCTTTTATGTAGCTTCACCAATTTCTGATAGTATGATTTTTACAAACTCTTAACATAAACCGTGTCCAACCATGATGCTCATATTGCCATGATACAACATATGTTAACATCTAAGCAATGCAGACAAAGTTCTAATTGCATTTTAAAGGAGATACCTCTCAGCACTGGGTTTGGAAATTACATACTCGATGAGTTTGCTTCATTCATACATACTTCCTCCTCACAGCAGGAGGAAAAAAGATAACTGTGCCACTTGGCTTAACATAACCAGTGATGTCACCACAGCCAGTGTGATATCAAATCTGACAGCATTGCAGATAATTACTGTAACAGTATAAAGGATGGGCAAGGAGGAGGCAGGAACCGGCTGAACAGTAAACAAAGTTTTAAAGTCAAACTTATCTTAAAACCAACATAAATATGCAGTGCGGCCACGTGGGTCTCACTCTCTTGAACTGGCACCTCCGGCTCGTCTTTATCCCCCTCCCGGCTGATTAGCCTGATTCAGGGCCGGCCGTGTGTCTTCACGGCCCGGCCTGGCCCAGCCCTCCTCCTCGTCACAGGGAACGTCACAGTGAGAGGGAAAGAGCGAGTCGGAGCGACAGATAAAAGAGAGAGAGGACAGAGAGAAAAACTTGTTCGCTGGCTCCCGGATGCGCTGTCGTCCGGTCCCCAACCGCTCCTCCGCTCTCTTGCGGATGGCAGCGAGTCCTCCAGCACCAGGCGGACGGAACCGCTCCTCTCCTTCTTCGGTGGACGGCCACAGCTCCTCTGGCTCTCGATGGCCGGCAGCGACCCCTCCGTCCACAGGCAGACGGCCATGGTTGCTCCTTTGGCAGACGGAAGCGGCGAGGACTCTGCGACAGCACATCCCTCCTCCTTCCTGGGTTTCGTCACCACTATAACAGTTCAAGGACAGGCAAGGAGGAGGCGGGAACCGGCTGAACAGTAAACGTAAGGTTTAATGTAAAACTCAACTTAAAACAGACACACACAATGCGGCCACGTGCGTCTCTCTCTCTCTAACTGGCGCCTCCGGCCGCCCCTTATCATCGCTCTCCCGCTGATCAGCTGATTCAATGCCGGCTGTGCTCCATCACGGCCCGGCCACACCCTCCTCCTCAGCAAAATTAGTAAGAAGAAACACTAACTGCCTAACACTAACAGTTTTAATAATTCTACTCTCATTTTTGTGTATTATTAACAAAATCAACAACTTTTACTTTTTATATTTATGTAATACCTTTATTTTGGTGGTGGAGGAAGCCACTGCTGTTTGTAGATGGTCTTTTATTGCAGATAAAATAATTATTCTAATCTTCTGCCAAAAATCCTTTGTTATGAGGTTACTTTAGATTTGGATAGTAACTTTTAGCATCCAAGCATATTTGGAATTACAATTATGAATCTAGAGCACTGTAAATTTAAAACGCTCAGCTCATTAGCCTCACGTGCAGGGGTTGCTGTGACAAGGAAGAGGGCTGTCAGGCTAATCAGCCGAAAAGAGGGATAAATGCAGCTGGATGTGGCAGTTCGGGACAGAGAGAGCCACACACAGATTAGCCCAACTGGCCCCGCCCTCCTCCTCATCACACTCCTCCCTCCTTTGCCTCAGGTCAGGGAACCCCCGGCATGACGTACATCCCCCCCTCTTTCTGGGGGAAGGGGGGCGTTGCCCATCTGGATGCGCCTGCCGGCAGGCATTTCCCCACCTCTCTAGAGCTAGGGAGAGGGAAAAGGGGAGGGAAAAAAAAGAGGAGAGGGAAAGGGCGAGGCAGAGCGACAGTGAGAGAGAGAGAGAGAGAAAAATTGCTCGTCGGTTCCCAGACATGTCGTCGCCTGGTCCTCGACCACTCCTCCACCCTCTGGCGGACAACAGTCGCTCTTCCCCGGGCAGACAGCAGCGAGTCCTCCGACCCCAGGTGGATGTAACACCCCTTCACGTTCTGGGGGCCAGTAGCAAGCCCCTCCGCCCCTGGCAGTGGCTCCACCGCTCCAGGCGGCTAGTAGCGAGCCCCTCCTCCCCTTGTGGACGGCGACCGTTCCTCCGCATGCAGGCGGCCGACAGCGACTCCTCTGTCCCCCGGTGGACGGCCGAGGCTGCTCCTTTGGGCGGACGGCAGTGGCAAAGACTCCATGACAGCGCATCCCTCCTTCTTCCCGGGTTTTGGAACCAATGTAACAGTGTAACACGCAGCTGCGTGTGGCTCTCTCTCTCTCCCGAACTGCTGCATCCGGCTCCACCTCGTCACAGTTGCGTTAACCGAAAATTGTCCGTCATTTACAGATTTTTTGAAAGATTGAAGGAAAATTTCAAATGCTGTCCGTCATTTTGACAGATAAAAAATAAGAAAACATTTTCAACTGGTGCATCAGTTTTGAATTTAGTGTCTCTCTCACACACATTCCCACTGCGTGTGCATGTACCCTGTTTATTGCCTGGTAATAAGATGCATATTAACAGGCGTCATCACCATTAACACCTGGTAGTGCGTCTCTTTTGACCAATTGTGTTCGGATTTCGAGGAGAGGTCTGAATAACTGACTGCATATATCAGTCATTACGTTAATGTGTTACTGCATGATCAGTGTGTCACTTTATTATAATAAAGCACAAAAAAGCATAGTAACAAAATGAAAGCACGAAAAAGCGGCGCATCGTTTCTGTCAATTACTTGCATTTAATCTAATTGCAAACATTAGCCTACATTTAGAGCAGAATTGTCAGTTATTTTACTGCTACCTGCATTAGAGCTTCAGAGATGCATGTGCTTCTCATCTGTGACTTTATTGTTATAGGCTATCAGGCACATTGAAGAAGTTCCGTGAACCTGTGCATTTTCCGATCGGACGTTTATTTCATTTAAAAGCCGTGTCTACCGGTAAAGTTTAAAAATCTTTTTTAGCGCAGCGGTTGATTGACAGGTAGCTACTTTCACCCAAGAATTCCTTGGTTTCACCAGACTTGGGCTTAGGGAGTCAGAAATATCATTAAACCTATCCACTGTCATGTAGCCTATATGCCATTATAATGGATGCTATGCCCCTGAAAGTAGTAGGCCTACTTATAAAATTAAAACAAGTAAGATGGATAAAAATAGACCATGATGGAAATTTTACAACTCAGTCCGTCAATGTGACGGATAAATATTTTTTCAAGCGCAACCTCTGCTCATGCGTGCTTTCAGTATGTGTAACACTACAGAGCGCAGCGCTGCGCACAAACAGTAAGCGCAGTGAGCAGCGTGTGCAGACTATTCCCAGCATTTGCAGTTTAATAATCGTACAATGTCATATCACGATTTCAATTTAATTTTCAGACCTAGTCTATATTCTTGTTAAGCCTTACTTCTGATAAAAATTTTACATGCTTCACAGGTTTTGGAATATTCCTACTGTACATGTAATCAGCACACACACACACACACACACACACACACACACACACATACACACATATATATATCTTGTATATATATATAGCATGTTAATGGGGATATGACATATTGATAGGATATGGGTCTTGGCTAACTAGATCTGCTACGCTGCTGTTGTTGCACAGCAAGTATGAAAACTTGCTACTTCTAGAAAATACACATGCATATGCAGTGAGCATGAGGTCATGCTGATCCTGCTGCACAATTAGACAAAACACAAGACATGCTGCATCGAGCAGGTATAACATGATGCACAAATAGTAATTACAAACAATCCCCCCAAAAAGCAGGGAAGCTGCAGAAAACGCATAACTCATAAACACAAAACAACCTTCCAACCAAGCAGATCTATCACCAAGACTTATGTACTGCTGCTACACCGAAGAGCTATGAGCACCGAGCACCAAGGACCAATCAGCTTACACCATCTGACTGGCTTAAAATGTCACATGTGAGCGAGCCGATTGGCTAACAGATAACAAGTCAAAGAACCTATCAGCTTGCTCCACATTGCTTGGACATACTTAACGTGCATTCTTGTGCTACTATGGCGGTAAAAAATCTCAGTACTCAAGGTAGCGATAGTTACGTTTAAAAGTCTGTGCCATTCAATTTGATCTGTTATTTATTATCCAGGTAAGCTGCTGTAAATATATTTACTTCACTTGCTCAGCAAGATTCTCTTTAAACAGTTGGTCTGACTTGAAAGAGAAAACTCACTGCAGAAGTATGTTTATGTGTGTTATGTTTATGTGCGTTAAAAATCTGAACATCAACAGAGCACATTTAAAAAAGCCAACTTTCACCAGTATTCTGAATAATAACATGTTAAATGATAAAAATGTGATAGCATGTAGACAGTAGACTCAAAGGGCTTTCAAGATTAATTGTCATAAATTGTCATATTTCATATTTAACTTCAAAGATATAAATCAAATAATAAAATGCAGATATGTGATTTCCTTTTAAGGCTTTAAAAACTTATGAATGACATAAAAAATTCTGCTTTAAATATCAAAATATTTCTAAATACTTAAAATATCTCTTGTCTCTTGTTTTGGTCAACTTTGGTTTTGGTCAGTTTTACATTTACACTGTTGTTTTGGAACTCCTGTATTTTATATAACAGGCTATATTTTTTTTTTAATAAAAAATAAAATCTATATTTTGTTTTTATATTTATACTATATTTTGCTGTCCTAATTTCTTCACTTTCACACATTATTTTAATGGTCATTTAAAGTAAAGCTGGAGCGCTTAGCTTTCACTATCAAAGTTTATATTTGTTCGTTTATATTTTCACGGGAGTTTGTTTGTTTATATTCTCACAGGAATTTGGCACGAGCCTCTGCTGACGCCGCACGCATCAGAGCGCTTGAAAACCGGTTCACGCGCTCTTACAGACAGGAGCTTCTGGTTGACTTCCACAGTATGGCTCAGTGGCGCTCGTACACAAACGCGCCGTTGATGACAATTAGCCTATATATTTGCTTAAAATTCCCTTATTTGGGCATTAAATGTGATTGGAATTTGAAGTGCACAATAATCGCGGTTGTCTCAAATAACCGCGATCAGACGATTATTTAATAATCGGGACAGGCCTACACAATGTTAATAATTTATGTGCTTTACCCTAATGTTGTCAGTATTTGTTGAGTGCAAATGTTTTAAACTGCATATATATATATATATATATATATATGATATATATATATATATATATATATATATATGATTTCTTCTCCACATAATGCATATGGGTCATAATTTGTTAAAGTTATCTTATTTTGGTAAAGTTTGTGAATGAAACAAAATATAAATGTCTTGTGTATCATACTTTTTATTTTTAACTTACACTTTAATTTACGAGTAATCGATAGCTTGTTTTTTTATGGGTTAGAGTACTCAACTACAAAATTACTCAAAAAGGCCCATCCTGGTTCACACTAATCACGTAATAGTAGCAGTACTAAGAATGAAACATATACTTGTGTTATCAATTCTAGTCTTACATATTTTGGAACACAAAAATGAACAATATCCAGCTTGCATAGCTAGAATCATCTACGTTCACATACTTGAATAGAATATTATTTAGGCCTTAATATTTGTAAAAAAAAATTTAAAAAATCGGTCTCTTTCTCGCTAGAAAAATTTATTTCTTTGATAGTTTGACTTTTCACAACTGCCCGTGTCTCTTAGCACCCGTAATAACTTTTGATTATGCACTGATATAAATGGACAGTGGATATTCCGAATAAGGTGTTGACATGACATAGAATTCCAATCAATGCAGGCATATACCAGCAGTCTTATCCGTAATTCTATAAACCATAATATTGTCTTAATCGATTATGGCAATTTGCGTTAATGTGTTTATATGACATATACATGTTCAGAATATGACCAAATTCTAACTTCAATCAGAATTTTCATACATGTAACATGGCCATTGCCTCTTTTTACCACTTAAGGGAAATAAAATTCTTATTGCAATATGTGTTTTGTTTGTTGAGTTAGTCAAGATCATATGGGGCTCTGGGAAATGGGGATAATCATTAATAACTGCTGCACATCTTCAGCAGCACTTTGATTAAAGTTATTGAATAAGCCTTGTTTGCAATGCCTGAGATGGGAAAAGAATGGCTGACCATTTTGTGTGCCAAAGAAGGAATAACCATTAGAGGTTCTCCTCTTGAGAGAAGTCATTGTTTATTTGTAAGAGCAATGTCAAAACCTGAGCTGAAGCACTATTCTAGACCCCTTTATTTGGATCAAAGTGATGCAAAGCAGGTAGAGGGCATTATACTTTCTTTCCTGCTTCTATCAAAATCTGCCCTGCACAATAAGAATGAACTTATGACTATAACCCTGTCTTGTCACAATAGCAGATTTTGGAATACCTTTGGTATTGTATCTGAACACAGCCTACAATTTACTCTGTTGCACACAAAAATAAAGGCACAGTTTCCGAAATGTCTCTGGGATGGCACTTTATTGATTTAAGTTTTGCCATTTCCAACACCAAGAACTGTGAAATCACATAAGCTAACCCAAATACACCTCTGAGCGATGCACAAAAGTAGCAATGATCCCTGGTGATGTTCAGTCTTTATCTTGTTAAATATCAGACACAGGCTATAGAGTATTTGGTAATATAAAGGTCTTAGGAAATGTTTAGCTGAAACTACAGTATGTTCAGCAAATTATTTGTGGTATCATCGTAATGCTAACACAACAGTGATCATCCACTTTTTCATGGCCTTGATTCCAGAATCATGTTTTCTGCATAGGCATTTAAAAAAAAAAAAAAAAAAAAAAAAAAAAAAACATTTCAATAAAGAGCTCTAGGCTAAGTCATGAACCAAACCAGCCAGCTCTGGGACAAATCACAACATTGCAAACTTTGATTTGAAACTAACCAAAAAAAGACAAAAGGTACAAGTCTGTGTTCTTATTTTTGTATTTTTTTGTATTTTTTTTATGAGAGAATCAACTACTCATCATTGTAAATGATGTAATGGATTAAAATTGATTGCACAATATAAAACTATTGACTAATTTATTATAAGTATTAAAACAATATACAGTATTTTATGTTTGTCGCAAAATATTCAGACACATACAAATACAGTATATGAGTAAATGTAGGGACACGATCATTTACAGTGATTAATGGGAAAGGACAATCATTGCTGAGCTCATTTGCCGCGATTTCCATTTCCATGGTAACAGAGACTTTTCTTGCTATGTTAATCAGCTCAGAGAGATTGGTTTTATGAGCTGTGCTCACATTATGACCACCACTGTAGGGTCATAATTACCAGTGGGAAAATCAGGAATTCTTTCAGACGAATTTCAGAATTGAGGGCGTGTCAATTAAAGAATGAAGTGACTATTTTCACTAGGTATAAATAGCACCTGCCACACAGCATGGCTCTTTGCACTCAAACAGTCTGGTTGAAACACAAAAATTGAAAACAAACTGCAATCCCAAGTGCTGCTGCAGTGGTGTGACGTATAAATATGGTGTGGATGTGTTTCTTTTGTTGGGACGACCCGGGTTCTGTTCTGCCTTTTGTCTAACTTTTTCCCGTCCTGTCTCCATTCTTAATATTTCCTTTTATATTACTTATAATAATAATAATACATAGAAATGAATAAAGGTTGATTTCCTCACAGTGATTTGGTCATGGTGAAGGTCAACGAGTTGAGAGAAAGGTTTGATCTGGTTAAAATTAACAATGTTTTATTAAAGTAACATTGTAGTAACCATGTTTTTTGACGAAATCCATCATTTTAATGCAATTAAACACAGTGTTACTGCATTAATATGGTGTTAACATGTTTAATTTTGTGGTTACTATGATTTACTACAAAATACCATGATGAAACTATGATTTCTGTAGTAAAACCATGGTTAATTTTTGTAAGGTATGGGTAGGTTTAGGGGTTGGAATTGGTGTAGGGTGTCTGTGGGACTCTAAATAAACACAATTAACACATTGCAGTGATGCCCCTATACTGTTTGTTAGTATTTAATTTGGTGTGTATATCTGCCACTATATGCACAGGGGTCATTTAGTGCGAAGAATATGCTGTTTCTAGAACTGTTAATGTTATGTAATGTTACTTCAGACCTGTAAGACTTCAATTAAGCAGTGCAGTAACTGACTGACTGGTGTTTCATATGACAATGTGTAGTTAAAGATACACACAAGTTTTGTAGTAATAGGTGGAATTTTATAAAATAATAAATGAATGAAATATGCCATCACATTTCTTGTTTGTTTAGATTTTTTATTTAAAATTTAGTTAGGATCAATAATTGGATTGCATTTATGTCTCAAAAAAGTCTGCAAACACACCTTTTACAAGAATTGTACTACATTTATTTCAGATTTGTTATCATCATTTGGCAACAGACTGAAGAGAGCAGTAAATACAATAAGAATTGTATTTCTCATTTCCAAATAATTATTCCTCAAAAGAATTACTGGAATTGTTACTGGAACCGTAAAGGAACTGGAAGCGTTAAGAGGAATCAGAACCGGAACCGGAATCATTAAATTCCACACGATACCCATCCCTAATCATTGCTTAACGATCACAGAGCTCATGGCAGATCTGTCTTGAGGGGTTTAGCATTTTAAAATAATTTCTTTATGTAGAAAATGAAAGAGATTTTACTTGAACCCTACAGCTTTGCTCTATATAATATATTTACACATTTTTAAAAATTGTCTGCACCATAACTTCATTTCAAAACTGCAATATTCACATGGATACTTTCAGAAACGTCTTCTGTTAGGGAAATAAAGCATGATTCCACTGCAATCTCCTGTAGTCTAAACACATGGCTGCTTCCGAGTCTTCTCAATAGGACTTGTGTGCATCGGCGTAGATTCCAGGGGGAATGAGGAGAAGATAACCCCCCCAATAATCAAAACAAGCAAGTACAACTCCACACTACACCCTTGCTTGTGTGAAATGACAAGACAAAAACCATAAGCTTCTCTCACTTCAAACCTATGCTGAAAAATGTTTCCCAGAGGAGAGTTGCCAATGCACGACACTGTATCTGTTATTGTTGACAAATGCTCTTGGGAAACATATGTTATTGTGACTCACTGTCATTGGATGCATTCCAGGAAATTTATTTTCTCTAAAACAATGGAGGAATATAGATGATTTTGAGGTAGCTAATTTGTTCATCAATCATTTGCATGGCACAGACGGGAGAGAAAAACAAAGAACATGTTGAAGAGTATCAAGTGATCTGATCTGAGTGGTCAGATATTTTCATAACCAGCCAATATGCTGATGAAAGAAAACAATGTATGCCCATAGACTGCCAGTATGCTGATGATCACAGATAAACTAAGCACTAACCACCAAAATGCTACTGAAAACATATTCTGTTGCCTGTGGAATTTAGACACACACACACACACACACACATCACACACACACACACACACACACACACACACACACAATTGGCTAAGGACATGATTGGATGATCAGAAATTCTTCAGTACATCAATTATTGTTTCTAGTCATTCAGAATTAGTCGACAGTTAAACATTAATTTGAGTTTATTACAGAAGTCAAATATTAGTGATGTACAAAAATAATTATTATGACATATCTGAATTCTGTACACATTAGTCTGTTGAGTGTTTTTTTTTTTCAATCAATATATATTTTGTATTATTTCTATTTTTGGGCACCACTAATATGGTAATCATACTTGATCTTTTTTCTGTTATCAATACTTTATGTTGCAATCCACATGTGGGAGTATCAGTTTGAATAAATCTTAGTTTAAATAAAGCATTAATTATGAACGAGTCTTCAGTAAGGACACCTCTGATGATGCATAGGAATGATCTTGGTGAACAAGTAGAAGTATGGAGCTGTTCAGTGAACATGCACTGTGACATCTGATCTGAGAATCAATTGCCATCACGTTTCTAGCACCACGAATCATTTCTGTCTGTTTACAGTAAACAAAAAACCTCGAAATAACACTTGACTGATGAAGAACCTGATAATGTCAGATCACGTCGTCTCATGCAACTCTTCCGTTCACATGAAGGATCCTGACTGTTTATTACTGGAAGAAGAAAATAACCTCACAGCATAGCGCAATCTAAAATAATATCAATCTAAACCACATGCCACAACAATCTCATTTAATAATAATATTAGGATAAGCTACTCGGCAACAGGTCATTACCATGTAGCCTAAACATCTGTGCAAACTTGATCTAACTTTATAAAAGCGAACATAAAATCGTCAGAATGCAAGAGGAACTTAAAACCCGTATTTAAAATGTTAAGGATGCTACAAAAAATGAATTACTTACTCACGTTGTTATGTGATGTGTTGAGATGGAGGCATTCCTCTGGAATGAGATATTTCCTCACTTGAGACCGATGAACGTGTTTCACAGGTGCGGACAGCCGACTATACCCGCGCGCCACACGTCGTGGACAGCCGTGTAAATGTGCTGTATAGTACTAGACTGAGGCTTGATCTTGGTCATTTTAATTGGCAATTGCTTTAAGATGATCTGTTATGCACAACTCATACCGTTTTCCGTTTTGTGCATCTCTCTCTCTCTCTCTCTCTCTCTCTCTCTCTCTCTCTCTCTCTCTCTCTCTCTCTGAATGTGTCTTGCTTCATTGGCATGGTAAAAAAAAAAAAAAAAAAAAAAAGCATTTCAGAATATATTCACAAACATATTTTTTTATAATAACATTTGCAAAACATTTTTTTTAAATGTTAATTTTAAAACTAAAATGGCAAGAATGAAATACAATAGCAAGGATAAACTTAAATTGTTGTAAAAAAAATAAATAAAAATAAAAACAAACATTAAAAAAAATGTCTAAGCATGTTATGCCTGTTGCATGGTGTAATTCTCTCAATTTTAATTTCAGAGTACTTTATTGACTTGATCTCTCTATGTCCCTCTCTCTCTCTCTCTCTCTCTCTCACACACACACACGCACACACACACACACACACACACACATATGTTGGTGCAGCTATCATTATGAGGACTCTCCATAGACATAATTATTTTTATACTGTACGAACTATAGATTCTATCCCCTAACTCTACCCCTAAACCTAACCCTCACAGAAGACTTTCTGCATTTTTACATTTTCAAAAAAACAGCATTTAGCATGTTTTTAAAGCGATTTGAATTATGGGGACACTAGAAATGTCCTCATAAACCACATTTATAGCATAGTACCCTTGTAATTACCAGTTTGTAACCTAAAAATATGTCCTCGTAAACCACCCAAACCTGTACACACACACACACACACACACACACACACACACACACACACACACACAGCAACTGTTGAGTTTCACTGGAAGTATTCTAAGTAAAATATCAACAGCAGCTATAAGTGCAAACCAAAACATGCTTTTGCAGTCGCCCTTTCAGTTGCCCTTTACAATGACATGCCTCAATGAGGCCTTACTAATCAGATAAGAAAATGTTTTGAGTTTGTAATGAAACAGAGAGAAACAGAAGTGCAAATGGAACTCTAAGTGTTTGAAAGGTTGAGATACACACTAATGAAAAACATACCGAAGAAATAAGTAGACAGAAAGCCTACCCAGGAGTGAGATCTTTAACTATAAACATGATGAGAGTTGAAAGGCACCACAAGGTACATTTTTAACTCATTCCCCCCCCCCCCGGGCTCCACTTAAAATGTTAGTAAGGCTTTTATTTCTCTCTCACAATAAACAGTCATACTTCAGTTTTTTAAGACCGTACTCCACCACCTCTTACCTTTAGAATTAAATGGGCCATCTTCTATGTTAAAGCCCTTATCGCATGTGCAATGAAATACATCTCTGTGCTGCACGTATTGACAAGCTGCTTGTTTATTGTCAATTCCAATATAGTAACTGCCCCATCCTTACAACAGCCTCCTTGCAAACCCTGTGTGACAAGAATCAGAACCAATGAGGTTACGACATGACGTTTGGTCATGAGATGCACAAGAACCAATGAGGCTGGATGCTACTGAGGTCTCGCCATATTTGATTTTAGCACTGTTTACGGACTTTAACAATTATTTGATTTGAGTGTGAATAGGGCCTTAAATTGCTCTTTATACAAAGTGATCATATGCCTTCAGAAGACTTGGTATATGACACACAAATGACTCTCAAAGTGTGTCACTTTGTACTGCTATTGTATTTAATTAATTCAAGGTGACATTAAATTATCTCTTTTTTTTTGTGTGTGTTCCACAGAAGAAAATCATACAGGTTTGGAACGAGGGTGAGTAAATGATGACAGAATTTTCATTTTTGTGTGAACTGTTGCTTTAACATCTTTTTAAAAACAAGGTTTACAAATGAACAGTGTGAAAACTCGAAACCTGACAATCAAGGATTATTTACCTACCCATAGTAACGAGTGAACAGTGCGAAGCATGGAACAAGATAACCCAGTCACTTTTGTGGCTTCTGTACATTCAGTAGTTCGTATGTTTATGTAATCTTGTGTTGAAGCAGTAAACGTATTTGGCTTGCTATCCATATACTGGAGGGCTCGGAGCTCGAGACTCAACTTGTGTCCTGATTGTCCCCCCGGACTTTACTTATTTAGATAATGGATCTAGAGAACACGTGGAGATGGGGTGGAGGTGGGATGTCAGGAGAGTTGTCACAGGAAGCAAATAAGCAGCGGCTTATATACTCCTGCTCATGGGCTGTGATTTATCAGATTAAAATTAACATGCTCCTCCCGAACCTCTGTTAATTAACTTTATTAGTTAAGACAGCAAAATGAATAGGCTTATCTGCTTAAAAGGAAGTGTAAACAGTGAACAAAACTGTGCAAGGTAAAAGAAAATACAACCCACACTACATTTAATAAAGGTTCACTCTCCACAGCAAGAGTAAACATGGTTTGTGCTGACTGCAATGTGTTTTGTGCTGTAGACAGGGGCGTTTCTAGCTATAAGCTGTATAGTCAAGTCAAGTAAAGTCATTTTTATTTGTATAGCGCTTTTCACAACACACATAATTTCAAAGCAGCTTTACAGAAAATCATGCTTTAACAAACAATGAAACAGTAATATCTATAAAGTCTTAGAGTGACCATTGTGTAGTCTGATTAAATATGATTGTAAATTGTGTATAAAAATAAATAATTAATTAATAATTGTATTTAGAACCCCTGTGAGCAAGCTGAAGGTGACTGTGGCAAGGAACACAAAACTCCATAAGATGTTGGTTAATGGAGAAAAATAACCTTGGGAAAAACCAGGCTCACTGTGGGGGCCAGTTCCCCTCTGGCTAACATCATGAATATAATGCCAATATTAGTTATCTGTGTGCAATGCAAGTCATGGTTTAAAATTAGTAAATAAAGTAAGCATTAAGGCCCAATGTTTAAACAAAGATTTTGTAAGAAATGTAAGATTAATGACAAATGTCTTTGAAGTATATCCTGGATGAACTGCAGAAGTTCACATAGATGCATTGTCCTTTGTTAGTTGGCTGATGAAGGCTTTTGCTGGCAATTAATTGATAGTCTATGTATTCCATTTCAAGAGTGTAGTCCATCAATAGACAAAGGTGATGCAGGCAGAGATCAGTGAGGTGCATCGCAGTTCAACCGGCAGGTGATTTCAGTGAGGTTTGGTGAGGTCCATCCTAAGTCCACGTTTCAAGCAGTGTCATATGAGGTATCCAATGTTTTACAGTTGGAGTTGGCATCAGTTCATCCTCTGAAGTCCATCGTAAAAGACCGAAGTGATGTCTGGCTAGCACCGGCTGTAGTTTGTCGTCATCACTCAGCGACACTAAGAAGAAACGGAGCTGGATCTGGCCGGCTCTGGTAACCTCGGGATATGAATCTCGGGGTTGAGACAGGGAAACAAATAGAATAATGTTAGCGTAGATGCCATTCAATTTATTGCAGAGTTATAGATTATGAGACATGTTTCTGAGAAATGTTTCTGGTTCTGGCAGACCTAATTTAAGCAGCCTAATTGTGAGTTGAAGGATAAATTAGGTCACTTAAGTACTGCGGAGCTAGACCATTCAAAGGTTTGTAAGTAGTTCACAGAATTTTTAAATTAATAACAGGTCTGTTATTACATCAAGTTCTTCTAGACTTTTTGGCTGACTGAGTATGTGAGACAATTCTGGAAGATTATTATACACTGCCGGGGGCGGAGGAGTGCCCTGCCGTCCCCCGGGAACGCGGAGGGGTCGAGAGAAGACCGCCATCCGCGGGGGGAGGAGGGAAGCGACTCCCCGACCGCCTGGAGTGGTAGGGCCGCTGCCAGGGGCGGAGGAGTGTCCCCACGGGACCCCGGGAACGCGGAGGGGCGTTCTGTCCGCTGGGGGTCGGAGGTCTGACTCCGGTCCGCCTGGGGAGGAGCGGCTGCAGTCCGCCTGAGAGGGTGGAGTAGTGATCGAGGACCATGCGATGGCGCATCAGAGAACTGGTGAGTTTCTTTTTTCTCTCTCTCCTCTCTCTCTCTCTGTTGCTCCGTGTTGGCCTTTCCCTCGCCATTTTGTTTTGTTGTTTTTCCCCTCCTGTCTTCTCCCAGGTCGAGGAAGGCGGGGATGACCCACCGGCAGTCGGGGCGTAAGGCACGCCCCCCCCCCCCCCAGGAGAGGAAGGGTGGGGGATGTACGTCATGCCGGGGGCTCCCCGGCCTGAGGCAACGCCGGGAGGAGTGTAGAGCCGAGGAGGGCGGGGCCGGGCTGGAATGAGACACACCCGGTCCCCAATCAGCCTGATGGGGCGCGCGAGGGATAAAGGCGGCCGGGGACGACAGTTCGAGAAAGAGAGAATTACAGACAGCAGTACTGTGTGTTTTTGGTTGTGTGTTTTGTTTAAATTGTTTATTAAATTATTATTTAAGTTGTCAAGCCGGTTCTCGCCTCCTCCTTTCCACTGAACCCCCTTACACCCGGAAATGCATTTAACAATCACCTATGACCAAGGCTTTTTCAAAATGATTCTCAGTGGGTTCATCACTAAGTGGGGAGAATTGATTGGAAACCCTAACTTGAACGGGAGAGTGGTGTCACTTTGCTGAGCGAGTATGCCGTGGAGACATCACCCAATCGCCCTGCTGCAGGGGCTCTACAGCCGGAACCAAAGTCTGTGTGTTGCTCGATGTACCACCTGCATCCAAAACAGTATCTACCGGCTTCTCTTTCTCACTGACCTCCACTAGCGTTCGGATGTGTGTCTCTAACTCATTAACCTTCCCTGTCAGCCTGACTAATTCCTTACATTTATCACATGTGAATCCCTCACTGCTGACGGAAGAAGCTATAGTAAACATGTGGCATGCAATGCAGGAAGAAATAACATAAGCGGATGCCATGACTTACATTGTTTGTAAAATACACACAGTTGAAACAGTAGAAAAGCGGAAAAAAAGTAAAGAATATGCCAAAGAATAAAACGATGAATGTATAAGAAGAATAAGTAATGCTAAGCAGGCTAGCAAGCTACAAATACAGACTCGTGCAGCGCGTTTAGGGCCCCCGAGCCACCAGGGGGTAGCAAGTTTTATATATATATATATATATATATTCACACAGTATACTAAAAGCAGCGAGTAAGGCTGCGTTCCACTTCAGAATTATATGCCCTTCCCTCGCTAACTTCCCTCCATCTCGTGGACTCGGATGTATGTCATTGCTTACATTGCGAGTGCCCACTACTTGAATAGACTCAAAATATTAGACTCAAAAAAATATTAAATAGACTAAAAAAAATATATATTTTTTAACCCCACGATATGGGTTTATGTTTTCTCTTTTAATCGTTTAATGTAATTCTGAGTGTGACCATGGTTTAAGGAGGATGTACCTGTATGCTGGGTTGGAAATCTCAAGGATTAATATTTGTCTTTTCCTTATTACATCACATGTTGTTCTGAAAGCAAAAAGAAACAAATGAAACACGGAATGTAGGCTTTCATCCACGCAGCCTGACCGAAGCAAAGCGGGCACTTTTACTCTCACGATTAACTGGAAGTGAAGTGCTTCCGGCTCGTGATGCGCAAATGGCTTGCACGCGCTGCACGAGTCTGTTGGGTATACTGCAGTCTCATCACATTTGAACTTTTTGTTTAGTCTCCCATTCAGCTCATGAAAACACGCTGCGTGATCATGAGGAAGGATTACATCAAGATGTAGATTGGAATGCTGGTGTGGAATTTATATAAATAACATAGTCTACTCCTCTCTCGCCGTTGCTGGCGTGTCAGTGATTACCTCTCAAGCATCGGCACGCGTGCCATAGGTTGCCGACCCCTGCCTTAAACCCTTGATTACTTGGAGCTTGTTGAAGGCTGATGTCAATTTGTGGAATTATTTAGTGATTTTTGCAGAAAATAAAGTTTAGTTTTAATTTCAGAGGCTTATGTATAAATCTTTTATGCTTATTTTTATATTAGAATGAATTGTTAAAAAGGATTAATCAAACTTTACAAATACAAAAATTCCAATGTTTTGTTTTAAGGACATTTTTATAAATGTTTGCATGATAAACAGTTTTGGGACTGTGTTGAGTTGTCATTTAATGTCCATAGAAACGTATGAAACAATGAAAAATCTGGTCCTTAAAGTAAAACCCTTTGAGAAACGGCGATATAGAATATATATGATATGAGTAAACTACACACAGAACGGAACAGCCAAGCGTTCATTTTCCCAACAGAGAAAAATGAAGGTCTAGGAATTTAATTAGTGGAGCTATAGATGCTGAAAAGGTCAGACTGTCACTGTCAGTGGCCTTTGACTCTCTTTGTGCATGCAACAGTAAAAGCCTTTTCATGAGTAAATTGATTTCATCCAAATGTCTCCAACTGTCTTCCAAAAACATCCAAAGAATCCCTCTCATCGACTCACTCGGTTATCATTCTCAGCTGACTTCCTGATTGCTTTGCCTTTGCCTAACTCTTATTTCTTCTGAAGCTCAGAAGGGCAACATTTTATTAATAAAATAATCTTTTTTATTTCACACTGCATGCAGTATTTTTTATTATGGCATTCTACATTCAAATAACATTGTTAAACAAAACTTGTAACACATTTATAAAGAACAGATGGTAAACTGACACTTTAAATAAACGTGAAATCCTCCACACAGAATATCTAATCTAAATTAACAGTTAGTTAATAGAACATTACAGTCAGGTTATTTGTATTTAATTTTTTGTATAGAGAAAGTGACGTTAAAGTATTACATAGAGAAAGGGTTGCCAACTTTTCACCACGCAAATACAGTACCGCTGCTCTCTATACGCATATTACACAGTCTGCTTAGGGCACCAACTCCTTAGGGGGCCACCATTTTACCCTAGAGGGGCATCAGAAACTCCACCAGCTGCCTTTCCTCACATGTTATATGTTATTCAAAGACCCGATAGCAGTCACAGAACACAGACGATCGCTTCGCAGCTCGCTCAGATTCAACACGTCAGATTATCGCATCGTAACCCTATGTTCAATATAAACCTTTCAAGATGAAAAAAACATAAGTTTGTATCATTATCAAACTTGTGTGATAATCAATTTTTTAAGAATCTTGTTTAATTTCCAAATTCCCAGTGAAGAACTACACTACCCATAATCCCGAAGAGCCATCCACCAATCAGAGAAGTTGGTGAAACCATTGAAGTGTAAATCGTGGTGAAAGTGCTCAGCAGCGACCGCCTACTCCCCATAAAGAATTGCGAATGATGAGATGGCAAGTCAAACTACTTAAAAATGTGTATATTTCAATATATTAAACTAAGTAAAATATTGTTGTTTCTGTTTTGATTACCTCATTCAAAATGCTTCATGAGTAGTTAATTGCCTCATAAATGATGTAAAGTACAGAGTAGTTTACCTCTGACTTTATTAAAAACTCAAAGTATATTTAATAATTAATCTCAGAGCTGGTTATTTTGGTTAATGGATTTTAACTGATATAATAGAGTTTTATTTCTTTCTATATTTTGGTGAAAATGAATGTGAAAATATCTTCTGAGACTGCTAAAATAGAGGGCGGTCACTGTTGCACTCTAACCACTTACAGTGTCCATTCAAACCAATATCACATCATATTAATAACAGAACATTAACAACAAAACAAACGATTTCAGATCAAGGAGGTTCTTTTCTCTTTAAGCCACCTACTAGTAACTCAGTCTCCATAAATCAATTGCTAATACAGAAGCGTGCTTTGTGCAGCCATCAGCCGATGCTTTTTGATAATTTCTCAGTCCCTTACTCTCTTTGTCAGGTATTGAGGCATTTTCATACTGGGAGTTTGGGGAATACTCACCCCTTTGAAATCAGTCCTTTCATCTGTGGTAAGCCCTTAGTTTTGTGACAATTATTTTTTAACTGTTTCATATTGCTATAGACACATGCAAATCACGCTACACCAGAGAACAATGGACAAAATATTTTTGTCCAGAACACAGTTAACAGCATTTTGAACTTTCAGCTTTAACATCACTTTTCATAACAAAACACCTTTTCATCATTTCTTTATTTTTATGCATTTAAAGGGAGAGTTCCCCCCATAATGAAAATTCTCTCATGATTTACTCATCCTTATGCAATCCCAGATGCGTTTGACTTTCTTTCTTCTGCAGAACACAAACAAAGAATATTTCAGCTATATTTCAATATTCCAATATTGTTGGTCCATGATGGCCAGTGAATGATGGCCATAACTCTGAAGCTCCAAAAAGCACATAATGGCAGCATCAAAGTAATCCATAAGACTTCAGTGGTTTAATCCATATCTTCAGAGGCGATATGATAGGTGTGGGTGACTCCATTTTTACAGTCAATATCCACTTTTACTTTCACTCTCATAGTCTTCTTTTGTTTTTGGTGACTTGCATTCTTCGAAGACATCGCCCCTTCTGGGCAGGAAGGTACATTTTTAGTGATAAAGAACTTAAATATTCGTCACTTCTGAAGACATGAATTTAACCACTGGAGTCTTATGTATTACTTTTATGCTGCCTTTATGTGCTTTTTGAGCTTCAAAGTTTTGGCCACCATTCACTCGCATTGAATGGGCCTACAGCGCTGAAATATTCTTCTAAAAATCTTCTTTTCTGTTCAGCAGAAGAAAGAAAGTTATACACATCTGGGATGGATTGAGGGTGAGTAAATGATGAGAGAATTGTCCTTTTTGGGTGAACTATCCCTTTAAAGGTAGCTAATGTATGTTTTTCCAAAGGTAAAATACTTCATCCTACCCTAACATAATATAAAGAGTGACCCATTCACATAAACAAACTAAATATAGCCCAACAATATTTTATATGTATTATTCTATTTCCGTTTGGTGATGGGAGTAGAAATTACACACCTTAACCGAATTACAGTAATTTACAACAATCTTGCAGTAGTTTTTACTGTGTATAAGTAAACATTTTGTTTGCAGTACATATACTGTTTCAAGAAAATTCTCTTTAAAACATCCCTGTATCTTAGTATGAACAGCTACCTCTATGATGTGTTTTCTGAGGTTCTCGCAGGGTTTAGCTCATGTGCAGGCTCTGCTGATCAGATAACACCACTTAATAATCATTATACCTAAGATGTGTTTGTCAAACTGAGTAAGTTTGACATTTCTTTGATAAAAAAATAGCACAAGGGGGAGGCAGCATTCACTAGCTACAGCAGCCCTGTTTTAGGACAATGGGGAAATACGCACCCTGATAAGCTGAGTAGAATTACACTGAAGATGTATTGAAATGTCAAATAATTTAATTCCAATAAGCAATGGAATGAGGAGGCTGAAGCTAGCAGGTGTGTTTGCACGGGCAAAGTCAAATCAGGTAATGCCTCCTGTTTACTAATGAGAGTTTATTTTAGCTTTTTTAATTAGCAATGCACAACCTACCATGACATTGACAGTAATTTATTAATGTTGACTGGTCTGGGCTCATCTGGTAGAGCACATACTATGACTCTTTCCTATTTCTTTCAGTTTCCAAATCTTAATTTAATTGACCTTGAAATAATGATGGACATACAGTACATCTAAACATCTAGTATTCATTAAATGTAACAATAGATAGTCGGTATTGCATGTATCTTTTCTTTGGCCTTTCATATGGTCAGATCAATCATAACAAAAATATGTGGTTCAGTTCTGTTCTTAAGACGCTATGCACATTAACAGTGGAAGAACCCATAATGGATCAGTTATTTCTATACCTGGACTGAAAGTTCATCCTTTTACTTCATACATGTTATATTCATGAACATTTATTTATGTTTTATTTCTACAACTTACCGAAAGAGTCATAATATCATAGGTGTGAGAGACTCAACACAGAGACGAAGGTAGAATCCAAATGCAGGAAGTTTATTTACAATCAGCATACAAATCCAAAACACAAGGCAGAGATGAAGTCGTGAAGCAGGCAAAGTAGTTGATGTCCCAGCTTATGGGTGCAATGAGAACAGAAGGTGGTAATATGGATTCGTTTTGAGGTATGTTGTGAAGGGGATCGTGACGACGGGAAAGAGCATCAGCTTTGCAGTTCTTGCTGCCATGGCGGTAGGTGACTGTGAATTGGAACCTTGTGAAGAAGAGTGACCATCGAGGTTCTTATGATCGGTGATTACTTGGAATGGATGGACAGAACCTTCAAGCCAGTGGCACCACTCTTCTAACGCAGCCTTCATGGAGAGTAGCTCTTTATTTCCAACATCATAGTTCCTTTCAGCCGAGTTCAGTTTACGGGAAAAGAAAGCACAAAGATAAAGTTTTCCAGGATTACCGTGGCAGTTGAGAGAGAGAACCACAGTCTATGCCGCAGTCTGAGGCATCCACTTCCACTATGAATGGTTGGTTAGGATCTGGGTGCTTGAGAATGGGGGCGGTCGTGAAACTTGTCTTGAGGGTGTCGAAGGCTTTTTGAGCAGAGTCACTCCATGGTAGCTTAGATGGTTTTCCTTTGAGCAATGACGTTAAAGGGGCAGAGATGAGCCTGTAGTTGCGGATAAATCTCCTGTAGATGTTCGCAAAACCCAGGAAACATTGTAGCTCCTTAACACTGTTGGGTCTTGGCCACTCTGTGACTGCCTTGATCTTGGAGTCATCCATCTCAACTCCTCTATGACTGATGATATACCCCAAGAATGTTGTATGGGCAGCGTGGAACTCCCCCAGAAGGCGGGAGAGGACCATTTTAATGTCTTTGATGTGTTGTGCTTTATCTTGGGAGTATATAAGGATGTCATCAATGTAGGCGATGACACATCTGTTGAGGAGGTCTCTGAAGATCTCGTTGATGGACGACTGGAACACAGCTGGTGCATTGGCCAGGCCATAAGGCATCACCTGGTATTCAT
This sequence comes from Myxocyprinus asiaticus, assembly GCF_019703515.2. NCBI lineage: Eukaryota > Metazoa > Chordata > Actinopteri > Cypriniformes > Catostomidae > Myxocyprinus > Myxocyprinus asiaticus. The sequence goes on along the minus strand of NC_059354.1, from coordinate 12,109,528 downwards.
AGTGCCCCCATTGGTGATAAATGCGGTTTTCCACCCGTCTCCCTCTCTAATACGAATCAGGTTTTAAGCACTCCTCAAATCCAGTTTTGTGTAGATGCATGCTTCACATAGTTGTTCTAGGGCAGACGGCACAAGAGGGAGTGGCTACCTGTACTTGATTGTCACCGTGTTCAATCCCCGGTAGTCAATGCATTGACGGAGCCCTCCATCTTTCTTCTTGACGAAGAAGCCTGCTGCAGCTGGTGAGGTGGAAGGATGAATGAACCCTGAAGCTAAAGCCTCCTCGACTTAAGTCTCCATGGCCATGGTTTCAGGTCTTGACAATGGATAGGCTTTGCTTCAAGGGGGTGCCATGTTGGGAAGTAACTCAACGGCGCAGTCCGATGGACGATGAGGGGGTAGTTGGGCTGCCTTGATTTTGCTGAATACCTCTGTGAATTCAGAATATTCCCTGGGGACCTGGATTTGAGCTTGGTTCTCAGGACTTTCAATGCTAGTATTTAAACATGACATGGTGACTGTGACATGAAGACAGTTTGACTGACAATAATCTGACCATTGTTTTAACTCACCCTGGTTCCAGGTGATGATAGGATCATGGATAGCCAGCCATGGGTGACCCAGGATGAGAAGATACTTGGGTGAGTCGATGATATAGAAAGATATGATCTCTGTGTGGAATAATCCAACCCATAGTGTCACTGGAACAGTTTGGTGAGTGATACCTGTGCCTATAGGTGCATTATTTACAGCAGTAATGTTAATGGTGGGTATACAAGGTACTGTAGGGATATGGAGTTCTCATACTAGCCCTTGGTGAATTAAATTCACAGCAACCCCTGAGTCGATGAGTGCAGAAACATATTTCAGTTTCTCATCAAAGGAGAGCTCAGTGGGAAGAGAGAAACTGTGGATTGTGGGAGATGAAATGTTCATGGTACTCACAATATTTCTGGAGTCTTGATATTTCTTGCCTTTGTGAGGGCATGTGGAGTTTCGATGATTCCCTGCACCACAGTAATAAGACAGTCACTCCTGATGACGATGATCGCGTTCTTCATCAGAAACTCTGAAACAGGTAATCTGCATCAGTTCAGGAGCTTCGGGGCATGCCTGGACTTGACTATGGACTGATGGTTGTGACTTGGAGCTAATCTTTGAGCATGGTGAATTGCACAGTAAATTATCAATCCTTACTGCCAATGAAATGAATTCAGTGAGAGTTGAATCCTCACGCTTACATGCGAGTTCGGCCTGCAGATTGTAGTTCAGTCCCTCTCTGAACACAGTTTTGAGTGCAATTTCATTCCATCCACTTTGGGCTGCTAATGTCCTGAAGTGTATGGCAAAGTCAGCTGCAGAACATGAACCCTGGCGTACATGAAGCATCTGAACAGAGACATCTTTACCTCCCTCTGGGTATTCAAACACTTCATGGATCTGGGAAGCGAAGTAATCAAATTACGTTTGAAGCCGATTATCACTCTCCCAAACAGCTGAGGCCCAGTCTAGCGCTTTACCGAATGTCATCATAAATGCACATTTCTTGGACTCCTGACTGAAAGGCTCTTGTTGATTGGAGAAATAGACCTTACATTAACGTAAAAATCCCTTACATTTCTCTGGCGAGCCATCAAATTTATCAGGAAGAGCGAAACTTACCAGTGTAGCTTTTGGAGATGGAAGAGAGTGGATTTAGTGGGTGAAGTTCTCATGTGCAGCTCTTAGGTGGTCCAACTGTTCCTGGAAACTTTTGAGCAGTTCGCTTTGGTGAGCGAATGCAGCCTGGAGCTGAGAAACTTCCGCTGGATTCATTGGTGGCAAAGTATTCTGTGAGGGACTCGACATGGAGGCGAAGGTAGAATCCAAATGCAGGAAGTTTATTTTCAATCAGCATACAAATTCAAAACACAAGGCAGAGATGTAGTCATGAAGCAGGCAAAGTAGTTGTTAACAGGTAATCAGTCCAACCAGGCAAACAGAGCAAAACAGTAATCCAAAATCGTTAATCCAGTAAAGCAGGCACAATGGTCATAACAAGTAGGCAACGAAACAGACAATGAGAATAACGCTTGGTAAGACAGTAAAACTGGCAATACTTTGCAAGGTCACAATGGCAAGGCATGGCTATTTATATGATATAAACAGGAAGTCACCATAGAAGAAACCATTCAGTGTCAGTATTCGGGACAGGGCTCCCTCTGGCGGTTGGCTGAAGGGATACCAGCCTCATTCGTTACAATAGGTACTGATTAAGTTATATAATATATATATATATATATATATATATATATATATATATATATATATATATATATATATATATATATATACACACACACACACATCCATTTATTCTGTAAAGTAATATGTTGTTCATGATACCTATGGCATTAACTCATAAGTTTGTTAACAAGTTTTTATGTCTAACACATTTTTCTGGGCTCAGATGTATATTCTCCTGGCATATATGTTTCAGACAATGGAAAATCCTTTCTGATTTTATGCTACACACAGAAAGAAATAGACAGGCAAGTTGATGTTCAAACAAATGTTAAGTAGGGAGTGCCACAGGGATTAGTTTTAGGGCCTCTGCTTTTCTCCTTATATATGCATCCCTGGGAGATATTATCAGGAATCGTGGAATAAGTTTCCACTGTTATGCTTATGATACCCAACTTTATATTTCTTTGAAACCCGACGAAATTTCACAATTCTGATCACAAATGATCACAAATGATCACAGTGTATCAATGAAATCAAAGATTGGATGGCCAGAAATGTCCTTCTACTCAATTCCTACAAAACAGAGGTACTAATTATTAGACCAAAAGCCTCAAAAAAATAAGCAGGGATGTGATTATTCCATATAAATACGGATCTCTGTATTTTCTGACCTCGGTGGGATTACCCGCGTAAATTGCGTAAATCCGATTTTTTTGGGGAGGGGGCATTGCGCATGTCGTATCATCCAACCTGCCAACTGGATTCTTGACGGTTTCAACGTTCTACGTCGTGCTTGTTGAGAATGCGCAGAACGACTGCTTCATTCGGGACGAAATTCATGTAAGTCATCTTTATCTTAATGAATCCAGAGAGTCCGTGAAAAATAGACACCAAACATAGATGGATTGGTACTCATAAAAACATGTAGTGTCATTTTTATTAACAGTCATTTTCAATTCGGTGGGAAACTGCAACGGACATGACAGTATAAGTTACAAAACGCTGTAAAACCTTAACATGTTGGAATTATTGCTTGTCTATGTGATATCCATTAAAGCAACATTATAGCCTATATATAGACTGAAATAGCGAAATGGCCTTAAACAATTTTAAGGCCATTCCGCCATTTAATGGCTTACAACAATACAAATGCTTGACATACTACTAAGTCACGCTGGAATAAAGGGTCTACTTTAATGTACTAAAACTGCAAAATGCTGCGTTTTTATGTACTATTACATGCGGATTAATGCCGACAGCACTGCATGAGTTAGAGGCGCCATCTAGCGGCTGTGTGTGGAGCTCTTTTGAGCCCACAGTATTAAGTTTTTATGCGTGCGAATTATTGCTTAAATTAATTATTGCTGATGCAAAGTAGTGAAGGAATGCCATTGTTAATCGTATTTAACATCAGCATAAGACAGCTTTGCACAAAGTATCAACCTATTTGATTAAACATTGTTAGTTGACTATTAAACTGCTAAAAAAAAAAAAAAAAAAAAACTGAAAAAAATAAAATTGCCAATCAGAATTAAGAAATTACAATGGTTCGTATTTTGTGTGGCCAAATGTGAAATATTTATTTCAGGAAAATAGTTGCTTATAGGATTTAGCCTCCTTCCTGATGTTGACTTATGACTTATAATTGATTTAACATTTTATTATTAACATTAGAGTCTATTTGTTGTGTTGTATTTGTCATTTTACTGTCAGATAAATGAATTACAATTCTACATGTCATTTATTTCTATTATTCTTTGTTTCCAGCATACCATAAACTCATGGCTAGAACAGATGTGAACAACCCTGAAGTAAAGACAATTGATGAAGGGGTAAAAAAATAGTTTTAAATGGAGTTGGTTGCAGGAGAGTGTCCAGGTTGAAGGGTGCACCCTTTCACTGAATTGTTTCAGTAAAATCAGTGAACCAGGCAAGGCAATATGCAACATATGTAACCAACCTATTAATTATAGAGCAAATGGTAAGACTGCACTGCGGAAACATATGGAGCATCCAAAACACATAAACAAATGGAGAATCCAACAGCAAAACATGTGCATTGACAATGCTATTGTTGCGGCTCCTCACAGCAAACATCCAAGGTCAATTCCTCCTCTGTGTGACCTAATATAATATAAGGTGTGTGTGTGGCGGGGGGTCGCTGGGGTTGCGGCCTTCCTTCCTTCTTTTTTGTCTTTGGCTGATCACATGCCTGAATAAGCCGCTAAAATATAATTTGACTCTCGATGGAAGTACTGTTACATCGTCTTGTACAGTGAAGAATCAAATTATATTTGATACCATGTTCTTTGAAAATCAATTTTCCAATGTTTGTAGCATTCTTCCACCTCAGAAATATTGCTAAGTTACGACACATGCTCTCTGTTGCTGATGCTGAGAAACTAATTAATGTGTTCATGACCTCAAGACTAGATTATTGTAATGCATTACTGTGAGGATGTCCAGCAAGATCAATAAATAAACTTCAATAGGTTCAAAATGCAGCAGCCAGAGTGCTGACTAGAACAAAGATATATGATCATATTAACCCCATTTTATCATCGTTACATTTGCTACCTGTTAAATTTTGTAAAAAGTTTAAAATTGTGTTAACTACGTACAAAGCTTTGAATGGTCTAGCTCCACAATACTTAAGTGACCTTCTACCACGCTCTATTCCATCACGTTCATTATGAAAAATTCTGGCATATTAATAGATCTTAGAATATCAAAATCCACAAAAGGAGGTAGATCCTTTTCCTATTTGGCTCATAAACTATGGAATAGTCTCCCTAACACTGGTTAGGACCCTACTTCTCTACATTGATGACCGCCCCATCACCCAAAATAGAGAGTGTGGGGCAAAATGAAACCCGAGTGCCCAACATGTCACACACAAAACTCTGAACCTTCAACCAAAATTCTTGGATCTTAACACACCACCAAAAGTCATGGGCTGTGTCTCTATCCTCTGATTGGCATCGCCAGCAGGTGGGTGTGTCTTTAAGACCAAGCCTATACAATCTAGAGGGGTCCAATAGAATCGATGTCAAATCTTGAATTGCATAAGGCACACTTTTGCATCTCTAGATGCAGACTTGACATTTTTTTAATCCTACCGCACACTCCCTCCTCCAATACCAAATTTAAATCTTTAAGTTAAAGCTTCGTCCCCCAGATGCTGAATTAGCAGGAAGTAATACACTGATGCCTCATGACCTTTTCCAAAAGCAGTAATCACCCCTCCCAGAGTATCTGCCAATTTAGGGGGGTGTATGCTGCTCCCAAAAATAGTACAGAGCAGGTGGCGCAGCTGTAAATATCTAAAGAACTGAGATCTGTGAATCCCAAAATGCTGAACCAAATTTTCAGAGAATCTCAACACTCCGCTCTCATATAGGTCACAGAGCATATTAACCTCCCTCACAGTCCACTCTGACCAGCAGAAAGGGGACTTATTAATACATAATGTTGGGTTCAGCCATATGCTCGAGGCAACATTTAAATAAATGTCAGTATTAAACACTCTGGACACTTTTGTCCATACCGAGTGCAAATGCGAGATAACGAGTGTAATTTAACTTCTCCGGTTAGTTTGATAGAAAGGCTTTTTAATGGCGAAAAAGGGGCAACCACTTCCTGTTCAATACAAAACCAGGGAGGGGCTCTCTCAGGTGGGAGTGACCAATAAGCGAAATGTCTGAGACCGAATGCATAATAATAAAACAAAATCTTGGGTAGGCCTAGCCCACCTTTGTCAGTCAGCCTATGCAGCTTACAGAAATGTAATCTGGGACGTTTACCATTCCAAATGAAGGACTTCGCTATGCTATCAAATTGCTTGAAATAAGAGAGGGACAGAAAATGAAACTGTAATATCTATAAAGTCTTAGAGTCATCATTGTGTAGTTTGATTAAATATGATTTTAAATTGTGTATTAAAAAAAAATAATTAAATAATAATTGTATTTAGAACCCTAGTGAGCAAGCTGAAAGCGACTGTGAAGATGTTGGTTAATGGAGAAAAATAACCTAGGGAGAAACCAGACTCACTGTGGGAGCCAGTTCCCCTCTGGCTAAACAGTGTGAGGATAATGCCAATATTAGTTTTTATGTGCAGTGCAAGTCATGGTTTAAAATTAGCGAACTAAGTAAGTGTTAAGGCCCAATGTTTAAACAAAGATTTTGTATGAACTGTAAGATAATGACTAATGTCTTTGAAGTTCATCCTGGATGAACTGCAGAAGTTCACATAGATGCATTGTCATTTGTCAGTTGGCTGATGTAGACATTTGTTGGCAATTAATTGATAGTCAATGTATTCAATTTCAAGAGTGTAGTCCATCAATAGACCAAGGTGATTCTGGCCGAGATCAGTGAGGTGCATCACAGTTCAACCGGCAGGTAATTTCGGTGAAGTCTATCCTGAATCCAAGGTGCAGGCAGTGGCATATGAAGTATCCCATGTCTTATGGTTGTAGTTGGCATCATTTCATCCTCTGAAGTCCATCATAATAGACTGAAGTGATGTTTGGCTGGCACCGGCTGCTATTAGTCATCATCACTCAGAGACATGTAGCAGTGGAGTCCAATACGAAGCAGGAACGGAGCTGGATCTGGCCGGCTCTGGTAACCTCACAATATGAATCCTGAGGTTGAGACAGGGAAACAAATAGAAAAATATTAGCATAGATGCCATTCAATTTTTTGCAGAGTTATAGATCATGATAATTATTTCTGGTTCCGGCAGACCTAACTAGCCTAATTGTGAGTTGATGGATAAATTAGGTGTATGCCTGGCTAAATAGATGAGTCTTTAGTGTAGACTTAAACTGAGTGAGTGTGTCTGCATCCCAAACAGTGTTATGATCACTAGACAGATAATTTTATGGGGATGGAGGTCGGCTGGAGCACCTTCATTTCAGGAGTGGTGCTAGGAGATGGGGAGGGTGGCGGCTTTTGAAGAAGGGTCATTTAGAAGACTGGGAAAATTGGACTCGTTTGTTGGGAAATGGGGCGGATATCTGGCGTTATTGGAGGGCTCTCAGGGAGAGGCAGTGGAGAGAGAGGTGTAGTTGTCAATATGTGTGATTATTATATATATATATATAATTTTGTGTGTGTGTCTATAATCATGTATGACCACTGGGATGTTGTTGGGGGCCAGGGTGGGGTTGGAGATTGGGAGGTTGGGGATTGGGAGGGGGAGAGGTAATAGTGGGGAATAATTGTTGGTTCTGTGTATATATGTTTTATTTTTCTGTGTTTAATATGTGAATCAGTAAAAAATTGTTAATCAAACATTTATAATTTTCTGAAAAGCTGCTTTGAAACGATTTGTGTGAATTGTGAATTGTGAAATGGTAAGTACCACCATGATTACTAATAAGGTATGCAAGTGAATGTAGACAGGAAAATGACCACAACAAAAACTTGGCATAATTTAAAATCAGGTGAGATTTTCACCCTCAAAATTGCAGTCCATTCTGGCTCCCCATTTGACAATAATACAATAAAATCTCAGTTGGTAATTTGTGCTTCATGTTCCGTTTCAGTGGCAAATTAACAGAGCTTGCAGTGGAACCTCATTCTGTATAAATCTCAATTAAAGCTTTAACCTTTTCCTTTCTTGAAAATAATTGCTTATCATCATGCCAGTTTTGTTGTCTGAAACATCAGTTTGTTTTTTTTTAACATTTGTCTGAAACACAGTGTCTGCAATCATTTGTCTAAAACATCACAGCTTTTTTAGGAGGTCTTTGAGAAGAAACTCAAATTTTTTTTTTTTTTCAAAAAAGAGAAAATATTAAAATCATGAATCATTCAGCTCAGTGGCCAAAGGTGTGGCAGTCTTTGAGACACTGCTCCCTTTCTCAGTTGCTTTGAGACCAAACTGACAATAGGGCTTGTTTAGACTAGAATTCAGAATTTCATATTTTTTAGGTTTTGCTTTTTTCTTACACAGAAATAAGAGGTAATATGAATATGCTATAATGCACATTAGCCTAAAAGAAAAACATCCTTACATGACAATGCAATCCAATTTTTCATATAAAAATTAGGATAAGACATACAGTATTTGGTGTTCAGAATATTTTATCAATTCATTTAGGCCTAATAAAATATATTTTTTTACTGACTGAAAAAGATAGCAGCTATAAATGAACATTGGCATCTTAAAAATAGATGAAGCATACATTCTAGCATTTTTAATGGTCTTGTGATAATAAATTTAATGTAACATAATATAACCATAAATACCATTACATAATCAACCATTATGAATTTCAGAATTTGCTTGCCCCTTGGTTACACTATTTTATTTTATTTTTTCATGAGAGCTCTTGCTTTGGTCTCCAGAGCATCTCTGTGAAGCCAAAAGAAAGATTCAGTCACCTTTTTTTTTATCCCCACTGAGATCACAAGAAAGTGAAGTGACAGCAATGCTTAATTATACTTGAAAATATGCCTTGGTGCCACCATGCGGTGATGTTTTTCTCAGAAGTTTTCTATGCACCGTTTGATTAGAGCAGAATTCCACAGAGCTTTGCTAATGAGGATGTTATACATATGGTACACAACATTTCCCTATTTCAAGATTTCCGGAACAGGGTCTGAATTGGCCATGCCTACAGTCATGTAGTGTGTATCTTGAGCCAGTCATCATGTTTTTGTCCATCCAGTCCCAAACCTCAATAGTGCTGAATTTACTGTAATTAAAGGATTGCAGCCAATGTGCTGCAATTTTAGAAGTGTTTTGGTTAGTGCATTATTTTGCATTGTATTTGCAGAGACTTTACAATGCATAAAACTGAGCTGTGTTATTTAGAAGCTGCCTCAATTACCATAGTATACAGTATATTCCTGCATTTAAACTGCTGGTGGACATTAAGTAATTACACTTAAGCAATATCACACAGACACTGTACTCAAGGGGCAAATTCCAATCAAAATTGTAATTGCAGGACTGAGTGTATTCAACACTGCTTGTCAATGCACAACACTGCTTTGATTTGTTTGGAACTTTCCCAAATGACTAACCATATTGTGTCTAACTTCTTGCCTACAGATTTGTTGCAGTGTTATTATTGTTAATGAAAACTTACCAAAGTTCAGCTATGCAATTCCATGTGGCTGATAGGTTCTTTGTCTTGTTATCTGTTAGCCAATTGACTCACTCACATATGACATGTTAAGCAAATTTGCTCGCTTGGTGAAAACTGTTTTGTCCTTTGACATGCAACTGGGTAGACAATCAACTTGAGTCTCTCTTTGTGTAACATTCAAATAGCTCAGTTTTGCAGACAAGCTGGTTTCACTGAATATGCTATTTGTTCAGGTGGTTGCTGGGGCTTTTCTTCTTTCAGCGTGCACGGTAAGGTCTGCTTTTGTTCATGACACATAAAAGTGTGTCATTAACAAGCAAGTCTTAGTCAAATCGGCCTGACATACATCATTATCTTAAGTAATTAGATTAAATAAATCCACTCATATTTAGTCAAAGTCACTAGTTAAATTATCTCTGGCCATTCAGCCAAGCAGGCTAAGGCACACATAGAAATTTAGTTCATTAGCATTACGCCATTGGCCAGTGGTCAAGGCACAGCTAGCATGCACTCGGTGCATATGGGTCTTTGAAGCAGCAGCAGCAGTACACATGTGTTGGTGATAAATCTGATTGGTTGAGGGATTGTGTTTTGTGTTTGTGTTGTGAGTTTTGTGTAGCTTCCCTAATTTGTTGGGCTATTGTTTGTAATGTCTATTTGTGCAACAGCATGTTATACATGCTCTACGCAGCATGTCCAGCATTTTGTCTAATTGTGCTGCAGCAGCAGTATGCTCTCATGCTTAACTCAGAATGTCTGTTTATTCTAGCAGTAGCAAGTGTCCGTGCCTGCTTTGCAGCAGCAGCAGTGTTAACAGAGCTAGTCCATCAAGACCAATATCCTATCAATATGATATACTGACATTATCATACTAAATCTTTCTGAAAGTTAAGGAATAAAAATATAGCATAAGATAATTGGAAAAACTCACTCCAAAACTTACCAAAATAACATTAAATTACCACAAATTAAGTGCAGTTTTAGTTTTTGATGCACAGAATAAAATTCTGTACCTTTTATGCATTTGAAAACATTATTAGGTAGCGATAACACTAGACGGCCTTGAGAAATGTAATGTCCTTAAACATATTTAATGATTTCTGTTAACACTTTAACTTTCGCTGTAACACTTATGGGATTTTCCCCTAGTGGCCAACAGAGATCACTAGGAGGTGTACACTCTTAAGGTTTTGCTTGGACTATTATTTTGAAGTCATGTTTTGGTTTCTTGCCTTGTGTCTGTTTCTCCCCCCCCTTTTTGTTCCCCAGCTGTGTCTTGTTAACCTTATTTGCTCCAGTGTATATATTGCCCTTATGTACCCTCTTTCTTTTTCATCTCTTGTTTCTTCCCAGGATGTAGTGTTTATTTTCTTTTTACTAGTGTTTCCAGTGTTGTTTTGTGTTTATGTATATTTCTATTAAAGATGCATTAAGATCCTCTCTCGCCACATCTCTTACAATCATTACAGAAGAACCGACCATCATAATGTATCTAGCAGATCTAGAACTGTTGTCTCTCAGACAAGGAAACAGGACCATCGAGCAGTACACAGAGCAGTTCTGCGATCTCACCCATGCACTCAATTGGGGAGACATTGATCTAAAGGATATATATAGGCTTGAGCTAAATTAACCTATAAAATCCTGTCTGCGGAGAGGTAGGTGTGAGTTCTCTTTGGTGGAATTTATTGATTATGTTTTGAGGCTCACACTTTTCTCCTACACAGCGGGGTATGGCAGTACCCCCACTGCGGCACCCAGCGCTCTTTCATCGGAGACAATGGGTTCTAACAGGAGGAGAAAGAGGAAGAAGCCACTTTCTCCAGTGCTTCCAGAGATCTCCACATCAGAGGTCCATCTGTTTCCTTCGTCTGTGGTTCCGGTGGTCTCAAATTCGGTGGTCCCTACCTCGGTGGTCCCGGTGGTCTCAACCACGGTGGTCCCTGCTCCAGTGGTCCTGGTGGTCTCAACCTAGGTGGTTCCTGCTCCGGTGATCCCAGTGGTCTCAATCTTGGTGGTCCCAGCTTCAGTGGTTTCAACCTCGTTGGTCCCCACCTCTGTGGTCCAGCTGACCATGCCCTATACATCGCCAGTTACACTTATCACGCTCCTAGCATCCATGTTTTCCACGGACCACGGGCCAGTGGCCACGCTTGCCACAGACCATGAGCCAGCGTCCATGCCTGCCACAGACCACGAGCCAGTGTCCATGCCTACCACAGACCATGAGCCAGCATCCACGCCTCCCATGGACAACGTGCCAGCATCCTGTGGCCACGCCTCCTGTGGCCTCATGCCCCTGAGTTTCCAGTGGCTCTGCCCCTGAGTCTCCAAGTTTATTTTCCTCTGAGTCCCTTAGTGCCTTGACTTTTGAGTCCCCTAGTGACCTGACTTTTGAGTCCCCTAGTGCCCTGACTTTTGAGTCCCTTAGTGCCTGCCTTTTGACCTCACAGTCCTATGAGTCCCCAGCTGCTCTGACAACTGCCCAGGCTTCTAAGCCCTTGAGTCCCCAGCTGCCCTGGCCTATGAGCACTCTGAATCCCCAGTTACCCTGGCCTCTGGGCCCTCTGAATTCCCAGCTGCCCTGACCTTTGAGCCCTATGAGTCCCCAGCTGCCCTGACAGCTGCCCTGGCCTTTGAGCCCTCTGAATGCCCAGCTGCCCTGACCTCTGAGCCCTCTAAGTCCACCTATGTTCTGACCTCTGAGTCCCTTAGTGCCCTGACTTCTGAGTGTCCTGTTGTGCTGTACTCTGCTTCACCAGCTGCTCTTACCTCTGCACTCCCAGCTGCCCTGACTTTTGAGCTCCCTTGTGCCTTGACTTCTAAATCTCCAGCTTCCCTGAACTCTGTGTCTCCAGTTTCCCTGACCTTTGAGTCCCCTAGTGCCTTGACCTCTGAGTCTCCTTGTACCTTGACCTCTGTGTCCCAAGCTGTCTTGACCACTGCACCCTCTGCATGCTCGGCAGTCTTGACTCCTGTGTCCCAAACTGCCTTGACCACTGAGCCCACTGGGTCCCAGCTGCATTGACCTCCGAGCTCTCTGTGTCTCCCTTTGCCCTGACCTCTGTATGCTCTGCATCTACAGCTGCCTTGACCTCTTCATCCCCAGATGACTTGACCACTGATCCCTCAGTGTCCCAAGCTGCCTTTAACACTGGCTTTGCCCTCTGAGTCACCAGTGGCTCTGCCCTCCAAGTCCCCAGTGGCTCTACCCTTATCCACCCTGGCCGTCTGCCCTAGCCAACTGGCCGTCTACCTGATCCATCCTTGTCCCCTGGCCATCCGCCTGGTCCACCCTGGTCCCCTGGCAATCTGCCTGGTCTGCCTTGGTCACTTGGTTGCCTGCCTGCTCCGCCCTGGTCTCCTGGTCATCTGCTGGATTCTCCGTTGCCTCCAGCTGATCTGCCAGCTCCGTTCTGGTCCCCTGGTCACCTGCTGGCTCTGCCCTAGTCTCCTGGTCACCTGCCGGCTCCACTCTGGTCCCCTGGCTGCCTGCCTGCACTGCCCTGGTCTCCTGTCACCTGCCAGGACCTCTGTGGTTACCTGGTAACCCTCCAGTGCCACCTGATTCCCTGTGGTCTTCACTCCCTCCCTCCAGTGCAGACAACATCATTGATTATAATGGAGTTCTATTACTTTTGACACAACGCAATGCTTGCGTCCGGTGTAGACATGGTTTTAAATGCAAAAGTCTGGACTGTATAGAGCTTTTTAGGTTGTAGTCCAAAAACCCAGAAGAGAGTCAGAATTTTCGAGCAATGGGTTCCCTTAGGATTTTCTTAAGGTTTATATAATGGCAGTTTTGGATTTATAAGTAAAATAAGGTCTTTGGTAAACATTACTTGAAGATACATGGACATTTTATTCATACCCCAAACGTTAATTTTGAAGCATGTGTTTTTTTTTTTTTAAGTACAGTATGTTGCTAACAAGTTGCTAGATAAGGACCACAAAATTTTTCCATTTCATCAGGCACATCATATAATGTGCTGCACATACACTCACATGCCTGTGGTAGTTGTAGCCTTTATTTAGAAACTTGTAAGCAACATACATTTTTTAAAAACATGACGGCTGTTGTAGAACAAAACTTCCAAGTATCTTCAAGTAATTGGCTCATTCAGCCCAAAGCAAAAACAGTCCTTGAGGGCACTCTCATTAAAATCGACCCTGCTGGCCAGAGCACAAAAGTCCTCTACATATTCCTCCAGGGGACGATTCCCCTGACGTAAATGAAGAAGGTGAACTGTTGGGTTCATTTTGTGGTCAGGTATTCTGTAACAGTGTTGGCAATGACAGGCAGACGATGACGATAAAGTGAAGAACCCAGGTGCAGATTATTTACATGAAGCGTGAAAACCAAAAACGTGACTACAAAACATTGACTTGACTTGACTTCCAAACAACATTACAACACACAATACCTGACACAGGACCATGGCAAACATGAGGGTATAAATACATGGACAAGGGTAACAAGACAACCAATGAAGAGACAGAACTATAAACAAGATAACATGACCAATAAGCAAAAAACAATGACAAACTAGAACTGATAACGAATTAACAAGACAATAAACCAATGAAAACAAGACACATGAACATGGAGGGAAACATGAAATCACATGACCCGGGGACCACATGACATGAAACAGGGAATCACATGACCTGGCAGGGAAACAGGAAATAACATGACATGGAACCACATGACCTGAACAGGAACTAATCTAAAAAAAAAGATATGAAAACAAGAACAAAACACATATAGATGTGACAGAGATATATCGTTCCAAAATAAAAGACAGATATGGGAAAATAAATAATTTATATAATGCAGTCACTGTGAGCGATTGCACAAAAAACACATGGGAAAATAGTGCAGAGTGTTGAGAAAATGTGTAGAAAGCATAAGTACAACACAGAAAACCTCTATATAGAGTATTTCACAGACACAGCTAACAAAAAGCAAATATGTTGCTCTGCTAGTGGAGTTTCACTTTAATTGCTGCTGCATGCCTCTCTCTGAATATCATTTGGATTTGATGTCACCTGGCAAACTTGGTCAAATCCAATGATTACTTCATCCTCAAAATCACACATTGTATCTGATAAAAATGTTCTGTGTGCCTTAACTCACAAAAGTTCCATCAAACCAGCCAATCAGATTTGCACTGCATGCCGGAGACCTACAAATTGGGGCGGAATCGCCAAAAGATGGCTGGGTTACTCCAAAAGGGGGTTGTGCCAACAAAATGTTGTACACAAAATGTACCCTTTTCCATGGAACGAGGAAATGTTTTTCAAATTTGTGCGCCGTGTGCATCAGACAGTTATGCTAGAGTACAATAGTAGTTTTAAAACTAACAAATATTGAACTAAATTGAAAATAAAAAAATTTAAATAACTTAATTATCAATATTCAAAACTACATGATATTGCTTAAGTAAAGCTCAGTCTAGATACAACATGACACTTTGCTATCCTTGAATAATTAGTTGAAAGAGCAACACATTGAATACTGTAGGTGGGCTCCGTGAAACAACATAATGCACTGGATTTAAGCAGAGGATAAACAGATGGAGGGAAAAGCATTACTGTCCATGCTTCCAGGCAGCTGCTGAGTTTGGTTCATTATAGCCCAAAAACTCCCCTCATCCCTCTGTTTGCCAATCAATCTGTTCTACTCTCTTTCTCTGTCTGTGCCTTTCCGGTTCTGTCTTCGTCTAGTTTTGTCTCTTTGACAGTCGGTCCCTTCATTTCTCAGAGCCCTTTATGAAGTCATCTGATTTTTGTCCTGTTGGTTAAAGAGCCGTGAAATGATGTAGCTGCCTGAGTGTCTGTATCTGTCTTTTATCTCCCACTAACAGCCTGTTACCAAAGACTTTCCACTTTACCCTCAGTCATTAGTCTTGTGAGACATCACAGTTTAGGCCATCATAGAGGTTAGATTGCTATGAATGCTGAGATATTGACATTAATATCGACTGAGTTCCAACCGCATTGCTGAATTCAAAGCAGAACATACAATAGTAGCGGCAGACTTCTATTCTACTAGATACATTTGACTTACAGTAACTCACACGACTCAGCTAACAGAATAGTATCTGATTGTCAGCAAGCTATTTCCTTTTCTGCTAAAGAAATTGCAGTGAATAAAGTAAAATAAAATAGTCCTTGAGATAGAAGAAAATTCCTTGAGAGCTTTTCTTTTAATTTAATTTATAACATTCACTCCAAATTTTGTTCTCAAAATGCTGTTTAAACTATTATAATACATTAATTCGATTTGTTTTGTTAGAGCTGTTTTAGAGGTCTTTACTGACGTCAATACTGGAGCCATACACATGCTGACTTTCAAATGGAACAGTTCCTTTTTCTCTCGAGGATCTATTACCATAATTTATCTGCCATTCTATTTGGCTATCACTTCCACTGGAACTCTAACTTAAAGCTGAAGTGTGTGATTTCTGCGCCATTAGCTTCGCTAAATGCATTCGCAAAAATAAACATTGCTTTTAAGCAGCTTTCCCAAAGACTCCCTACATCTGTCATTGGTCAGACAAGACTCATATTAAAAAAAACTTCAGTTTATCTGCTTGAATGAGAATTGAGGAGCAGGACAATAGTGTTAGTCCTGTCATATTAAAGCTTGAATAGTCAAAACGACATCAACTCTTAAGTGGACAATTACAGCTCTTGTCCAAGGACACATCACATTATCCTTTGGTAGCACTATGTATAGTGATATATCAATGAACTGACCCAGAGAGCGGCAAGTAACTTTCATCACAGACTGTTTGATCTCAACCTCCAGGCTCATATTAAAGGACTACATGGACCAGCAATAGTCTGTCATTAGCCATGGCACTTTTATCTGTAAAGCCTACATCAAAGCCACTGATCAGAATATACCATTCATGAATCATGATGGATATGCCATCTGGTTACCATTTTGAGCTGTACAAGACCATTAAAGGTCCTATTGTTTATTAGAATGTTTTTCTAAATGTTCTATTTAAAGGAGGAAAATTAGCTTTGTCATATTTGGGAGGCCAAGGTTCCCTATCTGTCACTCACTCGACGTTGTGTCGATGTAGTGACACTAGGGGTCACTCTTGGGAGCCCGAAACACCTCTGGTCTTTGAAAAAAGGCCAATGAAAATTGGCGAGTGGTATTTGCATACCACTTCCCCGAACATACGGGTATAAAAAGAGCTGGTATGCAACCACTCATTCAGATTTTCTCTTCGGAGCCGAACGGTTGATGCTCACTGAGCTGAATTCTCACGACTGTTCATTCACCTCTGCTGGATCTGACGGTGCATTTCAGCGGCTTCTCCCCCCTCTGCACTGGTGCACTGCAGAGAACGCCCCTGGGTGCTTCGGCAGAAATAAAAGAGTATGTTCTAAAAGAGTATATTTCTCTAAAAGAGCAGCAAACACGGAACGTCTTTTTAAAGATGCCCTACCGTTTGTGTGTTATTCCTGGTTGCGGTCGTTATCTCTCACCTTCTGATGGTTACGTTCGCTGTCGTTCGTGTCTGGGCAATACCCATGCAGAGACAGCGTTCGTGGATGGATCATGTACTCATTGCGAGAACATGACCATGGCAACGTTGCGGTCGCGGCTTGCCTTCATAAGAAAGCAAGCCACCCCAGCGGCTCTCCGCCTCGGTCCTTCTATCTACGGGTACGAGGCCAGCGCGGCTAGCACTGGGGGTGATTTGGGGACCCCAATGGGACCACCTCCGCCGGGTATCCCCCCACGGACCTCCCATTCCCCAGCATGCTCGTCTGCCCCGATCGGGCTTCCGGATGAGTCCGCCGGCTCGTCTCATGGTGAGTTCGACCTCTTGTTTGGAGCCCGCGAAGGTGATGAGCTCTCGAGCGCAGCACCGGAGAGTGGGCTCGTCCAGTTGGACGCGGAAGCCTCAGCTGGGCTCCCCCCCTCGGGTACGGTTGCCCAGTTGCACAGGCTGATGCGGAGATGATGGACATGCTTTCCCGGGCATCCGCTAGCGTCGGGCTAGAGTGGAACCCTCCGCTCTCCCCTGAACCCTCGCGGCTCGATGATTGATTCCTGGGCTCATGGCGCTGCTCACAGCCAAGCCCCACCCCAGTTCCTTTCTTCCCGGAAGTGTACGAGGAGCTGACAAGGTTGTGGGAGGCACCTTTTACTGCCCGGTCCTGATCTTTCAGCTCCCCCGCCCTCACTACCCTCGATGGTGGGGCGGCCAAGGGCTATTCGGCGATCCCCCTGGTGGATAAGGCCGCCACCTGGCGCGAGCACCCAAAGCACCCGTCCAAGGCCTGTAGGTTTACGTCATCCCTTACGGCCAAGGCCTATGGTGCCGCTGGACAAGCCGCCTCAGCCCTGCACGCTCTCCTGCAAGTCCACCAAGCCAAGGCGCTAAAGGAAATTCACAAGGGTAGTTCCGCCCCGGGATTGATGCAGGAGCTGTGCTTGGTGACCGACCTTGCTCTCCGGGCGACGAAGGTCACAGCGCGGTCTCTCGGGCGGGCGATGTCCACTTTGGTGGTCCAGGAGCGCCACCTTGGCCGTCATCATGACCACCGTCCACCATTCCATTTTGGCAGGTTTGGCGCTCCAGCGGCGGTCTCCCCGTCCCTGTGCGCCCAGCTCTGGCACAAATCCGCCCCCGATGTGACGGTCTCCATGGGTCACGAAGACAGGCCTCTTCCTCCCCCGTCCCAGGCTGTTCCGGGGGTGGTCACAAGGAGCCAGGTAAGT
This sequence comes from Myxocyprinus asiaticus, assembly GCF_019703515.2. Lineage (NCBI taxonomy): Eukaryota > Metazoa > Chordata > Actinopteri > Cypriniformes > Catostomidae > Myxocyprinus > Myxocyprinus asiaticus. The sequence goes on along the minus strand of NC_059354.1, from coordinate 12,091,444 downwards.
GCTTCGATGTCCCGGAACTCAGCATGGCCACAACACAATGTGGCACCTCAGGCTCTGCCCCGCCGCGTGGCCCTACCCGTCAGTATGTCCGACGAGATTGTCCCCTTGGTCCCCCTCGTCCGGAGCTTGGACGCGTGGCTTGCACTTTCCAACCCGTCGCGATGGCTGGTCCGGACCGTCTGACTCGGCTACGCGATTCAGTTCGCTAGGGTCCGCCCAGGTTCAGCGGCGTCCACTTCACCTCAGCGAGAACACCTCTACCTTACGTGCGGAAATCACTACCCTCCTACAGAAGGGTGCAATAGAGCCTGTCCCTCCGGCCGAGATGAAGAAGGGGTTTTGCAGCCCCTACTTCATTGTACCGAAGAAAGGCGGTGGGTTGCGGCCAATCTTGGACCTGCAAGTACTGAACTGGGCTATACACAGACTCCCGTTCAAGATGCTGACGCAAAAACGCATTCTAGCAAGCGTCCGGCATCAAGATTGGTTCGCGGCGGTAGACCTGAAGGACGCGTACTTCCACATCTTGATTCTACCTTGACACAGAACCTTTTTGCGGTTTGCATTCGAGGGTCGGGCATATCAGTACAAGGTACTGATCGGCCTGTCCTTATCACCTCGTGTCTTCTCGAAGGTCGCAGAGGCAGCCCTTGCCATGTTAGGGGAAGTGGGCATTCGCATCCTCAACTATCTCAGCAGTTGGCTAATCCTAGCTCACTCTCGGGATGTGTTGTGTGCACACAGGGACCTGGTGCTCTCGCACCTCAGCCGACTAGGGCTTCAGGTCAACTGGGGAAAGAGCAAGCTCCTCCCAAGTCAGAGCATCTCTTTTCTCAGCTTGGAGTTGGACTCAGTCTCGATGACGGCGTGCCTCACAAACAAGATCGCACAGTCAGTGCTGACCTGTTTGAAGGCGTTCAGACAGAAGACAGCGGTTCCACTGAAACTGTTTCAGAGGCTCCTGGGGCATATGGCATTCTCAGTGGTGGCCACTCCGCTCGGGTTGATGCATATGAGACTGCTTCAGCACCGGCTCCAGACTCGAGTCCCGAGATGGGCATGGCGCCGCGGGACACATCGCGTGGCCATCACGCTGGTCTGTCACCACCTTTTCAGCCCTTGGACCGACCTCACATTTCTACGGGCAGGCGTTCCCCTAGAGCAGGTCTCCAGGTGCGTTGTGGTTACGACAGACGCCTCCAAAATGGACTGGGGCGTTGTATACAATGGGCACGCAGCCGCCGGCTCCTGGACGGGCCCGCGGCTGCGTTGACACATCAACTGCCTCGAGTTGTTGGCAATTCTGCTCGCCCTGTGGAGGTTTCGGCTGTTAATCCAGGGCAAGCATGTGTTAGTTCAGACAGATAACACGGCAACGGTGGCATACATCAACAGTCAAGGCGGTTTACGCTCCCGTTGTATGTCACAACTCGCCCACCGTCTCCTCCTCTGGAGTCAGCAGCACCTCAGGTCGCTGCGAGCCACTCAAATCCCGGGCAACCTCAACACAGCAGCGGATGCACTGTCACAACAGGTTACCCTCAGGGGAGAGAGGAGACTCCACCCTCAGGTGGTCCAGCTGATTTGGAGTCGATTCGGGCAGGCACAGGTAGACCTGTTTGCTTCCCAAGAATCCTCCCACTGCCCGCTCTGGTACGCCCTGACCGAGGCACCTCTCGGTATAGACGCACTGGCACACAGCTGGTCCCCTGGACTACACAAATACACGTTTCCCCCAGTGAGCCTACTTGCACAGACCCTGTGCAAGGTCAGGGAGGACAAGGAGCAGGTCGTCCTGGTAGCACCCTACTGGCCCACCCAGACATTGTTCTCGGACCTCACGCTCCTCGCGACTGCCCCCCCTGGCAAATTCCCCTGAGGAAGGACCTTCTTTCTCAGAAGCGGGGCACCATCTGGCACCCGCGACCGGACCTCTGGAATCTCCATGTCTGGCCCCTGGACGGGACGCGGAAGACTTAAGTGGCCTACCACCCGCAGTTGTGGACACTATCACTCAGGCTAGGGCCCCCTCTACGAGGCGCCTGTATGCCTTGAAGTGACGTCTGTTCGCTAAGTGGTGTTCTTCCTGACGCGAAGACCCCCAGAGATGCGCAGTCGGATTGGTGCTTTCCTTCCTGCAGGAGAGGTTGGAAGGGCGGCAGTCCCCCTCCACCTTGAAGGTATATGTAGCCGCTATAGCGGCACACCACAACACAGTGGACAGTAAGTCCTTAGGGAAGCACGACCTGATCATCAGGTTCCTGAGAGGCCCCAGGAGGTTGAATCCCTGCAGACTGCACCTCATTCCCTCATGGGACCTCTCTGTAGTTCTTCAGGGTCTACAGGGAGCCCCCTTTGAACCCCTGTAGTCAGCTGAGCTTAAGGAACTCTCTTTGAAGTCTGCCCTCCTGACTATGCTCACTTCCATCAAGAGGATAGGAGACCTGCAAGCGTTCTCTGTCAGCGAAATGTGCCTGGAGTTCAGTCCGGGCTACTCTCATGTGATCCTGAGACCCCGACCGGGCTATGTGCACGAGGTTCCCACGACCCCTTTTAGGGATCAGGTGGTGAGCCTGCAAGCACTGCCCCAGGAGGAGGCAGACCCAGCCCTGATGTTGCTGTGTCCGGTGCGCGCTTTACGCATCTATTTGGATCGCACGCAGAGCTTTAGAGTCTCTGAGCAGCTCTTTGTATTCTTTGGTGGACAGCGGAAAGGAAGCGCTGTCTCCAAGCAGAGGATCGCCCACTGGCTCATTGATGCCATAGCAATGGCATATCATGCTCAGGACATGCCACCCCCGGCAGGGCTACGAGCCCATTCTACCAGGAGTGTGGCGGCCTCCTGGGCCTTGACCAGTGTCGCCTCTCTAACAGACATTTGCAGAGCAGCGGGCTGGGCAACACCCAACACTACATTGACACAACGTCTTGTTCCCTCCATCAGGGAACGGAGGTTACGCAAGTAACCAGGACGTTTATTTAATTTCCCATTGTTTTATTATTATTATTTAAGCCTTGCTTTTTTAATCTTTTACCTCTTGTCTCAGAGTCAGCAGATTAGCAATTGTCAGATAAAATTAAAAGTGAAGCTGATCTGGGCTGGAAACACAGATGCTAGGTAAATGTGAGTGCTACACAATGAATTGTAAATAAGGATGTGTCAGACTGACAACATTATAACATATAGATATTTATATCACAAAATAAAAAAAAGTTTAATGTCCCCCCAATTATTAATTATTAGTGAGTAATTATTACTGTTACACATCTGCCTATTACAATAGAAGTTTAAGGAATATTCCTTGTTCAATACAAGTTCAGCTCAATCGACAGCATTTGTGGCATAATGTTGATTACCACAAAAATAAATTTTGACTTGCCCCTCCTTTTCTTTAAAAAAAGTGAAAATCTGGATTACAGGTAGGCACTTATAATGGAAGTGAATGGGGACCAATTTCTGAATGTTAAAATACTCACTTTTTCAAAAGTTTAGCCACAAGACATAAACAATATGCAATGCAATGTTAACAAACCCTGAAACGACTGTAAAAATGACCATTTAAACAACTTTACAGCTCAAATAATACATGAGTTTTAAAAGAAGAATGAATGTAAGTGCTTTTATAAAATTATAAGCTTCACATTTATGCTTTAAAACCCTCCAAATATTGGCCCCATTCACTTCCATTGTAAGTGCCTCACTGTGACTCGATTTTTGCTATTTTTAAAGAAAAGGAGGGACAAGTCAAAATGAATTTTTGTGGTAATCAACATTATGCCACAAATGCTCATTATCATAAAATAAAATCACAATAGCACATAAAGAGGACAATCATGTAGAATAATGGTAACGTGTCAAGGTATACACACATTGAGGTTTGTAGGTAAAATCACACCCTGAATGGTTAAAATGACTTTCAAAGGTCTGCTTACTTGTGGACCCATTCACCAAAGGATGAAATAAAAAAATAAAATAAAATGAAATTTAAACCCTCTATTACTATGTGAAGGCATTGTCCACAAAAGAGACAACTGAAACAAAAAGGAAATTCTAACAATAATAAAGTGTTTTTTGTGTGAAAATTGGCTACTATCTGTCCTTTGATAGACAGCATGATAGAGAGAACATATCCTACATCCACAGCAGCAAACATTCCTCAATCAGCCTGTTGCTTAGTTACCAACAATTTCCATCCTATGTCGGTCGATTTTGCTGTGAATTTTGTCCTTGTCACCATTAATTGCATTATATTTGCACTGCTTTTGCTCATTATCATGAAAATGTGGATTGTATTAGCATACATTATTAAAAATTACTGGCTTTTGTAATTTGACAGGGCATTTTTGTCACAGGTTTGGGGAGAGGAAGGACCCAAATGCAGAGTTCAAAAAAACAAAAACACTTTATTAATGAAACAAAATCCCACAAGGGGGAAAACGTAAACTACCCCGAAGGAGAAAAAGTATTCCAGGGAATGGCAGAGGGAAACAGGACCAACTGGACCACACAGGAACAGGAAGGTGATCAGGGTAAACTGGATTCTAGCACACATGCAGAAACAAGACAAGACGAACTGGCACTGGACAGCAAAAACAAAGAGACTAAAATAGGGAAATAAATCAAGAGGGTTAATCCAGGGCAGGTGTAAACAATAATGAGCAAACAAGGAGGCGGGGTGTCGCGTCAGGCCGAGAAGCATGCGGCACTCTAGAAACATTAACAAAGCCACATGCTCTCACAAGCAGGCAAAACATCCAATTGGCATGAGTGCACATCACCAAGACAATGAGGCGATATACACTCATGCCAATCAAGAGTTCAGCCACACTCACACCGACACCTTACCGAAGTGACCGAACCTCAGCGCAAGAAGACAGCTTGTGACACAAGCGGGCGGCGCAAAGCAAGCGCAATGTGCGTCTGTGGACACGAGAGACAGACAAGGATTATTGATGCGAGTGCATGCAGCCAAGAAGACACCCACGTCAATAACAAACAGAAGAGCTCACACAGAGACAGACACAGGCGGATAATAACACGGCCCTGTCTCTCAGTAACACCACCCCCCCCACCACCACCTGGCATCCCTAAACAGGAACACCAAACACACAGAACAAATACTAACACAGAACAAAAAGCACAGAGAGAAAGGGAAGGGAGGGAAACCAGGAAGGGAACATAAAGAAAGGGGTGGGGGCCTGAGGGAACACCTAAGGATGGAGGCAAGGTCTGGAGGCCTGGGGAGTACCGCAGGTCAGGGACAGGTGGCCTGGGAGGCAGCTACAGGGCAGGGACAGGAGGCGGCCACAGAGCAGAGGTGGGTTCAGGAGGCCTGGGAGGCGGCCACAGGGCAGAGGTGGGTTCAAGAGGCCTGGGAGGTGGCCACAGGGCAGAGGGGACGGAGTCCTGGCAGGCAGCAGCTGGACAGGGTTCAGGAGGGAGCGGCTCACAGGGCAGAGCTGTGGGAGGCTCGGGCACTGGCCGCGATAGGGGAACAGTCTTAGTGGCTGTGAGCGCAGGTAGTGGCAGGATAACAGTCTCCTTAGTCATGAACACTGGCAGTGACAAGGGAGCAGTCTCAGTGGCCTAGAGCTCAGACAGTGATGGGTGCATGACCTCTGTGGTTGTGGGCACTGGCAGTGACGGGGGAACAGCTTTTGTGGCTGTGAGTACTGGAAGGGATGGGGGAAGGACCTCCATGGTCCTGGACACTGGCAGTGACAGGGGAACGGCCTCTTTGGCCAGGAGCGCTGACAGCGACTGAGAAGCAGGAGCCCTTCTCCTCCTCTTCTGGACGGCCGGGAGCACTGCTGTGGAGCAGCTGTCAAGACCAGGGACGCTGGCATTGGGCCGGACGAGGCTTCAAGCACTGGTTCTGGGACAGACTAGGCTGCAGACGCTGGCTCTGGGAGGGACGAGGCTTCAGGAATAGGCTCGTTGGCTGTGACAGGCGTGGGTCACTGGCTCGCTGGCCGTAGCAGGCTTGGGTCGCTGGCTCGCTGGCCGTGGTAGACGTGGGCTCTTGAGGGGCAGGTTCCCTTCTCCTCCTCTTCCGGGTGGAGAGCGGCACTGCTGCTGACGCAGCCTCCACCTCCAGGTGGATGCCCCAAGGGAGCAGGAGCAGACAGAAAGAGACCCCCTGAGACAATTCTGCCTACAAAAGGATGGCCAATGACAGCCCTGATGCTTTCCATAAACAGCGCCACACTCCTGAGGCAAGGAGAGTTGAGGTTCTGCAGAGATTTGACCCAACATCTTGCCCACCATGTCAGGTAAAGGGAGATGAAAGTGACCCTTTGATGCTCGGCCATGAACAGAAAAGGTGGCTCCTTAAAAAGCAGGTTGAACCAGGCCAAAAACCTTTCGCATGTGTCTGGACCCCCATGAAAATCTTCTGAGGTTGTTGGAGCCTGGGCCCAGTCTGCATAAACAGGCAAAATGGAGTTTGAGGGGTGGCGTGATTTAATCTCTGTGAGAGGAGTGCCCTCGTGACACAGCCCGTCAAGCTGCTTAATAGCGCAGTGCGCTGCGCGACCAGTTGAAAGAAAAAAATTCTCTGCTTGGTCCAATAGGGCCAGTTCGTAATGTCACGGGTTTGGGGAGAGGAAGGATCCAAATGCAGAGTTCAAAAAACCAAAAACACTTTATTAATTAAACTAAATCCCATGAAGGGGAAAACATAAACTACCCTTAAGGGGAAAAGTAATCCAGGGAATGGCAGAGGGAAACAGGATCAACCGGACTGCACAGGAACAGGAAGGTGATCAGGGTAAACATGATTATAGCACACATGCAGAACTGACTAGAAAACAAGACAAGATGAACTGGCACTGGGCAACAAACATGAGGAGACTAAAATAGGGAGAGGAATACAGAGGGTTAATCCAGGGCAGGTGTAAACAATGAAACAATAATGAGGAAACAAGGAGGCGGGGTGTGACATCAGACCAAAAAGCAAACGGCGCTCTAGAAACAATAACAAAGCCGCGTGCTCTCACATGCAGGCAAAACATCTGACTGGCATGAGCGCACATCGCCAAGACAGTGAGGCGATATAAACTCATGCTAATCGACAAACAAGACGAGAGCAGACACTTGTGTGAGAGCTAGGCCACACACACACCCGAAGTGACCGAACCTCAGCACGAACAAGAAGACAGCTTGTGACCCGGGCGCGCAGCGCAAAGCGAGCATAACGTGCATCCGTGGACGTGAGAGATAGACAAGGATTATTGATGCGAGTGCATGCAGCCAAGATGACACAAGCGCAATGCACCCACGTCAGCAACAAACAGAAGAGCGCACAGCAGGGAATACAACAGAAGCCACGTGCTCACACAGAGACAGACATGGGTGGATAATGCTGTGACAATTTTACAAGGACACATATACAGTAAAAACTTCAAAGGGTAGTAAATATACACTGGCGGCCAGAAGTTTGGAATAATGTACAGATTCTGTTCTTATGGAAAGATATTGGTACTTTTATTCACCAAAGTGGCATTCAACTGATCACAATGTATAGTCAGGACATTAATAATGTGAAAAATTAATATTACAATTTGAAAAAAAAATTTCAGAACTTCTTAAACTACTTCAAAGAGTTCTCATCAAAAAAATCCTCCACGTGCAGCAATGACAGCTTTGCAGATCCTTGGCATTCTAGCTGTCAGTTTGTCCAGATACTCAGGTGACATTTGATTTCACCCCACGCTTCCTGTAGCACTTGCCATATATTTTGGCTGTCTTGTCAGGCACTTCTCATGCACCTTACTGTCTAGCTGATCCCACAAAAGCTCAATGGGGTGAAGATCCATAACACTCTTTTCCAATTATCTGTTGTCCAATGTCTGTTTCTTTGCCCACTCTAACCTTTTCTTTTTGTTTTTCTGCTTCACAAGTGGCTTATTCTTTTCAGTTCTTCACATAAGGCCTGCACCCCTGAGTCTTCTCTTTACTGTTGTACATGAAACTGGTGTTGAGCAGGTAGAATTCAATGAAGCTGTCAGCTGAGGACATGTGAGGTGTCTATTTCTCAAACTAGAGACTCTGATGTACTTATCCTCTTGTGTAGTTGTACATCTGGCCTTCCACATCTCTTTCTGTCCTTGTTAGAGCCAGTTGTCCTTTGTCTTTGAAGACTGTAGTGTACACCTTTGTATGAAATCTTCAGTTTTTTTGGGCAATTTCAAGCATTGTATAGCCTTCATTCCTCAAAACAATGATTGACTGACAAGTTTCTAGAGAAAGCTGTTTCTTTTTTGCCATTTTGACCTAATATTGACCTTAAGACATGCTGTGCATACTGTGGCAACTCAAGAACAAACACAAAGACAATATTAAGCTTCAATTAAAGAACCAAATAGCTTTCAACTGTGTTTGATATAATGGCAAGTGATTTTCTAGTACCAAATTAGCAATTTAGCATGATTTCTCATGGATAAGGTGTTGGAGTGATGGCTGCTGGAAATGGGGCCTGTCTAGATTTGATCAAAAATGACTTTTTACAAATAGTGGTGGTGCTGTTTTTTACATCAGTAATGTCCTGACTATACTTTGTGATCAGCTGAATGTCACTTTAGTGAATTAAAGTACCAGTTTCCTTCCGAAATAGCACAATCTGTTCATTATTCCAAACTTTTGGCTGCCAGTGTATATTAAGTGGCCTTGAGGTTAAGATGCAAGGTAACCACTTACTATTAACTCAGAAATATAAATATTTACAACAAATCACTGTACAACTACTGAGACATGATGAAAATGGAGAAGGTATGAATGAGGCATTTGGCGGTTGCAGTAAACATTTAACATTTAAAACATCACAAGCTGATGTTTACTTTTGAAAAATGCGGGAGACAGACACAGATAGAGAATCGGACTGGAGTAGCTGTAAAAATTGTCTTTAAACATTTATTTCAATAACTGTGTTTTTTAGAGAAATTAAAAAAAGCTATGCTAGTGCAGTAGGTTACAGTTCACTTTGTTGAGAAGAGTAAACTGTTTTACCGATGGCTGGTTTTGGATGCTTTTCAGTCCACAGGAATAATATACTGGGACAGCAAAAAGTCAAATGCCACAGTTACTACATGAAAGGTAAGCAACTTTTTCTTGTTACAAAAAACCAAACCAAAACAATAATCAATTTAGTGAGTGAGTAGGTTTGCCTATTTATTCAGGATTTATTTTTTTCTGTTCTGTTTTAATTCATAAGTGTTTTCTTATTTTAGTAAAACATAGGCCCAATTGAAAACACGGGTACTGTTGATACATTAGTATTGTTAACCTTACAATATATTATATACATACCAGGGTTGTGCGCCATTCGGAATTTAATTGAGAATGTCTTTTAAATTCCATTCCAATCCTGAACTTGAATTCAATTAGAATGGAGGTATCAAACAACATGTTGAATTATAATTCAAATTTGAAGTTAAGTAGAATTTAAACGGACTGGTTAAATTCAATTTCAACTCATGAACTGAAAGGAAGACAATTCTTACATTTAGAATTTTGCCCAACCCTGTACCATACCATGTTGTACATTTATAAATAACCATCAAACCTGAGAAACATTGCAGATTGCTATAATAAATCACACATTTTTATAGAAAATAACAGTCATTTATTTGTACCAATGTTTTACCATCATATTTTCTTCATTTGATGAGGCAGAGGTCTTGTATATTTACATCTTGTATATCTAATTATACTACAACAACAGTGTTTACTGTAAAGCAGGAAAATATGAACATGTGTATAATCCATGCAAGATCTGCTAAGAAGCTGTATGGGAACTTATTGAAGTGGTATAGAACAAACAAGTGGAAATCCTGTTTGCTAAATAACTGATAAAATCATGTGGAACAAGTCACAAGCCCTCCCTCACTGGCTTTCTGCTTTAACCTTTTAGAATAAGGGTATTGTTGAATATACTGATGAAATTATCTTCATTGCCTGCATTTTGCTTTAGTTTATGCATTGAAGTCTGAATGACTGATCTCTCTCGGCAGATGTTTCAGGACTTAAACATAAGGTCTTCTTGATATTCATCAGTACACTGGGTTCCACAATAGATCATGTTTGCATAATGAATCAAGGAATTAAAGCCAGGAGCAGCCATTTGCTTTGCTGTGGCCTGTTTACTTGCATTCATCACAGCCAAAGTCAGATCTTTAATGTGCATGAAACCAGCACAAGCAAGAGAAACAGAGAATCTTTAAGGGATGCTCTCCCTTAGAATCACTGTAGAAGGATTCATATATAATTTCTCATCACACTGTGAGAGCGAAAACGTAATGACTTTTCTGCAATGTAATTAACAACGGTCCATCTATTCCTTAATATTTTATTGACCACAGGATCCATTCTTGAGCTGTCTGACTCCGGATTTGAATTCATAGATGTTTCCTAATGCATAAAAATGGTTCTAGTACTGAATAACTTGCATCTGAAGCATGTGTACAATTCCTTTTAAATTGTAAATGAAATAATATTTAATAAATTAATAATTAATTATTATTATTGTTATTAAGAAAAGCCTTTTAGATAAAACGATTTTAGAATATGTGGTAGTAATGTATTTATATAATATATATATATATGTTTATTTATATATATTTATATACAGTATATCTGTGATGTAATGTATGATCTATTTGTGAATAAATAAATTCTATAGCAGCACAGTGGTTCTCTGCTGACATTGGCCATCAAGTGGTGAGCCGACACAGTACAAAAATTGGTACAAAATAAACAAAAATGTCCATAAAATCAAACACTGAAATGTATTAATATATCCATGAACTGCATAGGCCCAACATTATGCAAAAATATGAACAAGACATCATTATTAGGCATAACATTTAGTCTGAAAAGAAAATTGACATTTTTGTAAATGCATAAACAATCATGGTAATGCTTAGCAAATGGAACAAACACTGAGCCAAATATTTTAATAATATTAGTCATATTTCCAAGAGATAGATACATTTGCACAAAAATACTTTAAATTAAAGATATGGGTATTTTCTCATCCCTTTTAAAAGTTTATATTTAAAATGTATTTTGTTATGCATGATTAGATGGTTAGTTGCATTTTATTATTTATATTTAGCATTGGAATCTCCCTGCCATCCGTGACCCTTTCAGAACAGACCTGCAACTCAATTTAGGGTTACAGCCCACCAGTTGAGAACCGCTGATTTAGAGTATAATCAGTGCAGCGCTCACAGAATTAGGTGTGTGTACTGTACATGTGTGTCTTGCATTAGATGGATGTGATACCTGTGAGAATGTCTGTGATGGTCTTGTTCCCACTGCAGAGCTGGATAAAGGCCTGAGGTGTCTGTATTGCAGACTTGGGTGAGGACCATATAGAGCAGGTGCAGGCGCCGAGCGCTGGTCCTCAGCTCATGCTCCCTGTACTAATTAAGTTTAGGGGCTTTGTGCCGCCGTGCTTGGTTACTCTGGCAGGCTACGAGAACTTAATGTGCAGGGATTTACCTGAGAGATGTAATGAACATGGTCTTATTTCTTCAAATCACATGTCCTTTGTTCATTCTCATGGGAAAGAGTCTTCTTCACGGCCCCCTTAATCAGGTGTTTGAAGCCTGTTTTTACCAGTCCTTCCTCTCTCTCTCTCTCTTTCCATCTATCTCTCTGGTATAGCCTCCATCACAACAGAAACTTGTACAATAGGTGTTATTTTAAGAGCAGACACTGACTCACTTGGGACTTGTATTGCACTCACCTCCATTGCTCACTTCCTTTGACAGCCTGGAGGATTAGAAGGGCTAAACTTCTTTCTCAGGGCTGGTGCGTAACACACAACAGGACTTAACAGCAATTACATCTTCAGACTGTTGTGGATTTGTCAATTCAAGGCACTCTAATTTTGCCAAAACAAAACATATAATGTACATTACTTTAGTTTTATATTTTTAAGTAGGCTAATCCTTACAAAACATGTTAGTGTGCAGTACTGCCACTGTTCCTCGAATCACAGATAAAACTTAAATAATAGAACTTAATTGCCTTAAGTAAGTCAAGCTCAGAATAAGTAAGGAATACTGAGTATTTTAGTAACTGAGACTTCTATTGAACTAGATACAATTTAGTTAAACTTAATTGAATTAAGGCAACAAGTTTGCACAATTTAATTAAGTCAAATGAACACATTTGTTTTTACAGACCTGCGTTCATTTAAAACTTCAGCAATTAATTCTTCAATTTTAATTCTTCATTAATAAAAAAATAAATAAATACTCTCAGAATTAATTAACGATTCTGATTGGTTGAGCCACTTTTGAAGCCATTATAAAATCTGAACTTATATATACTGAATATTAAAGGAGTAACATCATTTTTTAAAGATTAAAAAAATAAATAAAAACTATTTTATAAACTTTGGCCAAGGATGTCTCAATTTATGTTTATTTCAAGCACTTTTGGCATTTATAATATTGAAACTATATTACAACAATTTCTGATTTATTCTGCTTGTAGAAAATCCAATGCAACAAATCCACTCCTTCCTACTAATGTCAAACAATTTGCTGCATTGTTACAGGGGTTTAGGAAGATGCCGTAATAGTTCTTTCTGCCATCGAATGCTTTAAGAGAAAATGGTCTTTGACCAATGGGGGCCTTTAGCCTCATTGTACCCTATCATATAAAATCATGTCAGTAAACATATTTAATACCATATTACCTGCTCAAAACTGTAAAAAAAATAAATAAATAAATAAAAAAATACTCTGTGTGTGTGTGCTTGTGTGTGTGGAGACACCCCGTTTGAGAGGAAAGTAATTTGTGGGAAAGATGCGGAACCCAGTGAAGCAGGTGGGGAATCTAGAGAACAGGATGGGGCTAAGGGTGAAATTTGAGAAAACTATTTTTAGGTCAGATTTGATTCATAGATGCAAAAAAACTATTTAAAGCTGTATAAAAGTAAGAAAGTCCTAAGGTGAAAGGTCACAAAAATTGACCCATTAAAGGGGTCATGAAATACTTGTTTTTTTAAAATAATTTTATTATCTTCACTGAGGTCCACTGATAATGTTGGTAAAGTATTTTTTTTTTCACCAAAACAGTCATAATTTAGTAATATATAATAATTTATAATAGTAATATATAGATAATTTACTGTCTCTGGCCCTCTGTCTGAAATGCTCAGTTTTGGCATCAGCGTCTCTTTTAAACTTGAATGTCATCATGCAGCCCCTCAAATACAGCCATATTTGAAACTCAATTGGAAGAGAATAAACAACAAGCTCCACAACATTATAAAAATACATTTCAGGATTTATACATAACACATATTCAACACATTGCATCTGAATATATTGATCTGTTCACTCAGCACAGCAGCAGTATAACAATCAAACAGTCATGACAATTGAACTATTAATGAATGAAACTCTTTACTTATGATTGTGCAATCTGGTCCAATTGTTTTTAACTGCCCCATCCTTCAATAACAGTTTCTTTGCAAACCTTGAATCATATTACGACTAGTTCACAAGCAATCCACAATGATATGAGCCAAAAAAGTGCACATACATAGTCCAAAGCACGATGAAATAAGAAGCACACACATAGGCGCATTGAGGTGCATATCGCCGGAAAACACATCAAAACAGTCAACGACGTCCATTTAGTGCATGATAATATACACCAACAATTAAAAATAGTGCAGATGGGCACAAGAATGCGTCCAGGACCCGTTTGTACTCAAAACAGTAAGAGGCAGAGCAGCTGAATGAATCTCCTTTTCAGAGTTGTAACTTGACACTGTGTCTTTTAAAAGTGGCGAGAGATACATGACAATGGTCAAAGATGTCTGTCTTGTGCATGTTTATATATAAAAATAATTCAAAATAGTTCCGAAGGGTCCCCTTTGGTTTTCAGGGATAGTTAGCTACACCAGGCCTGTCTGTCCTGTTCTCTCTCTGTCTCTTTTTTATTATTATTATTTTTTTTTTAATAAAGTTAAAATACTTAATTAAGTTTGTTTTTAAGTTTTGACAAAGTCATAAAATTTGGTTCCAGTACCAAAAACTAGCCATTATTTATAAAGTATTCTTTACCTGCCCTGGGTCAGAAATGACCCTAAGACAATCAGAGGGTTAAAGTAGCTTGAGATGGTTTGCTAGTCTTAACTGGTTTAAACTGGTCTCCCAGCTTTGTCAAGCTGGTACTCAGCTGGTTTAGCTGGAAGGTCAGCTGGAAAGTGAAAACCTAAAATCCCTCTAAAACCAGCTAACAGACCAGACAGGGAGACTAAAGACGTCTGTACACAGCAGAGTTAAGCCTGCTCTGAGCCTGCACAAAATTTTGTGTAAAGATGCAAAAGCCAGACTAAATTAAGCCTGCTCTGACCCACCTCAGCCCCTAAAATCAAAGGCAGTTCTGAGGCTGCTGAAATTCTGTGTAAATGACATGCAACATCAGAGCAGCCTTAACCCTCAGGGGTTGATGGACGTGCCGGTGCTTCCTGCTGGATTTTTTCCTCATAACAGCGGAAACGACTTAAAATACTCCATCATTTTTGGGCATACAGATAAGTGTAAGACATCATTAGAGACTATAAAGTGTCTACTTTTATTTGTGTACACTCACAATAACAACAAAACCTTGTACTTTTGTAAAATAAAGAAAATAAACAGGGTGCGCTTTCAGCCGTCTCTGTCACGTCACAAAAATGAACTGAAACTCTTTTCTTATCACACAAACATGAAACATATGTCTAAAGAAAGCTTAAAATGTCTACTTTTAAATAAAACAATTCAAATTTAAAACAAATATTCTTCTGCAATGTAATCTGTATGAAACAAAGCGATGTACAGTTTCTCCTGGCTCAGCTAATTATCCCTAATGTGATCACACCCACCAGCAGAGGGCGCTATTCATACGGTAATGTGCTGAGGCGATCAATGCAAATGGTAAACGCCCCAGAGGCAAGTTTTATAATATTTTAAAATGCAATTTATTCCTGTAATGTAAAGCTGAATTTTCAGCATCATTACTCCAGTTTTCAGTGTCACATGATCCTTCAGAAATCATTCTAATATGCTGATTTGCTGCTCAAGAAACATTTATTATTTTTATCAATGTTGAAAACAGTTGTGTACAATTTTTTTCAGGATTCTTTGATGAATAGAAAGTTAAAAATAACAGCATTTATCTGAAATAGAAAGGTTTTGTAACATTATACACTACCGTTCAAAAGTTTGGGGTCAGTAAGAATTGTTTTTTGTTTTTTTTTTGTTTTGTTTTTTTGTTGAAGAAATTAAAACTTTTATTCAGCAAGGATGCATTATATAGATCAAAAGTGACAGTACAGACATTTATAATTTTACAAAAGCTTTCTATTTCAGATAAATGCTGTTATTTTGAACTTTCTATTCATCAAAGAATCCTGAAAATGTTTTTATTCATTGTGTATATGCCCTATATCAGATATTATATTTTATTCTGTTCCCAGGGGAGGGGTCTTTGTCTCCTCAGGTGTGAATCACATCAGTATTCATGATTATTCATGCCTCCTCGCATATGACTTTTCTAACACTAAAAGTGTCTTACAAAAGTTAAATGACAATATTGTTTTTTATGAATGAGTGATCAGGATGGTTTTCACATCATTTTGTAGCAAAAACTCTAGGCTACAAGATCCAGTTCTCAAAAGTCTTGTGAACAAATGTTCAGTATGTGATATATGGCCTTATTTCAGTGACTTCAAATTTTTGTTTTTTCAAAAACCACGCATAAACGTTATTTTCTCAAAAATACAAACATGTATATACATGTTGTTCACATATTATTGTAGCCCCGTTTGTGCTGAATACAGTGTTATCAGACTTTAGCCATTAATATGTTTTTAAGCAACTGAAAAAATGTCAAGGCATGTCAAAACTTCTCCACGGCCCAAAACACCCTCAGACCCAAGAGGGTTAAACTTTTTTGTTGTTATGACAGCATATATTTCATAATTTGGTTTCATATTTGAAATAATAACTTCATATTTTCAGTCATTTCATGTTTCTGTTTTCACAATTTGATGTTTAAAACATTCATCTCATTAACATGATTTATGGAGTTGTAATGCTGTGTAAATGCATTTATGACTGATCTGAGCAGCATTAAATGGT
Source organism: Myxocyprinus asiaticus (assembly GCF_019703515.2). NCBI lineage: Eukaryota > Metazoa > Chordata > Actinopteri > Cypriniformes > Catostomidae > Myxocyprinus > Myxocyprinus asiaticus. Next base: position 12,075,295 of record NC_059354.1, on the reverse strand, counting down.
CTGTGTAAATGCACCTATATGCCACTTTAGATGCAGCTTCTGTGCCACCTTTGCAGTGTAAAGATGGCTTAATACCAGCACTTTTAATGGATCAGGCATTGTAGTGAGATGCCTGAAGAGAGTAAACAGTGAAATCACATGCTGTCACCTAGACATAAAGCAATTTACGATTCTGATGAAAAATATTCACCAAATCTTCCGCAGGATTGCAATGAGAAAGTCTTCAGGCAATTACTTTGTCATGCAGGCAAACAGAAACACAAACAATAAAGAGTCACAATGTAGTCTTAAAATGAACTATTGTGCTTTACCTGAGTCTCAGAGACCCCTGCAGATGGTCACCTGCTCAGCTAAGCATAGTGATTTAGATCACATAGAGCAAGTTAAAGCATCTAGGACTAGGGCTTTGGAGCTTATATTTTTAACAAACAACTAAAATGCCATACAAAAACGAATTGTCAAGTGACCAGATGGCCAGATGTGTAATGGCAAACAGGGGCGGACTGACCATAGGGAGAACTGGGACTTTTCCTGGTGGGATGGCTACGAAATGGGCCGAATTATATAACGATTATATTACATTATATTATATTATGCAAATCCTAAGTATTTCCCTCATTCAACAACATCTCCCTTAATGCATTGAAAAGTAAATGTAAACACATTCTGAGATGGCTAATTAATGCAGATCAGTTTGGAAACTCCAACTTAAGTCACATAAGCCTTGGTTTGGCAGTCATTGGTGTTTGTTGAAAGCCAAACACAGTGGAAATGGACAGTATCAAATTGCGCCTCTTTGCCCTAATTACCACAGCTTTATGTCAGAAAGCTGCTGTGGGCTGCCATAGTGTGGTAACAGCAAGAGAGCATTAACATACATGAGGGGGTCCGAGGTGGCTCAGTATAAATACCTGCACAAGCCCCGCTCCTGTCACACAGGTGGGCCGTTGCCGTGCATGTAGGAGGCAGTATCTGTGTAGGTGAATATCTTAGAGTCATGACCTGTCAGGCCTTCAGCACCACTGATTCTTTCACTGCTCTGAGCGGAGACTCAGCTGCTCTGCCTCTGCTCATGCACCATACTGGAGCCTCTGACTGCTTGCCCGTCACCAGCTACACTAGCAGTATGGTGCCTGCAGGTAAATCTGATGCTCAAAAAAGTTTGATGGTTATATAGACATTAAAGAAAGACAAACGGTCAGCTAGCTAGCTAATTAGAGAGTAACTTATAGCTGATTAAATGCGTTGTGTGTGTTTGTTTAAATTTGAATGTTTAGAGAATTGGAATTGGAATAGAATCGGCTCATCTAAACATTCCGTCAATGTAAGTCTATGGAATTTTTCCAGGATTTGTTCATCCACTCTGCGGAAAACCTAATTCCCGATCAGTTAGAAAAGTCATAGCACATTAAGTCAGAACAGTCTGAAGGTCTGTGCTGAGTTTGTGGATGTAGCTTGAAAACTCTAGGAGAAGTTAAAATGAATAATTTTGGTCTTTGTTTAGGGATTTTTAAAAAAAAAAGAATTAGAGTAACCATACAGTGTAATTGCACAGAGTTAAGATTGCTAAATAAATAAACTTATCAAATGTGTAAAGGTAGGAGAAAAACACTGCTTAAATCTTTTGTTGTTGACATCAGAGGTTGTGTACCAATTTATCTGTAACTTTATAATATGGCAAATATTAATCTAACATTTGGCCAAGTATTTGTTAGATGTGTTGGTCTAGTACAGTCACACTTCTGCTGTTGTTTATGCATTTACAAAATTTTCAAGTTTCATATTCAGTCTATTTTGTAATGTAAATAATTTTGCATGTACAGTAGTTGGGCCTATTTTGTTAAATTTTGTTGTGTTGGGTCAGCAATTGATGTCCAGTGTAGAATCTGGATCCTGAAGCACAACCAGCTGAGACGGCCTAGTTGTCCCAGAATTGAACAATGAATTGAGCGATGTTGAGTCATGGGGTAATAATTACAATAGTGCTTCACTTGCATTTGGCTGCTGTTTTAATATATAGTTAAACATGTTTCATTTGAACTAGACTATGAAGTCTATGAAAGCGTATATTTCGTTTTCACTTTTATCTCTTTATGGTCGTAGATTGCTTGTTCCGACCTGTTTCTTATCATAGAAATGAATGAAACTGCATTTATTATCATCTGGAACATTTCTAAGTTGGAGCATCCCATCTTATAGAAATGAAAGAAATTGCCAACATTATAATTCTAAGTTGGAAAAGTTCAACGTAGAAGTTAAGAAATAAAAACACTAGAAAAGCCCAACTGGACTTCCATAGATAAATCTCTGGAATAATAGCATTTATCCATTGAGACCATTTCCCATAGAGTTATTTATAAGAAAGAGAGAGAAAAACAAAGAAAAGGAGAAAAGAGATGAAAGAGAGAGAGACTCGACTATGAGTGTATGTCCTTTCGACCTAGTCTATGTGCACCTAAAGTTCAGATATTATTTTTTATTATCTCCAGTCCACACTGCTGTCATCACTCCCAATCTGTCTGACTCTCATTCTGAGCAAATAACCTTTCCAAAGATCACATATCTTTTCCCCCAGAGGAAATGTGCTTGGAAAAAGAGCACTAAATCTAAAATGTAATGCACTGGCCAGTGTCATTTTATATCAGATACATTAGTAATGAAACTCATTTTACGGCAATTTAAATCAGTTAAGTGAGTAATTTGCATTATATATGACAGCACTCAGTTTAACTTACCTTGATCATTAGGTACTCACATTTTCCCATTGGGTGACACATTTGATTTGGGTGACACCACTCACCGCATCAGGGAGCAGAGAAGAGTTTGGCAAGACAAACAGTAATTTACTGAAATAAGTGAGAATTATGTAGACATGGCTAATCAGCTCAATTTACACAGTTGTTTTGTCGCCACAGATAATTATTGAAGCAGACATATTATTACTTTGATGTGTTGAAAGCTAAATTATCATGCATGTGATCATTTTACCCCAGTTTTGTCTTACATGTGTGAGAGCGTTAGTGAAAGTCTTGTCAGAAACTCACTGAATTGAGTCTCAACTCCTGGCTATTGTTCACCATATAAATCACAGTTCTTATGCATAATTACTGAGCCATGCAATTTCGCTCTGTTTCTGAGCCAGAAGATGCAAAACTCTGTTCATTTAAATGAAATGTTTTGTCATTTCTATTCATACACATATGTCCTCTGAATCCCTGTCTTTGGAATGTCAGAGTATACAACAAATTGGAAAGTTTGAAGAGCTATTTAATGTGATCGACATTATTGTAACATTATTGTTCAGATTGTATCTGAACAATTAATGGCTGGCTCCAGTATACTGATGGAATAAACCAATTATTTTTTATGAGGGATCTATAAAGGTTGAATGCATCATTTCAGTGTCAGGCTTGTTCTTGCTCTAGTGGTCAAAGCCAGTCTATATAAGGAGATTGTCTTGACATAAGTACTAGATGTGGCTGTTCTCAAAAAGATGTAGCACTTCTTATTGAGACTTGCATAATGGTCATTTTGGTTGGATTACCTCCCACAGGTACTTTGATCTGAATGAAATTCAATAGAATGTTAGCTGTTGTGCAGCTCTCCCAACCTGAGGTCACTGTGCAGATTAAGAATTAATATCTGTATTTACATACTTTCTTTTCTTCTAAAATTTTGACTTTAATTCAAAACTCAACTGCAAAAGTAAGGACAACTTAAATGCAACATAGAGCTAAAATCACAAAATCTATCTATCTATCTGTCTATCCATCCATCCATCCATCCATCATATGTTGGGATACAACCTAAACATATTAAAAAGAGATAAAAAGTGTATATAATCATTTGCTGAAATAATAAAGTTTTAATTATAATTATTTACGTATTAACTCATTTTATTAAGGGATCGGCTAATTGTGATGGTGACAGGCTTGGCAAATAATCTGGTTGGCACATACAGTAACCTGGGGACACAACTTTCAGTATATACTGTATATATTCAGTATACATTTTTTTTTTTTTTATCAATTGACAGCCCTAATATATAATCAAATTAATTACATGGTATGTTGATTATTTAATCAGATTAATCATAAAGAATTTCATATTAATATTAGCTGAGAAAAGGCCCTTAAATAAATGTAATTCAATATATAACAATCAAAATCATTCTAAAAATAGTATAATGTACATAATAAATAGGCTATAATAATTCTGATTATTCAAAGACATTACATCATTGTGGCAGATGTGTAATGCATCGATTAGACAATAGAAAAGTGGCTTTAGAAAACAAAATATTGTTTGTATAATTTCCATATTATTGAAAGCCTTTAAAATGTGCTTTTTTATACAATTAACTGCACTAAACTAACACATCAAATCGACAGCCTACAGTACAGTATGCATAGTAAATAATATATACATATACAGTATATACTGAGAGAGAGAGAGAGAGAGAGAGAGAGAGAATAAAAACTAATTTTTAGCTTTTGAGCAAAATGTTTTTAATATTTTGTTTTCATCAAAATGTGCATTTTGCTATAGCAAGTAGGTGTTGGACAGAGGGGTGGGGACAGGTCAAAAAAAGACATCCTCATGAATAAATAAACAGAAAAATCTTGGATGTGGCACTGATATTATTCTGTTGCTTTCTGGTTTAGTCCCTTCAGGTCTCCCATTGGTCCAGTCATCCAAACGCTCTCACATGCACCTGTCCACTTCTGCTCTGGGCAATGCGTCAGCCAGCCTGCACTACCCAATGCCCCCATGTCACTACAGCAACCAGCAGACCACCTACGGCATGATGGCAGGTGCGTCAAATATTGTTCCAATGTGCATACATAATGTCGCCATACAAAATAACATATGATTTAGGTTGTGTGTGTGTGGTTATGATGTGTGATGACAGTGCAATGTTGATGTCTCCAGCACAGGAAATGCTCTCTGCCAGCATCTCACAGACTCGCATCCTGCAGACTTGCAGTGTACCTCATGCCAACATGGTCAACGGAACCAACTCATTGCAAGGTACAACCTGTGCTAAAATCTAAGCCTGAGTGCTACCCCATGACGCACAAGTTATATAGTATTTCTCACTTGTGTCAAGTCCTCACAAACAGAATAGCCAAACTCATACACAAAGACCGAACAAGTTCAAAGTCAGTCAATTCATTGACAGCAAAAAAACTTGTTACAATAGAACCAGAAAAATACATGCAGAGTACAGTGACCCCCAAAAATATTTTGACACTTAAAGGTGCACTCAGTAATTTTTTCCTCATTAAAAAAGTTTAACTTCTTAAGACATGAATTGCAATTTTGCAACATATGTAGGAAATCATGAGCACTCACATTAAAATGAAGACTCCATTCATATCAGTAATCTTATAAAAGCTGTTTTATTCTACATGGAGGGGATCCGTACATGGGGGCTGCCATGTTAGAATCACATGACCAGCTAAATATTACTCCCTTAATCTCAGTTACCGTCCTGTTATTTGACACTTTCACTCATTGATCAAAGTAATGATGGCTGACTGTGAATAGTGAATTTCTACAATGGCATCTGAAACTGAAAACTGTTGATTTTAAATTATGCTGCATCCAAGCCACTAGGTGTCAGTAGCTGAATTTCCATCCAACTATTTTCCTGAATGGAAACGCTTGACATGCGAATAAATTAATTAATGCGCTAGGAGGAGGTGGATTTTCTAGAGTTTTGCATTAGTTTAAATGCACATTAAAATGATGGAAACGGCTTATTCGTATGAACGATGACTATTTGAATAGCGTGATGGCAATGCCCTCATCAGATAGGTGTGCGAGAGCTTGACGTGACTGGCTCAACGAAAGGCCCGACCATGGCACACAATTCTTCAAACGTAGCCCTGGTTAGTCGAAAGTGCTTCACTCACAGATCGTCGTTAAAGTGGGTCCTCACAATCCACCAGATCTTTTTTGAATGCAAGCATTCCCAGGTATATGGAGGCTGTCGGCGTATGGGAATATCCATTTGAGCCTTCATTATGTGAGCTATTGCACTTATTTTGTGACGTCTCCTGGCAGCAATTAATATCATAATGTACAGTTGCTTTATTACAGCAAATACAACTCTCCCCGAAGCAAAGAGGTCATTCAGCTGCTCCAGGACAAAAAGGCGGGCTCCTTCAAGATAATGCACATTTACAGTTCGTGGAAATGCGCAATGTTTTGCATTTTCTTTAGTCAAATTATCAGAAGTGCGCATTAAAAATGCGAAACATTTTGATGGAAACCCAGCTAGTGTAAATCCAAGATGACACAAAGACAAAAGTTACCGAGTGCCCCTTTAAGGCACACTTTGTATATGTCATTACATTACATAGCAAAATATCAAACCAAGTGGCATTAATTTCATAGAATGTAGCACAAGTACACTTTTCAAGTTAAACATTAAACAAAAAGAAGTTAGTAGGATTAAATTACAAAACAAAAAACTATTCAAAATTAAGAAAAAAACATATTTGCACTTTTCTGGTCATCAACTGTTACTGGAACATGTCCATAGTTAATGTTATGAACTACACTTGCAGTTACTCTGTGAGGACACTTGTGTGAAAATTATCTTTAGCCAGTTGATTCAAAATCATTGAAAAAAAAAAAAAAATGCCTAGAAAAAGTTGAGTTACTTCTGAGATAAGGTCTAGCAACATTTTTTTGCAGACGACTCTTGCTTTGATTTTTTTTTTATTATTATTATTTTTTTTATTTTTATGCAATGACATTTATAAATTTTTAAAAGTGCAAATATTTTTGGGGCCACTGTTTGTGGTGCCTGCTCTTTGTGTGATCCTGCTTCAGTTGACTTAAACTAAATAAACGGAATGCATGCGTTTACCACGTAAATTCGATGTGTTTGTGGTTCCACCTGGTGTCTGCGGATATAAATAACAAGTGATTGTTTTCTCTGAAGTGCTGCTTTTTGCAGTAAAGAACTCTTGTTAACACTTAACAATGACAATTGTTACAGTCCATTTGTTAATATTAGTTAACATGAATAACAATGACAAATACTCTTGCAGCATTTATTAAAATTATTTAATGTAAATTTCAACATATACTAATACATTTTTAAAATCACAAGTTGTATTTGGTAACATTAATTAATGCACTACAAACTAACATGAACTAACAATGAACAATTGTATTTATATTAACAAACATTAACCAAGATTAAAAAAATGCATTAACTTATGTTATCGAACGGAACCTTATTATAAAAGTGTTACCAAACTCTTAATCTTTAAAAAAATAAATAAAATAAAATCTATCAAAATGAGCTTTGTGAGTCATCTTTCACATTTAACTGCATATAATGTAGGCTGCTGGCTAATTATAACTCATATTATTGTCATATTAGTCACTAATATTAGTTTCTATGTTACATGCATGACACTGTATTAGTCATCTAATGGAACTGAATTCAGAATTAATTTCCCATTCAGAATAAGAGAAAAAGAAAATAAAACCACCTTTCAAACAGAACCAAAATAGACAATTCAATGTGAGGGGACAATATGCATTGAAAATACACAGCCACAAGGGGGAGATGCAGATCAATTTATTGAAAACAGCAAACGTACAGAAGGTGTTTTAAGCAATTTTTTCAAATTCTTTTATTTATTTATCTATTTATTTATTTGGAATACCATGCATAAATGTCGCATGGGGAATTCCTGTTGTGCAGTACATTTTCAAGCCCCCATGATGTCTTAATATATGGGATAAAATATAAAGCTCACATTAGTTACTGCTGTTTTCTTTTATTAAAATATTACAATTAAGTGAACACATGTAAATTGTATTTTTACTACTTTAGTTTAGCAGACATTGTCATTTCTAAGTGCTATTTACACATTTTTAATATGAACAACAATTTATTAAGAAATATTCCTTGTTTTTTCATTTTCATTTTCACATTTTTTTTTGTTTTTTTTTTTTGTGTTTTTTTTTGTAATCGAAAAGTTGCAAATAAAATATGTTTTCTTGGAAACAGGCCTATAATTTAAAATGGTAAAAAAATAATAATCCTCCAGGAAGTGACATCATTTTGGTGGGAAAACAACTGTGCAAACACAATATATATATATATATATATATACACACAACCGGTCAAAAGTTTTGAAACACTTACTCATTCTTTATTATAATTTTTTTTTTTCACATTTTAGAATAATAGTAAAGTCATCAAAACTATGGAATAACATAAATGGAACTATGGGAATTATGTTGTGACTAAATAAATTCAAAATAAATCAAAACTGTGTTATATTTTAGCATCTTCAGAGTAGTCACCCTTTGTCTAGAATTTGCAGACATGAACTCTTGACATTTTCTCAACCAACTTCTTGAGGTATCACCCTGGGATGCTTTTTAAACAGTATTGAAGGAGTTCCCATCTATGTTGGGCACTTATTGGCTGCTTTTCTTTATTTGGTCCAAGTCATCCATTTCAAAAACTGTTTTTTTTTTTTTTATTTTATTAAATTTTAGTTTTATAATGAAATAAATTAATATGGTGGCACAATTATATTTTGTCTGCAAAACTAATTTCAAACATTTAAGCATACACCTTCAGATCAAAAGATCATGAGAAACATTTCAGGCAAGTGACCCCAAACTTCTAAACGGTAGTGAGTGTGTGTGTATATATATATGATGTTAAATCATTCCATCCATCCTAAAATTTCAGAAACAGATATGATAATGTCAAGTTAACACACTCATGTAGTCAAGAACTCTCAAAGTTTAAGTACCAGAGCTTGCCCTGAGCATAGTTCTGAAAGTCGGGTATAGTCTGTTATTGTCACTTTCAGAGAAATACTTCCATAAATTACAACACAAGCATATTCATTTTTTGAAAACCTAGAGTTCAAAAAGTATTAACAGGAATGACCCTGCTACTACCTGACAGATATCACTGAAAATAGATGTCTTGAGAAATCACACCTGTCTCTTACTGACTTCAGAATTGCATACTTCCATGCTCTTCACTTTGATCACTTTGCACTTGCTCCAGTTGTTATTCCTTCTAAATTCAGTCTTTATTTCTGTCCTCTTTGGTCCCAAAGGAGCTCTGGCTCCACGCCTGTATAAGTTCCCTGAGCACAGCTTGGGCGGAGGCTCTTGTGCTCTGACCCACAGCTTCCCCCCGCTTCCCCAGGCCCTGCTTACAGATGAACCCACTCTAGGTGACTTCAAGCAGGAGCTGCGCAGGAAAAGCCGGCCACTGGAAGAGCCCCCAGATATGGACTCGCCACAGATCCGTGAACTGGAGAAATTTGCTAATGACTTCAAGCTGAGGAGGATCAAACTGGGTTTGTCTTTTGAGTCGGACCTTATGGGTTTTGTTGTTTATAATGTTAGAAGGCCAGTGTGTCTTGAAACCCTGGTGAATAGACTTAACCAGCATACAATTCCCATGCTGGCTAGGGCTGATTCGGTGCTGGTCTGACTGGTGGAACAGCATCGCCATGCTTTTTTGCCAGCAGATCCTAGCAGGGTCTTTCTGATTAAGCTGGTTAAGCTAGTTTAAAAGCTTAGTGGGGACACCAGCACACTATGCTGGGGGACCAGCACCCAAAACATAAGCTGGTGAGTATTTAATAGCAAGCAAACTAGATTTTCATGAACAGAACTGTATATCTTGCCTTTTTTTCTTTTTTCTTTTCTTTTTTGTGTGTGAAATGATCAGTTGCTACTTAAAGGGATTGTCCACCCAAAAATTAAAATACTCATTCATTTAATCATTTACTCACCCTCATGCAATCCCAGATGTGTATGACTTTCTTTCTTCTGCAGAACACAAATGAAGATTTTTAGAAGAATATCTCAGCTCTGTAGGTCCATACAATGCAAGTGAATGCTGGCCAGAACTTTGAAGCTCCAAAAAGGACATTAAGGCAGCATAAAAGTAAACCATACGACTCCAGTATCAAGTCTTCTGAAGGGATATGATAGGTGTGGGTGAGAAACATATCAAAATGTAAGTACTTTTTTTTTTTTTACTATAAATTCTCATCCCTGCCCTTATGCATGAAAAGAAGAAGAATGTTGAAGTGAATGGAGATTGATAGTATAAAAGGACTTAAATATTGATCTGTTTCACACCCACGCTTATCATATTGCTTCTGAAGACATGGATGGAAACACTGGAGTCTTATGGATTACATTTATGCTGAATGTATGTGCTTTTTTGAGCTTCACAGTTCTGGTCAATATTCACTTGCATTGTATGGACCTACAGAGCTGAAATATTCTTCAAAAAATCTTTGTTTGTGTTCTATAGATGAAAGTAAGTCATACACATCTGGGATGGCATGAGGGTTAATTTTTGGGTAAATAAAAATTCTGAAATTCTGAATACAGAATCGACACACATTTCCACTAATTGGTTTGTTGTTTTCTGTACAACTGTTCATCGAGAGTGCCATGGCAAAAATGTTATAAAGTTTTTTCCAGACAGGTTTATTATTGTGGTATCATCTAATTCAATTTTACCTGCCCCTAAACGGCACATAAAAACAAAATGAACCTTCGTTGGTCGCTTTACAGTACATGACAACCCGTTCTCACTCCTAGATGGCCTGTCTAAGTGGCCGGTTCTTAGACAGAATAAACTGCAAAGTAGACCAGACTTTATGCCACAAGTCAAAAATCTCCATGCATCAGATGTCATAAATATTTTTGAAAATACAGAAGAGGAGATGCTTAGCTTGTAAAACTCCAGTCTCTAACTTTTAGCTTTGTTTGACAGGTTATACTCAGACCAATGTGGGTGAAGCACTGGCGGCTGTGCACGGCTCTGAATTCAGCCAAACCACCATCTGCCGCTTTGAAAACCTACAACTCAGCTTCAAAAATGCCTGCAAGCTCAAATCCATCCTGGCCAAGTGGCTGGAGGAGGCTGAGCAAGCCGGAGGTGAGTCAGCAGCCAACAGAGTGTTATTAGCAGATGCATCATGCATGAGTCCCCACTGACATTTGATAAGTTGCACGATTATTGCAGGTAAAAAGGGGTTGAACATGGTGGCAAAAATAATCCATTCACATGTCTAAATTTGTTCTTTCCAGTTGAGTCGCACATTACGCAGATCATTTGCTTTAAACTGAAAATTCTGTCATCATCTACCCACCCTCAAGTTGCTCAAAAGTCATAGACAATGAAAACGAAAACACACAGTGATCACTGGCAACAGAAATTTTGCTTCATTTATTAAAAATCCGACCTGGTTCCATAGAATCACATTTTTGCAAAATGATTTTTGCATGGCTTGTTGTATGTATCGCATCTTCCTGGTGAAATGAACTCTAGAGGCGCTACAACAACGACTTTTATTTACTTTTACACAGATCACAAGTGAAAGGGCAGATTAGCAGTTCATAAACACTTACTTTTCACCCTGTTCCTCAGACAATGCTATCTTATGACATTTAAACACTTACTATAGTGCATGACTTATGAAACTATACATTTTAACGTTTGCAAGTCGACACTTGAGCCGAAAGTGTCATAGAACCACCACAAAATGACGTGGTTTCTTCAGCAATTGCGTTTTTCTTGTCACATTTGCTTTTTTATGACACTATCGGTTAGGTTTAGGGTAGGGAAGTAGGTTTTGTTGATTTAAATTCTGTTTGGGAGAACAATTAACTCGCTTTAAGTGCTGCACAGTGGACATTTCAACTCGGAACTGCCATGGTACATGTAAGGAGCCCTGTAGTATATATTGTAATTAGGGCTGTCAATCGATTAAAATGTATAATTGAATTAATTACATTATGCCGATTATTTAATAGAATTAATTGCAATTAATTGCATATATAAATATGTGCTGTGAAAGCCCCTCAAATAACAATAATTCAATATATAATGATTAAATAATTATAATTAATATATATATATATATATATATAGATAGATAGATAGATAGATAGATAGATGTAGACATCAGCAGTCTCCTTGGCGATCGTGATGTCAAGATCGATACACTTCCTATAGCTCCATCTAGCTTTCAGGACATGTGATAAGCACTAGGAAGTGTAATCGAGCTTGAAATCATGATCGTGCCTAGAGACTGCAATGGTGTAAACAGTGAAAAAGGAGTTATATTTTGGTTTGTTCTCACCCAAAACCAACTGGATCACTTCAGATGACATTGAGTAAACCACTGGAGTTGCATAGATTACTTTTATGCTGCCTTAATCTCCTTTTTGGAGCATCATGGCCTGGCCAACAACCAGTTGCATTGAATGGACCTACAGAGCTGAGATATTCTTCTAAAAATCTTCGTTTGTGTTCTGCAGAAGAAAGAAAGTCAGACACATCTGGGATGGCATGAGAGTGAGTAAATTAATTTTTTGATGAATTTCTGAGTCCCTTTAACAGCTGGAGTTTCACTTACTGCCCCCTGGAGAAAACAGGTGGTACTTCAAGCTTAATGATGTTAGGAATATTACTTATTCCGGTCCAGGCATATGATTGTGTTCATTTTTATAATGCGTTATTTTTTATATATAATTAATGGCACTGAATGAACACATTAAATCGACAGCCCTAATTGTAATATTAAAATTTTGCAAAAATGTTGCCACAGTCACAGAATTTTAATGAGATCCGGCTGTTTAAAAAACACTATGTTCGTTTGGGATTTAAATCCAGGTTCCAAATTCACACTAAATGAAAACCACACCACTAGCCAGGACTGCATCTGGTTCCTTTTAAAAAGATGGGTGCATGACGCCCCTACTTATGTTTTTTTTTTCTTTTTAGTTATATCCACCACAATACAGTATCATTATAAAATTATCATCTTACACTTATCTTTAATTTGTGACCCTGCTCAGCTCTTTTTAATGACAAGATGGGCATGCAGGAGCGTAAACGGAAACGGAGAACAACCATCAGGTAAACTGGGAATTTGAGCTAAAAAAAGGAAAACAAAACCCATTATATCAGCATCTACGTCTAATTAATTCTTAATCCACTCTCTTAGTCTTGGGTCTAAGGAAGCCTTAGAAAGAAATTTTGTGGAGAAGAGCAAGCCCTCATCTCAGGAGATTGTGCGGATGGCAGAGGGTCTTCATCTGGAGAAGGAGGTGGTCCGTGTGTGGTTCTGTAACCGCAGGCAGCGGGAGAAAAGAGTCAAAACCAGCCTACACCACAGCTCATTCATGACCAAAGAGACTGTAGTCTGTAGACTCTGAAGATCTAGAGTCTGTGTACTGTGTGATTATCCATGGGCAAAACAGTTACTCTGGGACATACAACACAGACCTTTAGCAGTCAGTGGGTTTACCGTACTGATTCACCAGCTGAAGTGTGAAAGGGTATTAAGTGGCCCCAAAAACTATTTGGACACAGTTAAATATACTGTATATGAATGCACTGTATTTAATATAAAATATCAAACCAAGTGGCATCTGCAAATAAATGATGCTAGACCGTTTCTCTAAACTAACTTTCTGATTATTTTTAACTGGTCTCAATTTAATTATAGTTGATATACAGGTTTGAAATCAGTTCCCCTCATGTTCACACAGGTGTTCAACCAAACATGTAGTTCTTCACATTAACTACGGTCATGTTACTCTAAGATTTGTCAACCAGGAAGTGTCCAAATAATTTTTATCTTAATTTGTAAAAGTATATCTAGTTTTATCATTTTAAAAACCAACAAGCTTCTTTTGTAAAATGTTTTGCTTGAAAAACTGTACTCTTTATGTCTTAAAAAATGCCAAATGATTTGATATTTTGCTATCAAATGCAATGGCATGCAATATTTTTAAGTGTAGCTAAAATCTCCAAATACTTTTTAGGGCCACTCTATCTTTCAACCTTTTTTTTAAAAAAAAGTATTTTTTATTTTAATTTTTTTACTTTTTATGGGTTATTAAAGATTGCATTGCAACCCCCCAAATCATTTTTTAAACTTGTCAAAAGACATCAAAACAATGTTTTTTTAATTTATTTATTTATTTATTTTATTTTTTTACCAGACATTCTGAGCCAAATGAAATGTTTATGAAAGGTTCTATCAGAGTCTTTCTAGCAAGTCAGTCCACTGTCGGCCATCTTTGGAATGCTCTCGGGAGGCTATTTCCAGTCATGACAGTGCAGCTCCTATCTACTTGAACCGAAATCTCAAAAATGGTTGGTCAAGATTACGATCAAAGAACATATTTTAAATCAGCAGTGAAATCTGACAATGCTGGTATCATAAATTATGGTTCTTTACCTCATATTACACATACACTTAATGCACATGCGCATTCTTGAGATGATTGACAGGCGATGTCTGTATCTAAAAGGTAATTGACTCTTTTAACTGTAAGGTGGGACTTCCCTTCTACATCCGTTGACCATTGGGTGCGAGCTCCTTGGTTGGGCGTTCCAATTTCTCCCATTCATTTTAAAAGAAGTGGCCCATATCTGCTAAAAAGTCTCTGGTTCTACTCATTGAGAACATTTCAACATGCTTGTAAAGGCAAAATAGCTTTTCGATACTTGAGTAAATGTAGTTTATTATTTATTCTTTATAAATATATGTAAAGTACATTTCAATTAAAGTTTAATGTATTGGCTAAATATTAATATGCAAATATTCTAAAAATAGCAGAAAACAGTATCTTTGCACTGTAGAGTTTTGTAAGAGAAGCCAACATTTTTTGTGATGTCACTTGTCTAGAAATGATGAATTTGTCAAAATAAATTATTAATAGTATGGTCACGCTTGGTTTCCTATATTATAATAAGATCCCACAAAGCCTTTAGCCACACCACAACAATCTGTTGGGTATTATAATGTGAATTACATGGTTTGCATGAATTGTAGCAAAGATGGAAAGTGTCTGTAATCTAACATCATTCCATTGGTAGAGAATTAAGCACCTGTCCTCTGTGTACAGTATTTGGTACTTGTTAATTTAGTGCACCTGGTTTCTACTGCATATAGTGGTATCACCAGAACCCTGTCCCTTTTGGCTTTTATTGAGGGAATATTTACTGTATTATATTGCTCCTGACAGTGTTATTATGAGGTAGCAATGCCTCTCACCTGCATGCAACCTCTCTCGGCAGAGATAAGGGTGATGATCTACAATATCATCAACATCCTGCCATTGACTGTGTCAGCATACATCCCTTAACACCCTATGTGATCTAATAATGCAATAAATACAGTACAGTCTGGAATAATGTTGGCAGGTATATATCACATGATTTCTTAGAAAACAATAAAATGATGCATTTGTCAGCATGCATTCCAGCACAGATTTTGCAGAGCTGGGGTTTTCAGTCCGGGAGAAAGGCCTTGGAGCAGTTACACATTCATACTTCATTAAGTTAGTTCAGAATTAATGGACTCCATCGTGGTTCACTTAATTTAGGAAAGGTCACTCTACAAACTCATTAAGACCTTATTTAAAAATCATGTTTGGTTATGATTATGAATAATGAGGTCTAATTTAATGGAATGTGAAATGGTCTAATAGGCCTTTAGAACAGATGTAGAGGTCTAACACTTATACTTAAGCAAAGAGCTTAAAGGATCTCATCATTCAAAAGTTTCAAACAGGGCATCTTCCTATAGCCTCTATGCTATTAATGACTGTACAAATTAGTTTTCCATTATTAACATGGTCAAATGCAGAAACATGTTAAACAGGAGTTATTTGCAAATATGAAGGTACTTTATTCATTAGAAAAGCAAATCAAAGCATAAACTGTACATTCATATACACATTGTATTGGTGAGGAACCTTTTTAAAAACATGTTAGAGGTCTGCACGGGCCTTAAAATGAAACCCGTACCCAAGACCGTGTGGCCCGACCCTACCCGGCCCGAACGATGCCGTCAGATTTTAAGCCCAAACCTGACCCCGAAATCGCTTACTATCTAATTTCTTCTCCTAGAATAAAATGAAACAATGCAACAGTCCCCTCTATGCAGCCTGAACTTGTTTAGAATGTTGAATCTTTGTGGCCCCGCCTCTAGAACCACCCCTGGTCTCAACATGCATTTTTGAAAATTTGAAGTTCTTTTTAACTTGGCATGGTGTTTAAAATGTGCCGGTCCTACACGGGACGCTGAAGAAAAAGCGAGATATGGTGCAAATATCAAAGACATTTGTCCAGCATGTGTTTACATAGGAAAACAAACACGTTCGGTGTTCGGCCCATAACTCGTCCATTCGTGCATGTCTGTGAGTGAGAGTGCATGCACGAAACAAGTTCGGTAAGCCTGTTTATTTTTTCAGTCATTACAAACCCGAACCCTAAGTCCTACTTGGAAAAACTGACCCGAACCCGGCACGAAACCCATCGGGTTCTCGGGCCCGGTTTGGGCTGCAAACCTCTTAACATGTTGAGAAGATGAAGTTAAACAGAAATGCTGATAAACATACTGTAGTTGCCAGTAACCCTGCTTTCATTTACACTGCTTTACATCTCTTGACCACAATATGACAACAAATGTGTGACTTTATGCAAATAAGAATTCTCATCAACTAGTTTTAAAATTATTTGTAACAGTAATTAGGGAACAAATATGCATGTTCATCACCTAAAGGGATTGTTCACCCAAACATTCTCATCATTTACTCACTCTCATGCCATCCCAGATGTGAATATCCCTGAAGAATAATTCAGCTCTGTAGGTCCTCACAATGCAAATGAATGATGACCAGAACTTTGAGGCTCCAAAAAGCACATCAAAGGCAGCATAAAATAATCTGTACGACTCCAGTGGTTTAATCCATGTATTCTGAAGCGATATGATAGCTGTGGGTGAGAACCAGATCAATATTCAAGTCTTTTTAATGTAAATCTCCACTTTCACGTTCTTCTTTTGTTTTTCGCCACCTACTGGTTGGGGATGGTCAAAAGTGGAAATTTATATTAAAAAAGGACTTAAATATTGATCCGTTTCTCACTCACACCTATCATATCTCTTCTGAAGACATGGATTAAACCACTGTCGTATGGATTACTTTTTTGCTGCCTTTATGTGCTTTTTGGAGCTTCAATGTTCTGTTCACCATTCACTTGCTTTGTGAGGTCTTACAGAGCTCACAGAACAACTACTTTACATTCATGGGTTTTTAACGAGTTCCTAAATTTTTGAGGATATGAAACCATACAAAAGGCAGTTTAGTAAAGTTTGTACAAAACTGCCTGAATGTACAGTTCCTATTAAATTTCCATTTTCCATTCAGCCCCTCATTTTTGTAAACTTCATAGAGGATCATAGTTGGCCTCCATCACAGAACCTGGGTCCCCACTATTGGCAGTCCAGCACATGTGTAGAGTAAGACCCTAATGATATCAGAAACATTGCAAACAGTAGGAAAGCTTGAGCATCTCTCTGCAACACCACAACAATGACTATTCTTTTCATTCACAATACTGATGTGGCCAGCTGTGTATCATTCAAATTTAAATGTGACCATTCTGAACCTACAATTTTGTTTTGTTACCTACCAAAGTTTACATCCACAATGTTGTTGAACAGTCTCAATGGTTGCACTGTTTCAAGGTTGATAAGTAAAGACTTCTTTACATTATCATTATCATATCAACAAAGATTCTCATGCAAGATAATTTCTGGTCAGTTTTGGAGAAACATTCTTAATGAATGCATATCAAACCGCATTGTGAAGCAAAGTGGTTTCCATAACTTACTTCCTAAAGCCATACAAAACCTAAAGAGACATAAATGTACACATAATGATCATCTTATGAGTTATATGACACATATTTGAGATGATTAGCCCTATTACACATGGGAAGAATCCCATGCAGTATATCAAAATCTTCCAAATGTTCAGCTACATACATTTAAAGAATTTAGAGGACAATTCATTGCCACAAGTGCAACAGATAGCACCCTTTAATTTAAAGGTGAAGTGTGTAAAGTCTGTGCCACTAGCTGCACTAAACAGATTTGCAAAAAAAAAAAAGACTGTTTTCAAATACTTCCCCTTCGACCACAAGCAGGTAGTCCTGTAGTCCGAACAACTGTCATTAAGATGAATGGGAATGCTAATGTATAGCTTTCTCCAGGTATTATAGGACACCGTGGCTCATTCAAACAGACTGCAATTCTGTTTGATGCCTCTAATGGTACAGCAACTGGACACTACCTTTAAACCCCTACAATATACGCCTCCGATTTTTTTAAATGCCAAAAAGCCAGAGAACTAGTATGTCATATATGAGTGTTTTAAATTGGTCAGAACCTTCTTTACTTTTAGTTCATGATTTGCTCTATACATCAGACCATTTAATCCAATTATAGACCAGTGGCCAATTGCATTCTCTACATGCCTATAATAAGATAATTTGTCCTTCATTTATAACTTGACCATCCCCATAGACCTCCCTGATCCCACTGTATGAACTCAGTCCTTGGTGGCAGACTGTTGTGGAGTGTGATGAAGTTTAGTCCACTCCCAGAGCCTTTAGCTGTCTCTCGATCTCTGCATCTGAGATGGTGGCTGCTTTCGATTTCGCTGGGGAGGTGCCGGGGAGGCTCTTGCCTGCTGAGGGGGCTCTTACCATCTGTGCAATTAGAAAAAGAGTCATTTATTAGAGCAGTAAGACTTTACATTTCACAGCTCACCTGGAGCTAAAACTCTATCAGCATAAGCCTCAGAGTTAAATTGTCACATCAGGGGCCACATTTAAAAAAAGGCACTAATCAAATATGATCATTGCTTCACCCAAGTGTTCTACAAAACAGAGTCAAAGCACTTTATTTGGGTAGAAACATGAAAAAGAAGCTGCGGTACATAGTAATACGAGTATTACATTTTGGCCTAGGGGAATACACATCTGGTGGAATCGGAAACAATGATTGTGCATCTCATGAATCTAAAGAAATGCCTACAGTAATAACAGGCACAGCCAGATTCCAGCCATCTGCTAACAGTAGCCGCTGGGGCTGTCTGTATGAGACGCATTACAGAGATTTTAAATAGCTTTGGTTCTATTTTAAAAACTTTTCATTTAAAACTCTAAACTCACGCAGCTAGTCTTTCATTCAAAAGCAGCTATTGTGCCTTTATAAGGGTTGCACATGTTTCCTTTCACAGAACTGTCTCAAAACCTAAGATTACTCTGACACTACACAGTGATCTCTGGAATACTTGATTCTGATTGGTCAACTGCAGCATTGAGAGGTCAAAAACATACTGCATAATCTAGTTTATTACACACTTATTACATGGCTACTTACCAAATAAGTGAACATGCAATGTTAATTTGAGAAATATTTTATTTTGTGAGAACAAAGTGAACTGGAGTGTCCAGGGACACTGAACTTTATTTTGTGAATCGTGATAAAAACCATCTGATTGTCCATTATCCCACTTATTACCAACATAATCACACAGGAAATTAACTTAACGAAAGTTAATGTACCCTAAAATCCATCCAATTCTGCCGAGTTACTGACAAGTGTCATCAACCATTAGACATTTTTGCATCAATTCACATTTTTTCCTGTGGCGCTACTGAGACATGGATTCTAGTCAGTGGTGGAAAGAGTACTGAGGTTTTTTTTTTACTCAAGTAAAAGTACTGCTACTAAAGAAATTATTCACTTGAGTACAAGTAGAGGTATTAAGAAATATTATGACTCAAGTAAGACTAAATAAGTAGTTTACCGAAAAACTATGTTACAAGTTACTTTACATGTAACATGCCAAGTTAAAAATTATGTTACAAGTTACTTTATGAAAATTATATTACACTTTAAAAATGTTTAATAATTTTAACAGTAAAAGACTGTAAAAATGCTACAGTAACAAAAACATTAATTTTTTTAATGGGTAGTTACCTTATACATTAGATTTTTTTATATATATATTTAAAAAGACAATACATGTAGTTTTACGGCAAAATTTCGTAAAAATATAGATTTTTTTCATGTAAAAAGTATTATTTTCTGTAAGCAATTAACAGTAAAGTTTTTTTTGAAAAATTATGTTTAACAAGAGAGTACATGTACTTTTTACAGTAGATTTTTGTTAAAATTATGGTAAAAAACAATACTCGGGCATTCCCAGAATTCCCTGAGTGACCCATTACATTTCATTATATTTTATGGGAATAGTTATGTTTCTTCTTATTTTTAATATCAGTTATGTACTTTGGGTAGTTTTGTATTATATCTGATGTAGTTAAGTTAATGTTTATTGCATTATTTAAATTTCACGTGTTACCCTGATGGTGTTTAGTGTTTGTGTGAGTGACACTGAGCACTGTCTCTACATGTTTATTGGTCATTGCTCCTGGAAGAGCCACTACTGATGAACTTCATGTCATCATGTGCCCTTCTGTAATTACTACGGTGATTAGCAATACATTATAAAGTGAAAAGCAGATTTTTACAGTTTCAGAAGGTTAATATATCAAGTTTATTATTTAATAATATAAACGATGGTAATGCACCATAAAATATACAGGCATCAAAATTACATCCCATAAAGCCTGAAACGTGGTTACCATATTTTTTACGGTGAATTTCTGGCAACCACAGCTTCCAGTTTTTTACTGTAAATTTAACAGGATTTTTAAAAAAAAATTTTTTTACAGTGTGTATATATATATAGTATATATGCTTCCATTTTTAGAACACAAAGATATTTTTGTTCTTGAAGGAAACTGATGCTTCCTTTCACCAAGGATGCATTTAATTGATCAAAAATACTTCCAAAATCATTAAGTGTAAATTATTATTACGGTTTGAAATATTTGTTTTAAGTGATATTTATTCCATTTTTTTCTTTACCCATGATGGCAAACATATACTGTGTCACCTATTCCTTACAAAAGCATTCTAAAGTGCTAATTTGGTACTCAAGAAAATGTTCTTATTATTAGAACAATTAATAATTGGTTGAAATCACAATAAAGTGGGGTTTTTCCCCATTTTCTGAGGTATTGAGTTCTTACAAGTTGCTTTACACTTGCAAGTCAAATTGTGGTTTTAAAACTAGGCAAAAAGAAACACATTTCTCCTGAAATTCTATTTTCTCCTAAAGTCTTTTGTTTTAGAGAGATGAAGGTTATTCCATGCATTACTGTTTTGAAAAAATAATCTCTAACCAGGATAGAGGGAAGTGGATGGCCAGATGCACAACAAAAAGACAAGTAAATCACAGTCTCTAGTTTGAGAAACAGAATCCTCACAGGTCCTAAACTAGCAGCTTCTAAATGCCAAAGACCATTATAGACCTTATTCACGCTAGCGCCATCTTTGATTTTTAATGGAAATGACAACAAGGCTGTGAGGGGTAGACTTCCAGTCTCTTTAATGACACGAACGGTATAAAGCTGATATTCCACAACATTCTTAATGTCTCTAAATCATCTCTAAACTACTTAATGTGCATTGTGACTGAAACACATTCCTATTTCAGGTTTATTCTCATTCACATATGTCCAAGTATTCTGGCTATTAAGTGAACATACTGTACAAAACTAATATAATGTAATTTCATAGAGGAGAAAATGTATCCCAATGTAAGCTGCTGTGCTCATGATGCTGTGCCTTGCGGGCTTCCACCGTGCCGTGCACAGCACATTTTAGTTTATAAACAGATTTAGCACTTATAACGTTCTTCTTTCCAAAAATTCAGAAATATTATGTATTTTTTGTAATTGTGGTGAAAAATAACTGTACCGAAGATGAATACTTCATATTTAATAAACTCAAGTAAAAGTACTATTTTTTTATTTATACTTAAAGTAGAAACATGTACTTAAGTACTGTAATGAGAGTAGTTGTAATTCATTACTTTCCACCTCTGGTTCTGGTCATGTGGAAACCAGGAAGTATTTACATGTACAATGGTGAGCGTGATTTGGAGGTTGCACTTTCCCTCTGAGATTATTTAGGGTGTATGGTTAATCAAATATCCATTCCTGTTGACAGTATTACATAATTTACAAATAAAAATATTGTACAACTCATTCATGGCACCACTCAGTGGACATTTCACCCAGAAACTGGAGCTCGTATGTGCCCATCCATTGAACAACACTTCCAGCTTCAGCCACTGGGGGCAGTGATTAGAATTTCAGTAAGCACAGAACGATTTCAGCTGAAGAACTTTCGACCTACTGTTGCCAAGTTCACAGTGTGATCAGTCTGTTATTACACAGCTACATAAATAAATAGTAAATACATGGACATAAAATATTGATTTGAGTTGATATTATTTTATTAGCTTACCTGTAGAGACCACGGAGAGTCAGAACACATATCACAGCTATGTAGAAAACATTGGTTTCCCAGAATAGCAGTCACTCATACAGTGATGCCATGGACAATGGTCTTTATTCAGAAATATTTCACCGCTCACTGCTGCGATTTAATATGACTATTTTCCAATGACAACATACTGGTACTACATTCAAGTCTCTTGTATCAGGCAGACTCTCTCTTACTGTATTCTAACCAACTCAAGTAAGAATACAATAGCTCATTGGCGCCCTCTTTGTATCTCCAAATGGTTTGATACTGACTGTACTGAAAATGGCCTTGGAGAACTTCTGTATTCATTTTATAAAACCTTTTAGAGATGGCTAAATGCTCAGGAGTTCACAGTTAATGCAAGAAAATGAAAGCTGTTCACGGAAGAACAAGGAACCAGAGACACAAAGAGCTGAAATTAGAGAGACACCATAAAGATATGAAGACTTGTTACGCTAGAGACACCATAAAACATATGAACACTTGTTACGCTGTAGCTAAATATAAGTTAGCGAATAGACTGTTTTCTTTGCAGAAGCAAAGATTATATAAAAACTAAACAACTAAAATGAACATTTCATGCACAATTATTTGGTAAGTAGCCATGAAGTAATGGGGATAATGTACAGTCAGACAGTCATTATCGCAAAATAAACCTCTTCGGGATGATACAACATGCCTCCGCTTCTCATTGGTGTCCTGATCACCCTGTCGGGGTTTGTTTTGCGATAATGACCGTCTGCCTGCACATTATCTGTTATGAGGATATTTGGTTTAATCACCAAAACACCAACACAATGATCATGTTTCAATTTAGCAATTTAACGATCATTTGATTCAATAACAATCAATGTAAGATACAGTACAATTTTAAAATTGTCCTCAGTAGGTACTGTACCTGTATGTACACTTGTGCATTACATAACCAAACTGACAAAATCCATAATATCTGTACCATCTATCCAATGTAAGAGTATACATTCTGAGAGTTGAACATAGTATATAATATACTGCATATTCTGCATATCCAGCAGAGCTGCAGGTTTTCTTGACAAAAAGTTCTTACAGTATGACCAGTTTGAACGTTCATCATTTCAGTTGAGGAAGATATAATTTTGTAGCTATGGTAAGGCCTCTGTATAAATCAAATCGACACCCTACTTCATTTGACACAACAGTTCTCTGCCTTGCTCTCGTGGCCATATCTTTGACCTCTCTGATGGGCCTCTTGCACACAAAGTCATCGACTGGTTCCTATTCGTTTAAGTCTATTCTGCTCTACACTGACAAACTGCAAAGACTCACACACACACACACACTCACACGCACGCACGCACGCACGCACACTTTAAATGTAAACAATCATGGTTGACATACAGCACATTGAGAAAATTGGCAATTGAGTAATGAGAAATCATTATGTTTGGTTATCCTGTTTCAGACATTAAATTCATAATTTAGATGTTTATAATTAACAAACACATATAATAATCAAACTTCAAAATCTACAGGCATACCAAGTACTCTGTTGAGTACTGATTAAGATCAGTTGGATTAAATGGCAGTCACTTGAAATAACAGATGAAATGTTTCATGTTATTTAGGTTTATGTCACGTCATGTCATCACGAAAGGCAATAGGTTTACTTGAAAGGTAGGTCTAGATCTGGGGTTGGCAACTCTTTTGACATGAAGCACCTTTTTAATTTTTCTTACTCATCACTATGCTAAATGAAAAGGTAGTTTGGCATGCAAATGCAAGGGAGTTCAACATTTCTAAAATATACAACTAAAACATTTAGTATAATAAATACATTGGTAACACTTTACAATAAGGTTCCATTTGTTAACATTAGTTAACAACATTAGTTAACACAAACTAACAGTGAATAACACATTTACAGCATTTATTACTCTAAGTTAATTTCAACATAAACTAATCTATTTTAACAACAGTAAATGCACTATGAACTAACAATGAACAATTTTATTTTAATTAGCTAACATAAAAGGTATAGTTCACCTAAATAGGACAATTCTCTCAACATTTACACACCCTCATGCCAGATGTGTGACTTTCTTCTGCAGAACTCAAATTATGATTTTTAGAAGAATATTTCAGCTCTGTAGGTCCATACAATAGGTGACAAAATTTTGACTCCAGTGTTTTAATCCATATTTTCAGAAATGATATGATAGGTGTGGGTGAGAAACAGATCAATATTTAAGTCATTTTTTGCTAGAAATTCTTCTCCCTGCCCAGTAGGGGGCGATATGCATGTGGAATGTGAATCAAAAACAAAAGAAGAAGAATATGAAAGTTATAGTAGAGATTGACTGAGCAGGGAGGAGAATTTATAGTAAAAATGCAATTAAATATTGATCTGTTTCTCACCAGCACCTAGCATATCACTTCTGAAAATATGGATTTAACCACTGGAGTTTTGTGGATTACTTTTATGCTGACTTATGTGATTTTAGGACCTTCAAAATTTTGGCCACCATTCACTTACATTGTATGGACCTACAGAGCTGAAATATTCTTCTAAAAATCTTCATTTGTGTTCTGAAGAAGAAAGAAAGTTATACACATCTGGGATGGCATGAGGGTGAGTAAATGATGAGAGAAGTTTCATTTCTGGGTGAACTATCCCTTTAACAAAGATAAATAAATGCTGTAAAAAATATATTGTTCATTGTTAGTTCATGATATCTAATGCATTTACTAATGTTAACAAATGGAACCTTATTGTAAAGTGTTACCAATATATTTAGTATTAAAAATTCTCGCTCTTATTAAAAACTTTATTTTTGATGATCTTGTTGTGAGATCAGTTCTAAGAGGTTTGAAAATGTACCACTTATGAAAGTGATTAGAACAAAAAGGGAGCGAGTGAGAAAATATCTCACCTTTCCTGAGATCTCAATGCTGATTTCATCCAGCACCTGGTTTACAATGTCCTGACATTCCTCCTCATCACCAGATTCATCGAAGATCTCATCCAGTGTATCGTTGACTGTGGGCACACAAACAGTTGTACAAGTTTGTAAAAGTTGATTAAATAACCTAATCTCTACACCAGTGGTCGCAACTGGTTTTGTTTCAGGACACAGATATTTTTTTTTTTTGTTTAATTGTAAAAAAATAGCTCCAAAGTACAGTTTGATTGGACGCACAGTCTTTGGGCCTTAACAACAAAAGATAAGGGAAGTGTTTTTCCCTTTCAGTTAAAATCTGATTAGTTTATTTATTTTTGCAATCCTTACTATGAACTACTTTTTTTTCCTGTCCGTGACCCTATCAGAACAGATCCACCAGGTAAGAATCACTGCTAAACACCAATTAGACACAGGCATTTTGAGAAGAAAAATAAAATCAAACTCACTCATGTCTTCTGTCATTCCCATTTTTAAGTTTTCCTTTTGGAAGTCCTGCATCGTTTCTAGCGTCTTCTTGGGGTCCATCCTTTTATTGACAGCCTGCATAGTCTGAGAGACAGAAACAGTTAAAGACATCCATCACATTAAGAAGAAATGGCGCAGCAAAATGGTGCACAAAACGGTGATCAAAAAATACAAGCGCTGACAAAAAATCCACCATGGACAAATACATTTTGAATGCAGCTCAACATAAATCTTGACATCGCATCATTTGGTCGGGAGGGGGTTACGATAAGTAGATGACACAGAACATAAAAATAGGTCATGTTGAGAGAAGGTTGTTTCATTGTCCCTTTGGGTTTCTACCAATGTGGCAGGGCAGACAAAACAGGAAGAGTTTTATCTGATTAGAGAGAATTATTTACGCACACGGTCTATGACAGCCTCATTATCACCCATGCCATATCTATTACACTCGATACCGCCCTTTGATTGACTACAAATCCCAGGATACATTAACAATCAGGTGAGGGAATATTAATAGTTTAATTCTTCATACAGTGTAAATTGGGTGCAGACAGAATGAGGGCGAATTCCATTCGAAAGTCAGCATTACTATGCCCTAATCACTCTGAAGTGCAGATTACTTGAATTGATTACAGTCTACTATGTGCACAGCAGATACATCCTACATGAATCTATACATTACTGCCACTTCATTTTTCATCTGAATGTTTCCTTGGAAATCTAGCATTTAAATTCATGTTTCTAAATTTAGATTTAAATTGTTTTGTGGCAAATAAAACTTGTATTGTTTTGGTCAAATGCGAACTGTCTCGCAAAGTTGTGCTAAACAGTGCTGATTCCTCTTAATGATACCGATTCCTATACAGTTGCATTAGCGAATCCTTCTACAATGGATGCACTGTGTGTTTTGCACTGTAGATTCAGTACAGTGCTAATTTGCGCTGCAGGAAGTGTATTTTAGTACAGTGTTCCGTCCACATAGGCAAAAAAATGCACTTTCAATAACTGTTAATGGAACTGATAGTCATGAAAATCATACAGTTTCAGTATTTAAAAAAATAACCAAATAAAAATGGAAACGGTTCCCAACCCCTGTGTTAAAACAAACATGAAAATAAGTAAATATGTATGGTATATTTTCTACTTATAGTCCTTTGGTACATGAGAGCAATTGAGGGTTTTAAAATCCCAGGTAAGATCTTAAATAAATTACTTCAGGTTTGAATCGTAAGGATACACAACCCAGGATCACATGATCCTACACTGAAAAAATTACTTTCTTAAAGTGTATGTAAACTTTGCTAACAGCCTTGTGGAAGGGGCCTATGTGAAGGCATATGGTCACTCACTTTTGTTTTAACCCTTGTGCGACCTTCAGGACATTTTTGTCTTTTTAACTTTTGTATTTTCAATCATTTTGGCTGTGTTAATGCCAATGGCATATATTTTTCCAAAGGTGTGTATTTTTGGGGGAATTTTGATATTTCAATCTCAGTTCCAAAAATTTTCCCATCGAAACCCCTTAAAACAGCAATATTTGATCCCAGTGCCAGTAAAGCATAAAATCATGAATTCTATGATATTATGTTTTCATTCCGGAGCCCTGGCCTCAAAATAATAATAAAAATGACACCAGATGGTGCCATTTTTCCTCATGTTTAGCCTATGGAGCAAATACATGCTTTTTTCCTATTTTCTGTTTGCTGTATTATAGAGCACTGCAGGCCAATTAAATAAATTATGCAGCTAAAATTGTGTGAGTGTGTTGATATGGATGTCAGAGTGTGTTTTGTGTGTGTGTGTGTGTGTGTGTAAAAAAACAACAGTGGCATTATGTAAACAAACTGGCATTTAAAGGGTTAAAATCCTGAAAATGAATATTTAGTAGTTATGATCAGGACTGATGTTGGTTAAAAAAAATAACTCATTGAAAGTGGAAAATAATATTAATATATAATATTATTATGGAGTTTTTTTTTGATGTGGACATTTTTGTCCTCGAAGGACCTCCGAGTAACCTTTTTTTATTGACGCACAAGGGTTAAAACTACCTTATAAGAAGCACCCCCTCCCATAGTATCCCTTCAGTGACACAAAAACGGCAATTGAAATTTGCCCCAAATCTGTTGTGTGAGTTTCAGAATAGCCTTTGAATGTAAAAGGGTAAGGAAAAACTACACCCCATTTCTCAATTTTCAGCAAAAGAAGATTCTCAAGAGTCAACAAAATATGGTTAATAAAAGAGTGCAGGTAAAGATCCTGCCTCGGGTTTCACTAATAAGGAAAATTAAGACAAAGGAAAATGACTTACTTTACATTTAAATGCTTTGCTGATTGATTAGCATTACACTGTAGCACTGCAAAAAAATAAATACTGTATTCTAATTTATTCAAATGCTCCAAGCTCCAAAAAAGTCAAAGTGGCTCATTTTTCAAATTCAGTTCAAGCTATCATGGAAAAACTCTAAATGAGTGATAATGAGTACAGTGTGAGTTAAAACATTGAAAATGCCATGTTATGGTCTCTTTCTCAGAGCAGAGCAGAAATTATAAAACTGGGTCAAATAATACCACTGAACTAAGAAGCTTCTCAACATGGTAATTAATGGCTGTTTAAGAATTCTTTTGATGTAATTTGCTGCATAAGAGTTTCTGCTTTTGCAGTGCTTCCCGGCAACACATCAGACTAAATGGAAATAATGGAAAGCGGTAGTCAGGCAGATCCATTAGGAGGTATGGGGGTCTTACCTTCGCTGTGGTAGACATGGCTCCAGCCATCTTCATCTGAGAATTCATGACCTTGGTCTGTGTGGACATGGAGGTGACCTTAGAGCTTACGGCGTAGGTTCGGTTCTTCTGTTTTCTAAGCTGTACAAGTTGTTTGGCTAATATCTTGCAGGCTTCGCTGTTTCCAGTCTTGGCCATTTTCTTGATTTCCATTTCCTGTTAAGAATAAACAAACACGCTCCGTTTACAATGAACAATGTGTGCAGGATGCACTGATGTATCAACACTGGTATTTACTGGCCAATTTTTTATCAAACTGATACCATTCACATATCGACAGAAGCATAAAAAGACCATTATAGACCTTATTCACGCTAGCGCCACCTTTGATTTTAAATGGGAATGACAATGTGGCTTTGAGGGATAGACTTAAAGTCTCTTCAATGGCACGAAAGGTATAAAGCTGTTTAAGGCTCCTAAATCACATCTGATTTTACACAACTCATGTTGTCTGGAGTTCTTTGTATACTGAATGTTCTTGGACAGATATTTTATCAATGTTTTGTCCACGATCCAAAAACACTTTAAACTGCAGTACAGCCCATTGAAGAGACTAGGTCTTTCCTTCACAGCCTCATTGTCATTCCCATTAAAAATTATGGCACTAGCGTGAATAAGTAAGTTCTTTTAAAAACAGATGGTTTATTAACACTAATTTAGGTACAGTTATTGTGTTGTATAGGGTCAACAATCAGCTTCTTTCTGCTTGTAATATAACCATACTAGACGCAACAATCCGTGAAGCTCACTACAAATATACAATAAAAAAAACCCTGCTGAATTCCATTGTAAAAGGGACAAAAAAAAAAAAATTTTTTAACAAAAATATAAAAAGCAAAAAAAGTTTCTTTCTGCCGTTTTTTGTCTGGCAAAGCTGCAAACCTTGTCATACAATGTAACTGGAGTTGTTTCTGAGTTTGTACTGTTCTAACAATTGGTAGGAAGTTGTTTTTACTGATTATAATGGTCGCATTAGTATATTTCAAATAAATAAATAATGTTTTTAATTATTAATTTTTTCTTTCATTGTGCCAGTCTTGCCATGCAGGCCTGTTAGACAACTAACAGATCAAAACTAATAATATACAGTGGAAATGATAAAATGATTCTACAACAATAAAACCATTTTTGTACCTCTTTGTAGGGGTGTTACTGTGTTCATTGAAAAACATAACTGAAAAGGAAAACAGTGATCTGATTACAAAAAAAATTACAAAAAATTGGTGAATCGCTAGCTAATAGGAACAAAATTGATTGTTTCACTACTGGAAAAAAACAGTGCAATAGCAGAGATGGTCAGCACTGTACCAAAATAGCTGAATATTTTGTCATGTGTTTAGACCCAAAGGTCTGTCTTTCTTTACAATAGTAAAAGTCTGAAAACAGCTCTATGCCCTGAGGGACTTGGAACAATTAGTGTTTTTCTGATGCAGTGTGTGAGTGTATGTTTGTGTATGCAGAATTCTCTCCAGGGACTGTGATATAGTCATGGCAGCCCATCAGCATTAAAGCCTAACACTCCCTGGACTTAGAAAGCCTTTCATAAAACTCCATGTGCAGTGTGTTTCAACTGGTATATAATTATGATACAGCTCTCTCTGTACACCGTGTGTTGTTTCTTGTCACTGAAAAACATTGGAAGACTAGACAAATATGTCAGATAAATATTCTTTTCTAACTCTTAGCATCTGGTGTGACTGAAAATGTCAGCTTATTTGAGACTCAAACTCATTTACAGAAATCAACATGATGATCACCTAATTGCGGCCCAGTAACACAAAAGGGGAACACAATATGTTATTGATGTCGCTGCCATATTGGATTCAGTGCTGTTAACATAGTTTACCAATTATTTGATTTTAAAGTGAAAAATAAATAAATTACTGATACGTTCTTTGAGCTTGTTATCTGTTAGCCAATCGGCTCACTCACATGTGACATGTTAAGCCAACTGACTAGCTTGGTGTAAGCTGATTGGTTCTTTGACATGTAATCGAGTAGCCAATCATTTTGCATCTCTCTATTTTTTATCATTCAAATGGCTTAGTTTTGCAGACAAGCCGGTTTCACTGAAGCACGCTGCTTGAGTTTTTTCTCTGAAAATACTATTTGCTCAGGTGGTTGCTGGTGCTGTTCTTCTACCAGCTTGCACGGTAAGGTCTGTTTTTGTCCAAGACACATAGAAGCGCATCTTTAACAAGGTAAGCCTTAGCCAAATCTGTCTGGAACATATTGTTATCTAAGGTCATTAGATTAAATAAATTCATAAATTACTTGTATAAGTCACTAGTAAAATAAACTCTGGGCTTTCCTGGTTCAGGTACACATTATGAGTTAGGTCACAAGTTGTTTAAGTTATACGGCCAAACAGCCGTGGCACACATAGAAATTTAGTTCATTAGCGTAATGCCATTTTGCCAGTGGCCAAGGCACACCTAGCTAACATACACTTGGTGCATATGGCTCTTCTGAGCAGCAGCAGTACACAAGTCTTGGCGATAGGTCTGCTTGGTTGGGGGTTGTGTTTTGTGTTTATGTGTTGTTAGTTTCGAGCAGCTTCCCTGCTTTGTTGGGGGATTGTTTGTAATGTCTATTTGTGCAGCAGCATGTTCACACATGCTCAATGTAGCATGTCTTGCATTTTTCTGATTGTGCAGGAGCAGCATGTTCACCTGCTAACTCAGTATATTTGTGTATTTTGTAGCAATAGCAAGTCTCCGTACTTGACCTGCAGCAGAAGCAGCCTAGCAGATCTAGTCCGCCAAGACAAATATCCTATCAATATGTCATACCCACATTAACATGCTAAATATTTGCAAGAGTTGTCATGACTGACATATGACATCATCATAAAAAGTGATCATATGACTTGGAATATGATGCATGAGTTGCATGGAGTATATTTATGATACTTTGGAGTGCTTTATTAATGAAGTCCCAATAAACTGCCACTGTACTGAATTCAGCCAGCAAGACTGGATTACATTATCATTAAATTATCTCCTTTTGTTTCCTGCAGAAGAAAGAAAGTAATACAGTAACAACATGAGGGTGAGTAAATGACAGAACTTTCATTTTTGGTGAACTATCCCTTTAAGACAGTCATAATTAAATTTATAATCTAAATCCCAGACTTTTTCTTTTTAACATTTAACTCAGCAGATCTTGTTTCCTCCAGTGTGCTCCTAATGTTAGTCTCTCAGGTAGACTTGTGCTGAGCAGCTAAACAGGCACATTAACCAGAACATACTCTAATGACATACATGACATACATTAGAACAGGTGCTGCGCTCCACCTCACATGATGCCTGCTAAGCAAAATGCAAGCAGCCACATTAGCTGCACTGACATAAACACACACTCGCACAGCACTGTCCTAATTTAACATACAACCGCATTTCACTGTGACAGCTTCAAGTACTGAGAACACTGAGAACATGTTTGCCTGTCATGAACAAAATATGACTGGAATAGGGTACTTTTTACTGTAACACCATGATAAAAATTATGTGCCATGATTATAAATATTCATGTATAGATAGAGAGCTGTGTAAGATGGAGTTGTAGAATCAGGCCTATTAAAGATATTTTATGGTCACGTCAGCCACTAGGCAGCACTTTAGATTGCAAAACTAGAATAAAAGTGACAAAAAACAATCTGCTCCAGAGAATAGTGTATCCTCAAGAAAATGCAGAATGTCGTCCAGAGCGACGGCGTGGACTTTGTTTTAGTTCTACATAACACTGCAGCGATGACCCACTTTAACTGATTAATAATTATCAAGCAACTAATATATATTATTATTTTGAAGTAGTTTATTGGTTAAAATTAGATTCAAAGAATAGTTTACCTGAAAATTTAAATCATTTACTCACCCTCATGTTACATATTTGGCCTATTTCTTTCTTCAGTGAAACACGGAAGATGTTTCAATGTTCTATCCGCTCTTTTTCCATACAAGAAAAGTGGATGGTAAATGTTTAACACCAAGCTTCAAAAAGGACAAATAAGTATCGTAATAGCGTATCAGTATAGTCCATATGACTTATGGGCTATTAATTTTCAGAGTCTTTTGAATTGAAGTAGTTATTCGCTGAAAAACTACTGAAAATCCCCTCCGCTGTAGCTCTCATTTGTGTATAAGTATATTTACACGTGGTGTGTGTAGACGCTATGGCAGAGAGAAAGATTTTCCACGAATAATTACTTAAATTTCTGTCTTTTCCCTCAAAAAAGCTTTCATATAGCTTCAGAAGACTTGGAATATCACCATCCACTTTTGTTGTACATGGAAAATCGTTGCTCAGGTAATCTGCCTAACATCTCCTTGTGTTCCATGAATTTTTTTTTTTTTTAAATCATACGGGTTTGGAATGATAAACAATCACGAAATTTTCATTTTTTGGGTGAACTATTCCTTTAAGACAGATTTGGTAGCATTGCAACAGAGGCTATATAGGGGCTTAAAACATGGAGTGTATAAGTGTCAAAGAAAATACATTCTTTTTTTAGAATATTCTTGACATGAAACCTTACAGATAATCATTAGAAAAAAGACAAATAGGAATGTGTGGTGCAGCACCAACATTACCACGCAGCAGCTATATTTCAATATAGGTCATATAAAAAATATGAAATAAAGCAATATCTTGCCTAATTACAATAAAGATTAACAAAAATGACCCCCTCATGGGAGGCAATTATGAACATAAGAAACAATAAATTGAAATGGGGCGATTGAGAAGAATGTTGAATTAATCAAAGCTTTGCAGTGCGCCTGCATGAACGCTCTCAACTCATCCCCACAAGTATTGAACATTCTCTCTTAAAGCCATGAAGGCCACCTAATCTACTTGTTTCTAAGAGCAATTAACAGGATGATCACAAATAAGTTAAATTAATTAACCAACTTCATTCTTTCAGAATTTGATGCAATGAGATGATATCAAAGAGGGACGACCTCGAATAAGCAGCGAAACTTGAGCTGCTGGAAGGGAAGAGGTGTTGTCACAACAGATATGTCAACAGATATGAAAGTGCTTTGCTCCACTTACCATTTGCCTCTCCTGTCTCTCCAGGGCAGCTCGGTCTCTGGTGATTTGTCTCTGGGTGCCTCTCAGCTCTTTGGACTGCTCTTTAATGATATCTGTGACAGGATGGGGTGAGGAGGAACATGCAATAACACCGTCTGGAAAATCCTCATACTGTTCATTGATCCAAAACTATGAAAAAATGTTTGTCCTCCTTTCTCTCTCCCTCCTCCAGTCTTTCCCTCCTATTCTCCCACAAAATAAATTAAATGGGTTTGGCCAACTTAGTATATCCCACCCAAACCTTAAGCAAATCTTTAGTTCTGCGTCTGACAGAAATTTTATTGATGGTTTACAATTTGCAAAACTATATCTTTACATTTTCTAAAAAAAAAAAAAATAAAAAATAAAAAAAAAACATCTGAGTGTTTTGCCCTGATGCTAAGGTGTTCAGGGTGGTTGCTAGGTGGCTGCTTAGTGGTCCAACTTAAAAGAAGCCATCTCTAAGTCTCATGATTTTCAGGGGCCAGATTCACGAAACGTTCTAAATTCTTCTTAACTACCATTTTTTTCTTAACTTTGAACTTAAGAAATTCTTAAAAAGTTACAAATATTTTGTGTTCCTGAAAAAAAAAATTATTTCTTCGGATTGTTTATTCTTAGAAAAAGTTTAAGATTTGAAATTCTCAAAAAACAACAAAAAAGAAAAGGTTTCTTAAAAATCATCATAAATTACATTTTAAAGTTTGGATAACCTCACAGTTATCTTAAAGCCCAAAAGCTAAGATGTTTAATGAATTGAAAACTGGGGATTGTTTCAATTGTGACTCATTCAATTATGCATTAACATTGTCTTTGTGTTTGTTTTTGAGTTGCCACAGTATGCAATAGACTAGCATGTCTTAAGGTCAATATTAGGTCAAAAATGGCAAAAAAGAAACAGCTTTCTCTAGAAACTCATCAGTCAATCATTGTTTTGAGGAATGAAGATTTCGAAATGAAGATTTCGTACAAAGGTGTACACTACAGTCTTCTTCCACATCTATGGCAAGTGCTACAGGAAGCGTGGGGTGAAATGTCACCTGAGTATCTGGACAAACTGACAGCTAGAATGTCAAGGATCTGCAAAGCTGTCATTGCTGCACGTGGAGGATTTTTTTTATGAGAACTCTTTGAAGTAGTTTAAGAAGATCTGAAATTTATTTTCAAATTGTATGAATGTCCTGACTAAACATTGTGATCAGCTGAATGCCACTTTGGTGAATAAAACTACCAATTTCTTTCCATAAGAGCAAAATCTGTATATTATTCCAAACTTTTGGCCGCCAGTGTATATAGAATATGACAGTTAATGTTGTTAAACTTACACATTTCCCGCACTTAACATAAAATAAAAATGATTGCAAGGTGCATGCTGCTTAAAAAAAAAAAAAAAAAAAAAAAAAAAAAAAATACTGTACATTTATCGTTAGGATTTATCAGTGTTGAAATATTGAATTTGTTGTATTAGACAAGGCCTGGTAAGTTCATGAGCGTGCTAGTATTATCAGACAATGTCAAAGACTGTCATTTTATTCTTAAAGGGATAGTTCACCCAAAAATGAAAATTCTCTCATCATTTACCAAAACGATGCACCAAAAGTGATCGTGTCACTTTAGAAGACATTAATTTAACAGCTGGTGTTGTATCGATGACCTTTATGCTGACTGACTGTGATTTTTGGAACTTCAAAAGAGAAATCTTCATCCACTTGCATTTTAAGGACCTACTGAGCCGAGATGTTTTCTATTTTTCTTCAAATGTGTTCTGCTGAAGAAAGAAAGTCATACACACTTGGGATATCATGAGGGTCAGTAAATGATGAGAGAATTTTCATTTTTGGGTGAACTATCCCTTTAAGAAAATACTTGAGAACTTCTTTAGAATTTTACAAGAATTGAATTTAGGAATATTCTTAAGAACTTTTATCCTAAGAACTTTCTTATTGGCACAGCTCTTCTCAAAAATCCATAGGTATCGTTCATGTCTGTAGGACAAAACTCTTCCATGTACTGTATGCATTCAAAGTGCTCAACATACAACATTTAATATGTAGTTGATGCTGAATAGAGCCTGGGAATCTGGTTCTGATGGGATTTACACGGCATAACGCCAGTTCTGTAAGTCCCACCACAGTAACATTTTCCTGGGAAACAACTGACCAGCTGCTCAAGTGGAAAAACGTAACCATATTACACTCCTCCAGCATGTCAAGTACATGAAAATATTCTTCCAAAACCTCTGCAAACCACCAACACCTGTTCCCCTACATCACTTGAGCTTTGAGTGAAAATGTTTGTGATTTGCATTGCATCAGAGTTTTAACCTTCAACAACAATGGTCCTTAAACATCGAGCTTGCAATAAATATCGTTGCTTAATTTTTATCCATATTTCAGCTTCTTTTTTTTAGTAAATGGTCAGAATTTTTGGTCAAGAAAATCTCAAAGGACAAAGTCCATTTGGTGACCTAAACTGATTGTGTCAAAAACAGACAGGCACTTCAATGGACAATGGATAAAGAATTCTGAATTCATTAGACATTCAATAAAAATACAGTCACTTTTGGATCTGAATATTGCCTCGAGTAAATAACTGTACTTTTAAAGGACTGGGCAAACATAAAACCAAAACACTGATGTTTGTTTGGGGGTAAGGCCTGAAAGATCATGCCCCTCACATTTTCACACATTGAAGGGACAGGCTCTCTAAGGATGCCCAAGAGCGCGGCAGCTACAGCGCCTACAGGGAAGTTACGCTCTCTTACACAGCAATCAGCCCACCTGTGCCCTCATGAATGCCAATCATATTAGAACAGACCATGCGGTTAAATGGTCAATATTAGATGCCACAGAGGTTGCATTAGGAGGACACTGGTTTTCAAAAACAAAGTTAAGCAGACAAATGGATGCTCTAAAAATTCAAACATTCAGATGAAAATTAAAGTTTCATGTGTATTTGTTGAGGTAATCCTGTGTCATTTTGACAGCTCCTCCATAGTAAAAAGTGCTGATTAATTCAACAGAATTATGATTCTAATAAGCTAATGGAAAGATTTAATTTAAAAAAGATTGACATTTAATTTCAAAAGAATAAGAATGAATGAATAAAAAAAATGAAAAAAAGGAATGTCAAAAAGGATGAATAAAAACCAAAAGAATTGGTAACTGTGTTAAATTAAGTTTATTAGAAGACAATAAACAAAAAACAAAACAAAAAATGAAAGAAAAAGAAACAGAAAAGCCAGTGCAAGTTAGTTAAATATAAATGTAAAGTTAAAATAGTAACAAATGAAGTTGCGAAAGCATTCTAAATATACAGCAATCATGAGAGAAAACAAGTTCATTAATGTTGGGGAAAAAATGGAAGAGGAAGAAAGTTGGATAAAATTCACAAGAAATGTCACAATGAGTTTTCTGAATATTTTAACATAATTATCATTATAATTGTGTTACTTGCCCATCCCTAAAACTTCATGGGATGGTGTGTGTACACTTGTGTACGCCAAGTCTTACGTAAAAGATGACGTGTTCGAAAACGTCTTATTGAGGGAGGGTTATCGTCCACAAAACTCAACGAGCTAAAGCAACTCTGCCATCTGAGAGGATACTTTGGCACGTTGACTCTCCGCTCACCTTGGCACCAAGGTTTGACACCAGGATGGCAAAGGCTCAGAAATGATGGGACTTCTTAATCAGGGCAAAAGCATTACAACGTAAGTAAAGATTATGATCACAGTTTACCACCTACTTTTCCTGATAATCATTTGTCATTTTTTATAGTCTATCATGAATGAGTTATTTATCAGAGTCTATATACAGTATTTGACCTATAATGGCTAATTGTGGCAAAAATAAATAAATTAATTAATCTCATATTAAAATGACTACAATAAACAAAATTTAAAAAAATAAAAGTCTAACCAAAAATATCAGTATGGTAAAAAAACAGCTTGATATTATTGCATGAATGAGTGCTTTTATTGTAGATATGTTTAGTCTTATGCACAGGTTCAAATACCTGTAAGGGTGTTACTTTAAATGATGCAGTGATCAATTGAGCCTGAAGGCAGGACAGGTGTGTAATCAACTGAATCTGACCAGCTAACCAAGTCAAATGTTCTGATTTCATTTGGTCCAGTGTTGCCCATTGAGTGCGTGCTGGAATTCATTTGTGGATGAAATAAACATTAATAATGAAGAGGCGCGCGCTAAAACAATACTAGCCTACTGTCTTCATTTTGCATAATAAAGCGCACACAATGAGGTCACTAACTAATCTTGGTTGCATGCAATATTGAGTTTTACAAATAATTAAAATGCAGTTTTTTTTTTTTTTGGCAAACATAATTTAGGTGCTATTACTTTATTTTTTCGATGCATAATGTTAGGCGACACCAACCTTGATCACAAGCAAACGTGATTAAAAAATAATAATAATAATAATACGTTTAGGATGAACTGTTAATTCAAAACTTCAAACCCTCAGGCTAAGCTTTTCCTAACAGACTTGCTGTGACTTCGCTGTTTAAACAACGGCAAAACTGGTGTAAGAGGCAGATACAGTTTCAAAAAATGCAGCAGACAGACATGTGTACATTAGAGATTAGGCAGTGAAAAAAATTGTAACAAAAACAATTGTAATTAAAAGTGACTTACCGTCGACTGTCTTCTTCTTAAACAGAGATGTCATGATGACTTATACTTGGTTTTACTCTATGATTCAATATCAAACTACCTTATTTGAGCGCTGCCTAACCTCCCTGTCAGGAAACCTAGAGACTATCGATCCACTCCAAGGTTCAGATTTCCTTGTTTGTAAGCACAACTGACTTTTCAGCGCATGATCCCATTGAGTCTTGCAGGCCGTGACGTCACAATTTATAATGCAGTTCTCCTTGCGTCCTATAGGGGGCAGTGTCTTCTAAAAATGCAGATGTTCTGAACAAGGCAAACTTTGAGGGATAGTTCACCCAAAAATGAAATTTCTCTAATCATTTACTCACCCTCATGCCATCCCAGATGTGTATGACTTTCTTTCTTCTGCAGAACACAAACGAAGATTTTTAGAAGAATATTTCAGCTCTGTAGGTCCATACAGTGCAAGTGAAAGGTGATCAGATATTTGAAGCTCCAAAAATCACATAAAGGCAGCACAAAAGTAATCCATACCACTCCAGTGGTTAAATTCATATCTTAAGAAGCGATATGATAGATGTGGATGAGAAACTGATCAATATATAAGTCCTTTTTTTACTATAAATCTCCACCTTTGACAAGTACCTACCAGTAGGTGGTGACATGCACAAAGAATGCGAATCGCCAAAAACAAAAGAAGAAGAATGAGTGAAAGTGGAGATATAGTAAAAAAAAATTTTAAAAAAAGGAATTAAAAATGTATCCATTTCTCACCCAAACACATATAGCTTTTAAAGATTTTCTACAAATTATTTTGTCACACGAAAGAACATTTTAAATGATCTATTGATTATATCTAGCAAAAAGGTGGTTAAAAAGGGTGAAGAACCATTATACATAAATTATACGCACTAAAATCATGATGTTAAATTAAGCTGACATGTTATACATCAACTACCCACATATTGACTGTATTTCAATATTTTACAGTTTGGTTTCACTTTTTTTTTATATAATATAGCCTACCTTTTCTCTCCCCCCTCAAATTTATTGGATACCAAAGCACTAAAATTGTTGTCATCTTGCAAAATAAACAAAGCCTTTTTATTTCCTATATCCATCACTCCAGTGGACTTTACTGCAGGGTAGATGCCATATCATTGTCTATGGTAAAATGTAATATTTTTATCAATTTTACGCTCCATCCATCTGAACAATTTGTAGCTCAGTTGGTTCCTTGTGGGTGTAATGCTCATCATATGGTAAAGTGGAGCAGGCACACACAGTGAGGGCAGGAGATTACTGCCCCAAAGCAAAGAAGACTGAGCCAACGAGTGCGGGTGACTTTGGAAGGGATAGCGCATGTGTCGCCCAAAGCACATTATACCCTCTCTCTAAGGAGGACACAGCGCATCCTGGGGCATTATTCTCGTTAAGGTTATTAGAGAGATGTTTTCCTACAATCAGCAAGATTGGCTACAGGGACTAGCACTAAATGTGCTAATGGTAATAACCCCACTGGTGATCAATCTTGTTCCATGAGCACAGAACAATTCTAGCATGCAATAATGAGACAAAACTACAATTTGATTTGCTATAGAGGGTGTCTTTAAAGTATATTAAAATTTCCATTTCATATAAGAGAGAATCTGTTCCGGGGCGGCGCATTCTGAGAAGTCCCGCAGAGAATTCGCCGCAACATTTATCTATCTTGCTCTGTTCGTGGAGATGCCTGAGGCTAGCAGACGTTTAATGTTAACGTGCTAACTATGTTTCCAGACAGTAATATAAAATAAGATATCTCATCGGTGTAATTAGATACTGTGTCTGTTATTGTGTTAATGTTTAGAGGAGATGCACTGTTCCAGAATTCACTGCTTATCATTTTACTTTAAAGTACAGTGCAATGTGTTATCAATATAAATATTTATCTACTAACTATCTAAGATAGTTCACCCCAAAATGAAAATTCTGTCAATTCTGTACTCACCCTCATGTTGTTCCATACCAGTATGACTTTATTTCCCTTCTGTGGAACAGAAAAGGAGACTTTAGCACAATGTCCAAGCTGCTTTCTTCCATACAATGAAAGTGGTTGGTGACCAGGAGCTGTTAAGCACCAAAAAAGGATAATACAGTACTATAAAACATAATAAAAGTAGTTCATATGACTGGTGCACCATATAAGAGGACTGCACTGGACTGTTTTTTTCCATCCCACACTGCCCGCACCCACAAGTTTCTATCTTGCACCCAAATGCTACAGCTGAATTTTACTCTATGTTCACCCGCTCTCTGCCTGCAATTATTTTCTTCCCGACCACTCCAGTTCCTGCAACCCCGCATTTGTTTTCCACAAAGGGCAAAGGCCATACAAATAGACAACAAGTGTACACAAAGAACATTTTCTTTTTCTTTTAATGCTTTTATTGGATGACACATGACATGATGCCGATCTTACTTCCCTTAACACTAAATTGACCATTTTCTAGTCCAAGTTTCAAATTTTTTGATGACACAGTGTGTCCACGCCTACTCTGCCATTCTTCTAAAGCCCCTTTGACTAACTGCATATCCTGCTATAAATATTGGATAATTTGATGCATATGCTGTGTGCATATTTGTACATTGTATTGCATTTGTTTATTGTTATCAAAAAATGGTTTTAATATTATTGTAAAATAAAATAATATATATGTATTTTTTACATTCATTAATGAATAACATAAAAAAGATATCCACATTGGATTTTCAGGCACTTTTCTGGCCCGCTCCCACACACAACTCATTGGAAGTACTGTCCGTTCCTGCATTCAACTCAGAAATTTTGTCCCGCGCCGCAAGAAATCTAATCGGGTCCCGCTGGCCCTGCGGGAGTTCCGAGGGAATGCAGACCTCTACACCATATTTCAAGTCTTCAGAAGGAGTATGATAGCTTTGTGTAAGGAAAAGATTGAAATTTAAGTCTTTATTCACTGATAACCTTAACTTGAAAATCTTCAACATGATCACACAGGAGGTCGGTAAGTTATTTCCGACACTTCTAGTACCCTTGGATCAGCCACATTATACTGACTCACTTACAAGTGCCATTTCCTATCAGACATGTTTGCATCGGCTCCAGCGTGTTTACCTTTCTTTGTGGCGTGACTGGAAGCATGTTGTGTCAGCAGTGTGAGAGACATGGGTTCAGATCCTGCATTGAAACTTGGAAGTAATCACAGTTGCATAATCAGTGACAAATGTAATTCGGAGGTTGCATTTTCCCCTCTAACATTTATTTATTTATTTATTTTTTGCTCCACTGATGGTCAGGTTTAGGTTTGGGGGCTGGGGGTACAGTTTTTAAAATATGCATTTCCAGGGGTTAAATTGAGATTTCAGAGGTGGGGGAACCCTAAAATCGGGTGATGTCGCAACATTTTTTTTTATTGTATTTTATACATTTCATAAAAATCAGATGACAGCTGGGACAAGTTACCTTCTTCTTGAACTAGGTAGGGGGTCATCTTACAAAACATGCTAAACTTATATCTACATATTTTACAATTTAAAAGTAAATGCACATTGTTTTTAACAGGGGAAACAAACACCTACATTTCGGTAAGCACTGACCAATTTTAGCTAAAGAAAAGTCAACCTATTGTTTCCGATTTTACGGTGAGATCAGTCTGGTGGTTAAAATTTACATTTACAGTGAATTATGCAGTAAATGATGAAATGAATAATTTTTATTTTTGGGTGAACTGTTACTTTAAGGTAGTGTGGATACCAACACAATGAATTATCCATTGGTAAATTAATCAGCTTCAACACACACTGTCAAAAACATTTTTAATGCCATAATGTTAGTGTAACAGACATGGCTTTTAACTAGACAGAGTTATAGATGAATGCAAACAAGGAGCGGCGAATATGGGTCTCATTGCACTGATTTAGTAGGCACATCTTTGCAGTGATGAATGCGCTTTGCCCTAGTGCTCTGGACTAGTAGCAGGGAGCTAATATATCGAATGACTGACTCCACTCCATCTGCCCCTGGGAAGAATGCACCATCAGAGCGTCCCATGCCATACTGCACCAGGCCAACAGGGGACTATAGGTAATGTCAGATTATTGTAACCCCTGTTGCGTTTGCCTTACACACACACACACACACACACACACACACACACACACACACACAGACGGAGGTGCAGCTACATATTCTGCATGAGTGCATGTCACATACCACATCATTAATGAGCACATAATTAATCAGTCCAAATATGTCTAACGCATGGACAGTGCCACACAATGACAGCCTTAGAAACGTTCAGGTACTGCACACTTACAAAATGGGGTCCCAGTGGCAGGTCTTCTCCTAGTTACTACTGCCCCAAGGTTAAACTGAGGCCAGAATTATTTGAGTGAGGCAAATGAATGGTATTTGCATGGGGAATTAGAATCATTAAAGGAAGAAGGGCATTGGGAGGACGAGTCCTTCATACAGGGCAACACAGTCCTTCATAAATAGACAAAGTCTAGACAGACTTTGTGTGCCAGTGTTTCAGCATGCTGCCTATAACAGTGCTCCAGTACAAGGGGTGTAATTATAGCAATTCAGGCAGAGATGCATGAGAATTAGCTGCATTCTTTCTTAATTACTTAAAGTGCTGCCACAGCAGAATAAAGAACCTGTGACTGAATCGTTCTGGTTAATCACAAAACAATTGTGTGCTTGAAAAGCAATTGTTTTCTCAAGAAATTTCCTTGTATGACATTCAGTGTCTATTAATGTATACAGTACATGCAGAATCATGAGTTGTCTATCAGATTATGTACACATAATGGAAAGACTTGATCAGTATGCTCAAGACAATGAAACTCTCAAATCTAAAAGTCCCTTTTAAAACTCTTCACAATTAACGACTCTGTCAAACAGGGAGGGCGTTATGTGATTTATTTGACAATGAAATCACATTTTCAGTGACATTCAAAGAGCAAAGATAAGTGTGATTGCCTCAGTCTCTGCGGTGTTTGAAATTTTTATCATGACATTAATTGGTCATTTTTTTCCCCTCCCTAGTGTGAGCAAATTTGCCAAAAGGACAATATTTTTTTAAAACAGAGCCATCTAATTATGGGATGCTTGTAGGCCTAGCCCATTTGAAGATGGTCCTAAGATAGCATGGTAAGTTTATTAAAATGGATGGACAGTAATGAAGGTGACCATTTAACATGAAAAGCCCATGTCTGAACCTGCTCCATGGTGGTCAAACCAACTGGAATTAGTCTCTTTTTAAGAGTCGCATGCAATTAACATTCAAATTTGTAATGCAGGACAAGTGTGACCATGTGATGTCTGAAGCAGCTGGACTGTTTATGAGACAATTAAAAATGTGAAGAGAATCTTTGTGTCCGAGGGCATGCTTGTTGATCTTTCCATTAAGACCTCAGTGACATATTTCACCATTTTTCTTGGGGAGGGATTTTAAATTTCACCAAGAAATTACATTCTTTGATTCTGCCCATGACACATATTGAACCCCATTAAACCTTATGCTTCACAGATGTCATATAGATAACTGCTAACACTGCCTCAGGATATGAAGGGGTAGTTATGCACATTATTACCTTGTTCTGGTAAAGATATTGCTGTGTTCTCTGAGTCTGGTGAACCTTATGAATTATAGTTCTCTGGAGGACAGGATTTCACATGGACCTCTAATTTAAGACAATGTATGGCTCATTACGTGGCATGAAGACATTCAAACAGTTATAAGTAAGGTGGATACAAGATTACAAATTGGGAAAAGAGAAAGTAATTTAAACAGATGTCTTTTGACAATTGGTGTACACAACACAACGGTTAATAACAAAATGAAAATTCAAATTTAATTGAAATATTCAATGCAGTTATAAATTATAAATCCTAGTAGTTTTAATGTATTGAACATAATTAATATAGAGTGAAT
The DNA here is from genome assembly GCF_019703515.2 of Myxocyprinus asiaticus. Taxonomy (NCBI): domain Eukaryota; kingdom Metazoa; phylum Chordata; class Actinopteri; order Cypriniformes; family Catostomidae; genus Myxocyprinus; species Myxocyprinus asiaticus. Next base: position 12,031,136 of record NC_059354.1, on the reverse strand, counting down.
AGTTTATAAAAAAAATTCCAAATGGTCACATCAATGTCATCCCATACACTACATATAGTAAATGTATCATAAAAGATTTGCCTTAATACTTAATACTGTTCTTTTGTTTGGGGGGGGGGGGGGGGGGTATTTTTCCCCTTTTTCTCCCAATTTGGAATGCCCAATTCCCAATGTGCTTTGAAGTCCTCTTAATCTCAGTTGCCTCCGCATCTGAGACCGTCAATCCGTGCATCTTATCACGTGGCTTGTTGAGCGCATTGCCATGGAGACATAGCGTGTGTGGAGGCTTCACGCCATCCACCACGGCAACCATGCTCAACTCACCACGTGCCCCACTGAGAACGAACCACATTATAGCACAAGGAGGTTACCCCATGTGACTCCACCCTCCCTAGCAACCGGGCCAATTTGGTTGCTTAGGAGACATGGCTGGAGTCACTCAGCACACCCTAGATTCGAACTAGCGAACTCCAGGGGTGGTAGCCAGCGTCTTTACCACTGAGCTACCCATTTTTTGTGACTTTTAATACGTAACATAATGATTAAGTTTTCACCCCATATTCTGAATTTTTTCATCCAAGCACATTTAGTGTTTAATTATAATTATAATACATACAATTTTTTAAAAACTATTACAAATTAGATTTGAATTTGATTCATTATTAAAGGAATATTCCAGGTTCAAAACAAGTTAAGCTCAGTCGACAACATTTGTGGCATAATGTTGTTCACCACAAAAAATAATTTCGACACATCCCTCCTTTTCTTTAAAAAAAAAAAAAAAAAAGAAGCAAAAATGGAGGTTACAATGAGGCATTTACAATGGATGTGAATGGTTTAAAGGCAGAAATGTTTAGTAAGTAATGTTATCACACTAAGATCATGTTACACATATTATTTACATCTTATGTTTATATGTTTGAAAAATAAAATACTTTTGACTATTTTAACGTGTACGGATTGGCCCCCATTCACTTCCATTGTAAGTGCCTCAATTTGATCTCGATTTTTGCTTTTTTTAAAGAAAAGGAGGGACGTGTCAAAACTAATTTGTGTGGTAATCGATATTATGCTACAAATGCTGACGATTGAGCTTAACTTGTATTGAACCCAGAACATTCTTTTAATGATCTAATATGATATAGCCTACATCCCCTCTAATATCAGTAATTGTTTTGTTTTTGTTTTTTCTGACAGAGTACTGAAAACCTTTTGACCTATATGAGTAAGCTCTAAAGCAAAGTAGAGAAGCAAAGAATAAACATTTTAGTGATCCTGTCTTTCCGAGGCCCTTGGGATTTGTCACCTCCTTTGGCCTACACTTCTGCACAACCATCTGGAGGACAGGCAGAGAGGACATTCAAGCAGAACTCGCACAGAGAATGGACTACAAATGCAAGGAATGAAGGAACACTACAATTCATGGAATGTGTGGAATGTGGAAAGATTTGACTTATCCAATTTAAGCAACAAAAAAAAAAAAAATTATAAAAAAAAATAAATAATAATAATTATAAACTAAAATAGTAAACCAAATTAGTTAATAGCTAATTAATTAACCATTACATCATGGATGCTCATCACATATAATAAGAACATATTAGTAAAGGTATAAATTCAGCAGACCATGAGATATTTAGAAGGATTTCAGATGAATAGGTGTATAGTTTATCTTGTCGATCAGATTTTGTTGATGCTGTAGATTTTGTTGATGCAAGGTAATCTCCATTCTTACAGTGATATTTAATATACTAACACAGCACTTACAAAGACAGAGCCTCTAATTCGCATTTGATTGGGGGTTAATGCCACTGTTCCTCTGGACCCAGGTTTTGTCTGCAGGCAAATTCTCAAACGCAAAGGGCTTAAGTGATGGCATTTAGATTACACAATACATCAACCTGTCTACAGTATGTTTTCTGCCACACCTGTGACTGCTTCTTCCTGTGTGGATTCTAACGACCACTTGCGTATGCAACTAATGAGATGATTAGAACTGTAAAACAGCAGCATGTCGATTAAAGTAAATTCTTAAAAAAAAAAAAAAAAAAAAAATGCATTCATTCACAACTGACTTTCTGTTATTTCTCGCAGGTTTTTTTCAACAAGTAGATTTTTATTTTTTTAGTGTGAGGACCTGGCCAAATAACAAAAGAATTCCTGCTTGTGTCTTGTGATGAACCGAAATTCCAATGATATTTTGCCATTTTGAGACTATTGCAATAAATAAAAGTGTGCCTTGTGTCAGTTCCAAAATCTACCAACAACCTTTTCAATGGACAATTTACAATATCTGTTTTCAAAGATTCTAGTGAATTGACTAAATATTCTGAAAAAATAAATAATTCATCATAAAGGTGAACATCTCAATTGTCTTAATGAAGTCGTATAGCCGTGTAGGATACCCCCAAAATAATCCACTACAAAGTACTATTACTTCCATTTAATTGTAATCAGATTACTTTACTGATTACTCCATTAAAAATTAATCACATTACTAATACCTTTACTTTTACATTTTACTTTCTAAAACACTTTTAACTAAAAACCGCTCCATGACTTCTAAATAACGTCTATATTTTATTCTTGTTCACAAGTTATACACTTGGCCACACTTGTTTTCCCTTACAATGACTTGTTAGGGACATAATTCATGTTCTAAATGTACTCTACATAAATAATATTATTTTAGAAATATGCGTAACCCAAGTAATGTACTTTAAAATAATGAAATGAATTAAATAAAAGGTCAGTAACTGCAGTCTGATCACAAGAATTGAAATTGTATGCGTTTCACTACTTTTTGATTATGATTAATAACTACGTCGTTGTTAGATTACACCCAACACTGCCTAAATCACATTTCCTTGTTATCAGCTTCGGCCATTGCAAAAACTATAAAGTCGACCTATTGTCTTTAGCTTCCATTGTGATCTCAGCAAATACAACCCCAATTCTGAAAATGGGACAGTATGAAAAATGCTAATAAAAACAAAAAGGAGTGATTTGTAAATTACATTCACCCTTTGCTATATTGAAAGCTCTACAACTACACATAATATGATGTTTTACCTTGTGAATTTCATTGTTTTTTGAAAATGTACAGTGATTTCAAATCAGATCATTGCAACATGCTCCAAAAAAGTTGAGACGGGCAATTTAAGACTAATAACAATTTGACGAGTAGAAATAACAAGGCAATGAAAGTACCACAACTACACATAATATGATGTTTTACCTTGTGAATTTTATTGTTTTTTTGAAAATGTACTGTAATTTCAAATCAGATGATTGCAACATGCTCCAAAAAAGTTGGGCGAGTCGAATGTTTACCACTGTGAAACATCACCATTTCTTCTAATAACACTTTAGCATTGGGGCACTGAAAACACAAGTTTGTTAAGTTTAGAAAGTGGAATTTTCCCCCAGTCATCCATTATGTAGGTCTTTAGCTGCACAATTGTACGGGGTCTTTGTTTCCGGATGGCGTGCTTCATAATGCACCACACATTCTCAATTGGAGATGGTCAGGACTGCAGGCCAATCTAGCACCCAGACTCTCTGTTTATACAGCCATGCACTTGTAATCCGAGCAGTATGTGGTTTGAAGTTGTCCTGCTGGAAAATGCAGGGACATCCCTGGAAAAGACGTGCTGGATGGCAATATATGTTGCTCCAAAATTTTTACATATCTGTCTGCATTCATGGTGTTCTCAAAGATGTGCGAGTTACCCATGCCATGGGCACTGACACACCCCTGGCCCATACAGACACTGGCTTTTGGACCTGACGCTAATAACAGATTGGATGGTCCTTTTCCTCTTTGTCCCAGAGAACACGACGGCTGTGTTTTGAAATGTGGACTCTTCGGACCAAAAAACACAGTTCCACTGTTGTACTTTCCATCTAAGGTGAGGCCGAGCCCAGAGAAGTCGGCAGCTCTTCTGGACAGTGTTGATGTAGGGCTTCTGCTTTGAATAGTAAAGTCTTAACTTGCTGTAACGAGACCTTCTGGTTCGGGTATGGAAAATGAGGAGACGGGGAGCAGTGACACGCTTCAGGTAAGGCTTTTATTCTCTTGCCTTCTGTGCAGCAGATACACTCTCTCGGGTTTTCACTCAGTTCAATAATTCACTCTCAAAAATAAACATAAACTTCTCACAAACACTCAATAGCTTCAACACATAATGTAAACAGTTTGCCAATGCTGCACACTTGTTCTCTCTCTCCCTCTTCTGGCGTGTTCAGCTGTTTTTAAGGCATCTCTCCGCTATCACTGTAATGAGAAACAGCTGTTAGAAATGATGTCAACCAGCTTGACGAGCCACACCACTCCCTCTCTCCTGCAGACAGACACATGACCATACCCCCCATTACCACACTTGCATCTGTGGATGTAGCGGCAAGTGGTGCTGACTAACAAAGGTTTAATAAAGTTATCCTAAGCCCATGTTCATGATATCCATTAGAGATGTATGATGTTTTTTAAGACAGTGACTTATGAGGGATCAGAGATCATGTACATTCAGAAATGGTTTTCGTCTTGCCCTTTATGCACCGAGATTTGACCAGATTCCTTGAATCTTTTAACTATATTGTGAACTGTAGAGGGTGAAATGCCCAAAATCCTTCCAATTTCCTTTGGGGAACATTGTTCTCAAAGTGCTGGATTATTTGCTGAAGCATTTTTTGGCAAATTGACAAGTCTCGAATTATCGTTGCTCTTGAAGGGCTAGGCTGTTTTTGGAGGCTCCTTATATACCATGACACAATTGTCTCACCTGTTTAACATCTCCTGTTTAACATCTTCTGTTTCACATCGCCTTTTTCAACTCGTTGTGGTGATGGGGGCGTGGTCATGTGTCTGTCTATGGGAGAGAGAGAGCTGTAAGGCTCGTCACCTGGGTTGTAATTATCTCTAACACCTGTCTCTTGTTATAGTGATGGCAGAGGGAGACATAAAAGCCACTCCAGCGCATCAGTTCAGGAGAGAGAGAGTGACCTGAGAGCACGAACTCGACACTACAGAGTGTATTTACAGAGTTTTTTCTCTTATCTTATTGAGTGTTGTGAATCTATGTGAATTGAGTGCATTAATGAAATCCAAGACCCTGAAGGCAGAAAATAAAAGACTTGCTTGTGCTGCTTTGTTGTCTCCTCACTCCTCCATTGCCAAAAGAACTGTCCCTACATAGTTGTGCCGAAACCCGGGAAAGGCGAGGACAACGCTGTTATGGAGTCTTCACCGCTGGTGAAGTTATCAAATCCCTCGCCAGCATCCAGCAGACCCAGCATCAAGCCCTCTCACCCCTCCCCTTTCCGTCCTGTTCCGGCTCCCCAGAGGTGGGGAGGAACCCTACCCAAACACCTTCCCTGAACTAAGGGGTCCTTCCCTGTATCTGTGTCCCCCACCTCTCCTGTCTCTCTTCGCTCTCCTCCACAGGTTGATGGGACCGCCCCCACAAGTGAGGTAGGGAGGACTGGACCGGTCTGTTGGGGCTGCGGGGAAGGTGGACACTTACAGGATCAGTGCTCAGAAATGGAGGTGGCGACACTGGTCCGGATCCCTGACACTCCGCAGGCTACCCCGATCGGACAGGGGCGTATCGTATACCGGTGAGTCTAAAAGGAGATACATACCACACGTTGGTGGATTCAGGCTGTTCTCAAACCTCCATTCACCAATGCTTGGTGCAAGACGGTGCATTGGGCACGGATAAACAGGTGAGGGTGCGGTGTGTGCCCGGGGATATTCACAGGTATCCAGTGGTTACCATTGAGATAATATTAAGAGGAAAATAGTATAGAGTAGAGACCGAGGTCAATTCCCACCTCACCCATCCACTGATTTTGGGAATGAATTGGCCTGGTTTTAAGAATCTATTAAGGGAAATATGTGTGAATGTGTCCTGTAAAATTTTGTCTTGGTGTGTGACTTGCGATGCTATGGCTGGAGAGGCGGTGCCAGGGCTGTCTATGTATACTCCGCATCATGATGATGAAAGGGAGAGAGTTCCTGTCCTCAGGAGATTCCCTGAAGAGGATTTCCCTCCAAAGCAGTCACGTGACGAGTCTCTCAAAGAAGCGTTTGACCAAGTGAGAGTAATCGATGGTCAACAGCTCCGGCCTGATGTCGCACTCATATACCCATATTTTTCAGTTATCAAAGATAAGTTGTATCGAGTGACGCAGGACACTCAAACAAAAGAAAATACAACCCAATTGTTAGTACTGAAGAGCTGTTGGGAAACCCTCTTCCAGGTGGCTCACCATAATCTAATGGCTGGCCAACTAGGGCACGAAAAAACACTCAATCGAATAATGGCCTGTTTTTTTTGGCCAGGCATTCATGGGTACGTTCGCAAGTGGTGTGTGGTGTCAGTTGGTGAATTCACCGGCCACCTCAAAAGCACCATTGCTCCCTCTACTGCTAATCGAGGTCCCCTTCAAAAAAATTGCCATGGACCTCGTTGGGCCATTAGAACGGACCAAACATGGGCATCGCTTTGTATTAGTTCTGATGAATTATGCAACGATATCAGGAAGCAGTGCCCCTGCGCAACATCTCAGCATGTTGTGTTGCGGAGGCACTCTTCAGAATTATCTCCCAAATGGGTATTCCAAAAGAAATCCTCACTGATCAAGGCACTACCTTTATGTCACAAACACTACACGAACTATATGAATTGTTAGGTATTAAATTGATTCGTACCAGTGTTTACCACCCACAAACGGATGGGTTGGTGGAACGGTTAAATAAAACCTTAAAAAAACATGATTCGTACATTCGTGCACAAGGACAATAGAAACTGGGATAAGTGGCTTGATCCCCTATTATTTGCAGTCCGAGAGGTCCCGCAAGCCTCCACAGGTTTCTCCCCATTCGAGCTGCTGTATGGTGTCAGCCGCATGGTGTACTTTGATCTCAAGTAAAATGACCCCACCACATGGGGGATTTTGATCAAATGTGTGCCAGTGGAATTTTACAATATATCAGAAGCTTCTTATGGAGCACCAAGCCACAGGGTTGGCCTTTGAAGCATCCTTTTGTGAGCTGTGAGGCAAGAGAAAGAGAGAAAAAAAGAGTGAGAGAGAACTAATTCCTCTTTCCTGCTCAAATGTTCATCCCACCTCATAAAAACATGATCGGAAATATCACAGTGTCTTATTAGAGGAAAGTGGAGCAAAGGGAGAAAAAGTCACTGTGCTGAGTCGGCCTGTCGGATTAACTTGTATTGAATGCTCTCTCTCTCTCTCTCTCTCTCTCTGTGTGTGTGTGTGTGTGAGTGACTGAAAGACTCAGTGTGCCCTAGATTTTCCATAAACTTTGTACCGCAACACCATTGAATTATTCACATATCCTTCTGCATTGTGTCTCATCATCAAAGTGAACAATCATTTGTGATCAAATGTTTAGCACACTGTCTCCACAGGAGTAGATTACATCAAACAACAGCTGGGAACATGGCGGGGCAGAGCAAATTAATAAAATAAAAAACGATACTGCCTTTTCTAAACTGTTCCGCATTGTATTAGATTGGATTTGTCACAATGGATATACACTGGCACTGCTCGGGTCTAAAGATGAAAATAGGTTTTATGCAAAGAAGTTCAAAAAAATTTAAAAAGTGCTTGATTTTGTTGCTGTGAATTATGTTGTCTATCACTGGTTGAAAAAAGAATGATGATAAACAATGCTTTATAATAGACCGGAATCATGAAATAACTCTTTCCATGATACTTTTTAATTAGGAAATCCTGATCGGTTATAATTCATAAAATTGTCAGTCTATTACATTAATATTGCAGCTTGTAAAAATGAAATTGCATTTTATCCAGCTTATGTTTTTTTTAGTCAGATACTGCTAAATGTTAATTACTTTGCATCTACATAAAAACACGTTAGACCAACAATATTCCCCCAAATGTTGTCCCAACTAGCCTAATAGAGTTGTTTGAACGAACAATTGCATGCACTGCAACATGATTAAATTATTAAATAAATTAGTCACAAATTTACATCAAATTATTGTTGTAGGATAATTTTTTTCTTAACGCTGACTTTCTTTTTGGTGTTGTTTTTTGTTGCCACTGTTAGTCAGTTATTGTGTGGTGATGTGTGTATGTATGTATGTGTGTGTCTGTACGTATGTGTATAACTATTTTGTATTTTTTTTATTATCTATATCTTGCTGCTGTTTTTGTATTGTTTTTGTATTGTTGTACACTGGAAGCTCCTGTCACCAAGACAAATTCCTTGTATGTGTAAGCATACTTGGCAATAAAGCTCAATCTGATTCTGATTCTGATTCTGATGTTAGGAGCCCATCTTTTAACTTAATGACGTTTGTTGATTGCCACCATTATTGAAGTTTGTGTGTTAAGGGTTGAGGTCTATTGTGTGTCTATGTCAAACAGTTGTACTGTATGTACTTGCATTGCATGCAAGACACACCTCTCTTCAGAGGCAACGACTGCAGTTAACTTCATGGAAAAGTATTTGGAATGGTGACAAAACGAAAGTTCACTAATTGTGAATTGGCTGAACAAGAAGTTAGAACTGAGAGAATTCAGAAATTTACTGAATCATGTTTGCTCAACAATTCGTTTTTTACAGTGTGCCTAGTAATTGTAAAATCTCTAAACTGAAAAATATTCTTAAAATATTGAAAGACAATATTGTTTTTTTGTTTGTTTTTTTTATCCCCTTTTCTCCCCAGTTTGGAATGCCCAATTCCCAATCTGCTCTAAGTCCTCGTGGTGGCGTAGTGACTCGCCTCAGTCTGGGTGGTGGAAGACAAATCTCAGTTGCCTCTGCATCTGAGACCGTCAATCCTTGGTGTGCGCATTACCGTGGAGATATAGTGCATGTGGAGGCTTCACGCTATTCATCCACGCTCAACTCACCACGTGCCCCACCGAGAGCGAACCACATTATAGCGACCACGAGGAGGTTACCCCATGTGACACTACCCTCCCTAGCAACCGGGCCAATTTGGTTGCTTAGGAGACCTGGCTGGAGTCACTCAGCACGCCCTGGATTCGAACTCGCGACTCCAGGGGTGGTAGTCAGCGTCAGTACTCGCTGAGCTACCCAGGCCCCGAAAGACAGTATTGTTAACGTAAAAACAACAACATAGGCACACTTTGAACCCAGTCATGCTGTCATGTACAAAACGAATGATTACTCACATGTATAGTATGTAAAATATGTAAAATTGTGAAATGAGTTCCCTAACATGTATCTGGGAACCAAATATGAACAACTGCAGCCTTGTAAAAAACCTCAGGCTTAAACCTAACCTATACATAAACTCTGGGGTGTAAAATAATTGAGTAAAAATACTTAAGTATTATTTTTTGGGATTTGTTTACACGAGTGCAATTATTACAGAATACTTTTACTTAATTACATTTCCAAAGAAAAAATAGTACTTTTTACTCCTTACAATTTTATTTAAAATTGAAAAGTACTGACTACATTTTTGCAGATCATTTTCTTTCATCTTACTGGACTGAAGCTGCTCTTTTACTGCATCCGACATACGACAGATGACAGACTAGAGGTCAGTCATTTCAAATGCAGCGTCGCATGGCAGCTGTGTGGAGTCACGAATGGAACCTGAGTAAATATTAATACATTACTAACTTCCTTGAAAAGTGTTTATGAACTGATAATCTGCCATTTTTCTCGTGATTTGTGTGAAAGTAAATAAAAGTCATTGTTGTTTTAGCGCCTCTAGTGTTCACTCCACCAGGAAATTGCTGTGTTACATACAACAGGCCACATAAAAATCATTTTGCAAAAATGTAGTTATTGCAACATGATTCTTTGACCAGGTCGCGAATGTCAGAGACAGTAAAAAGGCGACTTAACAAACCAGTCGAATTTAACAACAGCATTTTTACTTTTTACTTTTTTAATACTTAAGTACATTTTAATGTGAATACTTTTTTTATTTTTTTTTATTTTTTTTTTTACTTTCACTCAAGTATGTTTTTGGTTAGATACTTGGACTTTTAATTGAGCAAAATTTCCACTCAGTATTCATACTTTCACTTATTACTTTTTACACCCCTGCATAAACTGTAATGATCTATTTTTATCAGGCCTACAGACCTACAGCAGGTGGCAGCACATACCTATGCAAATCTATCCAAAACATTGCTAATTACAGTAAGAGGAAAGGACATATCTTTTTATTATTATTATTATTTTTTTTTTTACAATGTTCCCTCCAGCGAATAACTTATATTACCAGCGTAACAGAAACTTATTATTTTCGTACAGCACAGAATGTAACTAAATAAAATAAATAAATAAATAAATAATAATAAAAAAAAAATTTCAAAGCTGTATTGCAAATCAAGGTACGATAACCTTACTATTGCCTTCCAACCAACCATTTTTGTTAAAATTATCTTTTTCAGCTCTTAAAAGAAGTAGTGTGTATCTATTAGCCGAAGACTGGCGGATTATACGTTTATGAATATTTGTCTCTGCTTATTCAGCGGAGACCTGATTGCACCAATCAGAGCGCAGCGCTCCAAACTTCCCACCAATCAGCGACGCTCCTGAAACTTTAGAGCGCATTTCGCGGAGCCACTCGCGTCTGTCCCTCTGTTTTGATCCGCTGTCTGTCTGTAGGTGGTGAAACCCCGAATAGGACACTTTTGTTTTTATGCTAATATTTCTTTGTGCAAACTGCGGCGCTTTTGTCAACGCTCAGGTTTATAAAGGGGGAGAATGATGGCACGAGTGTTTATGTGTGGTTGAGAAAGCCGTGTTTCTGAAGATCCTCTTGAGCTCGAGTAAGCGTCTCCAATGAGTTGTTTGGATGTTATGTATCATCAGAGTTATGGGGCTCATCATTACTTGCCCGCGACATCAGCAGCGGCGGCGGCAGCAGCAGCCTACAAAGCTGCATACTACCATCAGCAGGTAGGATCTTTCAAATCTTGTGTTAAGATGATTTTAAAAGAATAGTGGGGATATATGACATTATTTATATAATGGTAAATATGAGTGATATTATGAGACTAAATATTTGCTTGCTTAATGTATGGTCTTCATATTATGGCATGCAACACTAACAGTAAAAAGTTTGGACACACTTCATTATGTAGACTAAATATATTTTTCTCATTATCTCAAAAGCACATATTTATGCTTAAATGTTTGAAATCAGTTTGGTATACAAGTATACTTTGTGTCATTTTTATAAAAATTAAATTCTAGTTATATTTGAAAATATTTGAAATGGATAAGTTGGACTGAATAGTAAAGAAAAAGCATCCAACAGGTGTCCAGCATACATGGGATTTCAATACTGTTTAAAAATAGTGTCTTCTTTCAAGAAGCTAAAGACTTTTGACTGGTAGTGTAGGCTACATATGTAGTTAGTATTTGAATGCAATGCTACTTAATGCTAAAAGTACAATATAATGTTATATTGTGACATATGATCTAAAATTCTTCAAATTCCAAGCTGTGAATTACAAGTGAACGTGTTTATGTAGGCCCTCATACGGAAAGCTTTATCCGCGTAAATCAACGTCCCACTAATATGCCAAGTGTGGGCACCAGGCCATCAACTCACAGACAATCCCCAACAATCTATTTTGGTCGAACACCAGATGGAGAATGTGTGTGCTGTAGCTTTTAACCCCTGACTAGTTACTCCTCACAATTAACTTTGAACTGTTTTTGTCTTCCAGCAGAAGAAGTTTGGTGCCTACAGCAGGATGCAGGATTCTGAGGAGCTTCACTGTGGCCAGAACAAGCAGCAGGGAGCCGTGAAGCCCCGTTCTGTGCCCGAGCTCCACAGTGAGGAGGAGCAGAATCCCGGGGAAGAGGAGCGCTGTAAGGAGACGCAGCCTGCTGAGGCCGAGTACTTGAGTTCCAGGTGTGTGGTGTTCACCTATTTCCGCGGGGACATTGGGGACGTAGTGGATGAACATTTCTCCCGTGCTTTGAGCCAGCCCAGTGCCTTCACTAATGAAGCGAAGACCAGCAAGCTTCACTCGGGAGGACCATGGAAAGGTAGGAGAAGACAATAATGTACCATTTAAGAACCTACAATATTTGTCATCCTAAAAATGCAATATTTGTACTAATTAGATCGTTTTAGTTTACGCAAATGAAAAAGGATTCACTTTACACTGTACTATTAGGATAGTTAATTGGTCAGTACAGCATTCCAGCTGTGCTAAAATACTCGATAAAGTGGCTGTGATGTTTTTGTTTACATATCAGGGACATAAAAGGTTTTTGGTTAAAATGGATATAGATCTGTAAGTGAAAGTATATTTTTTTTGGTGCTGTGACTGTTACCAGTTGAAAGGTTTCCATCACTAGTTCATTTTAAATGCTAATTTTAAAAGCATAAATATTCCGTGCGGATGGACCAGTAGAGGTCAGCCGATACCGATAACTAAGGTGGTGAAAAAGGCAGATATCCAATTAATTGGCCAATAGTTTTAAAAATCGATTTACTGTATAGAATGTTAAAAAGTCTTTGACGGGCACCAACATAGACACTACAAAATGAATAAATATGCAGTTTATTATTCAACCAAAATTCAGTTCATTGTTCAACCAACCTGAAAAAATGAAGATTTGGTGCATAACGTGGGACTTGTAACTGTAAGCAAGCCCGAAACACAACAGGGACTCTTATTTTGAAATGACAGAGACTTGGCTCCATTAATGCAAATTAAGCCTATATTCACCAGATGAAGGGTTTTGTGTATACCTGAAGATATTTCACCTGATGAGATTTAATGATGAATAAGATTTATTATTATTATTCACAAGATATGAAGTTGGAGACACGATGTATGTGTTGACAGGGCAAGTTTCCATATAACGGTAGTTGCATGTGTCTTTACATGCCCTCGCTTCAATTTAGAACACTTGATTATTTAATCAAAATAACAAAATATGCATTGAAGTGAGGATAAAAATATGGCTGAATATAGCCAATTATAAAAGATCTAGATATAGCAAATCCCCACGTTATTGTTCTAATTACAACTCTAGAGGCTACTGTTATATTGCAAAACCAATGTGTTCTAACTGTAGAATCCCCCAGTGCTAGCCACAGAAGAATAGCTAAAGAATAATATTTTTTTTAAACCAGCAAAGATTTTTGCAGATAACCGAGTTTCAACTATCTGCACCGATCAATCGGTAAAACCGATATATTGGTCTGTTGGTAATTAGTTTTAGACTGAGCATGTAACGCTGCAGGGCATATCAACTTCCCATAAATATTGCATGTCTACTTGTTACTTGTTAACAATTTTATACAAGCAATATGACCATGCATATTGTGAATACAGTAACAAATAAGGGCTGTTGATACACAATACTGCTCATACCTCCTTGCTCAACTATAAACTGTGTATCTCAAATGTCTATATATTGTGGAGCTTTGGAACAGATTGGTTCATTGCATTTTCCAGATGGAGGATCCCACTCTGAGGGTCAGTGTGGCTCTATATCATCATCCCTGTGGGCGTGTGGCTACCCATCTCAGACCAGCCCGTGTGTCCCCTCCTCTCACCCTGACTTCCCCCACACCCCTGCTTTCCACCCTGCAGACACTGGCCTCTGGAGCAACCACAACCTCACACAGACGGGTCTGCCCCCTCCTTCTGCGCTTACTGACTCTTGGCACTACAGCCTGGGAGCCCAGAGTGGAGTGGGATATCCCCATGTACATGAGATGTACCCTCACATTCATCCACAGCACCCGCATCCACATTCCCACACCCACCACGTGCTCCATCACGCTCACAGCCCAGCTCTGGACCCCCGCTTCAGCCCCCTTCTGTTACCCGGTGTCAGAGCGTCTTGTAGCCCCTCTACCTGCACAGATGGAATCAAGACAGAGTTGGAGCCAAGTAGCATCCCGGCACCTAGCTGGCCTGCTTCTTTCCATGGGTCAGTGGATATCTATGACACAGGTGAGACAAGATTATGGAGTTTCTATTTTGATTTAAGACAACCTATAAAATGTGCTTCATATGGTAACATGTAAATTAAATGTTTTAATTCATATCAAAAATATTATTTAATATTTATCATCACTTAATCAACCTGAATACATTAGGGTAAAACTAATTTTAAGGGTTAGAACAGGTAGAAATTGCTCCATAAGGTAACACTTGCAGGGGACTGATTTTTACAGTGTACAGCATTTGTATTTTTTGGATCGGGGACTAAAAACGAAATGTTTTACATTTCGGTTCGTTTCGAGCAGAAACAGTATTTTTTCGTTCTGGTTGCGGCGTTCCTCAGCCTCCTTTCCAAATGCTAACCGGTTAGAATTAAATAAAAGAATGGTTAATAATGTTCTTTTTAAAATGACAGTACTCTGTGCTGAGGGCGGGTGAAATACCATTTGCAGTGTTTTCAGATCTCACAAGAAAAACAAGGCACCTGTTTTGGAAAAACAAGCTCAAAATTAGGGACTTGCCTCACCCAAAATAAGCAAAAACAAGCGATTACATTTTCAGTTGGGGAATTTTCAGGAAAGAAATCATAACAAACATTGTATACAGAAGCCTATATAAACTAACGTCTTTTCATTAAATGTATTATTAATATTAAATATATCCACAAAATTAATTTATATATTAATTTGACCACCAAATCAATTCATAGCCTAAATCTCTCTCTCCTGCATAAACACACACATTGCATGGGCACGTGTGAACTAACACCTTCTGTGGCACGAATGATTTGTGATTTTTTTAACATTGGTTTTTAAACTAGCGGTGTCCTGCAGAATCAAAGTGCATGCTTATATTCTACTAAAAAGAGAGAAGCCACATTTTTTGCGTAACAGGAAGTGGTGAAATTCTGAACATTTACTGTAATAATAATAAACTCTTTGGTGTTTGGTTTCATGAAAAAAAAAAAAAAATTGGAACGATATTACCGGTTAAGTAATCCATAAGATTCCAGTGACAATATATGACCTTCCGAACCAATATAATAGGAGTGGGTGAGAAACAGATCAAATTTAAGTCCTTTTTTTATTCTAAATCTCCACTTTAACTTTTACATCTGAAAGTCACATGTGGTGCCTGTTTAGTTTCACTTACACATCTGAAAGTGAAATTTAAAGTGGAGATTTAGAGTAAAAAGGGACTTAAATAGAGTTCTGTTTCTCACCCACACCTATTATATCACTTCTGATGTCATATGGATTATTTTTATGCTGCTTTTATGTCCTTTTGGAGCTTCAAAGGTCTGATCAACATTCACTTGCATTGTATGGACCTACAGAGCTGAGATATATTATCAAGATAAAAATCTTTGTTTGTGTTCTGCTGAAGAAGGAAAGTCATACACATCAGGGTGAGTAAATGATGAGAGAATTTTCATTTTTGGGTGAACTAACCCTTTGATACATAACGTGTTCATGATCAACATAAAGATTTTAGGTTATTATTTATATGGTTGAATAAGAGAAAGTGTATCTCTTATTTGAGGTAACACGTTTTTTTTTTACTGCTTTAATCACCTTTTTGACTTCAATACTTCATTTTAATTAGTCTTATTAAATCATTGTGTTACAGATGAATATTTTCAAATATTCCATGTTGTCTCTCAATTAATATGAGGTCATAAAAGCTATATGCATAATACTTATAAAACAGTTAGCACAAAGCTGTTTAAATTAGTTTTAGATGAAGCGTACACTGTAACAAGTGAAAATGTGCAGACCTTTTAAAATTAGTTTTGCTGGTGTAACCTAATGTATGCAGGTTGATTCAGTCTTATTAATAATATTTTGACTTGAGTAAAACCAGTTTATATAGATGTTAACACATTAGGCCCAAGTTTCCAGACTAAATATTTTAGAGTGTAGCACGTCACTCCGAAGGACATGGTCGACTTCCCAAAATCAAATCACTTTTATTGTCACTCAACCATAGAGTTGTCAATTAACCATCAAGTGGGTGAAAGTCTTGGGTGCGGTTCCGAGCAACATAGCAGTCATGACAGTGATGAGACATGGACGAATCTACAATAAACATCTAATTTACACATAGCACAATATACAACTAATAATATACAATATACAGTATACAATATACACAGTATAAAATGCACAGTATACAATAAAAATACACAGTACCCCCCCCCAAGTAATCAGTTGGGAATAAATATACAGTAAGGTGTTGTATTGACATTCAGGCTGTTGGTTGATAGTCAGTTGCCAGTGTGTTATAAAGAGAAAGTATAAAGTATGAGAGTCCAGTGTGAGACTAATAAAATGTAGTGCTGATGTGTATTGATCATGAGAGATCAAGAGTTCAATAGTCTGATCGCTTGGTGTAAGAAGCTGTCATGAAGTCGGCTGGTGCGGGTCCTGATGCTATGATACCGCCTGCTTGATGGGTAGAAGTGAGAGCAGTGTAGAACAGTGTGAGGATGTGGTAGTTCATTCCAAACTTCCTCAGCCGTCTCAGGAAGAAGAGGTGCTGGTGAGCCTTCTTCACAACAGCCTCAGTGTGGATGGACCATGTGAGTTCCTCAGTGATGTGGACACCCAGGAACTTGAAGCTGCTGACTCTCTCCACTGGTGCTCCATTGATGGTGATTGGACTGTGTTCTCTGTCTTTTCTTCTGAAGTCCACCACAAGCTCCTTTGTCTTGTTGACGCTGAGGGAGAGGTTGTGCTCCTGGCACCAGTGTGTCAGGGTGTGCACCTCCTCTCTGTAGGCTGTTCCATCATTGTCAGTGATCAGACCTACCACCGTCGTATCATCGTATCAATCAGAAACAAAAGTATTAACAATCTGAAACTAAAGTAGTTCATGTCAAGCAATTTTTTGCAATGTTTTGTTAAAAAGTTGCTGGATAATATCATACAGTATGAGTTGTTAACGTAATTTGTTTTCTCACCCACAGTGCTTGAGCAAGATAAAGCAAAGGCCACTGTTTGGTTTTGAAACAGAAAGGATTTACTGGGACTACATGCCTTAGACTGGACCAATTCTGACATTTGGGTCCCACAGGACTGCATGTGGAATCATTCCCGAGATTTTCGAACGTCTTGGGAACTATTCACAGGGAGCTCAGTCTCTATCGGTGAGGAAAGCACTAAAACATCTTTGGGGAAAACTCATGTTTTTGTAAAGCATACCATCCTGTCTGAGTTTGTGCCCTTAATGTGTGCTCGACCCAGTGTTGATCCCATTCAAGAGGACTCGTCTCCCATCTGGGCTTTTAAAGAGCTTGGCCATAAAGGATGCTACACATCCCATATGCAGTTTAAAAGGTATATCTCCCTCTTTCTTTATACAAAAGAGGTTTTCTCAGTGGTTGATGCTTTAGAACTGCATTTATGTACTTATCACAGGTTCTGTTGAAAGAATCGATTGGTTTGTTGCAGTAAAAAGCAGAAATGTTTGAATGTTTGAGAAAACCATTTTTTAAATACATTTTTTATTTACTTTAATATATTGGTCTAAAGCAGTCTTGTGGTATTACTGATTTGTTCTGTCTGTTCATAATTGTGTTATTTTTTATAAGATATTTTCATGCCTTAGGGGAACAAATCATTAGTTTACTGCTAAAACTGAACTGCTAAGTGTTATTGGCAAACAATCTGTTTTATTTTGACGCATTGATTAAATCATTATTACTGTCCCTTGAATCATGTTGCAGTGCTTTAATATATGCTATTTTCCTACAATTATTTTCTTTTGTTAATAAGGAATTTGAGAGGTCAGTGGCAGATATTCATGACTCTTAAAGAGTCTTGACCAAGTTTGGAAACAAAATATGGAGAACAGAAAATCCCATAAGGGATGGTGTCATTCCATTCACATTTAGATACATCTCTTGCAAAGCCACAAAATCTGGGTTGTGTCATAAACTGTAAAAATGTTTATGCGAATGCTCTTAAATGTCAAAAGCTGGTATGTGTGTCCTGCCTATTTAGGAAGTTCATTCCAAGACAAATTGAACAATTGCAGTTAAAACAGACTCTTAACCACTAGAGATGTGTCCTAATAGAGATTATGATAAACCAAAAGAATGCAGAGATCTGCCTTTCCATGTAACTTCGACCCAAATCCACCCAAAGAATGCAAAGAGCGCTGAATACGCACTCTGGTGTGAAATCGAACATTATTTTGGAGAGCTGCAGCTTTAAATATTTTTATACAAGCACGATGCCAGATATTGCATTATATTCATTGTAAAAGACAGCTGTTGGGCTGGCTGTCTTGTGAGTGGAGAAGCTAAGTTCATGTGAGTGTAGGGTTTGGGAGTGAGATCTCTGACCAGGTGGCAGAACTGACCCAATGACCTCAACAACTGCTTCATACAGAGACATATTTAGAAACAATGGCATTCTATATTGTAACTCCCCACACAAACTAATAAAATATTTTTAGGTTCATATAATAAGTATTAGGATTTTGTAATAGCCTAATCAAAACAATTAATAATATGATGAACGAGAGGAATTGTATCCATTCCGACAAGAACCCGTAGTCTGTTAGGGCAGAGTGAAAATTACAGTTACAGTATGTTTCCCAACATTATAAATTCAACAACCATTGTTTAAGGAATAGTTCACCCAAATTTTTGCAGCACCATGTCATCCCAAACTATTATGACTTTTCTTCTGCATAGGGAACACAAAAAGATGTCCCGTTCACTGATTTCAATACAATGGTAGTTGAAGGGGACTCACTTTAAAACGTAAAGGTGCTGGGGGCCTGGGTAGCTCAGTGGTAAAATACACTGGCTACCACCCCTGGAGTTCACTAGCTCGCTAGTTCGAATCCCAGGGCGTGCTGAGTGACTCCAGCCAGGTCTCCTAAGCAACCAAATTGGCCCGGTTGCTAGGGAGGGTAGAGTCACATGGGGTAAACTCCTCATGATCGCTATAATGTGGGGCGTTCTCGGTGGGGCGCGTGGTGAGTAGAGCGTGGTTGCCGCGGTGGATGGCGTGAAGCCTCCACACACGCTATGTCTCCATGGCAACGTGCTCAACAAGCCAGGTGATAAGATGCGTGGGTTGACGGTCTCAGACGCGGAGGCAACTGGGATTCGTACTCCGCCACCCGGACTGAGGCAAATCACTACGCAACCACAAGGACTTAAAAGCACATTGGGAATTGGACATTCCAAATTGAAAAAAAAAACAAAAAAAAACTTAAAGGTGCTGTAAGCGATTTCAGCCATTCTACTTCCACAACACTGAGCTGTTGAATTAGCCTCTTTCCAATACCCCTCACTCCAAAGATACCAAAATAAGCTTAAATGAGGGCAGAAATGGTTGTTATAAACAAAAGCAGCAAAATAGTGCCCTCAACTGACAACTGTTATGAACAACATGGCATAAAACTACATTATGCCTCAATAATTCGCTGCAACTACAATACTATGAGAACATGCAAAATGACAGGCAGAAAGCGCCATTGCCCACGGACACTTTTTTTTGTTTGCTGTTTACAGAGTCTAGAGCTGTCACAGAGACCGTGAGATATCTCAGGACACTTATTTCATTAATATCTTTCAGGGATATTTTTTGCATACCTATCCATGAAAAAATCATTTACAGCACCTTTAAAGGGCTGAAAAGTGTCATAAAGGTTGTCCATGCAGCTCGTGCCTCATTTTACTGTAAAATTGTTGATTTCTGTCATAGCTCTCCTGTGCATATTCATGAGTGAAAAGCAAAAGCAAAAACAGCACTTTTCCACAAGATTTTCACAGTAAAATAACTTACATTTTGGCTTTTTTTTCTCAACCAAACCTATGGTATGCCTTCAGAAGACATGAAATATGAGACACGAGCCACATGGACTACTTTTATGATACTTTTGGGCAGCTAACAACTGCCAATGTATTGCGAACGCAACTTTAAAATTACACAAATCATACAGGTTTTGGATTGACATGACGGTGAGTAAATGATGGCAGAATTTAAATTTTTATGTTAACTATTAACTATTTTTTAAATGTTCACATTTTTTGGGTAGCATAAACTAGCTTTCAAAAGAAATAGTTCTAATCGCAAAGGGGTTTGCTCAATTCATATTTGTAACCCCTAGAAAAGGGTTTTCATATGGAACCCTTTATAAGGGTTCAGTCAAACTATTCTACTGTAAACATGGGATCAAAATATTTTCTGCTTATAGTTTTTGTTTTGTTGACATTTCATGGATATGTGAATTAATGGTTCATATCCATTGATAATTTATTAGTAGAAGAAACTGAAATAACCACATTCATAAGACATTAAAGTATTACTTAATAGGGCCTAAATTTTTCATCTATTTATTATATTTTTAGCCTAAAAACTCTTTTCTGCCAAAAAAATCAGAAACAATCAGAAAAAATCTTTTTTTATTTTTTTATACATAGAAACTTGTCATAAAGGGTTCTTTGCAGGGCTGTTTCTATGCATAGGGAAACTAGCCAGGGGGTTGGTGGGTGGTGGGGATTGGGTGGGGGCACCAATGAGGAAGCCGGCCCTGGTTCTTTGAAGTTGCGTAATGAACATTAGGGTTCTAAATAGAAGCCTAACAGAACTTTTTTCTATGAGCTCACTTCTGCAGTCCATGTTCCTCAATATTTTTGTCCTTGTTGAACATTAAAAAATGTTGATCATTAAAATAAAACCACAGGACTTGAATGACGGCTGTTATCATGCTCTAGCTGATGAATAAGCTTACGCATACCGAATTAGACAGATGCACCATCTTTCTGCTTTGCTAATGGCTGTACTTGATTATATAAGTTTTGAGATGCTGAGAGCCGGCCCTATGATCACAAGCAGTAGAAGAGCTCCTCAAGTGTTCCAAACAAACAGAAAAGAAGCTGATAAATGAGGAGTACAGAGACCTGACAGCTACATTCACCCACTCTCTACAAGAGTGATACAAACTGCAGTAAACACATGGCCACTATCGTAGTGCTCCTGAACACGAGGCTGGCAAAGACAGATCAGTTTTACTTCAGTGTGACAGTTTTTATAATGTTTAAAACTGAAGTGTGAAACTTTTTCAATGTTGTGTTTTTTTTTTTTTTTTTAAAGAGTAGTTCAAATATTCTGTTCTTTTTGTTTGTCTGCCATTTTGAAAAAATAAGCAACATGAATCAATGTCAACTAAATATCATGAAACAGAAAGTCACCAGCACTTCTCAAATGGGCTTCTTGTCCTCTCAGAAGATGCTCTAGTTTCTTCTGGGGCTCATGCTATCTCAGCAGTGAACAAGGAATCCGAGTTTCTTCTCCTGGGCTGCTCCACAGGCTCTGCCCCTCCTTCAGGAATCCCTCCATTGGAGACATGGAGCCCCTGCCTGGAGCACGGGAATCCAGGCACTGAGGCTGCAGCCTTCACATTAGCATGTGATGCACTTCTATACTAATTCCTGTCAGCTCCAAATGGCACCCCTTGGAGACATCACAGACATTTTCAAATCAGGCAACTGATACAGGACAGGACAGGGTGTATTCTAACTTCTCTTATTCCAACTTTTCTTATTCCTACAAACTTCCACTTATCTCAACAGTGGTTTTCAAAGGCTTTTGCTTCAGGACCCAGATCTTACTTTAGACATCAAATGGTGACCCATCACAGTACCATAGTGTATCATACATTAGAAAAAATATCTTCAATTATTAATTTATTATCAATTATTAAAATGTACTAATATTATCAGCAACTGCATTAACCCAACAAAATTCTAAATTATTATGACAATACATAAAATGTATTTTACAAATACATGAACAAGAACAGAAGTGTGATTTACCAATCTAACA
Organism: Myxocyprinus asiaticus; assembly: GCF_019703515.2. NCBI lineage: Eukaryota > Metazoa > Chordata > Actinopteri > Cypriniformes > Catostomidae > Myxocyprinus > Myxocyprinus asiaticus. The sequence continues at coordinate 12,009,327 of NC_059354.1, read as the reverse complement.
AATGGAACAAACACTTTTGAGAATGAGGTCACCTGTTCATGTTGGCTACTTTCTAACTTAGTTAACTTAAACCAAGTGACAGATGAATTTGCACCGAAATACTGCTGAGTATTCTGCTGAGGATGCACTGTCTTTAACGTCAATAACAAAAGATATGGGGCGTGTTTTCTCATCCCTTTTAAAAGTTGATAAGCCTTTTTATTTTGCTATCTTTGCAATAAAACGGTCAGTTGCACTTCAGTATTTACATTTGGCATTGTTTTGTTTTTTGTTTCCCTGCTATCTGTGACTTTCTCAGTGTTGGGCCTCATGTATTCGGATAGAAGACAAAGGCAGGCCTAACACAGTCATAAAGACTGACTGAGGCCCACACACAAAGTCATAAATCTTACTGATAAAAACTGCGCCAAAATAAAAAAAAAGGGAGTCCAAAACAGACTACAAATCCCATGAAGCCTTGCTCACTAAAGGATCGAACTCTCAACTCCTAGGATCCGAAGGAGACCGCCGAGCAATCCGCATCTTCATTCGTTTGCCTGCAGAAGTGAAGAGAAGAAGATTTCTCTTCCCTCTTCAACCAAGTCGACATCACTGATTTCTCCGCCAGCCTGCCGAGAATCAGCAGCCGTACCGCCTGCCGACAGAGCAAGGAAACAGCCTCCCGTCATCACCCGAGCCTCGAGGAAAGGAGTCGGAGTCAAACGACAGATGAACACACATTCTACCTGTGTCCTCATGCGATTCAAGTAAGAGGTTTACGTCTGGGCAGAGATAGAATATTATAGTGTGTTATTCTTGTGTATCAAGGTTATTGCTTGTACAGTTTACGGACCGCCGAGTCCGCTCATTGCTGCTAATAATACTAAAAGTATTACTGTAACGTATTGTTATCACGAATTATGTATTTGCTGTGTTGTAGTCCAACCATGTTGGACTGTTGTGTATTTCCGCTATCGCGGGGGAGACCAGCACACTGAGTTTATCCATTAAAGTTCCAAAGACCGCGGGATGGTTTACGAGCCGTTCACCGCGTCTCTGAGTGATAAACTAACAGCTGCTTTCTCTCCCACGATCGCGAAACCAGCTTTGGTGCCGCCACTTTATTCTCTCTCTCTCTCGTACTAACCACACACACACACACACACACACACACAGCCCCTCACAAACATTCCCGCACACACTTTTGGCTAGTAGATAACTTAGTGATAAAGCTAAGTTATCGTATAAGCGGAGACACGTAGTAAACGGGCAGACGCCATTAACCGGCTTCTCTCCGCCCAGATTCGCGGCCATATTCTCTGGCAGGAAATCTCGCATGACGTACTCTCCACAAGAGTCACGTCTGCCATTTTGTGCACGTCACTCCTTACGCACACACACACCCATTCACACATACCTTCCTCTCATGTGTTATAGGCTTATTTTGGTTACCATATCTAATCATGTCACTGTTTAGTTTGTAGTTGTGAGTCGGAAGTTTATTGACTGCATTGTATTAATTATTAATTGATATTACTGCATAAATAAACTTGTTATATTTCAAAGAGAAGTGTTTTGGCTTGTTTTGCATACACCTGTGTCAAAGGCTGGCAGGGGATGTTAGTGCTTGGATTCAAGCCTTCATTGTTTCTTTTTGAGGGTTGATGTTCTCCGGATGTCAACTTTCCTAAGAGAACAATCTAATATTGAGACTGTTATACTATCTGGTTATTAGTCCCTGATTCCAGGGTGGTGCCCCGGCAATAGTAATCCTTATTAATATTCTATTGATTTTTGATAATTGATAATTATCTTTGATGATTGTTGATTTAAAGTATTGAAAAGCTAACATTGATTCTCATCAATGTTCTATTGATTTTGATAATTAATAATTATCTTTGATAATTATTGATTATTGCTAATAACCAAACCCGCTCCTGAACGTAGCGCACAACATTAATGGTGCTCCATGTGAGGCTTTAATGAGTTAGATTCTATTATTTAATTTAAATATTAATTCATATTTAATAACAAATAATTATTAATTATTTCTGATAGTAACACTGATCTAAACAACCAGTAGCACCTACACAGAATAGACCTTTGACCCATTTTTTGCATCGCTACCCACCTGTTGAGAACGACTGATTTACAAAACAGTGGCATACACTCCTGGGCAAAAAATTCAATAAAAAATGGGCCGAGCCCAAAATGGCAAAACATAAAGCTTTTAATGGTCTTAACCACAAACGATTGTTTAGGAAATTAGCAAGAATTCAACAAATGCACTCCTGGTGCATTTCTGTCCCATCATTTTCTCTTTAACTTTGCTGCAGTGAACTGTTTGGAAAACTGCTGGAAACAGGGAAATTCACTTATATAGTCTTCTTGTACGCAAAGGTCAAATCATGATAATGGTTAAAATGTTTGATATAAAATTCAACCAACACATGTATAGGTGTACAAAGTTTTCGAAAACTATCTTCTGTGATGTTTTTTTCTTCTTTTTCTTAAAAGACTAGTCATTAGTTGGAGATCTGCCACACCTGATGCAGCCCATCAAAGGCCTGATAACAAGCTTATAAATGGAACCAGGAGTGATAGAGCAGGGAGAGATTTACAATATGCAGTGTTGTGAGTCCCAAGGTAAAGGAGTGAGAAAACCTGCTCCAAAAAAAGCAAAATGTCATGCAGGGGTTGCGGTCATAAACCGCATAGCTGGTCTGCGTCAGGACAACTGTAGCTATTCTGAAGTTTACAAGGCGCTAAAGGCAGAGAAAATCCCTATTTCTCTATCAGCTATTAAGAGAATAGGTCATCGCTTTGAAACAACAGGTGATGTTGCCAGAAAGAAAGGATCTAGGAGGCCCAAAGCCTCTTCATGCAGGGACGACCACCTGCTGAAATTTACAGTTCTGAAAGACACGAAAAAAAGCCTACAAAAACTGTAAGCAGAATTCAAAACCTCAGAAAACAAGACTCTTTCGAGAAGAACAATAACCAGAAGGTTTTCTAATACAGGTTTTGTGTCTAGAAGATGTGTTAAAAAGCCATTGCTGTCTCAGAAATACATCAAAGACAGAATGATGTTTTTGGAAGAATATGTCAAGTTTGATTCAGAGTGGTTCACCAGAGTTGTGTGGAGTGATGAATCACGGTTTGAGCTGCATGGTGATGCTCCAGAGAAATGTCTTCAAAGATCTGGTGAGAAATACAATAGTGAATGCATCTCTACCACAGTGAAGCATGAAGGAAGAGGTGTCATGGTGTGGGGAACCTTTTCAGCTGCTGGTACTGGTGAGCTAATTCACTGTGAAAAGTCAATTAATGCTTTGGAGTACAGGAGAAAGACCAGAGTGTGGGTGAAGGAAGATATGGAGATATGGAGATCTTTAAGGAGATCAGTTATGCACAAAGGTGCGAGACCATGCAGAGCTTTGAATGTGAAAAGTAGTATTTTATATTGAATGTGGAAGGAAACTGGTAACCAGTGCAGTTTATTAAGAATGGGAGTGATATGATATGATTTATTAGAATAGGTCAGTTGATTTAGTGTTTTGATTGGGAGACCAGAAAAAAGGGCATTGCAGTAATCGAGTCGTGAAGTGATAAATGCATAGACCACATCTCAGCATCATTGATAGTCAGGATTAGGCAGAGTCTAGCAATGTTTTGGAGGTGACAGAAGGCTGATTTGATGAGAGAAGTGATGTGAGGGATGAAAGATAGAGTGGTATCAAAGATACAAAGGGGTAGATGAGGGATAGACCAGAACACCATTAATATTAACAGTCAACAAATTATCAAAATATCAACATTTGTGGCACTGGACACAAAGAATCAGCGATTTATAGTTTTTAAAATCTGTCCAGATTAAAGGAATTTTTCACACAAAAATGAAAATTCTCTCATCGACTCAACCTCATGCCATCCCAGATGTGTATGACTTTCTTTCTTCTGCAGAACACAACGATTTTTGGAAGAATATCTCAGCTCTGTACGTCCATACAATGCAAGTGAATGTGTACCAAGACTTTGAAGCTCCAAAATCACATAAATCAGCATAAAAGTAATCCATACAACTCCAGTAGTTAAATCCAGGTATTCAGAAGCGATATGATAGGTGTGGGTGAGAAACAGATCAATATTTAAGACACTTTTTTCCCCACTTTCTCTTTCACATTCTTCTTTTGTTTTTTGGTGATTCACATTCATGCATATCGCCATCTACAGGGCAAAGAAGATAATTTAAAATAAAAAAAGGACTTAAGTATTGATCTGTTTCTCACCCACACCTATCATATCGCTTTGGATTAAACCACTGAAGTCTTATGGATTACTTTTATGCTGCCTTTATGTGCTTTTTGGAGCTTCAAAATTTTGGTACACATTCACTTGCATTGTATGGACCAACAGAGCTGAAATATTCTTATAAAGATCTTCATTTGTGTTCTGCAGAAGAAAGAAAGTCATACACATCTGGGATGGCATGAGGGTGAGTAACTGCTGAGAGAAGTTTTGGGTGAAATATCCCTTTAATTCTATTCTATATTAAGTCCAAATTTGCCTGTTAATCAACCATAAATTAATCAACCATGAACAGTAAAACTTTAAATGACATTCTTGTCCCATCATACTTGAAAGCACTTACTCCAAGTGCTGGGGTAAGTCAATGAATAAATTCTTTTCATCACATTTGAAAAACCACCAATCAACCCAAATACTTCCTTTAAAGTCACTGAAATCAAATGAATGGTTTGACTGTGTGTCAAACAAAAGCACTGTGCGTAAAGGCTGCACGACCACGCCAGCTCACCCCAGGACTCTAAAAATGGCCAGATAAAACACTTGGGTCACATATTTCATTATAATTCTTTTTGGAGCATTGATTGGCCACACTGTCAGAAAGACTGTTAACACTACTGTACTTTCTTACAGTTTGCAGTCATGTTGATTATCATGCAGCCATTTGAGGATTCTATGAAGCTTACCACATGATGCTGCTATATTTATGAACTCACTTGAAACAATTAGGAAGGAATTATTTTGGATCTCTTGTTCAGAGGTATTCATTAACATCCTGCTTCTTTCATTTTCTTGCCTATCACTCAATATGTATCAACACCGTCAAAAACAGATAGAGCATGGTGCTAGCAATGGCAATATAATGGAAAAACGAAGGAAGATCCAAGGAAACACACAAACAGAAGAAAAAAACAAACAAAATAAAAACACCTTAAATGCACTGTAAGTCACTTTGGATAAATGTGTCTGATTAAGTTGTCAAGTTACTAATAGGACCTACATAAAATGTGGGAAATTATTTAAAACTCCCAAAACATTTCTGTATAATTTGGATGACCAAGTTGGAAAATCATAGATGTGACAGAAAATGTATAGCAGAATTACCTGTAAAATTATATATATATATGCAGTATATATATATTAACTGTATATATATATATTACATACATGTATTTAATATATAGAGGTACATACAGATACAGTGTTCATATATCAATAATATGTTTTAAATTAACATGTTCTGTCAGGTGGTAGAAGTTCTGTATCTATTAATGATACATATTTATATTTTTGTTTTTCATGAGTCTAATAGTATATTTGAATCTACATTGTTCTGCACTGTTATGATCTGTGGAGAGGTGGGAAATGGATAATGATAATGTAAATGTCCTAACTGGACACGTTGCTATTTTTATTGTTGTGGGATGTGTTTTATTCCATGTCTGAAGAATTGGTGGGCTACATGCATGATTTTTCAGCAGTCTATCTATTAGGCACAATAATTTTTCAGTTGGCTTTACAAAAAGTTTGCAGAAAGACAGATTGAATAATCCAAGTGTCATATCTGGGGAAAAATACTCTTTTTGTGTTTAATACTAAATAAATACATTAAAAAAGCATTGGTGTCAAATTCCCACGTCAGTAAAAGAAGGTTAGCCTGCAGAGGGGCTCGACTTTTCGCTGGAGTGCTGAGCTATCATAACCTCGTCTCTCACCCACATTCCTGCGTAACTGAGGCAATGATTAGTCTAACAATCACCAACACAATGCCAGCTGCCAGGATGTGAAACTGCTTAAATACAGGCATCCCAGTTTCAATCCGCTCATTTGGCACTGCTTGTTTTTTCAGCAATGCAGATGAGCATATGGCAATCATAAAGATCACTTCAACCAGATCTGATCTGATCTCTTACATCCACATGCCAATATCCCCTTTCATTTGAGGCATTTGTTTTGGCTAATTTAGTTTCCTCATGCAAACCAATGGAGATAAAACACTTCAGTCTGACTCTGTTTGTATATTAAGGGCAGGGTCCATGTTCTCTTGCCAATATATGTCAACACACCCCTAAGTTGAATTAAATGGAGCATGCTGGTTGAATTAAACTGCATATATCCTTTCATTAGGGCTCATGGTTTTTTTCAGTGCCACTTGACCGTTCAGTAGTTAACTAAGTAAATCCAGACTGTTCAGTGGTGTAGAGCAACTATATGATGGGTATTGCGCTAAATCAGCCTTCATCTCAATCATATTTTCTGAAATTGTGAGCAACGTCCACAGAAATGTTTTGATGTTTCTTGTGATTTTTCAATTGTAATTCTAATTTAATTGAACTGTGTTGTGTAATGAGGAATCATATGTAAACACATGACTGATATATTATTCACCATCTCTTAGGTCACTGTGGTAAGAATGCATTTGCTAATAAATAAATAAATAAATATAAGTATGGATTACTTTGCATAAGTAATCCATTTGGTAGGTTGATTTCTTGACTCTGTGGCACTATCAGTACCATCCTGACTAGCCCAACACAACACCACAGGCTCAACTAATAGCATCAGTTTGGGGCGAGACTATCTGTTTGGTCAACCAATGGTTAAATGTTAGGCGAAAGCTGTTTAAACACAATACTTTTTGCAGTTATGTTTGGTGCTGCAAGAGGTACAGAAATTACACACTTCACCCTTAATTATTGTGACAATTACAATATCACTGCTTATACTTTTATATTAAAATTCTAAAATCCCTATGTGAAGATCAAGATGATCTGGGGACCCAAAATTCATTTTAAACCACTTTTAGTTTAAAGACTGCCTGCCTAAATACCCAGAGCCAAAATACGGTGAGATCCACCTACTCAACAACATGAGGACTGTTTACATACATGTGGCATGCGCTTGCAGAAAAATGCATATTTGCACAGCACTGTTAAATTAGTGGTGTGAACATTGGTTTGTGGAAACGCTGGCAGCTGGCATTGCAGTAAATCAAAGTGAAACATAGACCTAATACATGGGCTTAAGTCAACACTGATGAGTGTCGAAAATCAGCCTTAGGAATATCCCATCATCATTTCTGCTGATTCCACCTGCAGAGCTCATGCCCACCCACAGTGTAATGAGAGCACATACCTCGCACTTAATGACAGTTTAGTTTCCCCCTATTTCACACTGTGCAATAAAAGCCTAATGATGCCATCAAATATTTAACACCAGATAGTGGCCATTCTTTATTTAATATGCAAATAACTAAATGGAGATGATAATTTGTCCATATTGCATTTAAGATGTCAACAATAGATTTTGTGTTGGATATCAAAAATGATATTATATGCAGGGGTTAAAGAGTCACATATTTGGAAGCATATAATCCAATCGTATAATAGTGTTTTGGATATTCATGAGGTAAAGGGTAAGATGAAGTCAAGTAAGTGTGATGGAGCACATTCGGCTTTGGAATCTTCCAGTCTTCATATGTTTGGTTCTAATAACTAATTTGGCTGATGATTTTAGCCAAATTGACCTCCAGAACTCTGATCGCAAGGACAGTCCCCTTGGAGCAACCTGGGGTTAAGTGTCTCGCTCAAGGGTACTTCAAGGGTTCATCTGGTGATGGTCATGAATTAGTCCTGTGGGATTTGAACATACAACCTTTCATTTACCAGCACTGATCTTTAAACACTAAACTACAACACCCTCACCTAGGACAGCTCTAATATATTATAACGAAATAGTCAGCATTCGCCTGCATTAATTCTTAAAGGAATATTCCAGGTTCAATTCAAGTTAAGCTCAATTGACAGCATTTGTGCCATAAAGTTGATTACCGCAAAAATTAATTTAAATTGTCACTCCGTTTCTATAGAAAAAGCAAAAATCCGAGGTTTCAGTGAGAAACTTACAATGGAAGTGAATGGGGCCAATTTTTGGGGGGTGTAATGGTAGAAATGTGAAGCTTATAAATTTATAAAAGCACTTAATTCATTCTTCTGTTAAAACTTGTGTACTATTTGAGCTATAAAGTTGTTTCAATCGTTGTTGTGCAGGCAGGGGGTGTTCGAAGGCCCGTCTGGGCAGAGAGGAAGCGGTAAAGAGGTTAACCTGAGATGAACTGCTGGTAATTACTATTTCTGTGTTTGTAGTGAGAGACGGGGGAGATAAAAATGGCCAGAGAGAGCGAGAGGGGCACACAAGAGACAGCGTGTCTGCTACTGAGTGTTTTTTAATTGTTTGCTGAAAAGCGGAACTTTATTTGTGTATGCTGAAAAGCCATCCTTTGTTGTGTGTAAGTGAAAAGCGATTGCTGTTTATTAGTAATTAAAATCTGACTCACGTGGATCGTGGAAACTGGCTCCTGTTTCCTCCTTTATCTGCCCGACAATGAACCTTGTCACACTAGTGCCAAAACCAAGGATAAGGAGGAAGGATACGCTGCTATTGAGACTTCATTGCCACTGGAGGAAGTCTATCACAGGAGAATTAGCTACAGACGCAAGAACGTCAGTCCCGGCTGTATAACAGGGGAGCTCTGGGAATTTGCACGGCTATGGGAATTTGCACTGGGAGATAAAGTACCTGTATTACTGCCTGCATCGAGCTCAAAATTACTCGCGAAGTGGCAAGGGCCCTTTGAGGTCACATGGCGAGTTGGGGAAGTCTACTATGAGGTAGTGCGTACGGATCGGGGCAGGTCTCATCAGATTTACCACCTCAACCATGGAGAGAGGCGGTCCCCATATCCTTGGCAACGTTAGTTCGGGAGAGGGAGGAGCTCGGACCGGAGGTGAATCTAAAAGCCAGTCAGTTCACCCCAGTCCCTTGTGGAGACCACCTCTCACCATCACAATGTACAGAGGTTGCCAGATTGCAAAATAATTTCTCTGACATGTTCTCGCCTCTCCCCGGCCGCACTAATTTCATAGAACAGCACATCGAGACAACCCCAGGGGTAGTGTTACGTAGTCACCCCTACCGATTACCCAAACACAGAAAACAGGTAGTACGGGAAGAATTAAAGGCCATGCTCGATATGGGGGTAATAGAAGAATCACACAGTGATTGGGCCAGCACGGTGGTTCTCGTGCCTAAGAGCGATGGCTCGGTCCGGTTCTGTGTGGATTATAGGAAAGTCAACGCAGTGTCGAAATTTGATGCATATCCAATACCTCGTACTGACGAACTGCTCGACTGGTTGGGCACGGCTCGCTTATATTCGACACTGGATTTAACAAAGGGCTATTGGCAGATCCCCTTAATGCCGATGTCCCGTGAGAAAACGGGCTTCTCCACACCGTTTGGGTTACACCAATTTGTGACCCTTCCATTTGGTTTGTATAGTCCTCAGACCACACACTGCATATGCCGCTGCTTATTTGGATTATATAATTATTTACAGTAATGATTGGCAGCGGCACTTGCAGCGTCTGGGGCCGTTCTGAGGTTGCTGTGATGAGTGAGGTTCACAGCAAACTCAAAAAAGTGTGCAGTTGGGCGGGTGGAGGTATGGTATCTGGGATTCCACTTGGGTCATGGGCAGGTGCAGCCCTAAATTGATAAAACCGCAGCGATTGTGACCTGTCTGAGACCCAAGACCAAAAAGGAGGTGAGACAGTTCCTGGGGCTGGCTGGCTATTATTGAAGGCTTGTGCCTAACTATTCAGACATCACCAGCCCACTGACTGATCTCACTAAAAAGGGAGCTCCAGACCCGGTCAAGTGGACGAAGCCGTGCCAGCAGGCTTTCATGCAGGTAAAAGCTGCACATTGTGGTGGGCCGATTCTGCACTCCCCTGATTTCTCTCTCCCTTTTGTTTTACAGACAGACACATCAGACAGGGGGTTGGGTGCTGTACATTAGTCAGAAGCTCTCTATGAGAGAGATGAAGTACAGCACCATAGAGAAGGAGTGCTTGGCCATCAAGCGGGTGGTCTTTACTCTCTGCTACTATTTGTTGAGACGAGCATTCACCCTCTGTTCGGACCATGCCCTGCTCCAATGGCTCCACCGTATGAAGGATGCCAATGCTCAGATCACCCATTGGTATCTGGCACTCCAGCCATTTAAGTTCCAGGTGGTCCACAGACTAGGGGCACAGATGGCTGTCGCAGACTTCCTCTCCAGAAGGGGGGGGTTCAGACTGGACAGTTCCCCCAGCCTGAGTTAGGCGGTGGGTGTATGCGGAGGCAAGGGCGTGGTTGAACGCCCGTCTGGGGAGAGAGGAAGTGGTAAGGAGGTTCACCTGAGATGAATTGCTGGTAATTAATGTTTCTGTGTTTGCAGTGAGAGACAGGAGAGATAAAAACGGCCCGGTGCACAGAGAGAGCAAGAGGGGCACACAAGAGACTGCGTGTCTGCTACTGAGTGTTTTTTAATTAATTGCTAAAAAGCGTAACTTTATTTGTGTATGCTGAAAAGCGTAACTTTATTTGTGTATGCTGAAATTATATTGAACCCAGAATATTCCTTTAAATAATAGTGAAAAACAGTGAAAACCAAATTCTTCTCTTGTATTTTGTCAAAATGCTTTAGGATTCTCCATTACAATGAATAAATGAATAAAAAATATTACATTTGTTTGATGCTTGTTTATATTTTTGCATTATCAGGGTGTTTTAAATGATTACAAGCACGCTGCAAGGTGGTTGTAAGATGGTTGCATACTGACTCAAGTCAGAAGAAACCATTCCCAAGTCTCTATGATGTTCTGATCCCTCAATATGTGTAGGAACTTTTTCAGTGGAAGTATATGGGTTTTTGTTTGTTAATGTTTTGTCCGCCATGCAGAAATGTATATTCTGAAATAAATTTAATTTTGAATAAAAACCATGATTCTTTATTTGTTTCAAACAGATACAATTTGTAAGTATTCTAATTATATGTTTTTTCTCAAAATGACGGATAAACTGTATTTCTATTGAAACAGAATAGTACCACCACTGATGTATAGGTGGCGATCTTTCCAGATTTTTTTAAAAAAGCTTGTGTTTAGTGTGAATAACAAACCTTTAGCAATGTTCATGTTTATAATAAAAAAAGAGGTGCTGTACTTCTGCACTCCAAAACAGAAGGGTTAAAAGCAACCAATTCCAGATTGCAGCTTGTAGCATTATGGCTAGTCACCTTTATGCTAGTCTTACCAGGACTGTGCATACTTGAGGAGCTCTATTGTCACAAAATCATCTTTGCTCAATTTGTTATAAAACACAAAGAACAGATGTGCCAACTATATCTATCAGTACAGGTCAACAAAGAATCTGTGTACACAAAACTTCGCAGAAACCTTACCGGTGGCGGAGGAATATTGTTATGGACCATGCACGACAGGAACGGGTTAAGCCGTTGCACACTGTCTCCAAGATGCAAGCGGGGTCTGACTTGGGGTGGCAAGTGGGGTGACAAAGCAAATTTTTAGGGTGGCAGCTGCCACCCCGTACCACCCTTCTGGCCCTGCCCCTGCCTCTACCCCCTAATCCAAACCCCAACCCTAAACCTAACCATCAGTGGAGTAGAAATTTTATCTTAGAGGGAAAATGCAACCTCTGAATCGCGCATGTTGCTAATTATGCAAACAAAAATACTTCCTGGTTTCAACACTGGACAAGAACCTGGGTCTTCCCCCGTTGCTGATGCAGAATGCTATCGTTTACACCACAGGAGGAGATAAACACACTTAAAGTGATGCAAAAATATCTAATGGGAGATTTCGCTTGTCAGTAACAGTAAAAATAATAGGGCAGATGTCAGGGCACTGGAACATTCGGTAGCAACATGCAGACTTCCCGTGTAGTCATTTTGAATTGGAACAGCTCATTCACATACCTCTACACAAACAGTACTTTACCCCATGCATGTTAATTTATTAATTAGATTGGTTAATTTAATGATGTCAAAAAAAGTACAGAAAATGTGAAAAAAAAAAAAAAAAAAAAGGCTGCAGATTCTGTCTGGGCCTTATATAGTTTACTTTATAAACAATGTTAGTGAGTAATGTAATGATGAGCAACGTCGAAGAAAGATCTCATTTAGGGTCCAAATCTAGTTTCTAGGACACACAAATACAGATGAGACTTAGTATATTCTTAGTCTGGTAGAATAACTAGTTTAACTCAAGTAGATTAAGGCCAACAAGAGTGCATACAGTATGAAATATAAACTGGCCACATTTAGTGAAATACACTATAATTAACTCACAGACCTGGCAGCTGTGACACAACTTTTTGCACAGTTGTGGATAGCAATCAGTGTCTGATCATAAAACTCTACAAATATCATCCTTTAGGAAAAAGACATAAAGACAAACGCACACTTAAAAAAAGAAGAGAAAGAAAGAGAAAGATTCACTGCAGAACATGTTGAAAGGAAGAGTATGATGGAGTCTGAAAGAAGTATCAGGCTGCAAAGCAGACAGGTTCCCCGCCCATCACATTCTGCATTCTCACCAGGACACACAAAACGCTATACTCATTCCCTTCTTTAGGGCCACTTCCTAACTTGCGTGCTATGGTGACAAAACTATTGTTTAGAATTAAAGGAATATTCCGGGTTCAATACAAGTTAAGCTCAATCGACAGCATTTGTGGTGTAATATTGATTACCACAAAAATGTATTTTGACTCATCCCTCTTTTACTTTAAAAAATAAAAAATCTGGGTTACAGTGAGGCACTTACAATGGAAGTGAATGGGGGACAATTTTTGAACATTAACATACTTTCTCAAAAGTATAGCTACAAGACATAAACAATATGCATGTAAACATGATTTTAGTGTGATAAAATCACTTACTAACCTTTTCTGTGTAAAGTTACAGCCAATTTTACAACATCAATGCATGACGATGTATTGTCAACAAACTCTAAAACCCTAAAATGACATAAAAATATCCATTTAAACAACTTTACAGCTCAAACAATACATTGGTTTTAACATAAGAATGAATGTGTGCTTTTATAAAATTATAAGCTTCACATTTCTGCATTTAAACCCTCCGCAAATTAGCCCCATTCACTTCCATTGTAAGTGCCTCACTGCAACCTCCATTTTTGCTTTTTTAAAGAAAAGGAGGGACAAGATGAAAGTGATTTTTGTGGTAATCAACATTATGCCACAAATGCTGTCGACTGAGTTTAACTTTTAAACCCCGAATATTCCTTTAACAACACTTTGAGTGGCCTGAATCAATTGACCTGTTTCAGTGATGTCACTTTTTCCTCGCAGCCGCCATATTTGTGACCATCAGCAGAAGGAAACAATGGTGGTGAATGGTTAAACACCCAAGAACCTAAATTAAAAAAAAAATAAAATCAAAAATTCCTTTTGATCCATGCCAAGTCCCAGGACCAGTTCATACAGGTCTGAAATATTGCCAAATTGAACTTTCACAGACATTTAAAGATATTTTATCCACGATTCATCTCTGTACAGCAACAGATCTGATGTGTGATCGGCGAATACACACGCCCACCGGTACATCACCGTAAACATCATTCAAAAGTTACAAATGTTTTTGTGTTGTTTTCTGGTCTGATTTAGTCACAGTATTAAAAAAGGTCTGTATTGATTCCGTCTGTATGAATGTAAGAGCTGCTTTTAACTCCTGAAGATGGCTTTTGTTCCATCCCACAGCGCAGCACATTGAAGGTATATGGAATTTTGGTCACAAACATGGCGGTGCGGTCATACAGTGACGTCACATGAAACAGGTCCATACTGTAAACACAGGAGAAAAATTATTCCTATTGTTCCACATTTAACATTCCTAAATTGTATTCCAAATCAGTGCTGTCTCCTTTTATAAATGAGGGAAAGGTATGTTGAATCAGACTTTTTCCAAGAACATTTATTTCTTGCAAGATCATCTCATTCTAAGCAGATTTAAAATGCCTGCCCAGTCCTAAACATGTTATTCCAATTCCTGTCTATCTTATCCTTGTCACAAGTGTGAATGTTAATGTGGAAATCTGAGCAGGGCTCTAGAGTCCAATACAAAGTCTCCTCCCGCAAAACTCTGTTTAACATTCCAACTGAGACTCTAGTTCTCTCCACAAGCAGTCTGTCCACAGGGCTGTGGCTTCTTATTTAGATACAGACACACGGAAAGAGTTATTCATCCAAATATGTGAGCTCTGGTGGTCTGGACGTGGTCAATTCTTACAAGCATTACAGGAAGCCCTGAGAGGGATTCCTCTTTCCTCCTCAGAGCTGAAGATCAAACATTTTCATTAGTGGTGCTAATCACTGTGACTCATGGTCAACCGATGAGAGAAAGCGATTCATTAGGAGCTCTGCTGCCGTTTGAAGGCTGCCACCTCTTTTTCTTCTGCTCGTGTCTAAACACTCTGTGGTCTGCTGATGGATGAAGTGAGCAGGTGGAAGCCAGTGTAGAATGTAGCACAGCATGCTGATTCATCAACTGGAACTTTCAGTTCACTCTCTCTTGACTGTCTCAAATCTAACCATCTTCTACTATCATACCAGCTTGATCTCGTGAAAATTACGAGACTGTGGTGACATTTTTGCAAAATGACATTACATGGACCTACCTCCCTACCCTGAACCTTAAACCTAACAGATAGTGTCATAAAAAGCAAATGTGACATGAAAAATGCAATTGATAATGCAACCACGTCATCTTGTTGTGCTTCTATGACACTTTTGCCTCACATGTTGACTCGGGTGCTCATCTTAACTCGGAAAACGCTATCAGCTTATCTACCGCTCAGTTTGAACAAGCTTATAAGTGTTGCTGGCTATTTAAATCAAATATTAAAATGTAGTCATGCGCTAAATGTGATTTGATGTCATAAGACAATATTATGTGAGGAACAGAGCGAAAAGTCATTTTACTCGTAATTTGTGTGAGACGGAATAAAAGTCATAGTTGTTATAGCGCCTAGTGTTCATTTCACTAGGAAACTCCCGCAATACGTACAACGAGCCATGTACTGTAAAAAAATATAGCAAAAATGTAGGTGTAAGAAACATGATTCTATGAGACCAGGTTGTATCACAAAGATAGGTTTAAAGGGGCTATATCTTACATTTTTATATTTATTTTTTTCCCTCTGAGGTCCACTATTAATGTTAGTAATTTATAGTCATATAATTTGGCTTCTCATGACCATTTTTCACCTTCTCTTATACAGTATGGATTACTTTTATGCTGCCATTATGTCCTTTTTTGAGCTTCAAAGTTCTGGCCACCATTCACTTGCATTGTATGGACCTACAGAACTGAAATATTCTTCTAAAAATCTTCATTTGTGTTCAACAGAAGAAAGATAGTCATACTCATCTGGGATGGCATGAGGGTGAGTTAATGATGAGAGAATTTTCATTTTGGGGTAAACTATACCTTTAACAAAGTCTCTGAACAATGCATGAGCACTGTTAGGTCTAGCCAAGGGCTAGAACAACAGATTGGAGCATATGCATAGCTAAAATATTTCTCCATTTTAATAAGGGATTAGTGGGCACCCTCCACCTGTTTCTAGGGTTCAGGCACTTGGCAACGGATAGAGTGGGCTCAGCGAGAGAGTGCAGCTCCTACATCTGTTTGGCACGTTGTACTTTTCAATCACAATGCCGGGCCACGAGCTTCTTGTGCTCACAATGAGATCATTGTGTCCTTCAGAGCCTAAAGCAGCCCTCAATAACCACCACAGCAAAGTAAACAAACTTAGGGGAATGTAAATTCACAGCACCACCACATTTTTAAAATCTACTTACAAAGGCCAATTACACTGGAGGCTCAAAAGGGAAAACAACTTTCATTGGCTGGTCAGAGATTAATGGTATTGTAGATAGGGTCCAAAATGAACTTTTTGCTACAGTTTTCAATTTACAGAATTGAAAAAATAATTCTTACCGGCCATGATGAGAAGAGACGGTCGCTGTTTCTGGGTAAAACTGCACCTGTCACCAAAATGTGAAGAAGACTCATTATGATTTTGTTCCTTATATTTATTGTCCCTGGTCTCATAAATAAAGCCTTGCGCTTACTTTGAAGAGTTTTCCATATTTCACCACATTGAGTTTGGGAGAAAAAGAACTTTAGGCATTCTCAAGGTAAAAGTTTTTTTTTTTTTAGGTAAAAGTTGTTTAAAGATGCCCAAATCATGATGGATGTTTTCTTTTGTAGACAGTTTGTACTGTACATCTTTGATTTAAAGGTATAGTTCACCCAAAAATGAGAATTCTCTTATCATTTACTATTTTCTCTCATGCCCTCCCAGATGTGTATGACTTTCTTTCTTCTGCTGAACACAATCGAAGATTTTTAGAAGAATATCTCAGCTCTGTAGGTCCATACAAGGCAAGTGAATGGTGAACAGAATTTTGAAGCTCCAAAAAGGACATAAAAGCAGCATAAAAGTAATCCATACTCCAGTGGGTAAATCCACATCTTCAGAAGCGATATAACAGGTGTGGGTGAGAAACAGATGAACATTTAAGTCCTTTTTTACTCTAAATCTCCACTTTAACTTTCACTTTCAGATGTGAAAGTGAAATTAAATAGGCACCACATGTGACTTTCAGGTGTAAAAGTGAAGGTGAAAGCGGAGATTTAGAGGAAACAAAATGTTGGCCTTTAAGGGGGGGGGGGGGATTTCACAGTCTGGCTGGCCATGCAGTCTGGCCACTCAAACTCGAAAAAAGGCAAAAAAATACTATAAAACCACACTAAAAGTCTTCAAAATGTCAATTTGAAGTCTTCTGAGACCACATAGTCACTTTTTACATCCTTCTTTGAGCTTGACAGACAAAGAAAGTTATACAGGTTTGGAGCTACATTACGATGAGAAAATAATGAGAGACGTTTTTAGGAGAACTGTTCCTTTAATTTTAGATCCTGACTATAGTTGAAGGTTGGGGCAAAAGTGGAAGCGTAGTACATGCCATAAAATTTAAGTCCATATTCATGGTTTTGACAGACCCATGCAGACAGGAGTGCCAGACAGGCATCTGAAATCATTTAGAGGTTGTGGCTGAACAGCACTGAGGTATGAAGCAGTCAGAGGAATGCTGCATTGACCTTGTCTACACTTTCTCACATAAAGCTCATAGACCCCATGACTCAACACAGGTAAGACAGGGAGAGAGCACCAGCCAAAGCAGAACTCCACTGTAATGTGATCATTCATCACAGGCCTGTAATATATAGCACAGTCATTCATCACTGGCTTCCTGAAGACCTCCAAGGGAAAGAGTTTGAGACCATTGACCAGGCCATGCTGGATTACAGCAGCTTTAAGGTACAAGCAGCATAACAAATAAATTAAGCCAAGCGAATGTATAGCTAATTCAAATGGCAATGACAAGAACAATCCCCATGAATTGCTTCACCTGTTGATGGACAATTTTACTGGAATGAGTCACCACTACTCATTCCACAATGTTGAATATAAAACAAATGCACAAATATAGTCAACCCTGATGTTGGCCAAATTTGTTAATTTATACCATTGTCAAATTTAAAAGACTGTCCCATTTTTAAAATAGTTAACTTAAAAAAAAAAAAAATCTTAATTATTTACCTTCATGTTTTTCTAAAACCCACTGACTTTCTTTATTCCATGGAAGGCAAAGGTGATTTTTTCAAGAACATCCTGGCTGGTTTTTTTTCTCCATATAATGAAGGTGAAGGGGAAAAGTTGCTCCAAAATAGCAAAAAAGTATCATAAAAGTATCTTAAACCTCCATTTGACTTGTGCATTATATTCCAAGTTTTCAGAAGACATATGATAGCTTTGTGTGACACACAGCATCAGGTTTCACATCAATAACATCAAACAACATTGATTCCCCTTAGTCTCGTGACCAAAGTCATACGATCAGACGTCATATGAGATAATCTTGATCAGACGTCAAATCAAATGCGACTTGTATAAAGGTGCCATATTAGATTTGAGAGCTACAGTGAAGAGGGAAGATTTTCGTAGAAAAATGATTAAATTTTGGTTTGTTCCTCATGTAAAAGTATTGTATAATTTCAGTAGGGCTGTCGATTTAACACGTAAATGTGATTAATTATATTAAAAAATAACATGTAAAAAAATATTAATGCAACAAATTATGCTCCTGACCTGTACGTAAATTCTGTCATAAGGAATGTTCTTCTGATCTGAGCAATTCAAGCACAGTCAGCACTCCAGCTGTTCAGACAACGTGCCTCGTCAAACCAAGGAACAGGCAGCTCAGACTTCCACAGGTGATGCGCTCTTGCACAGCTGGACAAAGCATGACAGAATACAGGGATCTCGAAATGCGTTATTCAAAGTTTCAAACTATGTTTAACTTGGCATATCGTCCTAAAAATACAATGCTAATGACTGGAGGAGCTGAAAACTAGTGATTCCAAAAGTGTCCATCTGATGCAAGAGTAAAAAGCTTATCAAATAAAAATAGAGCAAATAGAGGGAAGTAGACCAATATTAGGATTATGTTCAATGATATGGAAATAAAACAAACAATATTTTCACTTTAAAGCCCCTTTTTGTATTGTATTAATGCTTTAAGATGTAATGTATTTGAATAATCTGAATTACTATAATTATTAGGCCTATATAGTATATTTATAATTGTTTTAATTATTCTAAATTACCTTTATTTGGGGGCCTTTCTCAGTAAACATTTCAATGTGATTAATTGCGATTAATTCAATTAATTAATCGGCATATTATGTAATAAATTCTGACAGTCCTAAATTACAGAAGACTTAGAATGGAGCACACAAGACAAATTTTATGATACTTTTATGGTTTTTTTTTTTTTTTTTTTGTCATTTTGCAGCTTGCCAGGAACCTGTCCCCATTCACATCCATTATATGGAAAATAGAAATTTCACCTTTTGTGTTCTAAATAAGAAAGAGAGTCATAAGGGTATGGATCAACATGATGAGTAAATGATGATGCAAACCAACCCTTTAATACTGAGTGGTTAAAAGGTACCATGCTTGTGTCAGTGTGCTGGGTGGGTGGTGGGGGTGGTGGGGTCTCTTTTCCTCTCCTTGTCACTGACCTGCTGCTTTCTGACGGCCCCCTGAAGGGTTGAATCAGCCTAAATCTACAAACTGCCAATGCTCTCCCTCAGTGGTCCCACACTCCACCCTACTCCTACAAACACGATCATTGTCAAGTAACTGAGTTAGAACAGATGCTGAGGTTCATGCAGGAAGTGATCCGTCAAAATCCTGTCTTGTCCCCAATTAGGCTCATCAGCTGGACCGGCCCTTAACAGTTCAGCATGTGAATTTAATAGTGCAATGCATGTAGCCCTAAACAGGTCTGTTGACTTACAAAATAATTTGTTCTCTCATTTTACCTAAGGCATGGGCCTGATTGAACAACATATTATCATATATCGATCTATCTTTCAGGCAAGGCTTTGTCAAGCATGACTAGCCCATGACCCTAAAGAATAACAGTTGCTAACCAATATATTCTCATTTCATAACCCACGCTGCCACCTGCATCCATTAACACAGTCGTGAGAGTCAGGGAGGGCCGACATGACAGGAAGGAGGCACCTCACATATGTAAAATGTCTCCATGAAGACAGGCCCCTTAAACAAGTGTCAATCAGTTGCTCTAGGAGCCAAGAGGAAGCCTAGTAGGTGAGGTGGGTGTGTGCAGAGCTGGGCCGGGGCTCTTGTCGCTCAGACTAAGATAAGCCCAGCAGGGGAGCTGATCCAGACTCTATCCCAACCCAGCAGGCCGGGCACACTCGCAACAACCTCTCCGTGGGTCATTCAAGCCCTAAACAAGCAAACCTTCCAGGCCCCTGAGAGATCAACCCTGTTGCTGTCGAAGACCAAAACTGGATGGCAAGACAATAGTGGGGTGAATAAGGGACAATGGAATTAGCTTCCAATTTGTATTACTTCCCCTATGGATTGAGACGTCTTATCCTGTTAGAAGCTCTCCTCTGCTGAGCGACACATCCCTGCTTTGAGGCATGAGAGGGATAAGCAGCCTAAAGCCCTTGTTATCCCACTTTTCTCTCAAAGAGATTACAATCTTAGCTGCGGTGTGGCTTTTGGGTGGCGTGCGCACGTGGACTGGTGCTTCCCACGCTTGACTGACACAGGGTCCCGGGAGACGTCAACTCTTCAGGATACATCAACTGTCACGGCACAACTCTCCTCAGGTGCCGAGGGTTCTTTACGACACTCAGGAATCTACATTTTATGGCAGCTTCTGTCTGGTTTTAGCGCATCAGCTGGAGACAGGAGCACGAGGCAGGTGTAATAAAGAAGGGCAGAGAGAGATTGGCCCATCTGAAGAGAGTGAGTGAATGGAGGGGAATGCACTCTCTTGTGCGTCAGGGGGCAGTATGAGTGGAATGTGCGAGTGATAAAGAGCCTTGGCGGGTTGGTTCTGTTCGGCTCATGCCACAATGGCGTCTTTGACAGCTGAGAGAACAGCGCTTTTGTGGGGCCCTGCTAGTGACACTACACATTGTTGTGAATGCTCTACATAGCTGGCATTCTCCATCGGGCCTTCCTCTGTGCTCAAGGCTCATCAAGAATTCCTTCTTCTTTCTCTCTCGCACTTCTTTTTGTGTGGCTGTACATTGTGTTGGCAACTACTGTGGAGGCTGAAGGACTAGCACAGAATGTGGGCTCCTGCTGATGACCTCATTCAGACATGAACAGTACTGTAAAACATGGGCTGATGTGGTGCAGCTCTAGAGATCAGATACTATTTCCAACAAATTAAAGGCAAATTATGATCAAAAACAACTTCTTACATGGCAATTTGCACAATTAGGATTAAAAAATGGGGTTAGATTGGGATTGCTTTTCATCCCACCATGCACCATGGGGTCACCAAATGATGTTACATCTTGGGTGTGAAAATTTTCTTTTTTTTTAATAGGGGGGAAATTGAGCAGTAACAGGGTTGCACACAAAATGTTTGACGTATCTAAACAGTACCTTTTTATATTAAAATATAATTAATAATAATTATGATTTGAATTGTTGGGTACAGTTAAGATGGTCAAGACCTCTGAGGTGGGACATGCCAAAATCACCCTTACATACAATTTTTAGTGTTTAAATCAACCTACTTTTCATGCAATGTGAATTTTATGTTAAAATATCTAATAGTTTTCACAACAACAACAAAACAAAATGACCTTATGTTAAATAAGAGAATATAGATTAGCAAAAGGTGATAAAAAACTGTGAAAAAGAAAATTGTGACCACCTACAGGACCTAAATCTGAAACTTTCCCCCATAAATTCATATAAATTTAGCCTAAAATCATGATGTTGATGAAGAAATGCTCACTGACGTGTTATGCGTCTACTAGGATTTGTGCCTTTTTTTTAAGTATGGGACACACCAAAGTGTACTGTGTTTGAGGGAAATGCCAGACCAATTGGAGCATTTCTAGAACATCTCTGTGTGCAATGTTTCCCATTTTGCCATATAGAAAATTAAGCTCTGTGTCCATGCTGTATCCACATCTGCCGAATGGGAAAAACAGGATGAGTAACAAAAAAGTGGATATGTTTAAACCAGTTCACAACATTGGAAAGGTAGTGGAAAACATTTCAATGTCCTAATGCTTCTTTTATAACGTCTCTGGTTTTATAATATCTCAAGATATTACTGAGTTGAAGTAGATCCCCAGTCCAGCCATGAGGGGCTAAACTAATTGAGTTTCCATCTCATGTCTTTTGAGTGGATTTGATTACGCACACACAGATATTTACAATTGTTCCTTATTACCTTTTATATAAATGATGTTTAAAGTGATGCACTGTACATCTGTGAGTGGGTAGTTTATACATATGTCCATGGGCATTTTTTTCATCAACATCAAGATTTTAGGTTAAAATTTACATAAAAGTATATATTTTAGGTCCTGTAGTTGGTCACCTTTTCTTTCGCCTTTTTTTTTTTTTTTTTTTTTGTTTAGTTCATTTTAAATGGTCCTGAGTTGTGACAGATAAATTTTTAAAAGTACAAATAATCCATGTAGTCTCTTATTTAATATGCATAATAATAATAATAATAATAAGGAATAAGTAAATGCAGCTTAAAATAGTTTTAGAAGTTTAGCATATCACACTGCAGAAAATGTCAACTTCACAAAGTATTTCATGTCAATTACTGAAGCACACTGTAAAAAATGAAAAGTTGTAAATACTCAGAATATAATGGCAACAGGCTGCAAATGATTTTTGACTTTTCTCAACAACTATTTTAATAATTGTCCTCAGTAACATTGCTTTGTTTAGTCAATGTGAATTTGTTGTTCACTAAATGCAAAAATGTCTTGTCCAGCCAACTATAAATTCACAATAAAAAACTTTAATTTTAATTACTTTTCCATGAAGTTAACTGCAATCTTTACCTCTGAAGTGAGGTATGTCTTGCATGGCAAGGCAGTACATACAATTGTTTGACACAGAAACACAATAGACCTCAACCCTTATCAGCAACATCATTCAGTATGAAATTGTTCGTTCAAACAACTCTGTTATGCTATTTAGGACAACATTTGGGGGAATATTGTTGGTCTATCAGGTGTTTTTATGTAGACGCCAAGTAATTCACATTTCATAGTATCTGTGACTCAAAGCCCCCCAAAAAGCTGGATAAAATGAAATTTCATTTTTCACAGTGTACCGTGTGAATGACTGTGATATTATTTACATTATAAAAATGTTGAAGAGACATACTCATTTGGAGAAAACAATGGTGACCTAGAGTTTAGTAAATGGTAACACTTGCAGAAATAACATATAGTGTAAAAGTAAACACAATACACACAGAGTCGACTTCAGTTTTGAACAAATGCATTTATCTAATGTATCCACAATGATCACAGTTCTCCTGTTCCTTTGAATACTTAAATACTTTGACCAAGGCCTCTGAATACAACCTAAATGCGAGTTGGTAGCGTATCGACTCTGCCCTGCTCTTGTGGGAAGACTAAACATTGTGCAAATTGAATGCCTGCCAACAGAGCTGACATTATCGCAGCCTGAACCCTGTCCAAGAGGGCATGGTAATGAGGCTGGAATTGGGCCGGTTTCGTGTCCTTTTTACCATGCAACAGAAAACAAGACAAAACATCATTCTTTGCCATGTTCCAGGGCCCATCCCTTTGTCCTACAACTTTCTCTTGTCAATCTGCCTAGCATCTCCATCTGTGTTCCAGAGAAGAAAGAAAGTCCTCCACGTTTGGAACAACATGGGGGTGAGTGAATGACGGCAGAATTGTCATTTTTAAGTGAACTATACCTTTAAATTCTTGCAGCATTCTCACCGTATTCTTTAAATTAGAAAGTGATGCGATCTTGCACGTTTGAGCAGTAAGTTCATAACATGGTGACAAAATTAACAGATAGTTGACATAACGCTATGATCAGTACACACATTAAGTGCAAACAAGTGTTTTCACACACACATGCGTGTTCAATCAGACCTAATCACAGCACTCAAGCCTGGCAAACTCACACCTCCAGCTGGCGGGGCCAGCTTGCTGATAGGCACATTGTTTGATCTTTTAGATTGTGCAGCTGTAACCTGAATCTGCTCTTATTTAGAGTGTTTATATCTCCTTCACACAAGTTCCCTGACATTTGGCACAGATGTGACAGATAACGCACATGAAAGACTTAATTGGCACCAGAAAAGTACAAATCCCAAAGCAAATAAATATGCCCTTTTGTTTATTATCATCTTTGTTCTCCAAACCAGAATTCTTCTAGGAGGACATAATCAAATCAAATAATCAAATCTCATTGAATAGGATGTATATTGTATAGAACAAGATTAAATATGAAACATTGTTAACTCTTGTTCTAACGATGTCATGCTTGTTAATGAACATAAGCCACAAGAGGCTGTGCTTTACAGTGATTTTACCATGGCTAAAAAGCACGAGTCAACAGCAATATGATAAAATACACTAATTTTCAATAAATACTTCCATGTATTAATACTATTAAAGAAATAAGAATAAACAAATTTTTAGCCAAGTTATATAGTTCATTAGTCTAACAGCAGCCTGTAGGCTGTTAATTAGTAGAATATATTTTCAAGTGTGCGGTTAAAGAAAATTTTCGAATGTGGCTCATCCAAACAGAATTGGAACAATCCTTTTTTAATGGACATTTTAAAGACCCCACACGACCTCAATTGGAGTTTTGTTGCTTTTAGTTCATGCTTGTTAGCTTTGAGGCCATCTATATGCTAGTGGGTGATTTTCACCAAACCTGTCAAGAACATGTCCTGATCCTATTCTACTTGTGAATATACTGTGAATAAAAAATAATATTTTGCCCATAGAAAATGAAACCTATTTTTAAAGCCATGAAGATTTTTGCATGACATTTATTTACATTGTGTTACATTATTTTCCTGACAGCACATTTAACACCCCAATTCTCATTACCGCAATGCGAAAAAAGATGGTTATTATGATATTCTCATTACCGCAACATGAAAAAATTCTATATTATTTCAATTGTAAAGATTCCCTTGGTTCTGCGTTTCATTTTCGCTGATTTTAATTAAGAAAAGCATTGTACAAACAGCATCTTTTTAATGGTAATACCGTTAAAACATGATTGCGTTGCAATGTGTTAGGTTAAAATGTGTTTACAGTAAGTGTCCTGAAAATAATGTCACAATGCAAAAAATCTTAATGGTACTAAATGTAGGCTTCATTATACAAAATATACAGTACTGTAATGTAATATATTTTTCGTATTGATTTGAGGTTAAATATGACCAAGACATTTTCTTGACAGGTTTTATGAGAATCACCACAGTGTACTCCTAATAGTTGACAAAATTATATTTCAGTCTTTCTCTCCTGGGTGAACCGACCAAAAGCAAAAAAAATTCTCTCCAGTAAGAGAATGCCCCTCCCCCTAATACCACCTGCCTCTGACTAGCAATAGCAAGTAGCTAATTGTGGTTCTCAGCTGTGGTGTAAACTAAACGTTATTGGCTGTTAACAAAGGACAAGCCTTTTGACATGCCACACATCTTAACTTTCTATTTCTAAAGCAACACATCAAAACAGAAAAGTCCATGGGGTCTTTAAGCATCTCAGATCACAAAGTATTCTCCAATTTGCAAAACACTTCACAGCTTTTATTGCATTCTTAGGAAAAAAAGCTGCTGTTACCTTACACAATTTATTTCCTTGATTGTGTGTGTGTTTTTTTTAAATGGCCACCACAAACACCCAGCAGCTTGTAATCACCTTGACATTGCATCCCCTCAGATACACATGATGATGTGCTAATGTTCCACTCCTTTTCCATCCTCCAATAACTGAATGGCCCTTACCAAAGATAAGAGCATGCATGCTCCATTAAACCTTAGGGCTGCCCTGGGACTTTCTGGAATAGTTTCAAGATGACTTTGTTAAATGTATCACCCCCCGCCATGAGAATAAAATAATGAAAGGAATTAATTGTTGTGGTCCACCTGGGATTTGGCTTGTAAGGCAGAGTGTCTGTTTCTGCATGGGTGACTTTTTATTTGCTATAAGACATGTAAGGCAGTATACAGAGGGATGGGAACAGTCGTTAAGACATGCCCTGAAGAGGGCTGGAGATGAAGAGGCATGCTCTGCCGATGCTTAAAGGAATAGTTCACCCAAAAAGATGAAAAGCCTGTAGTTCCAAACTTATCTGATTTTTCGGTAACGTTTTAAATTAATGTTGCCTTATTAAGGTTTTATATAGGGGTTTATTAATGACTAATAATTTGTTTATAAATGTATTATCATTCACTGATAGACATTTATAACAACATGCATAAAAAGGAAATCTTTCATGCAATACCTGCCAAATAGCGAGTCATTTTACCTCATATGTTATAAATACTTAATAACACCTATCCAATGAAAATGTACTTTAACGTATAGTGGACACATGAAGCATTTATTAAGAGTGGCCAACTTTAGAAACCTGTATATATAAAGTTCAGTATGGTTTAATGGTCATCAGGCTTTGTTAAATAAATGCTGTGAATGAGCATGAAGACATGAAAAGTGTTTTTGCAGGGGGGACACCACCTGTAGCAGCACCATTCTTTTGACATTAACATGACCAGAAAAAGTAAGTCAAGACATTACAGTAATTAATAAACACAAAGTGGACTGTTACAAAATTACATAATCATTCATTTTAATCTCACTACAATAATCAAGTTTTGCTTCATTGGGACATAAATCATAGACCATAGGGCAATTTATGTTTTGATTAATGCATGAATAATTGTATTTATTAAGCATTTATAACATGTTAGTTAAAATGCTAACTATTTGGCAAGGTTACCAGGATTGCTTTTTATTTATGTTGTTACAACTGCTTATCAATGGTTTTGTAATGCATTTGAAAAATACTTATTAGTCATTAATTAACCCCTTTATAAACCCTTAACAAAGGGAACATTGATGTAAAGTGTTAGCAATTTTTCTTCAGTCCTTCCGTAGAACACAAAAGAAGATATCTAATAAAATGGCCAGTCTGCTCTTTATCATACAATGAAAGTGAATGGTGACCACAGCTGTAAAGCAAGGTTTTCATGGCAAGATTTCAGAGAATAACGAGAATGTTCAGTCTCTTCCTCACACAAAGCTTTCATATGGCTTCAGACTTGGAATATGCCACATGACTACTTTTATGGTGCATATTTGTCCATTTTGGAGTTTGAAAGCCTCTGGTCCCCATTCACATTCATTGTATGGAAAAGAGCAGCTTGGACATTCTGCTAAATATATCCTTATGTGTTCCCCAAAGAAAAAAAACGAGAGTGAGTAAATGATGACAGAATTTTTTCTGTGAACTCTCCCTGTAAGTTTACAGTGGGAGAGGCTGAGGAGTATATCTCCATTGGTGCCTACAGTACACTTTGCAAAAGGGCATTGCAGAGCATTGGCCCTACAACAAGAACATCAACAGCAGTGTCCTCCCTTTAGCAGAAAAAAGAGCTATCTGCGAAAAATTATGGACTTAACCATTAAGATTCATAATGGGATATTGCACAAGTGTGATAATGGCTATTCTTAGAAGAGTTTCTCCTTATTTCATACTCCTCATAACTGCTTGAATATGATGGGAGGAGAATGATGAAGATCAGCAGTACCTGCCTCCCATCTGTCTGGGTGTCCCTGAGAACCTGCTATCTGGCCCAGTTGTCTCCAAACAGTGTTGGCCCTGAGCCCGCCACACATTCCACAACTTCCAGTCAGCTCCAACTTTATTTCCAGGCAAATCGGCATCAGCCCTCTCACATGACATTCCCAAAAAAGGCACTGCAGCCCCAGACTACCCTGATTCTCTATATGACTTAACCATTGAGGAATTAAAACAATATGAGTTATGTCAAATCCATTAGCGGAAAGGGACCGAAGTCCCCAGTACACTAATTATACAAGTTAAAGGGATAGTTCACTCTGTCATCATCACCCTCATTTAGTTTCAAACCACTATGACTTTCTTCCGTGGAAGCTGCTTCATGAATGAGTGCAATTCCTTGAGGTGTACAGTATATCCTGCAGATCCAACTGTCTGGTAATCTGACACTTGCTAAAACAGTTCTGAATTCACAGGTTGTGGTTACAACAAATGCGATTTTAATTTAGCCATCAGTTCTTACTCTACAATAGCTCATCACTCAGTCAGTCTTGCTCAATTTTTGTGCACTTGAGAAGCCACAGCAAAATTCAGACAATTCTTTGATTCATTTATTTAAGAGTAGCCTACTAAGAGAACCTGTGAAACATCTAAAATAGCTTGAGAGCTCTTTCTCAGAGCCAAAATTCATTTTCTGGCACAGATACAAGATATTTGTTTTACACCTGTTTTTCACATGATTTCCATATTTATCTATAAAATACTCAATCCAAAACCAGGTGTGTGCTGACTGGAAATGTACAAATTTGTTATTTTATCAGTTCCAGACAGATTTCCAGAGCAAATTTAATGACTCTGATGAGTGAATCATACACACTGTAGTTAATAATATAATAAATTTAACATTCGTGCACTGTACCAATGATGAGCCTCATATAAAATCCCATGATTTTGAAGTTTAACACTTTAGCCTTTCTAAAGACACTTTGAAATTCTGTGATTAAAATCGCATTTTATAAAAGTCCCTTACAGCTTAAGGGTATATGCTACTCATTAAAATATTCATATTTCAATTAAATACAATAAAATTACTGCCATAAATATAACACGGCAGCATTAATGAACAGCCAATATGCATAAAAAAACGGTCAAAGTAAATCTTTAAAAACCTTTAATATTGCAGAACTTTAATTTTCCAAATTCTTCATGAGTGCTCAGTGTGATCCCCAGTGAGGCACGATTTTATGCCGTCTGCAGAATGTTTGAGCTTCAAGCAGGATTTTGACTGCATGTACAGTCAGAATTTATATGATGATGTTGAGAAATCGCTCATTGTCTTATCCCCTGTTTGAAGACTTTAATTGCACTGGGCAAATATGTCCCACTGCAACTCATTTGCATATGAAGCATTTCTCTGAGGACACACAAACCAACACCGATTGAGGGACAATAATGTTAATCAAAGAGTGTAAGCATTTTTACTGTAATTGAGTCACTAACTGTTGTATCAAGGGCAACAGATAATTGTATAGGCAGCTGAACATGGAAAGATGTTGGAAATTTGAGAATTTGATTGCTTTTCTTGTTATATCTTACATCCTTGTGGACATGCAATGTGGTGTCATGAAACGACTGGTACTTATTGTTACCTACAATGATTTCACTGTCAAAACATTGATGCGGGACATTGCAAATCGACTGTAAGTGAAAAAAGCTACAGTAAGTTCACATTAAAGCAAGTGCTGAAAAATAATAATTTTCTAAACAAGTCAAATGACTATGCTACTTACAAGTGCAGATACTATTCGTAAAGACCCACTCTCTATACATTTTAAGGGATCCAGTCTGTCTTAAATTGTATTGGTTACAGATGTGAAATTACTTTTTTAAGAGGATCATTTAGCTTTATGCTCTCTGTGTAAGTTCAGTAATGTGCTACTGCCCTCATCTGGCTTGTAGTGCTGCTTACATGAATGAGAAGTGCAGATTGTGCTTTGTTGTCTGTTATCAGGCAATGAAGCACAACACTGAACAAGAAAAGTGGATTTTTTCCCCCTCATACAAAACCATAGGGTCCGTTTACTTTATCTATATCCCGAGGGAAAATGAAATTTGTTGCAAATGGCTTAATTTTGCCCAGACACTAATTAGACCAAAAGGGCCAGCATTAATCTTTTGTCCCCCCCCCCCAAAAGCACAGTTTTCCAGCATTAGATTACAGTAGATTGTGCTTACTGTGGTATATAAATTATTGTAGTATTGAGGGGATGGTTGATAATTAACATTGTTGAAAGCAGTAGTCTTGTAAAATGCGTCAGATGAGGTTTATCTATAGGTTTATTTAAGATTTCATTCTTAATTCAGTTACTACAGTCAGTGTCGGATCCACCGTGGCATGATCTGTCCCATAGCTTGTTGAATAGCACCACCTGCCGAAGGTCAGGGCACAGGCAGGCCTACAAAACACAAAGTATCTGAGGACTTTTTGGGCTTTAGCATTTTATTGCTCTAAGTTCCAAATAAACTTCTCCAAAGCAAGGTTTTTGTCAAGTGATGTAAGATGTCATGCGTCCATGGAGGATTGTGCGATATACTATTTTACTGTTTGAGAGTTTGAGTCAGGATGCTTTTAAAACTGAACGCAGAAACTAGATTGTGTTTATTCAACAGCCTAAAATGTCTAGTATAAAAAATATATAATATCTTGTAAAAAAATGTCTCTTAATTTTTGATGGAAATGAAAAGGCTGTGAAGATAAGACTTACAGCAGGCTACTGTCTCTTCAAATACACTGGCATGTACTAAGTGATACAAGGTGCTAGACCACATACTGTTTTCTGGAGATTTTTGTCAGCAAATTTTTTTATTTCTTTTATTTTTTTCAATGTTTTGTCAGCTGAACGATCAACACCAATATAAACAACAGTACAACCAATGAACAGACTGTCTATTCCTAACAGCCTCTTTTCCATTCTAGTCAAAAATCAAATATGGTGCTATTTGCATCTGTGGGGGTAAATGTATCTGTGCGTGGGGTTAAACCAATGAGGAAAACTGCAGGACTGAAATGACTATTAATGACCATTTATTTTAGATCACTGTCCTTCATGTTAAGGTGGTCTAATTCATTTTGGCGGAAGTTAGCAGCATGGCTGAATCGTTATAATATATTTTGTGATATTGTTTCCTGTGATGTGTTTGGTAGAAATAGTAGATGTTTCTAGAGGGTGCACATGTTTAAGCGGTGGAAGGAGAAAAGAGAGTAATGAACTTCCTGCTCCTCAAGTGTTTTTGCTCTTCCTCTCAAGAAGCACAGGCCTAATTTTTCACGGTACAGTGTGCTTCAAAGACTGAGAAGGATTTAGCGGCAGACAGAGCTCCAAAAAGGTGTGGGAGCTCCAAACCACCAGCAAAAGTATAGAGAGCCACTAACAGCCCCAGTTCCAGCTGTAAGGTGTAAGGTGGACTATTGGACCCTACGGGTGGGCCAAACAGTTGGAGCGCTTGGTGGGGGTGTGGTTCCCAAGGTGGGCCAAGCTTATGATTGGCCCCTAACCTAACCCATTCCCTAACCCTAACCGTGTGTGGAAGTGGAGTAACCCCGCCCCTTCTGGAGATTCAGCACCCAATTGAAGATCTCTGGCCTGCAGCTATACCTATTTTGAATGACTTACAAAGACATCATATCAGGTACACCAAACTATAACTACAATCATTAATGCATTTGAAGATTATCTGCAGACAGTTACATTAGGCTTTATGTATGGAGCTAATACACTGACTAATTTGAGATTTTTGTACTTGTGTCATTTGTACTTTTAAACAGTAGATTTGTTATTTTATGTTATAAATATTCTGATTAAAAACATTACAGGTTAAAATAGGCAAATTAAGAATAAATTCAGAACTCCAAATGCAAATCTCTCACATTCAGGGTCTTTGTAATGCTTTACAGTGCAGTTCTCAGACCACACCAATCTAAGTACAAAGATAGAAAAAACTAACTTTTAATTGAAACAAATGTTTTGATACATTTTATAATTGATTTTCTTAAGTTTTACTTTTTTCTAATTATGACTTAAGACATGATTGTTTTGAATAAATTATTTCACCAATTTTCTATTTTTCTATTGTTGTTTCTTTCAATTTGTGCAGTGGGCTGTACCATTAGCATGGGGGTGTGGGTTGGGGACTGCTTACTGCCAGAGACTGTTTAGCCCTAGACCGACCACTTGTATTGAAATGAATGGGAGAAATTCAAACACCTAATATGATGGATGTACAAGACGAAGTCCCGCCTTACAGGTAAAAGGGCCAATCACCTTTTAGATACAAACATCGCAGCTCGAGAACGTGCAAACGCATTTGCTGGACCGGCCTGAAATATTTAGTTTTTTGTTTTTTTTTAGAGTGATCGGAGGTAAAGAAGCACAATTTATGATACAATTGTTGTCAGATTTTACTGCTGAATTTAAATGTTTGTTTTTTTAATCATAATAATGACCAACCTTTTTGGAGAATTTGATCTTTTCCCATTAAAGTACAGTGCATCCGGAAAGTATTCACAGCGCTTCACTTTTTCCAAAATTGATTAAATTAATTATTTTCCTCAAAATTCTACAAACAATACCCCATAATGACAACGTGAAAGAAGTTTGTTTGAAATCTTTGCAAATTTATTAAAAATAAAAAACAAAAAAAAATCACATGTACATAAGTATTCACAGCCTTTGCCATGACACTCAAAATTGAGCTCAGGTGCATCCTGTTTCCACTGATCATCCTTGAGATGTTTCTACAACTTGATTGGAGTCCACCTGTGGTAAATTCAGTTGATTGGACATGATTTGGAAAGGCACACACCTGTCTATACAAGGTCCCACAGTTAACAGTGCATGTCAGAGCACAAACCAAGCCATGAAGTCCAAGGAATTGTCTGTAGACCTCCGAGACAGGATTGTATCAAGGCACAGATATGGGGAAGGGTACAGAAAAATTTCTGTAGCATTGAAGGTCCCAATGAGCACAGTGGCCTCCATCATCCGTAAACGGAAGAAGTTTGGAACCACCAGGACTCTTCCTAGAGCTGGCCGCCTGGCCAAACTGAGCTATCGGGGAGAAGGGCCTTAGTCAGGGAGGTGACCAAGAACCCGATGGTCACTCTGACAGAGCTCCAGCATTTCTCTGTGGAGAGAGGAGAACCTTCTAGAAGAACAACCATCTCTGCAGCACTCCACCAATCAGGTCTGTATGGTAGAGTGGCCAGACGGAAGCCACTCCTCAGTAAATGGCACATGACAGCCCGCCTGGAGTTTGCCAAAAGGCACCTGAAGGACTCTCAGACCATGAGAAACAAAGATTGAACTCTTTGGCCTGAATGGCAAGCGTCATGTCTGGAGGAAACCAGGCACCGCTCATCACCTGTCCAATACCATCCCTACAGTGAAGCATGGTGGTGGCAGCATCATGCTGTGGGGATGTTTTTCAGTGGCAGGAACTGGGAGACTAGTCAGGATCGAGGGAAAGATGAATGCAGCAATGTACAGAGACATCCTTGATGAAAACCTGCTCCAGAGCACTCTGGACCTCAGACAGAAGGAAGGTTCATCTTCCAACAGGACAACGACCCTAAGCACACACCCAAGATAACAAAGGAGTGGCTACGGGACAACTCTGTGAATGTCCTTGAGTGGCCCAGCCAGAGTCCAGACTTGAACCCGATTGAACATCTCTGGAGAGATCTGAAAATGGCTGTGCACCGATGCTCCCCATCCAACCTGATGGAGCTTGAGAGGTCCTGCAAAGAAGAATGGGAGAAACTGCCCAAAAATAGGTGTGCCAAGCTTGTAGCATCATACTCAAAAAGACTTGAGGCTGTAATTGGTGCCAAAGGTGCTTCAACAAAGTATTGAGCAAAGGCTGTGAATACTTATGTACATGTGATTTTTTTCGTTTTTTATTTTTAATAAATTTGCAAAGATTTCCAACAAACTTCTTTCACGTTGTCATTATGAGGTATTGTTTGTAGAATTCTGAGGAAAATAATGAATTTAATCCATTTTGGAATAAGGCTGTAACATAACAAAATGTGGAAAAAGTGAAGCGCTGTGAATACTTTCCGGATGCACTGTATATAAGAACTGTACTTTTATACAGCTTGTATCTATAGAAAATAGCTGCCCGGGAGTGTTCCTAAGATGGCCACTGAGTGACCTGACTTGCCTTGAAAGGGACTTTTTTTCTGAATGGACGTTGAGGAGTAGTTTAAAATGCTAGCCCATGGGTCAGCAACCTAAGGCACGTATGCCACCACTGGCACATGGAGGGATTATCACTGGCAATTGCCAATTGGGCAATAGCGAGAGAGTGGACAAACAGACCACATGATCAAATATGTCAGTCTACCTGCAACTTTGAGTCCATTTACAAAGCATACTCGAGATAAACGATGGTAATCTTTCCTGAATTGCTACTTTTAAATGTAGGGTTAGTTATCTTTTCTTATGTATTAAGGCCTTTATACAGAGCTTACTCACAATTTACCAGGTCAGTTTCTCCTTGTAAGATATTCAATCCTAACTGGAAAAAAACGTGTCGCTCATGGGGGCTTTCATGGGAGAACAAGCTGTGCAGCAGGCTCGTACAAATTGACATGCTCATGTGGTAAAATGGCTGTGAGGGATAGACTTCCAGTCTCTTCAAAGGGCTGTACTGCAGTTTAAAGTGTTTTTGGATTGCTCCACTGACAAAACATTGTTAGAATATCTGTACAATAACATTCAGTATACAAAAATCAGATGTGATCTAGGAGCTTTATACAGCTTTATACCATGCGTGCTATTGAAGAGACTGGAAGTCTATCCCTCACAGCCTCGTTGTCATTTCCATTAAAAATCAAAGATGGCACTGGCGTGAATAAGGTGTCTGAATGTCGTTCCTCTGGGAATCTTTCCGCTCTTAAATATTAAACTTAAATATTAAAACACATTTTTTTTATTGTGGGTGTAAAGTTGAGCTGACACCATTTATCGATATTAATATGAATCTCAATCTGGTGTTCAAATGTTTCTTGTTGCTGTTCATTATTTTAATCATATTTTTAATTACTTATTAAAGTAATTTGGCATGCCAAACTAAATGTAAAACAAAAACAAAAATCAGCTGTTTAAAAATACAAATTATTCAAAAAATACACCACAAAAACACTGTTGACAAAATACTTCACCCAAATAGTTCACCCAAAAATGCAAGCAATATAATAGGTGTGGGCGAGAAACAGATCAAAACAGAAACAGATCAAAATGTAAGTTCTTTTTTTACTCTAACACCGGGTTCACACATCCTCTGTGAGCCGGACGTGAACGAGGCGTGAGCATCGTGTTTTCGTTTCGGCGCCCATATTAACAGATGACACCATTTCACTGCAACCGTGAGTCACGAGGTGACGCGTCCCAGAAGCGTCCCAGACGCTAGATAGTTTCGGCGTTGAGCCTATTTTTGCCGTGTGGCTCACGCTAAGCTCAGCGGCTCTGGGTGCAGTACAACACTAAAATAATCAGGAGATTATAGAAAAGACACAAAAGCAAATAAAAATTATTCAAACCAAACCTATAGTACACTACAATTTATATGTCTGCATGCAAGTAAACTCAATAAAATAACTTAATAAAGGAAAGAATTAATAAACTGCTGGACCTTTTGCTATTCTGTGTATATAGATGTACAGTTAAGACACAACATTAACCAATCACAACCAAGTGTGCTGATAAAGATGAAGTGCACGTGACTGTCCACTGGTGTCCTTGAAGCAGCAATAACCTCAGCTTATTATGACCTTATTAAAAAAAAAAAAAAAAAAATTTGGCGTAGGACCCCATAGATAACTTTACTTTCTGTGCAGAGGCGCTGCTGTTTCTTGCGGAAGAGATGCAGCCAATGTCAACGTCCAATGTGACCGCCCTGCTCGCGCCTCGCTCACGCCACGCTCACGGAGGATGTGTGAACCCGGCGTAAATCTCCACATTCACTTTTACATCTGAAAGTGGAGATTTAGATTAAAAAAGGGCTTAAATATTGTTCTGTTTCTCACCCACACCTATCATATCGCTTCTGCGGATATAGATTTAATCACTGGGGTCATATGGATTACTTTTATGCTGACTTTATGTGCTTTTTGGAGCTTCAAGATTTTGGCACCCATTCACTTGCATTGTAAAGACCTACAGAGCTGAGATATTCTTCTAAAAATGTTAGTTTCCTTGAAAAATCTTCGTTTGTGTTCTACTAAAGAAAGAAAGTCATGCACATCTGGGATGGCACAAGGGTGAATTAATGATAAGAGAATTTTCATTTTTAGATGAACTATTCCTTTAAGTCCTAGCCCCATACCTATGGTGGTCCATAATGTCTAGAAGGAATATGAAGGTTGCTAAACTTTAGCTGGTTTGTAGAGATGATTGAACTCTTTGATGTTCTTAATCCATTTATAACTGAATTGAGGTGAAGTCATCTATAGATGCTTGACACTATTTTATCAACAAAGTGATGAATTGGGCCAAGCGAGAACTGCCTGAAATCAGGAATATTTTAAAGTGTTTACTTTACACTTGTTGATGAATGATCATGCATCTGATTATGGGGGATGACTCATTGAATGAATGGACTAATGAAATAACTAATTGACACTTAACCGCCCTCCTTTTCCTCACTTAGATGGGCTGCAGAACACAGGATATAGATGGTTCTCTCATTGGGGCCAGTGCATCAGCTGAGAGCAGGTGGATGGAGACTTTTAAATGAAAATGCATTCAAATGTATTAGAGACAGCTGTTACCTGTACCATCAAGGACTGCATTAGCACGGAGTGTTCATAAATTAGCTATGTCAAAAGCTCTTGTGCCTCATCATATATACACATTACACCTGACATTACCCCTGTTTGGCTCATATGATGGTGAATAAGCTTAATACTGTACTTTATGTTTGCAGAAGTAAAGCCAAGAAGCCAAAAAGATAATAAATAATTCAAAGGATTGTAAGGTATGATGCTTTAAACTTTATCTTAAATATACCTTTATTGTAAATGGTTTGGCAATCCGGAGTAGATGTCAATAAGTTAACATGGTAAAGATGAGCAATGATGAATACAAACTGCTGAGGTCACAACCAGTACACCTATATAACACCATGTATTATCTAAGCAAATGATTTCTTTGCAGGTTTAAAGGTTAAGTTCTGAAGACTCTATTTTGACTCATGTTTCCTCACCAGTTTTTCCACTGGCACAACTATAAGTCCAAATGGCATGGTGGTGAATCAGCCCAACCAGAAGAAAAATAAAAGCATTTCTTTGAGGGCCAAAAAGAATGAAAAATGTATGAAGGTGGTGATGGAATAAGAAATTCACACCTACAGCACCTACCACACATGGCTTTCACACATCAGATAGGGCTTGGAAAGA
Organism: Myxocyprinus asiaticus; assembly: GCF_019703515.2. NCBI lineage: Eukaryota > Metazoa > Chordata > Actinopteri > Cypriniformes > Catostomidae > Myxocyprinus > Myxocyprinus asiaticus. The sequence goes on along the minus strand of NC_059354.1, from coordinate 11,972,463 downwards.
AAGCCCAGATGAAAAGCAATGTAAATGCACAATTTCAGTATATATATATATATATATATATATATATATATATATATATATATATATATATATCAGTATATATTAGATAATGTTATAATTGTCTAATGCTTTGTTCTCCCACTATTATAAATGACCAGTTTCATAATAAACATTTAAAGATGCTACTGTTATGTAAAGAGATTTTTTTTTATGCTTGTTATGAAGAAATAAATGACTTTGTGGACATGATTACAGCTCAGTAATACAATGTACAAATGAGAATGTATTTATAAAATATTTTATAAAATATCAAAACTCTAGTCATCCTTTTAAATTCAATTTAAAGGCATGCATTTTTTAAATGTCCATTTGGATCCTTCATTAGGATTTCAACACGTATGTAAATGTTCTGGAAAAAAAATAAATATATATATATATATATATATATATCAAAGAGCTTCTACAGTACTAACAGTCAGAGACCGAATGTTGATCTTATCTGTGGGGCTGAAGGTGAAACTCACAAAACCATCCCAGAATATGTCTGTCATATTTCACCCTAAAATCACAAGTATAATAATTGTACTTAAATTATATTTGTAAATAGAAAATAAAGCTAAATTAAGCTTCTTTTTTCTTTGCCACTTGTGATATTGTCCTGACAACTACGTGTGCAAATTTTTTGTTGTGATCTTTTTGTATTACTGTAATTTTTACAGTAAACATAAATAAATAAATAAATAAATAAAAACGGGGGAAAAAAACAGTTTTACAGTAATGAGAATCTTCATTGATAATAATGGCAAAAAATCTATTGTAATGCATCTCAACAGCACAACCTCTCCCTCAACGTCAGTAAGACCAAGGAGCTTGTTGTGGACTTCAGGAGAAAAGACAGAGAACACAGTCCCATCACCATCAATGGAGCACCAGTGGAGAGAGTCAGCAGCTTCAAGTTCCTGGGTGTCCACATCACTGAGGAACTCACATGGTCCATCCACACTGAAGTCGTTATGAAGAAGGCTCACCAGCACCTCTTCTTCCTGAGACGGCTGAGGAAGTCTGGAATGAACCGCCACATCCTCACACGGTTCTACACCTGCACTGTAGAGAGCATCCTGACTGGCTGCATCTCCGCCTGGTACGGCAATAGCACCACCCACAACCGCAAAGCACTGCAAAGGGTGGTGCGAACTGCCAGACACATCATCAGAGGTGGGCTTCTCTCCCTCCAGGACATATATACCAGATGGTGTGTGAAAAAAGCTCGGAGGATCATCAGAGACTCCAGCCACCCGAGCCATGGGCTGCTCTCTCTGCTACCATCAGGTAGGCGGTATCACAGCATTAGGACCCGCACCAGCTGACTCCATGACAGCTTCTTCCCCCAAGCAATCAGACTTTTGAACACTTGATCTCTCATGATCAATACGCATCAGCACTGCACTTTATTAATCTCACACTGGACTGTCATAATTATATTCTCTCTTAACAACGCACTGGCAACTGACTATCAAACGAATGTCAGTACAGCCCAATACAACCTACTGTATATTTTATATATACTATTATATACTATTTTTATTGTATAATGTGTATTCTATATTGTGTGTATTGTATACTGTACATTGTGTGTTATTATTTGTATATTGTGTTGTGTGTAATTATGTGTATATTAGATATGTAAATTGTGATGTGTAAATCTGATGTTTATTGTAAATTGATATATGTCTCATCACTGTCATGACTGCTATGTTGCTCGGAACTGCACCCAAGAATTTCACACACCATTGCACTTGTGTATATGGTTGAGTGGCAATAAAGTGATTTGATTTGATTTGGATGTTTTTCTTTGATAATTTGCAGGGAAATGGACTTAATTGCAATAAAATCACATCACAATGCAAAAAAATCCTAATGGTCCTAAAACAGACGTCCTTAAATTGTATTTATTGAAATGCAATGAGACCCAGAAGTATGTGAGATTTGCCCTTCCCTCTCATTGTCCTTTTATTTCACTATGTTATTAATATGGTTCTTTGACCATATTACCCAAGTGTTCTTTACTACAGTATATGCAAATTACAGTATTCATTTCATAATGCTCTCAGACAAACACTTCAGTCTTATGCAACCCAAGAAAAAAAAGTATCCAGCTGAATATTACAAAAACATAAAAATAATTATACTTCTGTTCTTCCTGAGTGAACAAGTTCTCAGAGACCAAAAAAGATCTGGCACAGAAAGAAACAATATGTGGGTGAAATAACTCAACCTAGCAATATGTGAGCAGGGGACAACTATTCTGCATTATTCCATCTTTTCCTCCTCTTCCTCCTGTCCTTCCTCAGAGTGGTAATACTCTGGCTTCAGCTTCCAAGTGCTCTTATGAGGCCCTTTGGAATTGTACACTCCAATTTCTCTTAAAATCTCCTTCAAATAAATCTAGAGGAAAGGTAAATCAATAGGCTACCAGAATCTACTCAAGCATGCAACTCTTAAATGTGAAGTTTGTAATTCTGCATCACTAGTGGAACCAAATGGAATAGCAAAAACAGCTTTTCCGAATACTTCCCCCATCTAACAAACAGAGAGTTCCACTCCCACTGTGGTAAGTAGAAATTTACTTATGTCAATTTTTGTACTCTGTTCTGTTCAGTTTCTTTCACTTATACAGTTATGACTCATCTAACTTCAGTCACATTTATATTTCACCAATCCTTCTGAGGCAGTGGTTAAGGGGCATGTATTCAAAGGAACAACAAGCTCACTTATATAAAGTATGATAATACAATCAACCATGCATAGCCTCCAACACCAAACATAAAGAGAATGTTTATGCTTTCTTGTTGTCAGTACATTATTACCAATTTATAATGTCTTTAAATAAGATGATTGCAAATGCAAATTTAGAAGATTAAAAATTGAGAACTAATGCTGCATTCCATTCCACTTGACAAGTCGGAATTTCCAACTTACCACTAGGAAAAGTGCAATGGAACGCCACTTGAAGTTGGTCTTCCAACTTGGAAACTCGTGCAGAAATCTTCAAATCTGATTTCGCTGAGATGCAAGTGCGTGACTTCACACAAACATTTCAGAACCCAGAAATGTGCTAAGTTAGTGATAAACATTTACTTTTATTAAATAAAATCAATCAATGAGATAAAGTTCCTTCTTTATGTGATATTAAAGCTTGTTTAACAAACGTTTGCAGAGACAGGTGTACAAAACATAGTAAATTAAACTCTTTTGATAATCGTAAACCTGTAGCACAAATGCACGCATTGTAGCATTGTTTATCAACTGGGTTGCTAGGAGATGTCTTTGGTGACAGCCAAACGCCTGCTAAGCTAACAGGAGTGTTGCAGTTTTCTTACACATCATCTTCTGATCATCTGGCAATGGAATGCCTTTATGGACAGAGATCGAATATATCAAGTAGGAATTTCCCACACTTTGATTGGAATGCAGCATAACATCAACAGAACACATTTCAGGTTTGCATCAGGGCATAAGCTCTTAAACATATCAAACTGTGTTTTTATACCATGTCCTAACAATGTGCAATGTGACAAGTTTCCAACAACAAGCAATTTGTCCAGACTGACGGTGTGACACAATCACAGCCTATCAGAAGCAATTTGATATTTAATGTACAGTTATGGAGCGGGATTTTAAACCAATGAGACTTCATGGTGGGTGGGGCTACCCAGCTCAATGGCACAGAAATATAAACCAAGCGATGAACCAAATGGACAAAAACTTGAATTCAAGATTTACATGGGAAAGAGCTTTTAGTGATTTTCACTTTATCATGTCACAACTAGTTAGGAGTTTACACTCAGCTGGTCAACTCACCACTGGTTGCTTTGTGATGTCCACCACTTTAATGTTGTAGTCCTGATGCTTCTAAAAGTCAGAGAAGAGCATTTCCAGAACCTTCTGCTTGTTAGCTCTTGCATGCTTGCCTTCCGCTTTCTTTTTCTTCTCATATTCCACCTGAACAAAAAGTTTTAATCTCACTATATTTCTGCCATCTTTCTCTCTCATACCGATCATGCACTTACATTACGGCTGTGGTTGGACACAGTTTTGTAGTTGGTTGTAACAGCTTTCTCAAGCTTCTTAGACAAAAAAAGAGGTTTAGTGGATTCTTCAAACTGCTGCCTGGGAATAAAACATACATTTCCAAAGGGTCAGATCTAATGTATTTGACAGGATCAGATTATTCTGATTGAAGACAGAAATACTTTTTTAATTTCATGTTGCTCTCACTGACCGCAGGTCTGCACTCAGCTCGCTGCACAACCATGCCTTCAAGAGCCAGCTTGTCTGAACAACAAGGACATTGATTTGATTTGATTTTGTTATTCTTTACACAGAATTAGAAGAGTAGATCAGCCAAAAATGAAAATTCTGTCCTCATTTACTCACCGTCATGGTGTTCCAAATTGGAATGACTGTTTTCCAGTGAACACAAAATGAATTCATTTTTATAGAACATCCTGGTTGCTCTTTTCCATTCATAATGAAAGTGAATGGGGATCGGGTCTGACAAGCTCCAAAATTATAGATTTTTTTATAATGTGATCCATATAACTATTACATTCCAAATCTTCTGAAGCCATATAATAGCTTTTTTTATATAAAGAACAGAGAGAATTTAAGAATTTATTCACTGAAAATCATCCTCTCTGTCAGAGGCTTTGGGGCTTGCGTATTCACTCAGTTCACCACAGAAAAGACTGTCGGCTGAGTTTTAAAGCCCTCACATTTATAGCCAGCTGTTGAACACTACATGTTCCGGCCTGTAGGTGGGACTTTTGTCACTCGGTAAGTTTCAACAAACCATCATTGTTTCAAAGAACTGATGAGGTAATATGCATCCGTAACCATGCACTATCCACTGTTCAGCGAAATTAAGATCTTATGTCTAACTTCTATGCTTAATAATTGTTCTCAGTTTATAATGTGACCAGATAAGTTTATAGTTTGAGCTTTTACATTATTTGGAGGAAATTAATTAATATTATTCAATTAAATACATACATACATACAGTTGAAGTCAGAAGTTTACATACACCTTAGCCAAATACATTTAAACTCAGTTTTTCACATTCCTGACATTTAATCGTAGAAAACTTTCCCTGACTTAGGTCAGTTAGGATCACTACTTTATTTTAAGAATGTGAAATGTAGAATAATAGTAGAGAGAATGATTTATTTCAGCTTTTATTTCTTTCATCACATTCCCAGTGGGTAAGAAGTTTACATACACTTTGTTAGTATTTGGTATCATTGCCTTTAAATTGTTTAACTTGGGTCAAACTTTTTGGGTAGCCTTCCACAAGCTTCTCACAGAAAGTTGCTGGAATTTTGGCCCATTCCTCCAGACAGAACTGGTGTATCTGAGTCAGGTTTGTAGGCCTCCTTGCTCATACATGCTTTTTCAGTTCTGCCCACAAATTTTATATCGGACTGAGGTCAGGGCTTTGTGATGGCCACTCCAATACCTTGACTTTGTTGTCCTTAAGCCCTTTTGCCACAACTTCGGAGATATGCTTGGGATCATTGTCCATTTGGAAGACCCATTTGCGACTGAGCTTTAACTTCCTGGCTGATGTCTTGATATGTTGCTTCAATATATCCACATAATTTTCCTTCCTCGTGATCTATTTTGTGAAGTGCACCAGTCCCTCCTGCAGCAAAGCTCCCCCACCCCCATGATTCACAGTTGGGATGGTGTTCTTCGGCTTGCAAGCCTCGCCCTTTTTCCTCCAAACATAACGATGGTCACTATGGCCAAAAAGTTACATATTTTGTTTCATCAGACCAGAGGAAATTTCTCCAGAAAGTAAGATCTTTGTCCCCATGTGCACCTGCAAACTGTAATCTGGCTTTTTTATGGCGGTTTTGGAGCAGTGGCTTCTTCCTTGCTGAGTAGCCTTTCAGGTTATGTCGATATAGGACTTGTTTTACTGTGGATATAGATACTTGTCTACCTGTTTCCTCCAGCATCTTCACAAGGACCTTTGCTGTTGTTCTGGGATTGATTTGCACTTTTCGCACCAAATTACGTTCATCTCTAGGAGACAGAATGCGTCTCCTTCCTGAGCGGAATGATGGCTGCGTGGTCCCGTGGTGTTTATACTTGAGTACTATTGTTTGTACAGATGAACGTGATACCTTCAGGAGTTTGGAAATTGCTCCCAAGGATGAACCAGACTTGTGGAGGTCCACAATTTTTTTTTCTGAGTTCTTGGCTGATTTCTTTTCATTTTCCCATCATGTCAAGCAAACAGGCACTGAGTTTGAAGGTAGGCCTTAAAATACATCCACAGGTACACCTCCAACTGACTCCAATTAACCTATCAGAAGCTAATTGTCTAATTGTCTAAAGGTTTGACATAACTTTCTGGAATTTTCCAAGCTACTTAAAGGCACAGTTAACTTAGTGTATGTAAACTTCTGACCCACTGGAATTGCGATATAGTCAATTAAAAGTTAAACAATCTGTCTGTAAACAATTGTTGGAAAGTAGATGCACAAATTAGATGTCCTAAATGACTTGCCAAAACTATAGTTTGCTAATATGAAATCTGTGGAGTTGTTAAAAAATGAAAAAAATTTTGCTGAGAAAAAAACTCAGAAAAAAAGTAATGTCCACTCACTTTCAACTGCTTTTATGTGTAAATATTTGTATGAACATTTAAAGATTCAACAACTAAGACATAAACTGAACAAGTTTCACAGACACATGACAAACAGAAATGGAGTAATGTGTCCCTGAACAAAAGGGGGGTCAAAATCAAAAGTAACAGTCAGTATCTGGTGTGGCCACCAGCTGCATTAAGTACTGCAGTGCTTCTCCTCCTCATGGACTGCACCAGATTTGCCAGTTCTTGCTGTGAGATGTTACCCCACTCTTCCACCAAGGCACTTGCAAGTTCCCGGACATTTCTGGGGGGAATGGCCCTAGCCCTCACCCTCCGATCCAACAGGTCCCAGACGTGCTCAATGGGATTGAGATCCGGGCTCTTCGCTGGCCATGGCAGAACACTGACATTCCTGTCTTGCAGGAAATCATGCACAAAACGAGCAGTATGGCTGGTGGCATTGTCATGCTGGAGGATCATGCCAGGATGAGCCTACAGAAAGGGTACCACATGTGGGAGGAGGATGTCTTCCCTGTAACGCACAGCATTGAGACTGCCTGCAATGACAACAAGCTCAGTCCGATGATGCTGTGACACACTGCCCCAGACCATGACGGACCCTCCACCTCCAAATCGATCCCGATCCAGAGTACAGGCCTCGGTGTAACACTCATCGAGGACAAACGTGAGTCTGACCAAAACCGCGACTCGTCAGTGAAGAGCACTTTTTGCCAGTCCTGTCTGGTCCAGCGAAGGTGGGTTTGTGCCCATAGGCAACATTGTTGCCGGTGATGTCTGGTAAGGTCCTGCCTTACAACAGGCCTACAAGCCCTCAGTCCAGCCTACTGTGGACAGTCTGAGCACTGATGGAGGGATTGTGCATTCCTGGTGTAACTCGGGCAGTTGTTGTTGCCATCCTGTACCTGTCCTGCAGGTGTGATATTCGGATATACCGATCCTGTGTAGGTGTTGTTACATGTGGTCTGCCACCGTGAGGATGATCAGCTGTCTTTCCTGTCTCCATGTAGCGCTGTCTTAGGCATCTCACAGTACGGACATTGCAATTTATTGCCCTGGCCACATCTGCAGTCCTCATGCCTCCATGCAGCATGTCTAAGGCATGTTCACGCAGATGAGCAGGGACCCTGGGCATCTTTCTATTGGTGTTTTTCAGAGTCAGTAGAAAGGTCTCTTTAGTGTCCTAAGTTTTTATAACTATGACCTTAATTGCCTAACATCTGTAAGCTGTTAGTGTCTTAATGACCGTTCCACAGGTGCATGTTCATTAATTGTTTATGGTTCATTAAAAAAGCATGGAAAACATTGTTTAAACCCTTTACAATAAAGATCTGTAGAGTTATTTGGATTTTTACAAAATTATCTTTAAAATACAGTGTCCTGAAAAAGGGACGTTTCTATTTTTGCTGAGTTTATATATATTGCGCCAGAGATTCTTTTAAAAGGAATAGTCCGGGTTCAATACAAGTTAAGCTCAATCAACAGCATTTGTGGCATAATATTGATTACCACAAATTTATTTTGATTCATTCCTCCTTTACTTTAAAAAAGCAAAAATCTGGGTTACACCGTAATCTGTTACGGACGTAATCTCACGTTTTTCTCTCGGTTGAGAAATCCTGGATAAGCACACAAATGCACCGTTGTGAGTAAACAAACAGATAAATACAGATCTAAACCAAAACCAATGAAGTTTCTGAACAGCGTTCCTCCTACTTAGTTGTAAACAGTGCTGCACTTCCGGGTGTGTCGCACGTGCGTCAGTTCTCACGTGAACATTCCAACGTAATCACGTCACATGCACATACCACTGCTAACCAGAAGTGATGGTTTATAGTAAAAAGTACTTAAATATTTATCTTTTTCGCACCAAAACCGATTGTGCCGCTTTAGAAGACCATCCACTTGCATTTTAAGGACATACTGAGCTGAGATTTTTTTCTATTTTTCTTCAAATGGTTTCTACTGAAAAAAAAAAAAAAAATCATACACACCTGGGATGGCATGAGGGTGAGTAAATGATGAGACCCTTTAACTGATGAGCTGTTTCCTCACAAATGCAGTTTATTCAGCGTACTGAAGCATCTCCTCCATAGACATCCATTAAAACAAAATGGCCTCTTGTCTCCTCGGCAGTGTACCACCAAAGAATGTCTATGGGACCACTGCATTATGCTATTTTATGCTAAGCTTGTAGGCTCCCTTTAAAAGGGCTCTGGCATCTGTGCTTCTAAAGCAAAGCCAAATTATATTACAAAGCAATACTTGTAATATCTTGATTCTTATGGAATTCTACTCTATTTGAATTCGGTTCTTGTTGGAGTCATGCAAACCAACAGACGAGGATCAGCTTTAATTGGTAGAAACTAGAAAGAAAATGCGAAGTGAACTCGGAAGCTTATCAGACCAGTATGTGTGTGTTAAATCTCTGAATACTGACAGAGTGGCAATTTTCACTACTTTCTTCTAAATAATAACATATATAATAAATATGTAATAGCCTTTATAAGGACTCAGAGTTTGAATCTGTGCATTGCCCTTGTCATGATTTACTGTTGTATGGCCTCATGTTTTGCCCCTGTCATCTGTTTCCCCCGGACTACACTTCCCATAATTCCCTGCCCTCATCACTGCCAGCTGTTCCCTATTGATTTCTACCCAGTCTTTGTGAGTTGTTGTGTTTTTCTCTCCTGTTCATATGTACCAGTTCCCATCGTGGATGTTTCGTTTGTTTTATTTCCTAGTTCTTAGTTCAGGCTTGTTCCCGAGTTTTCCATGTTATTTTTGTACTTTTACTTTAGCTGCACCTAGATCCTGCTCTTGTGATTTCCTTCGAATCGTTACAGAACAACTCATTGCACAAATGGATCTAGCAGCATACTTACTGAGCCAAGCAAATTTATCTATATGGAATACTCCCATTTTTTCACCACCATTGCCAGCCACACAGGATTTGATGATTCCACCCTGAAATCCATATACTGGATTGGACTCACAGCTCGCCAGTGCAGGGAATTACCGGAGACCGGAAATTACACATGGGAGGAATACGTGAAGCTAATATTAGAAACTCTCGCTTCAGAGGATCCTCCTCTCTAAATCCCGGCTTCCGAGCCTTCCATACCTGAATCCTCTCCATGCCATGTCACAGTCAAGTCTTGAGTCTGCTCCACACCATGTCACAGTCAAGTCTGAGTCTGCTCCACACCATGTCACAGTCAAGTCTGAGTCTGCTCCATGCCATGTCACAACCACGCCACAGTCTGCTCCACGCCATGTCACCGCCACATCTGAGTCTGCTTCATGCCATGTCACAGTCAAGTCTGAGTCTGCTCCATGCCATATAACAGTCAAGTCTGAGTCTGCTCCACACCATGTCACAACCACACTACAGTTTGCTCCACGCCAAGTCACAGCCAAGCCTGAGTCTGCTCCACGCCATGTCACAGCCAAGCCTTCCGCGACTCCTTGCTCCAAGCCTCCTGCCACGGCCAACGAGCCAGTGCCCACGCCTGCTACGGCCAACGAGCCGACGCCCACGCCTGCCATGGCCAACAAGCCAACGCCCACGCCTGCCATGGCCAACGAGCCAATGCCCATGCCTACCATGGCCAACGAGCCAATGCCCACGCCTGCAACGGCCAACGAGCTGGAAACCTTGTCCTTCCCAGAGCCAGCGTTGCCAGCCTCGTCCGACCCAGTCTCTGCCTATGTTCATGACCATGGAGGTCGTTTCCAAGTCTCTGCCCATGCCCACGACCACAGAGGTCATTCCCGTGTCTCTGCCAGTGTTCACGACCACAGAGGTCATTCCCGAGTCTCTGCCCAAGCCCACGACCACAGAGGTCGTTCTCGAATCTCTGCCAGTGTTCACGACCACGGAGGTCGTTTCCAAGTCTCTGCCAGTGTTCACGACCACTGAGGTCGTTTCCAAGTCTCTGCCCATGTTCACGACCATGGAGGTCATTTCCAAGTCTCTGCCCATGTTCACGACCATGGAGGTCGATCCCGAGTCTCTGCCCATGCCCACAACCACAGAGGTCATTCCCGAGTCTCTGCCAGTATTCACGACCACAGAGGTCGTTCCCAAGTCTCTGCCAGTGTTCACGACCAAAGAGGTCTACTAGAATAGGTTGACTTGCTTTACTGTTCAAAAAACAAAATTTCTCATACTGTACATTGCTGCAGCACCCTGTATCTGAAATGCTCTGTTTTAGCTCCTGTCTCTTTAAAGCCCCCCTTTCGAAAAAGCCCAGTCTGCTCTGATTGGTCAGCTGGCCCAGTCTGTTGTGATTGGTCAACTGCTTAGAGCGTGTGTCAGAAATGAAACGCCCCTTATCATAACCGAGTTTCAGCTCCCGAGGCTTCCTGAGCAGCTGTAAACACTACTGTAACTACGGTAACAATGGCGTTGATTTTGCCATACCAGTTCGAGCCCGAGTCTGATACTGAAAGTTTGGAAGAACAACATGATCGACCCAAACCACCTTCGTAAGCACGATTTGAGCAGGACGTTTCAAAGTGGTAAGTTTTTATTTTGTAGCTCTCTTACATTTCAAGTTAGCCGTGGACTACCGTGGATAACGGCTGTAACATTACAGCTTGTAATTATAAATAAACCTCCACACTTTACCACTGATAAAGACTCTTGAGATCGACAATTTTGTTACACAGTTTTAGGTAAAAGCCAGCCCACAGCTGAATAGTAAACCCTTACCAAAACAATTACTTTACATAGCAAGTTAGCCGAGCACTACCGTGGATTGCAGATGTAAAATTACCGTTTGTAAAAATAAATCCATCTCCACACTTGTTCACTATTCATGATAGTAAGAACAACAAACAATCTGCATAATTCTACACAATTGTAGGTAAAAGTGGGCCCGCAGCTGATTAGCAAAACTATTTCAACACAATAACATTAGCTAGCAGGTTAGCAGAGGCCTACAGCTGTGCACTATGTGTACACCGTAGCTACAACACAAAACTCTGCATTTGAACTCTCGGTAGCAGATAAATCCACAAATAATAAAGCATACTTACAGTTTGTGATCCTGAAGTGCAAGATTGTCCCAACAAAGTGGGAGCTGCCCCATCTTTCAGGAGCAACCGTCTTAAAAACTCTGCACGGTTCAGGAAGCAGTCCTCAGTAAAATGAAGCGAACACAACAAAAGGTTGTGGTTGTACTGCTGAGGAATAGTGGTAGAAATGAATTTTAACCACTGATTCTTCAATTCGTCTGCCTTTGGAAGTCCATACAAAGGGATTTTGCTTTCACAGTGAAGAAAACAGCATCTTCTTGACATGGTGACAACACTAACCCAACTCATCCTGGCCTCGGCTATAACTACCTTTCTTTGAGGGTGGGCCAAAGTAGCCATTAGGTGAGCATTAAGCAAATATGTTACATAGTGACGTAGCTAAGTCACAGAAGTAATGGCTGGACTGCAAACCAGGCATTTCAGGCAGTTCAGGAGCAGTGTTTTCTGTGGGAGAGAGTAACTCCCTTTGGTGTGGACTTTGTGCTTTGTAAATTTGCAGACCTTTTACATGCACAAACAGCTATATTACACACTAAAGCAAAGGTAAAATCCCAAAAAGCATAATAGGGCCTCTTTAAACATAGTGAGGAAACCACACCCTTTCTTCACATGTGTGATTTCTTTCAAATCAAGAAAGAGGGTAATAACCACTGATTAATAATATAGAACTGGATTGCTGATAACAGTGAAGCCACTGCGCCGCCATATCGCTATGCCCAAACATTCCAGTGTGCCTATTGACTTAATAGAAAATCATCTAATTTCAGTGAGTAAATATTAGTCATTCAATTGTCGATTTTATATCTGAAATCTGCCTGTTCATCCCTACATTGCAAATGTCCTAGACATGTAATTATTTATTTATTTAAAGTGAGGAATTTTAACTGTTTCTTAAAAGGCTGAGCGAGTTATGTGTATCTATATAAAACAGTCTACCTCTAACAAACTTCAGTGGCGAATAGATCAGCTGAATATAAACAAGTTCACTGAAACTGATGTAGGGCTTTACTGGTTGTTTAGATCAGTGTTACTATCAGAAATAATTAATAATTATTTCTTTAGTTATTAATTAATATTTAAATTAATTAATTGAATCTAACTCATTAAAACCTCATATGGGGCTCCAGTAAATGTAGTGTGCTACGTTTAGGAGCAAGTTTGGTTATTAGCAATAATTAATAATTATCAAAGATAATAATTAATTATTAAAATCAATAGAACATTGATGAGAATCAGTGTTAGCTTTTTGTAATCCTTTAAATCAACAATTATCAAAGATAATCGTTAATTGTTAACATCGATGAAACATTAATTAAAATTAACACTAGCTTATTGATCATTCAAATTCAACAATCATCAAAGATAATTATCAATTATCAAAAATCAATAGAATATTAATAAGGATTAACATTGACGGGGCACCACCCTGGAATCAGGGACTAATAACCAGATAGTAAAACAGTCTCAATATTAGATCTCAACGAAGAATATCGATTTTCGGGAAAAAAAAACAATGAATGAAGGTTTGAATCCGAGCACTGACATCCCGTCAGCGTGACACAGGCGTATGCAAAACAAAACAAAACACTTCTCTTTGTAATATAAACAAAGTTTATTTATGCAGTAATATCAATTAATAATTAATACAATGCAGTCAATAAACTTCCGACTTACAGCTACAAACTAAACAGTGATATGATTAGATATGGACATAAAAATAATCCTATAAAACATAAGGTGTGTGTGACAGTGTGTGTGTGTGTGTGTGAGGAGGAACACGCACAAAATGGCGGACGTTACTCTCGTGGAGAGTATGTCACGCGAGACTTCCGGCCAGGGAATATGACCGCGAATCTGGGTGGAGAGAAACCAGTCAATGGCGTCTACCAGTTACCGCGTGTATTCGCTTGTACGATAGCTTAGGGACAAAGCTGGGCTTTAGCATTAAGCTATCTAGGAGCCAAAAATGTGTGCCAGAATGTTTGTGTGTGTGTGGTTAGTATGAGAGAGAGAGAAGTGACAGCCCTAAAGACGATTTCGCAATCGTGGGAGAGAAAGCAGCTGTTAGTTCATCGCTCAGAGACGTGGTGGACGGCTCGTAAACAGTCCCGCGTTATTTGACTCTTTAATGGATGAACTCAGTTTACCTGTCTCACCCGCGATGCCGAAATTGCACAATAGTCCAATTTGGTTGGACCACAATACAGCAAAACAAATTCGTGATAATTAATACCCTGAGTATTAATAATGAGCGGACATGGTGGTCCGTAAACTGTACAAGCAAAAACCTTGAAACACAAGAATAACACACTATAATTGTCTATCTCTACCCAGACGTAAACCTCTTACTTGAATCGCATGAGGACAGAATGTGTGTTCATCCGTCCTTTAATTCCGACCCGGTTCCTTGAGGCTCGGGTGATGACGGGAGGCTGTTTCCTTGCTCTGTTGGCGGGCACGGCTGTTGATTCTCGGCGGGTTGCCGGAGAACTCAGAAATGTCGACTTGATTGAAGATGGAAGAGAAATCTTTAATCTCTTCACTTCTGCAGGCAAACGGATGAAACTGCGGATTGCTCGGCGATCTCCTTCGGATCCGTAAGAGTGTTCGGTTGAACACAGAGTAATCTCAACTCATCCAGCGAGATGGAGATTGTATGGCCACAGTTTCAAGTCGGACGTTACTTCCTTGTGCCACGAGGTTGCACCTGAGAGCAGCGATAAGCTGCATCTACACACTGCAAACAAAGTTGCTGGAACCAAATCCCGGAAGCATTTCAGAGGTATTTCAATTCCTGATGATGTCATGGTTTGAGGTTCGTTTGTTGCGTGCCTCATCCAATAGGAGTTGAGAGTTCGATCCTTTAGTGAGCAAGGCTTCATGGGATTTGTAGTCTGTTTTGGACTCCCTTTGTTTGATTTTGGTGCGATTTTTATCAGTAAGATTTACGACTTGGTGTGTGGGGGCTTGAGTTAGGTTTTTACGACTGTGTTAGGCCTGCCTTTGTCTTCTATCTGAATACATGAGGCCCAACACTGAGGTAAGATACAAACAGAAATTTTCAGACACATTTATTGTGAACATCCAAGTGTTTGTTCAGAGTTACTTGTTTTATGTTTTCATCAAAAAGTGCTTTTGTCTCGCAGTCACTTGAACAAGAGCACGCTCTCTCTCTCCCTCTATCACACGCACAGCAGGCGCGCAGAGTGAGGGAGACATGCAAAGCAAAGCTGGTTAAAATTAAACAGATACGCTAGGTTTAAAGGCAAACAAACACGTATTTATGACAAGCACTTCAATATGAAGACAAACAAATCCCGGCTTGACTTTAAGGACCCTTTGTGGGAAACGATGTGTTGTCACCGTTGCATCAGCAATCCAGTTCTATATATCAGTGGTAATAACCAATATAGACAACAAGAGCACTAGGAATCATAATTATGTTTGTTCAAATTGCAATAAATGCAGAATGTTGAAGGTATTGGTGTAGTATACACTATCATCCCTTAAACCTTTTAATGTATTTCAAAATAAATTACAGGGGTGGGTACTCTTATCTCTTCCTAGGCTTGCAACACCCCTGCTCTCAGCTGAAGCTCTGCACTACAAAAGTTGCATGGACTACATAAATGGCGTTAACACCATTGACCCCAAAGGCCATTGGTTTTTATGTGTCTCGTACCCCAAACATCATTGACGTAGTGTGTCCAATTTTACCATACTCGATTTTACTGACAACTTTATTGAATTTTAGGGTGCTTTTTCATTTGAGCTTGACAGACCTCTTTCAGTTTCATTATATTCAAAAGTAAAAATGCCCCTTTTGAGTTTGAAAACTGAGTTTGAGTTAGAAGGGTTTGGAATGAAGGATAGGAACTATTCCAATAACATTGCACAGTGAAGCTCACACACAATTGTGTCATGCTTAACACCATGATTCAGTACAAATGATAAGCACAAATGTGTGCATTTTGTGCCCAGCACAACTAATGGCTCCACTTGGCACAAAATGTTGATGTACTTCAAAAGTAAGCCCTCTTTAATGGAGCGTTGGCACAAAAAGCCCCCCTTTCCAAATTTAACTTGACATTTAAAAATGTATGATTAAGCCAGGTTGTTTGTATGCCTTTGTCCTCCTGAAGTGTTTAAACAGTGGTGTGGCCAACCAGCAATGAATGATGATTATAATCAAACCCCAACGAGCTTCTCTGCACCTCCTGTGCAACATCATTGTATTGCTCTGCCATCCCATTTATTGGCACACTGTGAAATCGGCCTTATGGCTCAGCTTGCTCCCATTGACTGTATTAATTGTACAGCAATGTCTGTAATACCTTGCTTCTATTGTCCCAGAGGCCTTTTAAAAGGGCAGAGATATTTCACTCACAAAATCCATCAGAGCTTTACTAATGTGCACAATTACTGTCAATTATTGCCAGATGAGTGTTGGAGCACTTGTTGGAGTAAGTCCATAAAAACGCCCACTTATGTTTCACAACTTCAACAAAGCATCAATTTTACTTGCAATTACCTAGAAGCTATGAAGAGGGGTCAGGGCAATCCAAGACCTCAAGGTTCACATCTCCTCCCTAAACATCACGTTACCCCTGCATCTTACGAGCCCTGCAACATTACATAAATATTTCCACAGGAACAATATTCAGATCAGCAGGAGATGCATTAACATGCTCTGAATGAAGTAGGACTGTTTGGGGGTGGCGTGAGTTGCTCAACCTGTTGGTGGGCTGTAGATCCACTGCTGAGATGATAGCGAGGTTACAGGGGTCAGTCTTCCACCTCCTCAAAAGATCCCACCAGACTGCCTTCCACAAGAAAAAGAGCAGTAACATCCATGACCCTCATCAGGACACAGCCTCTCTTCCTCCACTTACACACCCACCTGCAGCCGCATCTTCATTCCCCAGATGTCTCTTCATCAGCAATGAGCAGCGCAAAAAGAGTCTTTTCAATGCCTCAAGGTCTCTTAAGCTCATCACTCACCCCAGCCCCTGTTGATTTGATCATTTTTGTCTCCTGGCAGCTTTCGGCTCAATTTTACAACACCGTAGCATTTAATTTATGCTTTTCAATTAAGATATTTCATTAGTTGTGACACTCCTGGTTTGTGAGTGAGATTAAGTCTCATTCATTCAACACTGAAATTTGTTAGGTGCCATAACACTGTGAAGTTTTGCCAAAGCAGAATAACAGTCGTAATCCTTTGTGAAGAACTCTGAGGGAGTAGAGGGAGATATCTTGGGACACTCAAAGATATGACAGTAAAATAATAATAAGACTCTTAATCATATGCCTCAGAGGCTTTTTAAATAATGTCTGTGGCACAATTTCTCCCTGCTCTAACTCAGTTGGCTCCATTTCCACATTTTTTATGAACTACTGTGCACTTGATAATTCAGTGTCTGCAAACATTTTGCACAGATAGCAAACATCAAGTAATTTTATGTTTTTTTCTCTTATGGTTGCCAATCTCACAGTCTAAGAATTCAACACTAAATAACGTGTCAGTTTTACAGTCATGGGTGTAGTACATACACTACAAGGCAACTACAAGTATGTGGACAACTGAACACCCCATATATATGTGCTAGATAAGCTTTCAATTTCAAAACCATGAGCATTCACACCTAGTGAAGCTTTCCACTAGATGTTGGAACATGGTTGAAATAATCACGTTATTCTCAGCTTTTGACGTCAAACCGTGAAGAGGCATGCGCACAATACATGCGCACATCAGATAAGCAGGTAAGAATGTCGTTTAAAGTGTTTACGTGCAATGCAAATTAGGTGTAATTGGCAAAAATCTACCCGTGTCGATTTGTTTATTCTCACGCCGTTTATGACCTTACACCAATAAAGGAACATCCTTTAAATGTGTTTACATGACCACAAACGTTAAGCAAAATCGGTGTTAGAACGTGCATGTAAATGCGCTCAGTGGTGTCCTGATCTGGACTTTGTGCAGGCCAGGAAATTATTTTACAGCAGACTCAGGCTGAGTTGGAATGGCATTCTACCCATCCTACCCTTACTACTTCTGCCATATGTGTCTACGGCAAAAATAGTATTAGTAGTATGGTAGTATGCAATTCCGAACTCAGCCACTGTAAACCATTTCTTTATGGACTTGTGCACAACATGCTGAAACAGAAAAGTGCCCTCCCCAAACTGTTGCCACAAAGCTGGAAACACACAATTCTCGAGAATGGCATTGTATGCCGTAACATAAATGGCATTTGTCTTCACCGAAATCACTGGAATAGACAAATCCTTTAATTAGGGGTGCGCACTTACGTTTGATCGTGCAGTTTGATGTCCAAAAATATGCACAAAAAGTACTCATTGTGAATAATTCACAGGCTAAAAAGCACAGCATTTGCTCCATGTCACCTCCATTGATTGACTCTGCATTTGTCGATACGTCATATACTTTTGGCAGAGTCTAAATAAAAGCTCTCACATTTATGAGTGCTGATCTACATTTGCTTGCCTGTGCCACTCCTCCACTGATAAACTAAAATGAATTTGGGCCTCCTCAAGTTGCTCAAACAAGTGCAATAATTAAAATTAAAGCAGATATGTGGAAAAGCAGGTCAGCTCTCCCACTATTTCTTCTGTTTAATGCCTGTTTCCAATTCAAAAGCAGCTGAATAAACCCAGCAATTACATGATGATTGAAACCATGACTGAGCCAGTCTCTATGACGTAATCAGCCATATATGACCATAATGAACTGTCACTGAATCTGTAATCAGATAGCTACGTGCATGTGCGTCACTTTGTTTAGAAAAGTGGTGGGTACAGTGGAGCTGGAACCATTTGTGTTGTTTTATGTGGCTAAGCTCATGTATATTAATTCAAATATGTGTATTTTCAAATATTAATGATTCTTTATTGCTTGATAAAAAAAATCTCTTATGTGAAATGTTGATCCAGGGATCAGGGTTCTTTTTATGTGTATTACTAAGTTAGCTGGATTTAATTGTTGACGATTTGGCAGAATCCTGTATTGTTCTGTTCTTCAAAGCTCACCTTGGAGTTGCCGTCACAGCAACAGGTCTGGATGTTCAAATTTTTTAATAAATCAATTTGTAGCTGCATGTTAATAGAAGTATATCAGGAGCAGAGATGAATTTATTCACATTTTGTTTTTGTTTGTTTTTTCTTTCTTTCCCTGAAACATATCGCTAGCAGAAAAGCAATAGATTTGAGCACACATCTGAGAGCTGTGTGTTTATGCCACAGATGACAACCAAGACAACCACTCAGAGAAAAACTTTAAAAATAACTAATTCCAGTGCCAGATCTCATTATAATGCACGCTAGCAAAATACAAACTCTTGAGCTATTTCAAAAAGCGTTGGGGACTGTAAATGATGGCTTTGTCTATCTGGTATTTTACAATTTATATTCAGTGATTCCTTCACTGAAAAAGTGATAAGAATGTGTCTTGGGTGAAAAGACCCTATTTAAACAACCTGATAAGTATGTAAAGTCAAACTGACTCCAGCAATCTGGCTGCAAATTAGCCTCCAGCCCATCTCAGTTCACAATGACATACATGGCACAAACGTTGGCTCAGAAGGGTCTATCTCCCCTGGTCTGGTGTTACTGTATCGAGTTGATTCGAGTCAAATGATGAGATGCCAACTTAACACGGCATACTTCAAGAATGAATGACAGGCTGTGTTAGTATTAGTGACATGACTCAAAGAGATGTTGCAGTAATTCTACTGCTGTTTAAGAGCATTTCTTCCTCGAGACAGACAAAGGCTCGGGCTCCTTTCTGCAGGACAGCCCATGTTTAGATGGGGCTATAATAAGAAAAATCAATATTATTAAGAATCTCTATTCCAGGTTCTCATCCCAGGGTGGATTACTTGGTGACACAGCACCATACGTCTCGGTTTCATATCTAACACCCTTAAAGATGGCTTGAGGCCAATTACGGAGACAGTGCAATACACATACAACATTGATAACTGGGTCGCTCAAAGCAAACGCAGCCTTTCTCCCTCAAAGAGAATGAGAACACTTCAATCATTCATCCCTTTTGAAATGAAGAACCAACAAATAATTTACATAACTACACCTGCATTGTACTTCATATGCCCATAATTTACCGATAACGCTGCCAATTGTCTGCACAATACATAGACGGCTCTCCAAAGAAACAACTTAACAAGATAGACATGAAAACATCTCCGACTTCTCACGGTTTCATTTGAGGTAGTTCATTATGTGAGATCCCTGTGATTTAGCCCTCTCGGTGAGTTCACGTGCCGCCACCCAACCGAGGAGCCCTTTCATCACAGGGCAGCAGCGCTAATTGCCGAGCCAGAGTCAGAAAAGGCGCTGAAGTGGAAAGGTGATTAAATTCAGCATTTAGAGTGGAGGGCAGCGAGCAGCACGCTTTCTCTTTCCCAAGCCCACACCACTGACGCAGTAAAGCCCATCCTTAACTCCCCCCTCCTACTGCAAGTGTAAGAGTGCATGCGCACACATATATGTATGTGTGCGTGAGTGGCTGTGAAAGGCTCAGACACTGCTGGAAGCGCACACTGCTCCCGTGCTCCATGCCAGCGCTGCTCAGCTGCACTCCTATTTGTTCGCCCGCCCGCTCACACACACGCTCCCCACACACTCCATCAGGCTGGGTGTGAGGAACGGCATGGAATGGAATCTCAGAAGGATGGAGAGCGAACTGAGACAGATCAACCCAGACTTGCTGCAGCCCAGCAAGAGCTTTAAGAAACCTTCCTCAGGCACCATCACCATCAACGTGGGGGGCTACATGTACGCGGCACAACGGCAGACCCTGTCCAAGCACCCCGGCTCTTTGTTGGAGGAGATTGTGAGCGGGAAGAAGCCTGTGGTGCATGTGGACTCCATGGGCAACACCTTCATTGACCGCGATGGCCCCATCTTCCGGCACGTCTTAAACTTCTTGCGTTTGGGTCAGCTGGTACTGCCCGATGACTTCAAGGAAGCAGGGCTGCTCCGGCGCGAGGCCGACTTCTATCGGCTGAGCGAGCTGGCCCAAGCCCTGCAGGACTGGGAGCAACAGAAGGCCACACAACGAGAGCCCGCCTTCCTTGAGGTGACAGACAGCCATGAGCGCTCCCAGGGTCTGAGGATCTACTGCAGCGACACCAGCTTCATCGAGAAGGTGAAGAATCGCCTGGTGCAGATCTCCAAGAGCCGGCTAGATGGCTTTCCAGAGGAGTTCGAGGTGTCGTCCAACATCATTCAGTTCCGGCATTTCATCAAATCAGAGCAAGGCTCTCGGCTTGTGTTGAAGCAGGACAGCACGTTTTTGTGCACACTAGAGTGCCTGAAGCTGGAGACGGTGATGCTTGCTCTGAAAGGAGGCTTTCGTCTACTTACCAGTCTAGACAGCAGTCGTGGCTCAGTGGTTCAGTGCGAGGCTCTGCATTTTGTCAAGTGACCCAACCAGAACTGTCACCACTAACCACATGACCTGCTGGAAACCATCGCATCAGCAAACACCAGCGTCTTCAACCGAAAACCTGTTCTGAAATCCTCCACTCTGCTTCTACATGACATGCTCCAACTAACAGCACTGAAAAACAAGAGATGATGTGTATTGTGGGGTTTGTTTTGGTTTGTGTTTTTTCTGTTTGCAAGTTGTTTTTACCAGAAGATGAGCATTTTATAATGTTGATGATGATTGCAGAGTACTGTACAATCAAAAGGCTGAATGCAAGTGCAATGATCATTTCATTTGTGAGCAAATGTTGTGATTTCTGGCAATTTGATGAAGTGTTGTGAACAATAGGTTGTAATTTTGAGTCTGTGAGCGTCATAAAAAAAGCCACAATATAACTTATTCAAAGTATTGTTTAAATGTTTATGTTTATAAATAAGACTATGAGTCATATTCTAGGTGACAATCTAGACTGCAACACTTTGGTTTTGTCTGTGTAACTGTGTTAATTCTTATGGCTGTGCAATGTTACTTGACAAATTACAGTATGCTGTATAAATATAGCTACATTTATTTTTTCTTATATGCTGTGAAGTCAGCTTGTATGAGACCACTGTCCTTAATTAAAAGTTTTCAATATTATGCAGTAAAACATGACCTACAAAGCTCTTTTTAATAGTTGTCAAATTTCCTCCAGCATTGATCCAAATTCTAAAGGGTATGAGTGCAATTTTAGAGCACATGACATACATAAATATCAATCACAGATATTTCAGTATGACTGCACTGCTTCTGAAAAACAACATCTGAAACAAAACAAAAATGTCTTCATTTACTCACCCTTGTGTTGTTTTAGAAGATTTTATGTAAAATGACAGACTCATTTACCATTCACTTTCATTCTATAGAAAAATATGCAATAAAAGTGTGACACTAGTGGCTGTGACTAGCATGCTACCAAACATCTCCTTTGTGTTCCACAGAAGTAATACATGTTTAAAAACCTATGAGGTGGAGTAAATTATGTTTAATGACCTCATGTTTAAATCAGGCAAAAACACATTTAATTGTTGGAGTAACTTAAATCAGAATGAAGAATATTTATGAAAATAAATATGGGATTGTATCAAGTTTAGAACAGATTAATCAACCAGACAGTTTTGCAACCAACACATTCGTAGTGCAGTCAAGAGCAAAACATCTCTGTTTGACACACAGCTAAATTCAGTTACAGTTACAAGTCGCCCCTTTCAGAGGCGAGGCAATGGCAGACATATGGTTACACTCACTTTGGATTAGCTGACATCTCCACACACTAGCATCCATCTGTTTTCATCAAATCTGGCATGCAGTCTCCCACTAAAATGAATCAGAAGCACATTTCTGACATGGGACACAGAAACATCTTCAATCACCAGTTTGTTGTGTGGACATCAAAAATAGGGTCCTTTTTAATTGCAGATATCAGTCATTCATTTTTGATGAGACACGGCAGGGCTTATTAGTCGTCATCTCTGGCTGATGTGTTTCAAACCCAGTGCCAGCAGGGGACTGGAAACCTTGCAGGAGGGTGCTGGCAAGAGGGAGCATTTATTTCAAATGGAAGAGACCCATTATCAGCTGAAATATTCATGGATTAGTCTCACATACAATTGTTGCCAGGCAAATGAGACTCCTACATACCACATAGACGCCAAAGATTCTCATCAAGTGCTCCCAAGAAAACATGACTAATGGCTCCTTCTGAAACTGATCAACATTAACAGCCAGGCTAACATGTGACTTCAAAAACCGCCTGCCCTTAAGAGACTAACTTCTCAGTAACCGAGAATATATTGAAGAGAAAAGAATAAAATTCCCGGGTATGTACTTTTTCAAAGTGTGAGCTTGAATGATGGCACGCTGCTATGTTCAAACAATTCGAAATGGCAATAATCAAGGCCATCTGTAAAAGGAAGGCACAATTGGAACAAATCAAAACAATGCAGAGTTTCAGAAAGTGGTGGAAAAGAAAAATGCATGCGTCCAAGGCTGAGGCGAACAAAACGAAGCACAAATAAAATGCCTTCAATTGCACATGTACCTTGACACTTGCAAAAAGTTGGACATTTTAACAATCACTAAGATATTTTGCATGTATATACACAAATCAACACAAGCCTTTTGATATTTGCTCATCGTTTGGTCAAAATTATGTCCATGGACAGCATTAGCTTAATTATCATTCATAACGTATTTTAGATTCTCATTTACCAAAGATGTATCAACCCAACTATTATCACTAAGATTCATATTAACAAACAGTGAAACTGCTGATTTCAAAATAGAAATATTTGTCACCAAGTGTTAATAAATGCTTAAATGACTCATAATCTTTAATGGAATTTAATGCATATTTAAACTCCTGTGAATAATAATGCACTAAACATGGCTACATATATGCAATTGAGAAAAAAAAAAAAAAAATCAGCTCTTCTCTACCCCCAATATTCAGCCTTGATTACCATGGTCACGTGATTCTTTTGTGCAAACTGAAAGGCGACATTTCTATTTCAAGCCACAGATGGAAAGCTGCACTACTGTACAGAAAGAAAACACCATTTGCGACTTTCTAAAGAGTACTGCACGTGTGTGCAATAGTGTCCAACTCTTTGAGTCTAACTTATCCTGGCAACAAGCTTTAAGTGCCATGACAATCAAGACAAGCTGCCTCTCTTCAACCTTGTGGAGGACTTTCTGCGGTTAACAAGCAACAAAAAAAAAGTCAGACCATGACAGCTTATCAAATTCTCAGCAGCTCCTCCACACATCACGGCACCTGGTACATACCCTGCTGCTTTCTGACAGACTGACTGCTCACAAAAGAACATGGATAATTCTTTGGAAAGCTTTTACTAAGCGTCCTTTCGCGCAAAACGAATAGTTATGTAATAAGAGAATTAAAATAGGGGAGTAAGGTTTTACATTTTACATTTACACTGCCAAAATCTTTTTTTTACTCAGTAATTAGATTTTTTTTTTTTCCAGTAAACATATCTAAATATCCTTTATAGAAGATACATTAATTTTAGAAGCAAAATTACAAAAATACAAGTCTTGTTTTCAGAGAAATCTAACAAAATTTACTGAAGTTTAGTGAAGTATGCTTAATAGAATAGTTCACCCAAAAATGAAAATTCTCTCATCATTTACATCCCAGATGTGTATGACTTTCTTTCTTCTGCAGAACACAAATAAAAGTTTTTAGAAGACAATTGAAGATGGCGAGAACTTTGAAGGTCCAAAAAGCACATCAAGGCAGCATAAAAGTATTCCATACGACTCCAGTAGAAGTGATATAATAGGTTTGGGTAAGAAACAGATAAATATTTAAGTCCTTTTTTACAATAAATCTACACTTTCACTTTTGTTTTTGTTTTTGGCGATTCACATTATTCGTGCATATCACCATCTACTGGGCAGGGAGGAGAATTTATATTAAAAAGGACTTAAATATTGTTCTGTTTCTCACCCACACCTATCATATCACTTCTGAAAATATAGATTAAAACACTGGAGTCATATGGATTACTTTTATGCTGCCTTTATGTCCTTTTTGGACCTTCAAAATTCTTGTTCTTATATACCAGAACATACAGTATATTCAGTATATATAATGGGTTAAGTAAAATTTACCTAAATCAAAAGGGAAAACAAGTTTATTTTACTAAATTGTGTTAGATGTTTCTTAAAAACAAGACTTAATATAATTTGTCAGTTTAATTCAAGTAAATTGGTCTTGTTTTAAGGATGTTTTGATTTTTCTTCGTTTTTAAAAAATGCAGTATACCAATGATAAACCTAAAATCTGATACATTTCTGTGCAGAGCCCCTCACTTAAGAGTCTGTACATCTATAAATCAGTGAGCTAAAAGCTAAGGACACATGTATCCATGTCTGAATCACATGTTTTACACCAAAGGGCCATTAAACGTGACTCTTGCCCTCTGCTTGCCGGTTCTTCTGAAGCGTTCAGAACTGAAAATAAATAGATGTGAAGAGCAGTTCAAAGCAATCACTGTTCATGACCCTACTTGCAGGGTTTTTTATTTTGACCTTTAAGACACAGACAAACAAACACGTCCTTCTGCTCCCTAGTTGCGCAATACGACCTCAATCCCTCAAACAGCTCCTCCAAGTCCTCTTCAATACCAATGTCAAAAAAAAAAAAAAAGAAATACACAGATCCAGATTCTCAGGTGACATTTCACCCCACACTTCCTGTAGCACTTGTCATAGATGTGACTGTCTTGTCAGGCACTTCTCACGCACCTTACAGTCTAGCTGATCCCACAAAAGCTCAATGGGGTTAAGATCCATAACACTCTTTTCCAATTATCTGTTGTCCAATGTCTGTGTTTCTTTGCCCACTGTAACCTTTTCTTTTTAATTTTCTGTTTCAAAAGTGGCTTTTTCTTTGCAATTCTTCCCATAAGGCCTGCACCCCTGAGTCTTCTCTTTACTGTTGTACATGAAACTGGTGTTGAGCGGGTAGAATTCAATGAAGCTGTCAGCTGAGGACATGTGAGGGGTCTATTTCTCAAACTAGAGTCTCTGATGTACTTATCCTCTTGTTTAGTTGTACATCTGGCCTTCCACATCTCTTTCTGTCCTTGTTAGAGCCAGTTGTCCTTTGTCTTTGAAGACTGTAGTGTACATCTTTGTATGAAATCTTCAGTTTTTTGGCAATTTCAAGCATTGTATAGCCTTCATTCCTCAAAACAATGATTGACTGATGAGTTTCTAGAGAAAGCTGTTTCTTTTTTGCCATTTTTGACCTAATATTGACCTTAAGACATGCCGGTCTATTGCATACTGTGGCAACTCAAAAACAAACACAAAGACAATGTTAAGCTTCATTTAACGAACCAAATAGCTTTCAACTGTGTTTGATATCATGGCAAGTGATTTTCTAGTACCAAATTAGCAATTTAGCATGATTACTCAAGGATAAGTTGTTGGAGTGATGACTGCTGGAAATGGGGCCTGTCTAGATTTGATCAAAAATGACTTTTTCAAATAGTGATGGTGCTGTTTTTTACATCAGTAATGTCCTGACTACACTTTGTGATTAGTTGAATGCCACTTTGGTGAATTAAATTACCAATTTCCTTCCAAAACAGCAAAATCTATACATTATTCCAAACTTTTGGCCGCCAGTGTAACACCAAAGAAGAGTGTTTAAGCCTTGCATTATCCGATAAAGCTTTTCATAACCTGAACTATTTCAATTCATAACTTACTGAGAAAAAGGCACTGCCACCCTTCCACCCCCAGAAAAAGCTTTTATCTGTACAAGCAGAGTCTCTATTCATGGCCAACTTCTGTGGCTAACCTGTTGCTTAGCAACCGCTTAATCAATACCTGGGGCTTGTGAGCGCTAAACAGACGACTGAGGAAAAAAAAAAAAATCATAAGTGAACAAAAGCACAGAACACAATGATTGCAATTCCACACTTAGCCTTGTGTGAATTTCAGTCAGGCTGCAATTATTATGTTGTGCATATGAGCTGCACTGTTATACAGTAGTTATATATAAATGCAATCACATTACAAAACAACATGTTTCATCTATGCAAAAGTAAATGGCCTTTGAAGACTGCAAGTTTATTTGACTTTAAGATCCTGGGAAAACAGGCTTTGTTCAGTTTGCCTAAAAATGATGGCAAAATGCACAGAAGTTTTTGGTCTGCTAAGGTGTTTGTTTGGTGATATTTCTCCTGTTCGCACTCATCCCTGAAATTCTTCACCTTGGAGAACTCTGCTAGTTGAACAGTGTTGATGATTGGTTAAAATTAATCACGGCTATGGTTTGGATAGACTGATCTCAGAGTGAAATCGGAAATCGTAGGTTGAATTTTCTTTGGCTGAAATCGGTCTGTGTTTTCCGAAATGCGAAACACTGCCCCCAGTGGCCAAAGCAGTAAGTGCTGTTGGGCGTATATGAGCGCATGTGAGCTCCATTTTCCAGGTGAACTGTCCACTGAGGGGTGCCACAATTGAGTTGTGAAGTGAATAGTTTTCAGCTGTACAGACTTTAATACAGTGAAGAAGACTGTTTATTTTATAAACTGTTCCCCCCAACCCAAACTTAAACCTAACCATCAGTGGAGTAAAAATGTAACGTTAAAGGGGAAAATGCAACCTCTGAATTGTGCTTGTCACTGATTAAGCGAACATGATTTCTTCCTGGTTTCAACACAGAGTTTGAACCTGGGTCTCCCACACTGCTGATGCAACGCACTTCCGGTTGTGCCACAGAGAAAAGTAAACACAATAGAGCCGATGCAAACATGTCTGGAGCTTGTCAGTGAGCCGGCATAATATGGCCTAGAGTACCGGAAGTAATGGAAACAACATGCTGACCTCCCATGTGATCGTGTTGGGTTGGATGTGGCTTTTTAAATGTATTTTCCCCAATTAATTAATTTTAAAACAATGCCACACATTGTATAAATGCAGGCCATGTTCGCCTAAGGTGATTCAGTTCATTCAGGAGAAAAAAGTTTGGTTTTGTTCATTGTATACTGTAAATTAGGCTTAGTGATATGGTTTGTGATACAGAATTACACACTTCACCTTTAAAAGTGCACTCAGTAAGTTTTTGTTTATGCCGTCTTGGACTTACAGTGACACCTATAGGGTCGTGGATGAAGCATCATTCAAATGCAATAGTTTTCAGTTCACGATGCCATGATTAATTTAATCCATAAATGAAAGTGTCCGATAGCAAGACGGTTACTGAGATTAAGAAAGTAATATTCAGCAGGTCATGTGATCCTAACATGGCAGCCCCCATGAGGAGACCCCCTCCATGTAGAATAAAACAGCTTTTATAAGTTACTGATTTGACTAGAGTCTTCATCTCATGTGAGTGCTCATGATTTTATATGTTTCAAAATTACAATTCATTTCTTTAGGATTAAAACTTTTTTAAGGAGGAAAAAATTACTGAGTGACCCTTTAATTCATGAGATCACACTTATTTTACGCAATATTACTCAAAATCACAAAAAAATATTTAGAATTAAAATAAAATGTGACGCTCGGTGGAAAGACATTAGGTTAATTGACTAATCAGGCACAGCAAACGACCAAGGCTGATAATCTCAAAATAGCCACATATCAGCCAGGGCTGTGTTTCTCAAATGCATCGCAAACTTAAGTTGATCATATAGTCAATTTGCACCAATAGTTTCCACGATCTACTTAGGCTTACGATGCTTTTGGGAAATGCAGCCCAGGTCAGTATAGAGTTATATAAATAATGAGAAATTGCTCACAACTATCCATTAACCTTTAATGTTGGACTGAAAGGTGTTACAATTATAAATTCAAATTCCTTAGTGCATCAGTTTCATAATACTAATCACCAGTCACGGTGTCAGAGACAATTCTTACACTCACCTGAACTCTCTGTAAAGACAGCGAGGGACTGAGCTTTCACCGTCTGTATGGTGAAGGGGTGTTCCCTGGGGGCATGCACTGATGAAACATTCTCACCAGAGCACTCAACAATTGTCAGCTCCTCGTTCAGATTGAATGACACCTGAGGAAATAATCAATCAGTCTCTCCATAAACAATGGCACATCAAATGTTCTCTCTCCCCAGCCAGGTGTCAGTAAGGATTCTGATCTTAGTAATTATGTAAATCATCAGTGACATCTTGATAAAAGATGTGGAGCAAACATAAGCCTTAAGTGAAAGTGTCTTTAGAAATATTAATAAAAGCTTAACACAGTCTTGCCTTGAGCTCTTGAAGAAAGAAAAGAGTATGGGTGGAAATATTTCATGCAAAAAAAATGTCAATTTGTAAGCGATTGAAAATAGATCTTACTTGCCGATTTTAAGTGTACCTACTTCTCCATGTCCAAAAGCTTTAGCCCACTGCCGTGAAAGGTATTTGGGAACCTAAGGGAAAGTGAATACGCCTCAGCTATTTTCTGCTTCCAATGGCATCTCTGTTCAAGCACCTGTCTTTGACACCAACTATACTTTACATTTTCTGAAGATGTTAGTGTTGCTTGCCCATGCAAAACTGACCACTATGCTGCCCCAGGGTGTTGCTATGTGGTTACTACGGTGTTCTGTGTGTTTTTTAGCATGCTGTTATGCAGTTGCTAGGGTGTTCTAAATAGTTACTGTGGTTTTGCTAGGTGGTTGCCTACTGGTCCAAGTCAAAAGAGCTCACCCCCAATTCTCAAGTGATATTCTGGTCCATAGAAGGATGACATTTTCTGCTCCACATTCTCCTGTACCTCCTTCAGTGTAAGGGGCTGTTCACACAAATTAATTTTATTGTCTCTCCGCACTGTTTTTCTTTTCCTTTGTAAATATGCACTAGTAGGCGGACATCTTTGATCATTTCACAACGTCACAGTGTTTCTTTTTTTCAGCATCTCACGCAGAAGCTCTGCATTTTTTTGGCCTCACGACTATAACTAAGAGTTTTCTTAAAGGATATTCGTGTTTCAGTACAAGTTAAGCTCAATCGACAGCATTTGTGGCATAATGTTGATGGTCTTGGTGGAACTGCTGTGCGTTGAACATGCGCTACACAGACGCCATTCATGGTTGCACACCATCACCGTGTCAAGAACTACATTTCCTGCTGAAAGCGTTTACACGTGCTCCTCCCATGAACATGGATAGGGGAAAATAGGGTGGCAGATGCTGCAAGCCGGGACTGCTGGGATTTGTGGGCTTCAGCCCGTGTAAGCCTGTGCGTTAATGCACCCCTGCAAGTGACCGGGGTCCAATTTTTGGAGGCTTTAAAGGCAGAAATGCACTTAAAATTGATATTTGATAAAAGGACTTGTTCTGTTAAAACTTGTGTATTATTTGAGCTGTAAAAAATTTTTCATCATAATTTTGGTGGTCATTTTAGGGTTTATGGTTACGTCGTCATGGCAACGAAGTTGTATAATTGGATATCTCTTAGTAAGCAATTTTATCACACTAAAACTGTTAACACGCACATTGTTTACGTCTTGTGGCTATACTTTAAAAACTGTGAGTATTTTAATGTTTATGGATTGGCCCCCATTCACTTCCATTATAAGTGCCTCACTGTAAACCAAATTTTTGCATTTTTTAAAGGCATGAAGGGACAAGTGGACATTTATTTCTGTGAAAATCAACATTATGCTACAAATGCTGTCGATTGAATTTAACTCGTGTTGAACCCGAATTTTCCTTTAATTTAAGGGAAAGATCTGGCCAAGTACTTAAACTTCTAAAACGCGTCTCGACACACTTGTGTTCTATTTGCTGCACTGTGTCGTTGTTGTTGCTGTTGTTGTTTTCAGCACAAGAACGCGTTCGGTCTGAACGGCCCCTAAATGTTCGGGATTTTCTTTCGCCTTTTTATTGTGCATAGAAAAGTAAGTGCACCTCTCCTCAACAAGCCGCACGATCTGAACCATTCATGTAATGTAGCCTACCATTCATTCACAAACGGTGCAGGATGAGAGTCTCACAAATTAAAGTTTTAGTGTTAGGGGTTTTGAAAAAAAAAAACTAATCCGACGTCTCTTCCTTTATCTGACATGACTGAAGGAATTTGTGTTTTGAAAAGTAAGCCCTTACTGAACTACAGAAAACTTTCCCTTGATTTTTAAAAAGAAAATTACGCTGTAAACAACATGCACGCTCTAGTTGTCTCCAGTAACTTGCTGGACGTCTGAGAGACTTTATATATCTGTATGCACCCCCATCTAGTGGTCATGTAAAGAAATTGATTCTGCACTGTATTGTTATTAGTACATTCATTTAGAGCGAGTTCGTGTTGTTTAGCTGGCCGAGTTTACTCACCCTCATACCATCCCAGATGTGTATGACTTTCTTTCTTCTGCAGAACACAAAAAAAGATTTTTAGAAGAATATTTCAGCTCTGTTGGTCCATACAATGCAAGTGAATAGTGGCCAGAACTTTGCAGCTCAGAAAAGCACATATAGGCAGCATAAAAGTAGACCTAATCCATACGACTCCAGTGTTTTAAATCCATGTTTTCAGAAGCGATATGATAGATGTGGGTGAGAAACATATCAATATACTCTATAGCCTATAAGTCCATCTTTTCTCTACCTTTGACCAGTCCTGACCAGTAGGTGGCTGAATGTGAACGTGAAAGTCACTTCCACACCAGAATGTTGAAGTTAAAGTGTAAATCTACACACACACACACAAAAAAAGGACTTAAATATTGATCTGTTTCTCACCCACACCTATCATATCACTTCAGAAGACACAGATTTAACCACTGGAGTCTTGTGTATTACTTTTATGCTGTCTTTATGTGCTTTTTTTTACCTTCTTAGTTCTGGTCACCATTCACTTACATCATGAGGGACAAGAGAGCTGAGATATTTTTTTGAAAATCTTTGTGTTCTTCAGAAGAAAGTCATGCACATCTGGAATAGCATGAGGACAGGGCCGTTCTTAGGGTGGTGCAATCGGTGTGGTCCCCCCGGAGATCGCTATCGCGGCCCGGTCCACGAACACTACCGATGGGGACAGGAACGCTCTCTCTCTCCCAGAGTAAATTTTTTTTTTTTTTTGAGTGAACTGTCACTTTGACATTAAAAAATAACTATAACTAAGCTTAAAGTGATTATTTGGCTTTTTTTTTAATCTTATGTCACATTCGGTATAGGCTACATAAAGTGATATATGCCTAACTATAGTATATCGCATATCCTCAAACACGTGTGATGATAGCCCATTTTTGAATATATTTTCATTCCTCTTTTTTAACCCAATTTAAATTTTTTTATGCAAGCAATTTGTCTTGATGGGAACCACAACTTTAAAATCAATATTAACATTCCGATATTCATCCATACGTTGTTGAATGACTTTTCTATAACACAATATAATATAATATAATAATAAAATATAATATGTAAATTCTTATTTCTTTCCTAATTTTGACTTAAATATGAATGTTTTGTTATGGTTTCATCTGTAAAGTAAAATCTTATGAAGCAGCCACTAGATGAAGCTGTTTGACCCTCTTTTATGTTTCCATAGTTTTCAAATGCTGGTCCTGTTTCTTAATGCTTTAGATCAGAACTCATTTTGAGAGTTTTTCCTGTATACTGTATGTACAGTAAAATCGCAAGTTGAAACTAATAAGGGACCACTAGTGACTACATGTATATATGTGACAGATATATGTAATGTGATACTAATAATCAAAAGAAAGTAATGAACAAGGAGAAATACATCAAAGAGAAGCTGAGAGACAATTTTTTGCTTGACATTGAAAGAGACTGTCAAAGAGTTAATAATTTAATATGTCATGTATCTTACGACTTCTGTTTTTTATTTATGTGATCTTGTTTCAATTCAAGATATATCTACCTATTCACCTTGGACACAAATGGTTTACACAAAGTTAGGCTTTCAGAGGCCAAATGCATTTCTTTCACCACATGTTCATATTTCTTATGAATTCAAACCTTCTCTGAAACGGGTAGCTTCAGGTAGATTACTCGCATATTGGACAGTGCTGAAATGTTGGGACAGCTGTCCTTGCTCTCACTGTGAAGGACATCATCTCATGGGGCAGAGGACACTGGAATGAGCTGCATTGGTTTTGACATCCATAATGATAACTGGACATTTTAAGATTACTACAAGCAAAGATATGGTTGAAACACTGTGAATAAGTTAACCAAACTTTGCATTACAAATATATGTTTCAGTTACCCAGCAGGCTACACAGAGAACAGGAGAGGAATTTGTCAGGTTTGCATGCGAAACGGATAATGTCATTTAATGCCTCTAATCCTTCACTTGCCTTGCCTATTCACGTGCCCCATAAATACAATGGCTTAAGTTAGTAAACTTGTAAAACCTGCTTGAGCATGCTTGTATATTTATCAGTAACTTTCCATGCAATTAAGAAGTTATTTAGCTGATCATCTTCATAATTTCATAACTGACTTGTTTATTTCCCTCCCTTACACTTCCTTGAAAAGCCTGTTGATTAAGACTACTTTCAGACACTGCGTCCTGGGCCTCAAACAAGTGAATAGCACACTATTGAGGAGCACTGTAAGTGGTTTTGTGTGCAGGATGCTTTATCTTTAAGGTTCCTCAAGAAATGTGTGAAACTAGAAGCATTAAAACCAGGTGCATTTCTTCATTGCAACAGGAAGCAGATCCAGGCCTTTTGATAACTTTGAAAGGGGAGAAGAATGTCAAGCCACACACTGTCAAAGGTAGTCAGGTAGACTTTCCCTTTTAGCCACATTATGTGGGAGTGTAATAAACCTACTTACCAGGTGCTCCATGAGTTGTTTCATCTCTAAAGAGTATACATCAAAAGCAAAACTTGCTCAGCATATTTTACCTTCTAATTATTGCTGTGGTATAATTTATTTTTGTTTGTCCCTGATTACCACTTATTTACAACAAAATTGGCCCTTAGTATTAAAGACCCTATAGAATGGCTTGACAAGTACAATTTTCTTTACTGTGTTGATGTATTTCCTTTTGAAACAGGGTCTTTGGTTGCCAGCTTTTCGTCATATTAGTCCCAGACACTTTAGCATGTTGAGCACTTCAGTAAGGGACATTTCCGTCAGGGACCATCTCAAGCCTTTCATCGTCCAACCAGGGGTCCCCCTTGAGCATATCTTTGTCTGACTGGGGTGGGGTTGGAAGTGAGGTTCCCCTTGAGCATTTTGCCACTTCAATTCAGGACACAATCTTTCAATGTGGGACGTTTGTCCAAAATAAGATGTCCCGGCTATTACAAGACAGTTGGTAACCATATAAGGGTGGGTCAAATTGAGGGGTTCGCCCCTTTTTTAAAATAACAAAAAGCCTTTAGTTTATTTCACAGCTGTGAGCCATGATTTTTATTTTTTTTGATTTTTTTTGATTTTTTCCCCTTTTTCTCTCAATTTGGAATGCCCAATTCCCAGTGCGCTTTTTTAAGTCCTCGTGGTCACGTAGTGATTCGCCTCAATCCGGGTGGCGGTGGATGAATCCCAGTTGCCTCCGCGTCTGAGACCGTCAACCCGCATATCTTATCACGTGGCTTGTTGAGCGTGTTGCCACGGAGACATAGCGTGTGTGGAGGATTCACGCCATCCACCGCGGCATCCGCGCTCAACTCATCATGCGCCCCACCGAGATCGAACCACATTATAGCGACCATGAGGAGGTTACCCCATGTTACTCTACCCTCCCTAGCAACCGGGCCAATTTGATGCTTAGGAGACCTGGCTGGAGTCACTCAGCACACCCTGGGATTCAAACTAGCGAATTCCAGAGGTGGTAGCCAGCGTCTTTTACCACTGAATTACCCAGGCCCCATGTGAATCATGATTTGTTATTGCTGTTGCTAGTCGGAGGCAGGTGCTATTTTGGGGAGGGACATTCTCCTCCAAAGAGCATTTTATTTAAAAACTTTTGGATTCGCCCCTAAGAGCCTGATGTAATTAATATTTTTGCTCTGTTTTCCTGGAAGAGAGAGAATGTGAATTTTAAACACATTTGTTACATGGCGCTCTGGAATACTCGATTCTGATATGTCAATGGCGCCATCTAGCAGTCTGATATCTCTGAGTAACAGCCGCACATCCAGGGATTTCGATGTATCAGACCGGTCATCTGGGTATTGCGAAACATCTTTCCTGCTTCTTGTATCACTGTGTGATCTCCACAAGTAAGCTAATAAAGTAAGTCAAATGAAAGTTTCATGTGCATTTATTTATTTATTTGGCAAGTAGTCTTGTAATAATATGACTTCAGCTGTTCAGCATATTCTCACATAATTACATACATGTAATTTCAATGCAAATCAACCGTTTATGTTCATTTATTTATTTATTTGGTTAGTAGCCATGTAAATAGCGGGATAATGTACAGTCAACTAGTTGTTATCGCAAAATAAAGCCCTTCAGAGTATTGCAAGACCTTTTATTCCCATTTATTTTATGATAAAAACTGGCTGACTGTACATTATCCCTTACAAATCTGCTCAAAGTTAGTTTTGTCAACTTTTGGGAGTGCCGGTACACTAGCATATAGATGGCCTCAAAGCTAACAGACATACATAACAGACTTTTTTTTTCCTGCTATACCTTAAGACCTAAATGTTTACACTCTTTTAATATGTGAAATCAGTAACAGTGTTTTTCCCCGCTCATCCTTCAATAACGGCATTTTTGCAAAGTCTCCATTACATTTTCACAAGTTTACACAACAATCCGCACTAAGGTCACACTGAAATGATTAAGGACAATGTAAAAATGAACTTAGCTTCCCTCTCTTAATGTTAGGATTCTTAGTTTTCATTTAAATGGGCCTTAAATAATACTACACAGAACAGTGACAATTCTCATAGAGGATCTCATTTTATATATATATATATATATATATATATATATATATATATCACCAAAGATACCTATTTTAATAAGTGTTTACAAAATGAAAGCAGACTCCAGTGTATAAACTGACCATTATTGTTCAGGAGCACAATAGCTCTCAGTATTTTTTGTTGTGGAGTGCCAGTGTACTTTAAAGCTGCTGACAGCACCAGACGCTTACATTGTAATCAGCTCTCGCTGGCTCTCTCCCTCTCCAATTTGTATGGATGGGCACAGCCTGTCTGCCTGGTCTGGACATCAGGGCACATGCCCATTTTGGGACTATTAGACCCCATTTCCTGACACTTAATGGGTTACATTACAATCCCTCATTCCATTCCAAATTTATGAGCACAGGTTTGGCAAGGGCATAGGGATGTGTCAACCTTTTCTAAAGATACTTACACCGTAAATTAGCAGTTTGTGGGTGTTTGCCGTAATAAACGACAAGATGATGTGTAAGACGTCTATAGCCTTATCAGTCTGTGTTTGACAGACACAGACTGCATATCCCCACACTGCATATTAGTCCCTATTAGAAAAAGCAGTTGTTATATTAGGCAGCCAAGAAGCAAATCTAAAGCAAAGGCCTTGAAGATAGGGAATATTACTGAATATAACAGTAGCTTTGAAAGGCCACATTAAATACACATATATTTTGATGCACACTTGATCATCAACCCTACACATCATAATAAAATAGTCAAACACATTCTGTATACCCAATTCAAAATGTAATCTTTTAATGTGCTTTCAACATAGTAACCTAGTTTTAATTATCGGCTATTAATATCTAATTTAGTCATTTTTATATTTACTGTTTTAACCAACAGTTATGTGTTACACACAGTTTCACAACTCGGCAGCCATAATGACAAATCATTAGAGATATACATGTCTGGTGTTATACTTTTGATTTTATTCTCCTCCATACAACAAATATTCTATTCTCATTGTTACAGCTGCCGTAAGCTAAATATAGCTGTATCAGTGCACATGAGTTACGTTCCTCATTGTAATGCATTAACCTAGTTTTCTTTGTTTGACATAAAACACATATTGGAAAAAGGTTTAAGTCCACCTGGAGTTAAAATGATTGTATAATGCATGGCCTGTACAAGGTTATCATGAATTTAATGTAAAACTCCTGAAACTGCTGGAACTTCCCAAACAGAGGAAGCTGACAATCAGTGTGTGAAATAATTGTATCAGTGCGGATGTGTTTTGTTCTTTTCTGTCTGTGGAAATATCTAGCTCCTCTTTCAGTGTAGCTGTAGAAACAGAACGAATCTCTGGACTATATTGACAACATTGTTGTCAAAAGGTCTGTTTACATCTTGTTGATTTAGACCTGTAAAAGGCTACACATAATAACACAAGCTAAAATTCTACTTTTTTAAAAATTATTATTTATTTATTAAAGATCACAGTCTTAAAACTATTTATTTTGAATTTATAAATCGATTTTGGGCATCCATAAAATCCTAATCCTGTAACACAAAGTTTACATAATGGTTTTATCAGGCCCTGATAACAGACTATTTTGTCCTGCCCTTTCTAATGTCCGTACATCCCTCCTTTATTGTCAGATAATAACTACTGCGTACAAATTATGTTATTCGGAGTGTTTTCTGCCACAACACAGATACTGAAGGCTATAATAAGAAACATCTCTCAACAACGCAGCTTTTTTCGGTTCCATTCGGCATTTTACGGAACTTTTCGCCAGCCGTCTCTGTGAAAACCACCTACCCCCAAACATGGCAATGTGTAGAAGGTAACGCCTCAGCAGCTTAAGTCTCGCGAGAATCTCTTTCACTGTTACTAAGGTTAGTTTTATGTTTAGATTTAGTGGTAGGTTTAAGGTTAGGGTTTGGTTTAGCGGTAGGGGTAGGTGTAGGGTTTCTGTTTAGGGCGTTTAGGGGACTGCAAATAAACACAGTGTGTGAACGTCGCATGCGGCTCTCGCGAGACTTTAGGTAAACCGGCGGTTACATTCTAGACACGACCGCCCATCATCCACAGACTCGCTCGGCTTTATGTCTGGCCGATGTGAACGTGAACTGCCATGCGCGGTGGCCATGTTATCGCGCCCTCCTCCCTCTTTCGGGGGACTCGTCAGAGGCTCATAGCACTAGCACAGGCTACATTACAAGGAGGCAGCTGGTGAATAGGATCAGAGTGGTAGAGAGAGAGAAAGGGAGAGAGAGTCATACCGCTAACACCGGACTAAAACAAAAGAAAGGACGTGATGGAATAAAGCAGGACCGCGCAGAGTCGCTCGGCTTCTCACTGTCATCTGACACCGGCTGAAGGACTTTGTTTTGGCTGATTTCGCGCTTTGGTGACAGCTAGACAACAATTCAAAATGCGCCTGGCAGTTTGAACTGTGATGGGGAGAGACTCTGCCGTTGTAACGTTGGATATTGATAGCCCTGCTTATCTCGTGGCCGTCTGTGTCGATTTCCTCACGTTTAAACTTAACGGACATGCTGTGTTGAAGTGTTTTGCGAGGATATACGCTTAAAAAGAGCGGCTGAAGCCAATCCGTGTCAGCTAGCTGGCTAGCGGCTGTTAACGTAGCATTGACATTAGCCTGCTCCTCATGGTGGACATTTAAACACATCTCAAGTGGAATTATCTTGGCAGTTACTGGAAAGTGCTGGTTATATGTGGAAATTACTCGCGTGGATTAAAGTTCCTTGTGAAAAAGAGCTATTAAACACGGCGGTTCTCTTAGGCTGTATTTATACCTGTGACAGAGACTATCCTCTCGACATGAATCACCACGACCGATCCGGGGACTCCGCTAGTACCCGAAAAATGGTTTACCCGGCGAGACGGGAGAGCAGCGGCATCAACTCGGTGGGTGGTTCCTCCTCATTGACAGCTTCGGGTAGCACCAGCCTTAACAGCAACAACTTTATGCTGGGGGATGATTACTCACCACCTGTGCTGGTTCAGTCTCAAACACCGGCCACATCCTCACTTGGGCCTCAGAACCCTCCTCAAAGCCTGAATATTCCTTTACAGTCAACCCTGTTACCCCAAACACTGCCCACAGCAGTGACACAGATGAAGAAGAAAAGTGGCTTTCAGATCACCAGCGTTACCCCTGCTCAGATATCTGTCAGCACCAACAACAGCATTACAGAAGACACAGAGAGTTGTGATGACCTGGATGAGTCCCACACTGAGGATCTGTCCTCCTCTGAGATCCTGGATGTGTCCCTGTCACGGGCTAACAATGCTGGAGGACCGGAAAGGAGCTCCTCGGAGGAAACGCTCAATAACTTTCATGAAGCAGAGACCCCAGGGGCCATGTCACCCAACCAACCACCCATCCCTACCCAAGCACATCCACATGGCACTATGGTTAATGGAACTGTTCACCATCATCATCATCACCACCATAACCATGTGCAACATCCCATTCCCTCTGGAAAAGCCCTTCCTGCTGTGGTAGGTGCTGGTGGGACACCGATCGGAATACCATTGGGTGTTACATTGACATCAGCTGTGACCTCAAGTTCTGGAGCTTTAGCCAGCACAGGCCAGAAAATGCCTTCAAATGTGGTGGAAATGATTGAGAATGCCTCTGTTGGCACAACCAGTGTCATCTGTCAGCCTTTGGCTACTGTTGCCTCAGGAACTGGAATGATCTCTGTGGCTTCAGGTGCCAGTACTGTAACAAGTAATGTTTGTATGTTAAATTCCACCAGCGTGCCTGCTTTGGGTGGCATCGGCACCAATAGTAGCACTGTAAATTACTCCCCTGGTTTGAATAGTGTTAGTAACCAAAAGTCAAACTTGACACAGATTCAGAGTGGGTTAATTGGCGTGGGCTTCACCACGGCCACTGCTGCTACCACTTCAACAGGTGCAGGGCAGGTTGGGCCAGCTGTCATGGGCCAGCATGCCGTGCTTGCCCCCTCTGTCCCTCTGGTGAACGCCCAGCCTCAACAGGCCCAAGTGCCTACTCCTGCCTCCACCAGCTCACGTTTCAGAGTGGTTAAATTGGACTCTACCTCTGAGTCTTTTAAGAAAGGTAGATGGACGTGCACTGAGTATTACGACAAGGAGGCCCCTGAGAACGTCCCCAGCACCAGAACAGTGGAAAGCATCCGCCAGTTTGTGCCTGAGAGTGTGGTGTGCCTGGAGAGAGAGTGTGTTTGTGGGAGCTCTGTCAGCAGCTCGGCCAGCCATTACACTGAGAGCCTGGGCAGTGGCGAGACGGGTGGCCCCTCAGCTGTGCAGCAGACCTTCCAGCAGCCCCCCTCTCAAATTCATGACTACCCATTTTCTAACATGTCCATATCTCAGATGCAACCCCAGGATGTAGTGCATGCACATCTTAAGACTAATGCAGGAGCCCCAATGCCAGTGAGCATTCAACAACCGGCAGGGTCACAGACCACTATTGGGCTTTCGTCTACCGCTATACCCCCTCATATGCCCAAGCTGACATATGCCCAGGCAGCACAATCATCTCCTGCT
This sequence comes from Myxocyprinus asiaticus, assembly GCF_019703515.2. Classification (NCBI taxonomy): domain Eukaryota; kingdom Metazoa; phylum Chordata; class Actinopteri; order Cypriniformes; family Catostomidae; genus Myxocyprinus; species Myxocyprinus asiaticus. The sequence goes on along the minus strand of NC_059354.1, from coordinate 11,932,352 downwards.
CAAGCTCTGCCTGTGGTCACCCAGCAACAGATGGGTTACCCGCCCACATCACTGCCAGCTGCACCAGCCCAGGTTGCACCAGCAGGCAGCCTGCCACCTGACTTCCCTCAATCCAAGCAGATCATGAACTCTGTGGCACCTGGACCATCACAAACTTTACCCCACCTGGCTACTTCCATCCCACCTGTAGCAGTGTCGGGGAACGCTCAGCTAATAGCCCCTTCACAGCAACCTGTGGGTACTGTGCAAACCCCTGCTGTTGCTCAGCCACTTCCTCAAGGACTTCTGCAGCCACAACATGCACCTGCCCCCCAGATGGTCCAGGTGCCCACTGGCGGTGTCATGCCACAGCTGGTGCAGTCTGCCGGGACCGGTCTTATCCAGCAGACCCAGGGGCAGCAACTCACCTCTCATCCCTCCATGGAACAGCAATCACATCTCAGTGGTCAAGGCCGTGGCCCACAGTTTGTGCCGGCTGTGACTTCCAGCCTGCCCACATCAAGCGTGCCTCATAACATTCAGAATGATCCCCAGTCCAGTTTGATGCAAAACGGCTCAAAAGAGGCAGGGCCGGGGCCCACCATGATGCCCACATCGCTTGAGGATGCCCAGCTTCTTCTGTTACAGCACCAGGCCCTGCTCATGCAATCCAAGCCAGCCGGTGGTGAATGTGTCTCCCAGACTGGCACCTTGCTTGGTCAAGAGGGAAGCAGTGGAGTCGATGCCCTTTCAGCCTCGGCCAGTCTGCTGAAGAGCTTACCTGTAGACGGAGAGGAAGATGGGTAAGTTGTAGACACATTTTAAAATCTTATACTCTGCTTTCCATTAATTTACCTTCGTAATGAAATTACAGTATGAATAGCTTTGTTAAAAATTATGCATGCAGGCATTCAGAGGTATAGCTTAATCTAGTGCTAGACACATAATTGGTGGCGCTCATTACATGTCACAGCAGGCGGTTCTGTACACTGTTGAGAAGAACTATAGACTTCCACTGTGGAGCTATAAGTGTGGTCTTCTTTATGTAAAAAAACTGTTGCAGTGCTTTATAAAGCTTCTCTGACTGCACTTAAAAGGATAGTTCACCCAAAATTGAAAATGATTTAATCATTTTCTCACTCTCATGTTGTTCCAGGCTTGTATGACTTTCTTCTGTGGAGCATAATAAATGTTAGTATCAGGCACCATTCACTTTCATTGTATCTTTTTTCCATACAGTGAAAGTGAATGGTGACTGAGGCTAACATTCTGCCCAACATCTCATTTTGTGTTCAATGTTAGAAATACAAGTTAGGAAAAAAATTATGGTGAGTGAATGATTATAGAATTTAAATTTTTGGGTGAACTATCCTGGTTAGAAGATGGGCCTCAACCCCTAATCATTAAAGCCAATCTATTATGCATTATGGGACTAAATGCTGACTATAATAATAGCTTGATTCAGAAGCTATTATGAATTTGATAACTGATGTTTTGTGACAAGATTGCTTATAAGCTTTAACATGGTTAAATCCAAAAGAGATTAGTGATTTATTGTCTGTTTCAGTTGTTGGGTTGTCTTGATTTTGTGCAGATATAGCAGTATACACTTTTATAGGTGTGGTAGACCACGACAGCAAATTAACATACCTAAAAATATTTTCATAACTCTGTTGAGCCTAGGAGAGCCTCATATAAGTAGAGAGTCTGAAACTGTCTTCAATCTAGTTCTCTTGGTTTTTGTCTTCTGTCACTGCAAGTGCAAAAGTCCTTAATGCAGTATGAAACCAAGCTCTGTATTTACAGTAAATGTAGTTAAACTTAAGTCATTAAGATTGTAATGCAGTGCCAATGCATATACAGTAATATTGTCAAGACAAGTGAAATATGTTTGCAAGTGTTAAGATTTGTCTTAAGTTGTTCTGAAGAAACAGATTTGCACGTTTATTATACTGTAATATGTTTATGCGTTCTTCAAAAATGAAGTTTCCTGTGCTTGACAGAGCTTGTCTGACAGATGTCTCGGGGATGACGGAGTGCTCTGTGAATGACACTTCTTAATGAAACACACAGATTTGTCACAGTGCACACATCATTCTGGCACCAAATGTTAATTCAGGTGTTAGTCAATCCTACTGTAAAAGTTTTTTTTCTTTAATACATGGCTTTAATGTATAACACTTGCTATGTTTCCATCCAAGTTGCAAATTTAATTTATGCTAAAACCATAATATCTCTCAAACAATTTACGAATAAAGCAGCGTTTCCATCCTATTTGTTTAAAAGAACAAAATCACTTCCGGATAAATTGTAGCCACTTCTTTTATTAATAAAATACTCGCGCTTTAGAACACGCAGACAACACACTTTAAAGAACTTGTCACATGTCTGGGAGTGACAGTGCGTTACACAGTTTGGGAGCACTATGTGTGTGCGTTCCTCCTTCCTTATGTCTTTGCCTTGTGGATCTTTAATATATTTTTCACCTGTTCTTCGGCACAATTTAAGTTTGTATTCGACTTATTTCCTCTACAAACTCGAAGCAGGCTTTGGATTTTCTAGACAGAGCAACATTTCAGATGCGATGATTAGTTTGCTGGTTAGTCCAGTTATGAACGAGTTATTCAGTCACATGACCTTTTTGATGTGCATCTTGTATTCCTAATAAGTTCAGTAGGAGTGTATTCAGTAAATGTGATTCCATCATAGTTTATTTGCATTTCTTGTTATTGAACTAAAAATGTATCTACCATAAGCAAGCGTATACATTTTTTATGCCATCATTTTAGAGATTTTATTAGTATCTTAGTGTTTCCATACAGCAGTTTTATGTGATATCCCAAAACATATTTCTTTCTAAAAATCGTATATATCTTTTGAGGATATTCAGTTTGTATTTAAATATGTTGACCTCTTTATGTAATGATACAGTGAGCAACAGCTTGCCTGTAAAGTCATTCAAAGTATCAGGCCTAATATGCCTATCATATTTAAAGTTCAAGCATGCGATTTACATGCAATGTGAAACAATAACACACCTGTTGGCATCAAGTCGGTCTTCCAAGGGTGGTTTTCCTGTGGGAATAGTAAAGCTCATTTTGTGAGGTTGTGTGTAACATAGCTGTCCATTTTGACCTGTTGTCATATTTTTTGGTGTGATTGGATGCAGGACTGTAGCTCTGATTTCAAGAGAGCCAGCCATTTGAAATATGACTCACTGATCTCACATTGAAATTTGGAAACAGTAGGTTGACTTTTCTTTAGCTAAAATGTGCCAGTGGCCAAAGCATGTTGGGCGTATGGGCACATGTGAACTCCATTTTCCGGGTGTAATGTCTACGTAGGGGCACCAAAAGCAAGTTGTGAAGCGAGTTACTTCCTGGTTTCAAAACAAGATCTGAACCCTCCCATGCTGCTGATGCAGCGAGCTTCCAGTCGCACCACAGGGGAAGGTAAACACTGGGAGCTGATGCAAAAATGTCTGAGATGGCGCTTTTCGGTGAGATGGCACTTGTCGGTGTGTCGGCATAATGTGGCAGATCCTAGGGTACTGGAACTCTCGAAAACATGCCGACTTCCCGTGTGATCATGTTGAATATGACATAGGGGCCGTTTACACGACAACGTTTTCAACTAAAAACGTAAAACCTTTTATGCGTTTTGGCTGTTCGTTTACATGACAACGGCGTTTTGGGGCCTGAAAACGCAAACTTTTGAAAACGGGTTTCAAAGTGCAAGTTTTTGAAAACGATGCCGTTATCATCTCCGTGTAAACATACAAAAACGCGAATTTGTGAAAACGATGACGTCATGCGCATGCGTTTTATGTGTTATATAAAGAATGATGGATTGATGGGCATAAATTTGAGATGTATAATTATCATTATGAATACTGGTGTCTGTGCAAATAACAATAATCAACAATTTATTAATTTGGAGTGTTTTGTATGGAGTGTGAACATTGTACATTAGGCAGAACCTGCAATTTGAAAATCTTGAAATTAATGTATGGATTCAGATGGGGAAAATGTATTTGTATTTTAAATGTTATTTTATGTACCTTTACCCTGCAATTCATTCACCCACGATTTATGTATATAGCCTGTAGACAGAGATGTGATGCCATATACAGTATTCAATGATATGCTTAGAATATGAAAACATGAGGCAGTGAAAATGCATGTTAGATCCAGCGTACACATGACCTCTCTCTCCGTCAGAAGATATCCATATATCAGAGTTCTGTCTGATATCCAAAACCAGTTAACATCAACAGCTTATGTTAACTTACTCTCCTTCCAGCCCAAGAGTCAGCAGGGGTAATACAGAAGAAGGCAGGAGACGAAGTGATGGTAAAAATGAGCAGAGTTTATTGAATAATCTTGAGAGTTCAATCTATAGGCATGCGCGCGAGTACTTCAAAACAACGCATGAGACATTCAAAACTACAATGGCGGACTACTGGACTGTGTTTGTGCTGCTCAAGATTTTGAGTTTATTGATGCTTCTCCAGCAAATAATTGTAGTAATAAAGCAACCTCATCGTCCGTCCAGACAAAATTGCTCGATGCTTTCACCATCTTCATTGTTTGTATTCACCGCTCTGTGGAAGAATGCTTATGTGCGCAGGCGTGTAGTGTTTCTTTACAAAGTGACATCGCCAACTACTGGCCTGGCATGCATAATACAGCATTTTTAGTCGTTTTTGCGGATCCGTGTGAACGGGGATCGTTTTGACAACGTTGTCATCTGTACGTGAAACTTTTTAAAAACGCAAAGGAAAAACATTTCTGTTTTTAGTGCATCGTTGACATGTAAACTTACCCATAGAAAGAGCCTTTTGCTCCTCAATGAGCAAACTATTAGATTTCGACTAGATGTTTCATTTTTGAAAGACTATCAGCCAGTACTGTTTTGGTGTTGAGCATGAGGTCACTATAACAGATGAGATCATTTAGTTTTATCCCATTTTGCTCGTGCTTAATAACAAATTATGTCAGTGTGAATTATTTAAATCTGTTTTTGTTTTTTTACATTCGTAGGTTATTGTTGACCGGCAGCCTTGTATTGAAAGATTATCATCTCGCATTTGCTTTTTTTGATCGTAATCTGCTCTTGGCACTGATAAAAGCCACACAGGAGAGTCTCAATGAATTACTCATTGTGTGGAGATAAAGTAGATTATCTCTCCAATTAATGACCCTGTGGAATGGGAGAGAAGAGGAAATGCTTTCACTCGGCCAGATCGGGCCACAGCAGATAATGTGGCAGAATTTAAAGCGGCATTACAGAGCTTGACCATGTGTACTGTACTTTCTCTTTTGGTCCCGTAATGATTGCGCTTTTCACTGCTGTTCCTGTCTCTACAATAACAGTTTGTCCATATATTGAATTTTGATGTAATTTACCCCAATGTCATTTCAACCCCCCTTTTTATTTCTTCTGTGAAACAAAAGGAAAAGTGTTCGACTGAATGTCCAAACCTCTTCTTTTTTTTTTTTTTTTTTTTTTTTTTTTTTTCAATAACTCAAGAACATTGGAAGTTATTCATGCACTATATTCCAAGTCTTATGAAGCCATACAATATTATTCATGATCTTAATAAAAAATCCAGATAACAGTTCTTCAAATCCCAAGTTTGGTCTTTTACTTAGGCTAAAAGTTTACTTTAGTTTTGGCTGTTATTATACTTTTTTTTTTTTTTATAAATAGAAATTGAACTGCATAGTTTGGACACTGAATAATAATAATAATAATAAAATATATATATATATATTTTTATTTTTTATTTTTTTATTTTCACAACATACAATGTTAAAAGGGTCCCTGTATAATTCACAGGATTAGCTGAGAGAGTATTAATTTCATATATAAGCAAAATGGACATTATAACTGAAATATACCCAAATGAATCAGAATCTAATCAAATAAAGAGCTTGTGCATAGGACTTGAATCAAGCGTGAATGAGATTTAAAAGCTACAGCAGAGAGTAAGATTTTCAGCTAAAACATTGTGTCCTTGCAAATAGCTGTCAGATGGCTTCAGAACAATTCTTATGGAGTACTTCCATTTTTTGTTGTATGAAAAAAAGCATGAGGGTGAGTAAATGAGGACAAAATTTGTTATTTTTTTGGGTGAAATTTCCCTGTAGTTTTCAGCCATAACACTGATTATCAGAAAGGTCACTCTTAGGAATATCACAAAATATCAACTTATCGGTTATTGATTGGGACATTATTTTCTTGATAGGTTTTTGAGGCATCAGTATCATTTAAACTGTCCGCATTATCAGAGCCGCAGCAGATGCATATGAGCTCATAATGTTAAAGTGCTCGCCTGTTTCATTCTCCCTCTCTCTCAAAAACAGTTCCCTGTAACTTTAATTGTCTTGTCTAATGAGAAAAAGGCAAATATCAATAAAACGAATATCATATATACCCTATATATCTCATATATATATATATATATATCATTTAAATGGATGTAATAAACCAACCTCACACAACTTCAGCAGATCCAGCATCCTGTGGAGCGCTCATTTATTTACAGTACCTCTAAAGCACATATTATATCAGCCTCTCCTCAACAGTTCCCTGTAACTTTTAACTTTCTTTTCTAATGATAAAAGGCAAATATCAGTAAAACTTATATACCATTTGCAAATATGCAGATATCTCGTTTAAACAGAAGTAATTCATGAACCTCCAGCGTTTTCTTCCCATCGAGTTCTCAACTAATATCTTCCTCCGAAGCGCGTATTCTATCGGCCAGAATCAAAACTTCAGGATCAGGATTAAAAGTTAATCTGATTCACAAATCATGATGGTCAGTGGTCACAATCCAAGCAGTTGATACAGGCTGTTTAAACTGTCAGTAGACTGCTGCTGCTTGCTGGATCCGCACGAGCACGTGAGAGCAATCAAAGTCTTTCTAGCAAGTCAGTCCACTGTCGGCCATGTTTGGAACACTCTCGGGAGGCTATTTCCAGTTGTTACAGTGCAGCTCATCTACTTGAACGGGGAAAGACTGAAATCTCCAAAATGGTTGGTCAAGATTACGATATTTCAAAGAACATATTTCAAATCAGCAAAAAAAATCAGATAACACTGTAATATGTTAACATAAATGGTGCTTCTTTACCTCAGATTATGCTAAAAAATGGAATGTTAGCTTTTATAGCTAATGCGCATGTGCGTTCTCGAGTTGATTGACAGGTGATGCCTTTATCTAAAGCTTTTTTTACCTGTAAGGCAGGTCTTCCTATATACATCCGTTGACTGTTGGCTGCAGTTGGCCATTCTAATTTCTCCCATTGATTTTAATAGAAGTGGCCCATCTCTGCTAAAGTGTCTCTGGTGCAACTTCAAGGTAAAAGCGTGTCGCGTGTGCTATGAGTAAATGTCTTATTCACTATCACTGTATGTACAATTGGTTTGATTCAGTATTTTTTGAGTAAATGCGATTGCTAACGTGGACATGCCATCCATGGTTGCTGGACTACTGTGTGTACTGTTATTTCCTTCTTCCTAATATGATTACAATTTCTTCATGTGCAAATAAATTACTAAAATGTGATGACTAAACAGAAATCAAAAGAAACTGCTATCTACCATTTAAAATACAGTATTATTTTTTTTAGATTCTTTTTTTACAAAGTTAAAGTTTTGTGTGAAATTGAGTAAATGTAGTAAAAAAAATAAAAAATAAATATATGTGTGTGTGTGTGTGTGTGTGTGTGTGTATGTATATATATATATATATATATATATATATATATATAATATATAATGTTTTTTTTTTTTTTTTTTTTTTTTTTTTGTAGCAATTTTATGTTTATTTACTATATTAAATTGTATGATATATCGGCATTGTATCGGCCTATCGGTCACCCTGCTCTCTGGATATCAGCATCGGCCATTAAAAAACCCATATCAGTCAACCACTACTATTTATATTTGAAAAAATGCCGATATAGATAGAGATCGATAATCATCGGGAAAATGTGGATTTCGATACATGAAAAAGGCATCAATCCCAAACCACAAAGTCACTCTTCAACTGTAATCCAAGAAAAGAGCCTGTACTTAGAAGTCTTTTTTTTTTTTTGGCCCAAAGAAAGCTCTTTGTTTGCACGTCTCATTTTTAAGATGATATTATTTAGAACCTGTCCCTCCAAACTTGAGAGCAGAGCGCAAAGCAAAAGTACTTTAGGGACTGAAAGCTAATAGGGGCAGAGACTGCATGAGGTCAGCTGAACTGGTTTCTCAAACACATTCGCAACAGGCATTTGCGCTTGTCTCAACTCTTTTTAGGTTTGAAGTCTGCTGGCTTTCATTCTCTTTCTCAAAGGTGACAACATACAGTTGCAATCGAAATTATTCAACCCCCCCCAAGACAGTAAGGATTTACAAAGGTAAGCTTTTCTGATGACCTAGAATTTTTAAACTTTACATCTATATCAGATGAGTGACACATTCAAAGTCATAGTGTGAATATATACCCTAATATTTCTAAAGAACAGGATTTTTTTAAAATACAGCCATGTCATAATTATTCAACCCCTATTGCATGTAGCTGTTTCTTAAATATGTAAGACTACACAAGTAATTGTTTTAAAACAAAATTAAGTCATCAGTCTGCAGTGGCACTTATTTAAGTTCAGCGTTGTAAGCAAAAATGTATTTCTATGCAAAAAATGCAATTAAAAATAAACTGTCTCAAAAGCTAATAGAGGAGATTATTTCATTACACAAGAAAGGTCATGGCTAAAAGTACATTTCCAAGGCACTTCAATTTCAAATAGACAAAGCTGGCAGCACCATTCATACATTTTTTTTAAATATGGTACAACAGCAACTTTCTTGGGGTGTGGAAGAAAGCAAAGCTTCACCAAGGGAAATGTTGACTCCAGTTGACTGAATATTCAAGAAGTAATTAGGAAAGACCTGTGGAGTCCTGGAAGAAGGTTTTATAAATGTATGACACTAAACTGAAAATGAGTTTTAGACCCATGGGTCAGCAGTACGTCTGGAGTAAGATGACAAGGTGATGACAAGAACGACACCATCCCCACAGTCAAGCATGGAGGTGGGTCAGTCCTGTTAAGGGGGTGTTTTGCGGCTGCAGGAAATGGCTATCCTGATTATGTGACTGACACCATTGATTCTTTCAGGTATCAGGCCATTTTGGCATGAAAAATGTGATGCCTTCAGTGTGTTAATTGAAGCTCGTGATCACTGGACTTTCCAGCAAGACAATAACACCAAGGAAACATCCAAGTTATCCAAAATCTGGTTCAGGGATAGGTCGTGGAATGTTCTTAAATGGCCCTTTCAGTTCATCATTAAAATCCCATTGAAAACCTTTGTTGGGATTTCAAGGAAGCAGTGGCAGCACAGAAACCAAAGAATGTTAGTGAGCTTGAAGCTTTTGCTCATGAGAAATTTGTAAAAATTCTAAGAGAGTTGTCCGAAGCCTGAGAACACTTACCTGAAACATTTATTTGCTGTTAAGTATAAAGGATGCTCCACAAATTATTGACTTGGGGGGTTGAATTTTTTGACATGACATTTGTGGACAGAATTAGTTATTTTTTATTTTAAAATTTGTTCTCAAAATCACTCAAATGTGTATTAAAAACTTACTTTGACTGTTTACTGAGGTTTTAGTTGATGTGTTTTAATTCACATCACCAGAATATATTGCTGGTCAGGGGGGTTGAATAATTTTGATTGCAACTGTACGATCCACTTGCTACATCGTTTGATTACTGAAGTTTTTGTCAGATGATGTTCTCGACACATACATGAATAGTTCAATAGTTGTGTTTTTAATAATAGTTTGCCGCTGTTCATTTGTCCAGGCATGATTTCAGTTGTTGAGGCCAAATTGGACAGCTGCTACTCAACACATTCCCATGTAAACATTTCATTATTATGAAGCCTTACGTCTCTACACAAAGCATTAAGGGAAGCGTAAAGGGAAGCGCCAGGGCACGGCAACACATTTATTACTTATAAAAGTGTATTTGCCAAGTGGATATATTTTCATCTGGCCCATTTAGCCAGCACACTTTATGTGTGCTATAAACAGCAGAATGGAGTGGACTCCAAGCAAAACAACCTCTGCTTAGCTTGCCACCTCATTGTCATGTTTTAGCAGAAAATTAACGTCCTTCTTTGATTTGCTTGATACAATCAATGAAGTGCATGGCCTCTTATTTTTTATTTTTTATTGGTTTAATAATGTTTGTTTGGCAGTTTGCATTCAGTGATTGATGGGGAAGGGTCTTGTTTTATCAGTAGATCTATTTTTAAACGTAAGCTGTATTTGCATAATCATGCCCTGGCCACTTGTGTTTTGTTTCATGATTGTTTGCTCTATTATCTTATGAAATTATTCTAAAAGGAACAGAATTAGTATAAAACAATAGTTTAAAAGAGAGCATATGCTTTTTTTAGTGTAGATTTTTCATTATCAGTCAATCATTATCTTCCCAATTCCAACTCGCTCATTATCTGAATGATTTAAAAAAAAAAATATTTATTTTTTTACATTAAAAAGAGAGATTATATGTTCATAGCACAGATTTATTTTTATTTTTTTTTAACATTTTTATCTTCCCAACTCTAACACACTCGTTATCTGTCATGAAAAATGCATTCTTTAAATATTCAGACTTTTTATTTAAAGGTCAGCTCTGTGTTGCCTGATTAAAATGCCCAAATTCTGGAATCCAGATCTGGAATCCAGATTGCTGCTCTGAAATTAAATGGCTCTCCAACCAAAGCTGTTATTCATGCATCAGCTATGGTCTTTAGAATGTTTTATCCCTTCCTATTTTGGCTTTCTAAGAGCAGTCTGCACACGAGTCAGCAGAGTTGGAAAGCTGCCTCGCGCTGTGGTTTCAGACTGGCCAGGAAATCTCGCGTGCACCCTTGAGCATGTGCCCATATCACGCTCTTGCTCTGTTAAACATGTACAATGAGATTTCCTCTACTTGTATCACCAGGCTGGATGGAGTGAAATGAGGTCACCATGGAAAACATGGCGGCCAATGCACAAGTAAATGTTCTCACCTCGGTTTTTTAATTTTACAGCTTGACTTGACCTATATGTAATTGATTTGAGATAAAAGCAAAACTGGTATTATTTTATCTGTTTTTTTAGGAGTGGGTGGTATGATCACTGTACAAATGTATATAATTTAGCTTGAAATTCAGTGAGAAAATGTTTTATATGTTAAATAACCACGTGTTAATGGCTGTTTGTGAATAAACCAGTGAATTATTTTCTTTTTGATTTTGATTTTTCTCCCCTTTTCACCCCAATTTGGAATGCCCAATTCCCAATGTGCTCTTAAGTCCTTGTGGTGGCTCGCCTCAATCTGGGTGGCGGAGGACAAATCTCAGTTGTCCCCGCGTCTGAGACCGTCAATCCGCGCGTCTTATCACGTGGCTTGTTGAGCACATTATCGCGGAGACGTAGCGCGTGTGGAGGCTTCACGCTATTCTCCATGGCATCCATGCACAACTCGCCACGTGCCCCACCGAGAGCGAGAACCACACATTATAGTGACCATGAAGAGGTTACTCCATGTGACTCTACCCTCCCTAGCAACCGGGCCAATTTGGTTGCTTAGGAGACCTGGCTGGAGTCACTCAGCATTCGAACTTGCGACTCCAGGGGTGGTAGTCAGCGTCTTTACTTGCTGAGCTACCCAGGCCCCCAATAAACCAGTGAATTAAGTACTTCACAGATTATTGCATATCAGTGGATTACACAACCTTTCACATTACTTCATGTTTTCCTTTGCTCTCACCTTGATAGCCATGTAAATGCATTTACATAACGTATATCCATGTTATTAACGGTATAGTTAAATCTCTAGCGAAACACCTACTGTTGCACAAGACGGTCATACCACCCAGCTCTGCTGTCTTTTCAGTTCACATTTTTTTGATTGCTTTATAGTGCTGACCATTAACTTTAACATACTGTATAAATGGCCCTGCCAGATGGATGATTGATCATATTTGACTGTTTAACTTTCTGTCTTATCTCCACTTTCTCCCCATCCCTACCACAAACACCATGTGTGACAAAGATCTGCCAGTCAAGTTCTCACCTCTGCACAATTTTTAAATGCTAATACCAGCTAACAAGCAAACAGCTTGTGCATAAATAATTGGCAGCTGCAATCCAGAGATACCGGAATCTTGATCATCAATAATTTGGGTGCCACCCACCTACATGTCAATGACCGTTAAAGGAATAGTTCACCTAAAAATAAAATTCTGTCATCATTTACTCACCCTTATGTCATTTCAGACCCCACCGCAGTGTCATGCATCAAGGTCTAAGCAAGTGCTCAAGCATTAGAGCATGTGTGATTTTGTGCATGCTGCAATTAAAAAAGATTGGCTCTGGATTTATGCTTGATTGTCCAATTGCTGATCACAGATTTAAGACTAAAATTGTCTGAACGCTCAATGCATCCCTAATTTTTATTATTTACTGTTATTTTTAAATACAAATTTTAATTACTTATTTGATATAATTTAATTATTATACATGTAAATAATTTGCCGCAGGTCCCTCATAATTTTCTTGATTTGACATTTGCCCCCCACCTCTACAGAATATGGATTTTCTTTATTTTCTGCGATGTAGTCTAATAATAATAATAATAATTAAAAAAAAAACAATAATACTTGATTTGTAATCCCTTTTTATTGACATATTACTTATAATAGTTTAAGAACCACTTAAAAACATATCCATTGACCACTAATCTGAAAAGTCTATTTGTGGAACACATCCTACTGTGATGTTTCTCTGAATCACAGAAACATGCTGAGGGCAGAAGAGTAATATCTCTAATTTTATTTATTTATTGATTGCTTTAGTTTCTGCCAGTCTTTGTATTTGTGCTCAGGCTGATGCGTGACTCTAAAGGTGGTCGCACAAGATGCGTCTGGTGGATGACATATCTAGACCTGTCACAATAACTACTTTTGTTGGACGATATATTGTCCCAGAAATAATTGCGATAAACGATATTATTGTCATTTTAAGACCATTTTATGCCACTGATATAATGATAATATAATAGCATAATAATGCAAGTACACCCTTTCAATGAGCAATTAACTTTTAATTCTTAAGAATATTCAGACATTGGAATGTCAAAAAAATTAAATATCTTAAAACATGAATAAAATAAAAGCACACAACAAAAACGATAAATAAAATGGACTTGGGCTCCGTTAACAAATATTGCACTAAAAACTAAACCTTTGGCACAACAGAGTCATTCATTCCTTAACAGGCAATATACTTCTAATCCAGTTTCTCAGTGAGGACCTTTGTTAACAAAAAGTGCAAAGCAACAACATATTAGCTATAAGTTAGATGTATGTAACAATAAAAGTTTGCAGCATATTTTTAAATGCTGGTTTTTCAACTGTGTTGAATGGCTGCATCTCTTTGGCTTTATAGTGAGTTACGCTATCTGTGAGCGTGCGCCATTTTGTGCTGTCGTGTTTATATTTGCACTGTCGAGCAAAGGCATCCATAATACTTGAAAACTGGAGGAGATGGTTGTTTTAGATGAACTTTTATGTTAGTTGTATTGCCACTTTTCGTTGCCATTGTTTTTAAACAAAGTCGACATATCAAATCAAATTTTATTTGGCACACACAACCATACACAGTATGACAGGTAGTGAAATGCTTATTATGACTGTCTGTGACATAAAATAGAATTAAAATATAATAGAATAGAAAATAGAATTTTCATTGTACATTGTATTTAAAAAAAGGAAATATAAGGAAAGTATAAATAATACTGGCTCGTTTACGTTAATGGGCTCTCCTCTCTCATTTGGCTTAAAGCCAAAATGTTCCCACATCGGAGCTGTGGAATGTGGCTTAAGTCCATTTGGGCTTATTCTTCCAAACTTTCTTGCTGGAATTATGCAGTCATCAAAAAACACCTATTAAAACACCTTTTAGCCTTAAGTAATGCGTAATCTTCACCTGTCGCTGTCCGCTCTGCAAGTGTGGAGGAGCTGCCTATCTGAGCCCTGCCTCCTACACAGAGAGCAGAAGAGAGGACAGAAGCAGCGTGACTGGCTAAAATGTTAGTGACATTCATTCTTATGTAAACAAACACGCATGTCAACACAGTAGGCAATTTCGACGTCAGCAAAAATGATCGAGGTCATGTCCATATATCGTACTATAAGTCGATAACGTAATTATCGTGACAGGCCTAGACATAGTGTGTTCTACAAGCAGACTTTAGACTTATTGTACATGTGCTTTGTTGCAATGCTCCTTGTAGGCGGGAATGACCTTTATGCAAAAGTGCAAATGGTTTAAAATTTGTTGTTGCATATAATTTTTAAATGCGACTGTAACTGTTGCACTGAACAGTTACTTTTATGAATTTTGCTTTTTTTGTAATTTTGGAGCTCAACAATCTGAGACCTTCACTTTCATATTTTCATACACTCTTTTATTATATATATATATATATCCTTCAACATGAACATCAGTGTCATGCCATCTTATTGAGTTGCCCCTATTTGATGTGATCTCCTCTGATGGAAAGGTATGCTCCGGTCACCATGGGGTTTGTCTCTAATGCGAGGAGGCTGAATGAGTGCTAGGCTCTGTATTTAGCATACAGCATGCTGCTGTGGGCCATTAGCACTGTGTCATTGTTTCAGCCACGCTGCCAGTGTTGCCTGGCCACCAGCCATCTCGCACTTTCTGTGCAAACCCCCACACGCTTGCCCATCCCTGTCCTCTCCACCGGTGTGCCCGCTCGTCAGAGCTGCCAAAGAGCTGCTATAGCAACCGGCAGCCCTAAAACCCCCTAACATAGCCCTTCCAGAGCCAATTGTCTTCATCACTCTCGCACTGCCTCTTGGAACAGCTCTCATTCAGCAGGGGCTACGAGTTGTTCATGCTCCTTTGTGCTGGAAATAAGAATTAAAAAAAAAAACTTCAAGAATTATTGTTTGCTTAGTTGTTTGTGGATTAGCGGCAGAATACATGCAAAGTGATGCTTTGCTTTAGTTAATGTTACTGTTTGGTAGAATGGCAGTTTCTGTGCTCTGTCATGGTTTTTTCAAGGAAGCATGAATAAAGAACTGATCCCTACAGAGGGCTCTGGGTTTGTTTCTCATCCGGGGCTCTTTTGGGCCACGTCTATGCTTGCTCTGTCTTGGGCACAGTGGAAAACTACAGGGGAAAGCAGAGTGTTGATATTTAGCTATATCAAGACTCAACAATAAGGATGGCTTGGTGCCAATGTGAATGTTTGGGGCCAGTTGGTGGAACTGTAACTTGCCTCATCAGTCCAGGACAGGGTTATCTTGCATTCATTGATTACATGTGTTTTTTTATGACTTGCAAACTAAGCATTTTGCACAAAAGAAAAATCATATAAAAATGTTTTGATAGATTTTGCTATTATGATTTTTAATCATATTGTAATTTAATCTGACCAATCACATCACCAGAGTAAGCGTATATAAACAGCCAATTACCTCTACATGGCGTCGAGTCTTCCGACATTCGGCCCTGCCCATGAATAGACCTAGGCAGTGACTCGGATCATCGGATGAAACTTCGCTGCAAAGCATTCGCCTTCATCAGAACATCTCTTCCATCCAAACAATCTCATTAATCAACAGAAGCTGCCACAGCAGCTCATTTGTTTTTGCGGTATTGACCGCTACCACGTTAAGTGTTATATTTTTACTCTTTCTTTCTTTCTATGCTCCATTCGCCGAAGCAGTTTATAGCGTGAAGTTGCTTCCGTAAACCGGCTGCTTCTGCACTGTGTATATGTGAAACGGCTCCCTACGACTGCTCATGTTCTCCTATCTAAATTTCCCACCCGGAGCGGCCGACTGCGTGATGCTGCTTCCACAAACTGGCTGCTTTGGCTCCGTATACATGTCAAATAGCTCCCTACGATTGGTCATATGTTCTCATCTAAAATGTTCACCCGGACTGGTCCGTTCGC
Organism: Myxocyprinus asiaticus; assembly: GCF_019703515.2. Taxonomy (NCBI): domain Eukaryota; kingdom Metazoa; phylum Chordata; class Actinopteri; order Cypriniformes; family Catostomidae; genus Myxocyprinus; species Myxocyprinus asiaticus. The sequence continues at coordinate 11,916,330 of NC_059354.1, read as the reverse complement.
ATGAAGCTGCTTCCACAAACTGGCTACTTCGGCGCTGTATACATGCGAAACAGCACTTTATGACTGTTTATATGTTCTCATCTAAACTTTCCACCCGTAGTGGTCCGTTCACGTGAAGCTGCTTCTGCAAACCGGCTATTTCGGTGCCTCATACATGTGAAACGGCTCCCTGCGTCTGCTCATATGTTTTCTCATCTACTTTTCCACCCACAGCGGTCCGTCGCGAGAGCTCCTCTCCATGAACGGGCGCTGTTCTGGCTTCACGCTATTCAAGCTCTATTACAGCTACAAGAGAAAGAAAATGTGCTGAAAAGTTGCGCGTATTTCACGACGTGCAGTCGTGCATTAGCCGTTGATCTAATATGACAGCTGTTCGGTAAAGAACGTTAACCAATAACAGTTACAATGTAAAAAAAAAATTAAATAATAGCTATAGGATAGAAAAAAATAGGCCTGTGATTAGCCTACAATAAACCAAATGTATTCTAAAAATGATGTTCACACAGAATAAAGGATAGTTTAACCCGTTCAGCAGTTGGCATCTTGTTGAAAATAGCCTTATTTAACAAATTTAAAAAATGGCATTCCTAGCCTAAAACAGTCATTTTCTAGGCTACTTAAAAGCATAATTTTTTGATGACACATCAACATGGAAGACGAGACTTGACACACCTGAGGTGATTGTCCTGCACTTTAACAAGCTGGCTCGGCAGAAAATAACTTACAAGCAAGCACAGATTTAAAGAAGGCTCAAATTTGAAAACATCCATAGGGACTTTCAAGCCAACGTTTCGGAAATCTGCTTCCCACACCACCACCGAAGTGATTTTATAACTACTTTGCTGAGTTTGCTTGTCTTGCGAGAGGACATTTTCCTCTTCCTGAGAGAGGGAAGAAGCACGTGCAGCCTACGGTGAAATGAAACTTTGTATCTGCTCAAGATATAATCTTTTTTCAATAATAATTGTATTAATTATATTTAAAATGTGTAACATTAATATGACAGTAATTTAAGCACAGCCTCTGTAAAAAAAAATAAATAAATAAAATGTGTCGCCCATGCCTAAATCCGCCACTGCTGAAAATAAAATATTGTTTGTTCAGTGGAGGGATGTGGACCATTTGTGAATCTTTTTTGTGGTTCGGGGCCAGTGAAAATATTGGCAAGTCAAGTATTTGAACTACTGACTGGAAATATTAAATGATTGTAATTACAATCATTATTGGTATTATCAGTACTTGTTGCCTCAAAGCATTGATACTAGCTATGTTTTGTGTATCATTGTACAGTGGCAGTGTTTGGAACAGTTACCAAGGGCTTGTTTTCTCAGACCTCCTGTTTCTGCTGCATGGTACCATGGGTTCTCTGGCCATCTGTATTTGGATTAGTCTCAAACAGGGACTTTCCAGGAAGGGCCCCCTAAACATATCAGGCTCTGTCCTTGTCTAGTTAGTGGGAAGCTGCCATTTTTGTCATGTAGCCTGGGTTATTTTGGATGTTGTCTAATCCCAACACTTGCAAACATTGGATAAACTGGTAAGAACGTCAGTAAAAGGTGTTTACATGCGACGCAAAATTGGGCCATTGCTTTAACCATTAATGGCCTTACCCCAATAAAGGAACGCTGTTTTGAGTGTTTACACGACCTTACTGTAAATGTTGTTGGCTTACTAGCTAGGGCTGAAACGATTAGTCGACGTTATCGACAACGTTGACAATAAAAAAAAATTGTCGACAAAAATTTTCATTGTCGAATAGTCGTTTGATCTTAACGTAACATAAGATCATATGAAACTCTAATGTTTGCACACAAGAGCAGCACTGCAGCTCGCACCTGACTGAGGAGAGGAAGAAAAGACATCTCACAGTCCAGACGTACTCTAAACTTTCCAAACAGCTTCAGGTGATGTAGATCGCAAAGTATGAAGGAATTATAATGCAGAAATACAAAATAAGTAAATACAGAAGCACTCTTGTTGTGGAATAAGCAGAGCCGGAGCTGACGCTCAGCTTAAGCAAAACTTGCGTGTCGAGCGTCTTTAAAGGAAACACCCCAGCTTTACATCTTTAATGCAGTTCTATTTAATGCGTAATAGCTTTATTAAAGTTAAAATAATAAGGAAACTGGCATTTCTCTGTGTGGTCAGCGCCTCTTCTATGAGTTGCGTGAAGTGTCCCGATCTAAGGGGGAGAGATTGAAACTGCACCCGGCTGATGTACACTCTGTCGCCGGGACGCCCATCCCTTGAGCGCACATGCTTAATGCTGCTAGATTATAACGTGATGACTCGTGACTTATTGAATCATAATATATGCGTCACTGTGTGTTTATTTTCATGAAGAAAATTGGCAATACGCCGCTTTATTAATAAGAGAGAGTTTGTTTTTTTGTAAGTAAAAGATGGATTGAAGTGAACAGAAAGGTGAGAGAGAGTAATCTTTGCCCCATAATACACTGCAACAAAATACATTTTTTATTTGTTTTTGTTTTGGCTTTGTTTTCCAATATAAATATCTAAAACTCATTTAAAACAACGTACATTTACTTTAGCAGCTATACTACAGAAGAAACAATTGTTATCTGGGAATGTTGAATATAATATTAAAAATACAAATATTTTAAAATATCTAAAAATCCTTTAAAAAAAACGATGCATTCACCTGAGAAGCAGCATATAAGATATTTAGACTTGCTTTTAGAGAATAGATCTTGAATATAAGTGTATTTTGTCTTTACTGCACTTTCAGAAGTATAACAAAGTGAAAAAATACACTTATATACAAAATACACTTATACACAAAATACACTTATATTTAAGATACATTCAAGTCTAAATATCTTATGTTTCTTCTCAAGTAAACATATCTTGTTTTAAGGATTTTTAGACAATTTTAAATGGAAAAAAAGACAAATACGCTTGATAACAATAGGATTTTTTTGTAGTGAAATTTTTACTGTATTAAACAAGTATTTTTTCCCTTTAATTCAGTGAATGTCATTTAGAGGTATTTTGAAAAGATGATTTTGTCCTCTTTATTGTTAGCAAGCACATTTAATACAACCTTTTAATTCGGGGCACAAGCTGAATAGTCGGTTTAGAGCTAATGATTAATCGTTGCAATAATCGCCCGAATACTCGAATAATCATTCTAATAATCGTTAGATTAGTTGATTATCAAAATAATCGTTAGTTGCAGCCCTATTACTAGCATAGCTTAACTGGTATAAGATTATGCATGTAAATGCACTCGATGTCTCTTTTCTGGTGTAGACGTGGTGTTTTACAGTTACTTTATTGTTGACTGATGCTTTGTAGACTACTTATATCACACAGGTGTAGCTGATATAGAGAATTCACTTTTATATTGGAGTCGGTCATCTTTGGCTTTTTTAGGTTGACTTTGTTTCCAAAGCTCTTAAATGGTTGTGGTTGTTAGTTTGGCAGTTGTGAAGCTGATGATTTGAGTTATGGGTTAAATGGCAAAAAGTATTTGAAGCTCACTGTGCTGGACTAGGCTTTTTTCTAGCTGTTGTGAGTGGATGTGTTTTGGCGTATGAGGTAGGCTGTTTAAACTGTCATGAATGAGAGCATGTTGACCATGAATGGCGTTCTTTCAAGATGTGTTCAACGGTGCCAAACTGTTTTTGTCCCTCTTTGTGTATAGATGTTGTGTTAAAGGTTGGTTGCGTTCTCACTCATAATGCTGTTTAACAGAATTAGGTTAAATCCAAGAAGAATGGAAATTGCCACTCTGGTCTTCTCGTAGCATTGTAAAGCCGTGCGATTCAGCTTTCCCTGATGTTCCAGCACTGCTTTGAGTTCAGAGTCTAGACCAAGCCTAGAGTCTTGTCCAGTGGTTTCAGGGAAAAAAAATCCAACCATATATATCATGCGTAGTTAACATGGCAAAAGTAGGCATATAAAAGGAGAAAATGCTTCCCATATCTTTTGTTGTTGTCAAAGGCTGTGTCCAGTGAATCTCTACAATAATTTAGTGTAAATTCACTCAGTACCTTTACATGCACAGTTATAATAATTAATAATAATTAATATAATTATAATTTATAATTATAATTTTCTTTATTCATCACACATTATACATTTGCACATATACAGTGAAATTCTTCTTTTTCACATATCCCAGCTAGGCTGGGGTCAGAGTGCAGGGTCAGCCATGATACAGCGCCCCTGGAGCAGATAGGGTCAAGGGCCTTGCTCAAGGGCCCAACAGTAGCATCTTGGCGGTGCTGGGGCTTGAACCCCCAACCTTCTGATCAGTAACCCAGAGCCTTAACCGCTGAGCTACCACTCCCCCTAATTGTGCTACAGCTTATTTTTGCGTAGTTGAGCTACAGTCTTCTGTCTGTCAAAGTTCACAAATATTTGAAGAAAGGACCTCAAATAAGGCAGGCTAAATGCATGTTGCATGTCACCTATCTTTTGGACCATGTAGTCAGATTTACGTGTATACATGCTTAAAGAAGCCAAGCTACTGTCGCATTATCTAGGTCTGTTAGTCCGACTTCGCAAAAATTGAAGTGGTATGATTTCAGTCGCACTAAAGTGTTTACATGAAATCAAATGTTTAAAGTGCATTTAACCTTGCTGACCGAGTCTGATACACTCACGGTGAAGTTCTTCTCCATCTTCGCTCAGAGCTAGAAAGAATGTTAAAACATTCGAGCAATGGTATACTGTTTGTGAACATTCAGACCTGCTAGACTTTGGGGGAGGCGTTTAGGGGAGCATTTAAATATGAGATGCAAGTTTATCGATATCACTAGTAGTATATGGCACCTTTTAAAAGCTCGAAACTAGCCAAATTAGGCAGATACCAATATGGGCAGGTTACGTGGCATGTCCTCATCTTTGAAAATCTAAAAAATGAACAAAACAATGCAAGGTAAAATATATATTAATGAATTGTTTGATTTTAAGGACATTTTCTATTAAGTTTTGTATGATAAAATATTTTGTTATTGTGTTGGGTTGCCACTTGATGTCTAAATATAAGTGACCTGAAGAAAAAACATTTGAGAAGCACTGGTTCAGTCTAGTGGTTATGTCTGATTGTTGCTAATTTCCTTTATACTTTGGCAAGAATTTGTGAACATTTGTCTTTTTTATATCTGGTACAAAAAGTACGAGTACAGAACAGCATGAGTAAAGACACATAAACCCCCATCTTTTGCTAATTTGAACCCCCATCTTTTCTAGCCTCATGGTTCACATTTGTTTACTGGCTCCACACACATTCATAAGTATGTACACATACCAACTTTCTCAGAGTAACAAATGCACATGAGGCACGGATCCAGTGACAACCATGCAGTATTGATGGACAACTTTCCTTTGGGCCCACACACCATTCACCCAGCCATGGGGCCAAGTAATGTGAGAATGTGTGTGAGAGAGAGAGTGAGTTAGACGCACACACATGACGTTGCTCTTACATTTCCTTACTTGTGTTTCCTCACTCTGCTTGTTTGTATGTCACATGCAGCCCATAATCGCAATGCACAGGACTTTCAATACAGTTATAAAAATAGTATTTCTCTGAGCTCAATCAATGTAGTTTACCATGAATCCATAAATATTAATGTCGACTTTAATAAAGAAAAAGAAAAAATCTGGGTTTCAATGAGGCACTTTAAATGGAACTGAATGGGGTCAATTCCTAAACGTTAAAATAACATTTAAAAAGTATATCTACAAGACATAAACAATATGCATGTTAACATGATTTTAGTGTGATAAAATCGTTTACTAACAGGGCTCCAAATGAAAGAAATTACTTGGGAGCCATTGGCGCCTTAACTGAAACTTTAAGGAGCCAAATGGCTGTTTTTAGTCATTAAATCATATAAGTGCTTGATTTAGATTCTTGTTCAGAAACAAGATAGAAAGCAGAAGACTGCTGAAAACCCATTAATCGGTGGTTTAATAAACAGTATAGTTGAGAAGATACACAAGTTTGTATTACCCTTTTGTCTCATCAGTGTTCACACCCCTTTCACAATTTACACAAATATAAGAGATTAAAAAAAATGTATGTAGTACTGCCCTTCAGAATCTACATAAGCAGATATTTACATAAAGCAAAGTATGCATATAATAGTGTGTTGCCTTCTAGAGCATCAATGAATGTTTTCCCTTTGTGTAATAGTTGTGTATGAGTCCCTCAATTGTCCCAAGTGTCAAAAGCTGGATCTCATATACACATACATATGTGATATGTGTTTAATATATAATTACAGTTGAAGTCATAAGTTTACATACACCTTAGCCAAATACATTTAAACTCAGTTTTTCACAATTCCTGACATTTTAATTGTAGAAAACTTTCCCTGTCTTAGGTCAGTTAAGATCACTATTTTAAGAATGAGAAATGTCAGAGTAATAGTAGAGAGAATGATTTATTTCAGGTTTTATTTCTTTCATCACATTCCCAGTGGGTCATAAGTTTACATACACTTTGTTAGTATTTGATAGCATTGCCTTTAAATTGTTTAACTTGGGTCAGATGTTTTGGGTAGCCTTCCACCAGCTTCTCACGATAAGTTGCTGGAATTTTGGCCCATTCCTCCAGACAGAACTGGTGTAAATGAGTCAGGTTTTTAGGCCTTCTTGCTCTCACACGTTTTTTTCAGTTCTGCCCACAAATTTTCTATAGGATTGAGGTCAGGGCATTGTGATGGCCACTCTAATACCTTGACTTTTTTGTCCTTAAGCCATTTTGCCACAACTTTGGAGGTATGCTTGATTTCATTGTCCATTTGGAAGACCCATTTGTGTCGAGCTTTAACTTCCTGGCTGATGTCTTGAGATGTTGCTTCAATATATCCACATAATTTTCCTTCCTTATGATGCTATCTATTTTGTGAAGTGCACCAGTCCCTCCTGCAGCAAAACACCCCCACAACATGATGCCGCCACCCCCATGCTTCACGGTTGAGATGGTGTTCTTCGGCTTGCAAGCCTCACCCTTTTTCCTCTAAACATAACGATGGTCATTATGGCCAAACAGTTCAAATTTAGTTTCATCAGACCAGAGGACATTTCTCCAAAAAGTAAAATCTTTGTCCCCATGTGCACTTGCAAACTGTAGTCTGGCTTTTTTATGGCAGTTTTGGAGCATTGGCTTCTTCCTTGCTGAGCAGCCTTTCAGGTTGTGTCGATATAGGACTCGTTTTACTGTGGATATAGACACTTGTCTACCCGTTTCCTCCAGCATCTTCACAATGTCCTTTGCTGTTCTGGGATTGATTTGCACTTTTCGCACCAAACTAGGAGACAGAATGCGTCTCCTTCTTGAGCGGTATAGTGGCTGCATGGTCCCATGGTGTTTATACTTGCGTACTATTGTTTGTACAGATGAATGTTGTACCTTCAGATGTTTGGAAATTGCTCCCAAGGATGAACAAGACTTGTGGAGGTCCACAATTTTTTCTGAGGTCTTGGCTGATTTCTTTTGATTTTCCCATGATGTCAAGCAGAGGCACTGAGTTTGAAAGTAGGCCTAAAAATACATCCACAGGAAAACCTCCAATTCAGTACACCTCCTATCAGAAGCTAATTGGATGATTGCCTAAAGGCTTGACATAATTTTATGGAATTTTCCAAGCTGCTTAAAGGCACAGTTAAATTAGTGTATGTAAACTTCTGACCCACTGGAATTGTAATATAGTCAGTTACAAGTGAAACAATCGGTCTGTAAACAATTGTTGGAAAAATTACTTGTGTCATGCACAAAGTAGATGTCCTAAACGACTTGCCAAAACTATAGTTTGCCAATATGAAACCTGTGGAGTGTTTAAAAAATGAGTTATAATGACTTCAACCTTGGATGTAGACTTGTATGTAAACTTCTGACTTCAGCTGTGTGTGTGTGTGTGTGTGTGTGTGTGTGTGTGTGTGTGTGTGTGTGTGTGTATGTATGTGTGTGTGTATATATATATATATATATATATATGTGTGTGTGTGTATATATATATATATATATATATATATATATATATATATATATATATATATATATATATATATGCAGTGCAATCTTGAAACATCTATCTATCTATCTATCATAGATAGATAGATAGATAGATAGATAGATGTTTCAAGATTGCACCGTAGATGGCTGTTTCGGTGTGGAGCTCTCTAGCGTTTTTCTTACTTTTGTTTGTTTGTCATGTTTTTTGTCACTCTTTCCCGATCAGTCTCACCAGGGATGAACTGCTGAATATTTGTCAGAGCATACCTGATCATTTTTTGCCAGTGTTTGATTATTCGGACGTTTTATTAGACATCGTAGTTGGAGGCACAGTGGTGCTCTTCAAGTGAACCAAAAGACGCACGTGAGGGAAGCGAGCCAGCACAGTTGTGAAGCTTTGTCAACGCTGCTTTAGGACTCCGCTTCAGAGTATTCATCTGGCGAATGTCCGCTCCCTCACCAACAAAACGGACAAACTGCTTCTGCTCACTCAAACAAATAAGGACTTGTTTAACTCCGCTGCTCTGTGTTTCATGGAAACCTGGCTGAAGGAAGCCATCCCAGACAGCGCATTTCATCTGCTGGGCTTCCAGCTGTTCAGAGCGGATCGTGTTGTGGAATCAAGGAAAACGAGAGGTGGTGAAACATGCTTTTACATCAACGAAAGTTGGTGTACAGATGTAACAGCGTTGAAAAAGATGTGCTGTCCTAATTTAGAAGTGCTCTTCATCAACTGTAAGCCTTTCTACTCGCCACGGGATTTTTCCTAGTTCATTCTGGTGAGCGTTTATATCCCGCCACAAGTGTGTGTGAGCGCAGCATTGCAACAGCTGGCTGATCACATTACAGACATGGAGCAACAACACCCGGACTCACTTATTATTATTCTGGGAGATTTTAATAATGCTAACCTCACCCATGAACTGCCAAAATACAAACATCACATGCCCCACCAGAGACAGAAATATACTGGATCACTGCTATTCCACTGTAAAGGATGCATATTGCTCTGTCCCATGTGCAGCTTTAGGACTCTCTGATCACTGTCTGGTTCATCTTCTCTTGACCTACAAGCAGAAACTAAAATCTGCTAAGACTGTAGTAAGGAATGTAAAGAGATGAACCAATGAAGCAGAGCTGGAACTACAAGCCTGCTTTGATTTGCACTGATTGGAGTGTTTTTGAGGCTGCAGCCACAGACCTGGACGAGCTCACAGATACTGTGACATCAGTTTCTGTGAGGATATATGCATCCCTACTAGGACATTTTTATCATTCATTAACAATAAACCATGGTTTACAGGAAAACTCAGACAGCTTTGTCATGCCAGAGAGGATGCTTACAGAAGTGGGGATAAAATATTGTACAACCAGGCCAGGAACACACTGACTAAGGAAATCAGAAGCTACTCTGAAAAGCTTCAACTGTTTTCAGCCAATGATCCTGCATCTGTGTGGAAAGGCCTGTAAAGCATCACCAATTGCAAGACACCTACCCCTTGCTCTGTAGAGAGTCAACTAATGGCTGGTGAATTGAATGTGTTTTACTGCAGGTTTGAAAAGCCCAGTCTCACACCTCTCCCACGCTCTGATTTTCACTTCACACACACCAACACCTCATGGAACCCCCCTCCTCCCCCCTCCTGCTACTCAATCTGCTTTTATGATCTGTGAGGAGGATGTGTGCCGGGTCTTCCGGAAACAAAAGACTAGGAAAGCTTCAGTCCCAGACGGTTTTTCACCTGCCTGTCTGAAAGTCTGCGCTGACCAACTGGCCCCCATCTTCACACAGATCTTCAATAGATCACTGGAGCAGTGTGAATTTCCCTGCTGCTTCAAACGCTCCACTATCATTCTGGTCCCCAAAAAAACCCCAAAATCACAGGACAAAATGACTACAGACCTGTCGTTTCACGTCTGTGGTCATGAAGTCGTTTGAGTGACTGGTTTTGGTCTACCTGAAGGACATCTTTGGACCCTTGCTGGGCCCCCTTCAGTTTGCTTACCGAGCAAACAGGTCTATGGATGATGCTGTCAATATGGGACTGCATTATATCCTGCAACACCTCGACAGACCTGGGACTTATGCAAGGATCCTATTTGTGGACTTCATTTCAGCCTTCAATGCCATCATGCCTGATCTTCTCTCAACCAAACTGAACCAGCTCTCCATGCCCACACCAATCTGTCGATGGATCACCAGCTTTCTGACAGATAGGATGCAGCTAATGAGACTGGGGAAACTCACAGCCGGGACCCTCACTATTAGCACTGGTGCTCTTCAGGGATGTGTACTCTCTCCATTGCTCTTCTCCCAGTACACGAATGACTGCACTGCAAAGGACCCCTCTGTTAAGCTCCTGAAGTTTGCAGATGACACCATGGTCATCGCTTCATCCACGACAGTGACGAGTCTGCATACAGACAGGAGGTTGATCAGCTGGCTGTCTGGTGCGGTCACAACAACCTTGAGTTGAACACGCTCAAAACAGTGGAGAAATCCCCCCGTGCACATTGTTTCTCCTATCACCCAAAAAAATTCTGTGTGTACGTGAGAACACTTGGCAATAAAGCCACAACATTAAAACCACTTGACTAATATTGTGTAGGTTCCCCTCGTGCCGCCAAAACAGCACCAACCCACATCTCAGAATTGCATTCTGAGGTGCAATTCTCACCACAACTGTACAGAGCAGTTATCAGAGTTACTGTATACTTAGTTTGAAGCAATCTGGCCATTCTCTGTTGACCTCTCTCATCAACAAGGCATTTCCATCCGCAGAACTGCCGCTCACTGGATGTTTTTGTTTTTGGCACCATTCGGAGTAAATTCTAAAGACTGTTGTGTGTGAAAATCCCAGGAGATCAGCAGTTACAGAAATACTCAAACCAGCCCGTCTGGCACCAAGATTATAATTTAAATTATTGTTGTAATCAATAACAGTTAAAAAAAAAAAATACAGTATGAGTTGTACAATCTAATTGTGTTACATGAAACCAAGAAGCAACGGCTTCTCAAAGTATAACCTAAGAAAGGATGCAACAGTGCCAGGTGTTTGGATACTACAACATTAAGAATTGTACTCATGCTGTGACAATTATGTAGACACAAGTTTCAGGGTGGGTTGCACCAATAAGAATTAAATTAAGCAGTTTAAAGCTAATCCAGTGTTTGTTGATCCAAATTTTATTTGAATTTGAGTTGTTACACCACTTAATTTTAAATACGGTTTAACAAATCAGATTAAACTTTTAACCTGTGATCAAAACCATCTGCGATTTAATTTTGTTCGTCCTGATGAATTCTGAACCTATCTATAGATTGTTAGAACACAGGGTCGATCAAGCATGTTTAGAAAATGTCTCGGCAGAATGTATAATGTCACAAGCCTTGAATATGGCAGCATCATTCAAGAAATATGGCCGCATGGGTCTCGGATCGACCACCTCCCCTTGCGTCAGAAATAAAGAGGGCTGCCGACTGAAGCGCGTATGAGAGAGGAGGGAAGCAATAACGAACACTTGTCGCTTGTAAGCGCTCTCGTTAAATGCCGCCTCCTGTTTGAGAGATCCTTTTTTTCCCATGTCCCTGAATGTAAACAACGGGGAAGCGGGGAAGCGCGCTGCCAACCAGATGAGCCATCGTATTTGCAAATGTAACCGTGATTATTTTTAAACAAGCTTTAAAGTTTAGTGCAACAGAATTATCAGATTCCTTGTTGGCACAACCCACTGTCAGTCTATAAATTTTAAGATTAAAACAGCAGACTTTAACGCTGACTGGTGCCAGAAACAACGACACAATCAGTCAGGTGTTGGAGTCCTATTAACTAGAAGCTACTAACATGTAACACAAACGCATTGTCACCAGGACTTGTACTCTAAAATGGGCTTTGTTTGCCTTTTAAAATATGATATTATCCTTGGTTATGTATGAGAGATTAGCTCTTGCTCAATGGCTTTGTGAATAAACCATGCCCCGTTTGATGGTTCGGCTTTAAAATGAGACTGCCATCTAGTGGTAGCTGCTTTGCTCACACAAAATTATGTGTGGATCGTGCAAGGCAAAACCAGCGGAAAGGAAATCTCAAAATTCAAATGAATCAAAGGGAATCGACACAAATAGATTTCAGTGAATATGTGTGTATCTCTTGTTCCACAAATGCACATTCAATGCTTCACAAGAACAATTTGTGTTTGATTTGGAACATCTCCCTTTGGTTGCACACACAAATTGTGATGTATTTGTACAAAAAGGAACACTTGTATTCACAAATTTGTCACTATTTGTACAAATTCCAACACATTTATTTAATGATAAATTTCACAGATAAGTTGAAATGCATTTTTTTGAGGGTTGAAATACACATTTCCCTTTGTGTTTTTTTTTTTACATTGGTATTTTTTTTTATTAATAGGTATATATGCACACATTTATGAATACATTTAGGACTTATCCATTGGTACTTGTTTGGGTGTGAGTCAGCCATGGTAAAAACAGCGAAACAACAAAAGTCTCAAAATTCAAATGAATCAGAATCAGAATGAGCTTTATTGCCAAGTATGCTTCCACATACAAGGAATCTTTCTTGGTGACAGAAGCTTCCAGTGCACAAACAATACAACAACAAGACAGAGATAATAAAAAATAGAATAGAAATAAAAAGCAAATATAAATATAAGTATATATTGAAATACACAATAAGACAAAATTATAGTATGTAGAAATACAAACCTGTTATATACAGTGCAAGGGAATGTAATGCAGAAGAGGTAGGATATGTTAAATAATATAAATGACTAGGCTGTGTGTTGCATGTAATTATAGTATAGAGTTTAACTGTTTATGAGATGAATAGCCTGAGGGAAAAAACTGTTCTTGTGCCGGATGGTTCTTGTGCTCAGTGCTCTGTAGCATTGGCCAGAAGGCAACAGTTCAAAAAGGTAGTGGGCTGGGTGAGTGGGGTCCAGAGTGATTTTACCAGCCCTTTTCCTCACTCTGGAAGTGTACAGTTCTTGAAGGGAGGGCAAGGGGCAACCAATAATCTGCTCAGCAGTCCGAACTGTCCTTTGTAGTCTTCTGATGTCTGATTTCATTGCTGAACCAATCCAGACAGTTATTGAAATGCAGAGGACAGACTCAATGACTGCTGAGTAGAACTGGATTAGCAGTGCCTGTGGCAGGTTGAACTTCCTCAACCGGCAAATGAAGTACAACCTCTGCTGGGCCTTTATCACAATGGAGTCAATGTGGGTCTCCCATTGCAGGTCCTGTGAGATGGTAGTGCCCAGGAACCTGAATGACTCCACTGCTGCCACAGTGCTGTTTAGAATGGCGCGCGCGTCAATGTTGGGGTGTTCCTCCTAAAGAATTTTAGTGAATGTTACTCCACAGTTCACTCCAAATCTCCACTGGTTAGAGCGTGTTGAGCTCCAGGTTGTTATGACTGCATCAGTGAGCCTGAGTAGTGTCGTCTGCAAACTTCAGGAGCTTGATGGAGGTGTCCTTAGTGGTGCAGTCGTTGGTATAAAGGAAGAAGTGTAGTGGGGAGAGCACACATTCCTCTGGGGCACCAGTGCTGATCATACATGTGCTGGAAGTGAATTTCCTGGTGTCACTAGCTCCTGCCTGTCTGTCAGAAAGCTGGTGATCCTCTGGCAGATAGACGTGAGAACAGAGAGCTGGGTTAATTTATTCCATAGGAGAGCTGGGATGATGGTGTTGATAGCTGAACTTAAGTCCACAAAAAGGATCCTTGTATATGTCCCTGGTCTGTCCAGATGTTGCAGGATTTGATCTTGGGTTTCTTTGGGACAGGGATGATAGTGGAGCATTTGAAGCAGCAGGGAACTTCACACTGCTCCAGTGATCTGTTGAAGATCTGTGTGAAGATGGGGGCCAGCTGGTCAGCACAGGAGTTTAGACAAGTGGGTGAAACACCATCTGGGCCTGTGCTTTCCTTGCCTTTTCCTCCTCTTCACAGATCTTAAGTGCAGGTTGAGAAGCGGGGGAGGGGGAGGGTGGTTGCAGGAGGCATTGGTGTTTGTGTCAAGTGAAGTTCAGAGCAGGTGTGGGGTATGAGACTGGGCTTTTCAAGTCATCAGCCAGTTGTTGGTTCCCTACAGTGTTGGGGGATGGTGTCTTGAAGTTAGTAATGTCTTTCAGGCCTCTCCACAATGATGCAGGGTTGTTAGCTGAAAACGAAATTAATCAAACAGAATCAACACAAAAAGACATCAGTGAATACATGTGTCACTTGATCCATAAATGCACATTCAATACTTCACAAGACCATTTTGTGTTTGATTTGGAACATCCTCCTTTGGTTGCATACACACATTATGATACATTTAGACAAAAGGGAACATTTGTGTTCACAAATATGTCTCTGAACGTGCTGGGATTTGCACAAATATTTAATTTTGAATTTCACACACACAAGTTGAAAGGCATTTGTCTGTGGATTGTAAGATCCATTTGCAACATTTATCAAACTGATGGAGAAATATGCACAAATTTATTAATAATTGAGTCTAATTTCATCCCATAGTGAACCTTAAAACATCAATATATACAATTTTACAGCTCAAATGATACACGTTTTAACAGATGAATTAATGTAAGTGCTTTTACTAAACTATTATTGAGGAATACATTTTTTATTCCTGATAATGATAAAGCTCCTCAAAATAAGCGCAGCAACTCTGTGTTTATAGCAAAAATTCCTCGTTTTTTGTTGCTGAAATTCTGGCTTGTTGTGAATAGGCCTTTAAACAGAAAGTTTCAGTTGCTTTAATGTCTGTGTCCCTGCTTGCCTCCTGTGCCCTCAGCATCAGCAGAGAGTCTGTGATTTGTTGAGACAGTCACACAAATACAGACTGTGGCTACTGGATAGACAGTGTTGCATAAGAGTGCTAATGAGGACTGGATGTGACAGTTAGGCTCTCTCAGGCCACGGCGATGGCCAGGTCAGACCAGTCATTCTATTAATAGATTTACCTTTTTTATGCTGTCACATTATAGTCTCTTCCTTTAAGTTTGTACAGTTAAATCTTTATATTTTGGTGTAATTATGACAAGGGTACATTTGTGTAGTAGTACCAGCTAGATGCACATGAAGCAGATTTCTAAAGATAGTTTACTCAAACTTGAAAAATGTGTTGTAATTTACTCCTTGATGTCGTGCCACACTCATTCTCTTATTTGGAACACTAAAAGTGCATTTTTGAAGATTATCCTGTCCACTCCATGTTTTTGTAAATATTTTTTATAACCTATAATGAAATAAAAGTATCATAAAAGTTGACCATACAATGCTATATTCTAAGTCGTGTACATTAGCTTTGTGTGAGGAACAGACCAAAATTATATAATCTTTCCCTCCACAAAGCTCTAAATTGGACTACAAAAAATGCCGTTTTGACATCAAACCTTACAGAACAATTCAAATGGTGCTATTTTTTATTTCAGAACTACACCATAAAGGAAGATTTTTTTTTTTTTTTTGTGATTTACATCTTAAAATTGTGGTCTGTTTTGGCCTAGGAAGGCTTGAACTATCATATGGACAACTTTTATGAAATTTGCATATTAATTTATTTATTGTAATGTTCTAGCTTGACAGGCCCAAGTTCCCCCCTCTATTTTTTTATGGCAAGGAATGACCAGGATATTCTTTTCTGTAAGCGGAATAACATTCAGAGGGAATCCTCTGGAAACATCCAGCTAAATAAATTTAAACGTGCACATTTTAAAGCTGTTTGAACTCTGTCATTATAGATACTTGTGTAGCAGGCTGCATAGTTTTCTAATGACAATGTCTGACTCATATCTTTCATTGCTGAGGTCATGAAACAAGTTTTTACCAAAGCATTGTTGTGTGACAGTCATCATGATGGCATCAAGGTCACGTTCACATGAATTTAATCTATTATTACAAATTAATAAGCTTCCCTACATGTCTGTCTGCAACGAACAGACCAGGATTCCTGTTGCGTTTTGTGATCAAACTACTAGAGCCTGGAGGTTTGTTTTAGGGCTGGTTGTTTCAGATTACCTACAATTAACTCTTCCAGAGCTGCCTCTCCATCTGTTTATGTGAGGTGAGAGGGAGAGGGAGTATTATTAGAAATGGTGGACACAATGATTTTGGCTGTTGATAAATGGGAGTTTTGGCACAAAATGTTCAGTGTTGTCACAATATGTGGATGTGGCAGCATTGAGTTTTGTGTGTGTGTGTGTGTGTGTGTGTGTGTGTCAGTAGCTCTGTCTTCACAAGCCATGCTTGTATTGCCCTCTAATGGCCATTTTTTGACATTGATGAAAATGGTTCACACACGATGCCACACCTGCCAGTGAAGGGTCAATCCAGAAGATTCACTTGCTAAAAATATTTATTACCAGCCATTAACCTGTATTTTGCATTAAATTTTAATTGAGGAATTTTTTTCTCCTCTCAAAATGAAGTTATTTCACTTTTTATTCTCTTATTGTATATTATTTTATTTTTGCATGTTTGCCAAAAAAAACAAAAACAACTCTCATCAAACTGCACCTGTCATAAAAAATGTAATACATTTGTTTTGGTGACAGTACCAGGATTATTTCACATAAATGACATCATCACTGGAGAGACTCCTAGATAAACTTCTGTTTTGTATGTTTGTATATCTTCGATTTGAATTGTGCTTGTCACATGCTTATCACATCATGAGCGAGGGTAGGGCTCGACATTAAGCATTGTCACGTGCTTGTCCTTGGACTAGTAAATTGATCATTCACTTGTCCGAGTCAAAAAAGTTACTTGTCCGGAGACAAAAACAAAAGAAAGGACGTAAGAAAAAAAGCCTCCATCTTCATCATTTACACCTAAGAGCCATTAAGAACACAGTGCAGAAAGACGGTAAATCATTACTCACCCTCAAGCCTGTATGAATTTCTCTCTTCTGAGGAACACAAAATTTGATTTTTGGCAGAATGCTTGTCACAGTCACTATTCACTGTCACTGCATCTTTTTTTTCCCCTTAAAATAAAAGTGGACTGAGACTGAAACTAACATTCTCCCTGACATTTCCTTTTGAGTTCCACAGAAGATAGAAAGTCGGGTTTGAAACAACATGAAGGCGAGTAATGATGACAGAATTTTTGGTAACACTTTACAGTAAGGTTCATTAACTTAATGCATAGGCATCATGAACTAACAATGAACAATATTTTAAAGCATTTATCAATCTCAGTTAATGTTAGTTACTAAAAAGAAATACAATTGTTCATTGTTAGTTCATAGTGCATGAACTGATGTTAACATATACAACTTTTTTATTTTAAAGTATGAAAATGTATTAATATACTGTATGTTGGAATTAAAATTAACCAAGATTAACAAATTATATAAGTGTTGTTTATTGTTAGTTCATGTTAACTGATGTAGTTAATTAATGTTAACAAATGGAACCTTTTTGTAAAGTGTTACCAAATTTTCATTTTTGGGTAAATCATCTCTTTGAGAGTACAAGTCAGTTCTCACCAGTTGCGTTAAAAATGTCTGTTTAATATTGACAAAATGCATTGAAAATGTTAACAGATAAAATCCTGAGAGAACCTTGCTGCTAAATCAGTTATGTTGTATATTCAAAACGGATATGCATATTAAAGATAGATCATATGTTTTCATTGTGTGAAATTTATAATATTATTATAATGTATATTGTGTTATACTTATTAAAGTTGACTGATTCACATGGCAGAGAAAATACATCGGATACATAAATTAGATTGAGCTCTAGAAAGTTGAGAGATGTAACGGGTGCATGAGTCTGTTTGAAGCATTTCTCTTCACTCTACAGATGGTATAATTACACAAAGCGTTTTTGCAATTTCTGCCTTTCTTGCTGTTTTATGAGGGAGCGCCACGATGTGACGAGACAAAATGAGATCTCTACAACGTTGCGCGCTTGCGATTAAGACTGCTTTGTTGATTATAAACAGGAACAATAGTTTAATCACATTGCTTGCTTAAAGAGACATTTGCATGTCCAATTAGCAGGTTTTTACCCATTTATATGTGTAAAATCTGAAGTTCAGACTCACACTCACAAGCTGTTGAACGCTGCACGAGTGAAGGCGAGAGGGAGAGAGGGTGACGTGATAGAGGGAATTCCCTGCGTTTTTGAAAGTGAAACATGCAGGAATGGTTAAAATTGTGCTCAATCCCTGCAATCCCACGCTATTGTGCTAACATTCGTTATTGAGATTTTAATCAGGCTACTTGTCCGGTCAGGCAAGTAAAATTCTCTTTAACTTGCCCGTTCAAAATTTCCACTTGTCGCAGACAAGCGTTACTGTTGAGCCCTGAGCGAGGGTCAGACTATTGTTCTTATAGTTGTTTGTAAATAATGTATTATGTTTTAGTTCCTAAAAAAATTTGTTGGCCAAGGTTTTATTTACTCATCAACATGTTTGTGTAGTTATTAAAGCTAGTTTTAAATGCCTTTAGCGCTTGGCGAGTGATCATTTGTTTAATTGTGAACCACGACCTGCACTGCACACAAATAACTAATATTGGCATTATATTCATGATGTTAGCCAGAGGGGAACTGGCCCCCACAGTGAGCCTGGTTTCTCCCAAGGTTATTTTTCTCCATTAACCAACATCTTATGGAGTTTTGTGTTCCTTGCCACAGTCACCTTCAGCTTGCTCACAGGGGTTCTAAATACAATTATTAATTAATTATTTATTTTTATACACAATTTACAGTCATATTTAATCAGACTACACAATGGTCACTCTAAGACTTAATAAATATTACAGAGGTCAAAGGATTCAGTAGCAAAATCACATGCAGAGTGTTATATCGCCATCTAGTGACAAATATTTCAAAACAAGCTCAATCTCATAAATAAAGAATTTACAGAATGTTCAGAAATGAACAAAGAAAAAGCTTCATTCTTGTTGAATATTTTTTCCTCTTTTTGTCAATTAACAGTTAGGGATGTGCAAAAGGACATCATTTCAAAATCGACTTGTCGATGGGTTATGTCGACGGTTAGTTGCCTAGTCAGTCAATAAAGCCCTGGATAATTAGGCTGGAGTAATTTTCACAAGACACCAATCAGATGCATTTCTTAATGATAGGCTATAGATGGAAAGCACATCACCTCAGTAGGATAACAGATAGGCTATTTAAAAAAAATTAACTATAACCTTTGTGTGCACAAAACTGTCAAAGTCATCAAAACAGAGACTTACAGATTATGTATGAAACAACAGGAACATTGCTCTGAGCCAAAAAGTCTGATAGTAAAATACTGTTACTACAATGTTTTCACCGTTAAATGCATGTTTTGCCAACACTTTGTTGTTCGTGTCTTCATTACATAACGAGTGAAATGAATACATTTGAATGTAAATGAAGTAAAAACAATAAAACTAATAATAACACAGAATGCCCAAAACATTAAGCTTGAAATAATGTAATTTAATGAGCCACAAATTTAGCCTACCTCTATTTCATAAATGAATTCCACGAGCTAAACTCTCTTGTGTTTGACCGTATTATTTCAACTACAGAGTATTTAAACCTACACTTAAAAAATCTAAATATAGAAATAAAATTACACATCAAATATATCAAATATCAACTTTATTAGAACAGTCCTACCAAAAATGTAGGGCTGCCCCCTAATAGTCGACCAAAGGTTAGTCAGTGGGAAGAGTCTTGGTCGACCAAGTTTTGATAGGTCGCAGGAAAAAAAAAAAAAACTCCATAGGAAACCGATGAACACCGGTATTACCGCTGGTTGGACGCTAGGTGGTACTATGGGGTAATATTCGTTAAGCAAGGTTAGGGTTAAGCCTACACAATATAGCAATTTTTATTTATTTTAACTAAAAATTCAAATGAAACTGTGCAGTTAAAATGTGTGTTGTTCAACTTTTTGAAAGATGGCTTTACAACAGTTGTCAAGGGCAACATCTCTTTGGAAACTAACCTAGGCCTACTTCATCTGTGCATTCTCTTCCATTCGGGTATTTCATTGTCTGGGAAAATACACAAAAATGTGTGTGAATAAATTAGTTTTGTATATAGGTTTATATATATATATATACACACACACACACACACACACACACACACACACACACACACACACACACACACGCGCGCACACATATATATATATATATATATATATACAAAAGAATAGATATAGATTTAGATATAGATAGTTACAGATATATTGCAATATCCAATTACAACGGAAAACCCGGGGCTGAGGGATCGGTGAATATTCTTGATTTAGTGATTTTTCATTGAAAATTTAATTTATTTAAAAAACAAAATTTAAATCAAATGAATTTCTAAATTCAAAATTGCACTCCAAACGAAACGAAAAGCAATAAAAATAATGAAGTGATTGAAAAAATAAGTAACCACCTTTCCATTTACCAGTATCAGTATCCGTCTAAACATGGAGGAAACTTACTTACACAAATGAACCTCCTGAGCTGAGATGTCTGAGGTCATTTGCAGCACTCATAGATGATACTGTTCTTGCAAAAAAAAAAAAAAAAATAGAAAAAAAAATCAGAAGACAGAAACAAAGAAAGAGATGCACCTTTTTACATACGCGTGTTCCACGAGACTGCACGCCTCCGTATAAACAGCGTGTCATACATTCGCATAGACGGCTTTTCTGTCATCTGTTCTTAATAATATAATAAAGTGTTTCTTCAAGCGCGTGTCTGTGTGTCTATGGGCAAATTACTTGTAATATTAATCTGATAATAACAATAGCCTAATAATAATTATAGTAATAATAATGTTATACATTAATGGGAAAACGAGCCAAATATCGTCTTGACATGGTCAAAGGCATCAGCTATTGGCGATCACTCTGACCATCGTCGATCCCCGAGATCATCATCTGTCGACACAACCCTAATGTGCATTTCTCTCTATAAATGAACAGAATGTTCAGACAGTCTCCTTGCTGGTTTTTCTGACACATTCAGAATCATTACAGCTTTTGCCGGTGTCATTGCGGCTCGCTTCGTGTGTGCACTTGTAAAATGTATATTTTAAAGGCTCATTATTATTGTTTAGTAATTCTCTGTAATGTAGAACAGTGTTAGCAATGTTACTTATAACATTCTTTCTCAGCCCTAGAACTCAAACCATTTTCTGATGCCCCCCAAAATATATATATTTAAGTAATTATGTTAATATCATAAATGTGCGACTAGTTGACTAATGGCTTAAATTAACACTTAGTAGTCGACTAGGAAAATCTTTGGTCGGGGACAGTCCTACAAAAATGCAATTACAAAAGCTAGCCTACCTTACTTTTAGACGATAGGCGGAACGTCAGTGTTTCAAAATACTACAATAATAAATGAATAGGCCTATATGAAAAAAAAAAAATCTAAACATGGTCCTGATTACGTTTAATTGAAATGTTTCAAAAGCCAGCTTGTTATCCGCTGAGGACAAAAAAAATGTATTCATGAGAGAATAAATGAGAAAAATGGTTCTGCCCAAAAAACGTCAATTTACAGACATTTTCATAATCGATCGTCATGGAAATGAGTGATTATTAATTGATTAATCGGTAACGTTAATATTGCAAAACACACATGGAGGACTCTAGACTGTTTAGGCTATGTTAGTTTAAATTTGGCAATTTTGTAATTACTGTTAATGAAATAAGATACTTTTTATTTTTTTATTATTAGAAATTAAGTCTGGTGATGTCAGCTGAATGTACCTTCGTGCTTTCCTGGCGATCGCTGAAGTAATTGTAGGTTGGGATGAAACAAGGTGATCAACAGTGCTTGTTGTCATGTTTTCATGTTGTATTTTAACATACTATCATGGTGTGTGCAGAAAACATCCCTCTAGCAGCGTGTGACTCTGTAGACAGCCTTATCAACGTCTGCTGTCATGATTACTGTGCATTTGTCCTGAAATAATTAATCGACGATTGAGAAGCTTAATCAAATTATTAACAACAGTTAATCGATTTTCGGTTAATCATTAACATCCATAGTTTCAAAATTACTAGTCGACATTACTACTCAACTAGTCAGTTGTTTAACATCTAGTCGACCATTCTTGCACATCCCTATTAGCAATACTAGATCATGGGAGTGTTGTCTGTTTAGTAAGGCAATCTGAAAATTATAGCCTATAGACTACAAGCTAAAATCACTATGTGCTGATATGATCATCTTAGCGTACTAAACATTTGGATTGCCTGAAGGGGCCTTCATTCATCTGAACATAAGTCTTGTCACCGCATTATGATCCAGATACCCGCTTGACTTTAGGACTTCTTCCAGAATAGTTGTCTTTCAGATGTATTTTAATGGGTTGCTTGGTTTCAACCCTTTTCTGCAAATTAAAATATTAACTATATCAATGGATTTGTAATCTGACCACCACATTACTAGAAACGGTGGATTTTTACATGTTCTGAAGCAAATGTGAGCGGTGCTTGCCTGTGCAAAAGTCACCACCTTGATGCTAGGATGTTCAAGTGGTTACTTGCTGGAAACTTACTATCAAAGGAACCCACCAAGTCTCAATGATATTCTGCTTTCTAAAAATGACACGGGTCCCTCCTTCATTCTGTGGAATTTTATGCCAGTTTTATCATCTGGCAGGTGAAAATGTTTGTCAGATTGCGTAAAAAAGTAAATTGCTTCAAAATTATTATATGCAAAAGTTTAATATATAGGGTTTTGAAAAACGTAGGCCCTTATTGCCAAGAAATTTGTCATTTTCAAATGATCAACACAATAAAAAAAAAACTTGTGCCACACACCACCTACAGTATAAATTGTAAACAAGGTATTCTGTTGTTGACTACTTCACATTTGGCTGTTACAACAAATGAACTGTAGAGGGCAAAATGTGACCATTCAAACTGATTGTAAATGAACACTTAGACAAGCCTTGCTGCTTTTTGTGGTAACATTAAATATATTTTAAATGTTTTTGCTGCCCTGGTTAAATTAATCAAGGCTGAGATCCTTGTGCTTACCTGTATACCTCCATAAAAGATTATGACTATATTAGAGATGCAAATAAAACACCCTCATGGTGAGGTTTGTGAAGGTCAGCACCTGGTTATGAATGTATGTGTACAGATAGTCCACAGGCTTCTCATGATTATGGAAATATCATGGAATTTTTCAAATTGTGTTTTCCAGGCATGGGAAATTAATGGAAATGAATAAAAACTTAAAATAAATTTCTATAGTGACAGAATATTTTTCAAGTTATACTCAGCTCTTGCAATTTTTATCAGCTAAAAATTGCACTTTGTGAGTCCAATCTTTTATAATATTTCAATTATAAAGTTTATATCATAGTAGTACTTCCTTGGCACTGTCTTTTCACTTCCATTTTCATTGATTTTAATTTAAAAAATAATCATACAACAGAAAAAAAACGTGTTTTTTCAGATTTATTTCTGTAACTGCTGATCTCCTGGGATTTTCACTCACAACAGTCTCTAGAATTTACTCTGAATGGTGCCAGAAACAAAAAATATCCAGTGGGTGGCAGTTCTATGGATGGAAATGCCTTGTTGATGAGAGAGGTTAACAGAGAATGGCCAGACTGGTTCAAACTGACAAAGTCTACGGTAACTCAGATAACCACTCAATTATGGTGAGAAGAACATCATGTCGGAATGCTATTCTGAGATGCGTGTTGGCGCTGTTTTGGCGGCACGAGGGGAACCTACACAATATTAGTCAAGTGGTTTTAATGTTGTGGCTGATCGATATATGTGTGTGTGTGTGTGTGTATATATATATATATAAATATATATATATATATATTTATATATATATTAGTATTGATTTAAGGTTAAATGTGACACTTGACCAGTTTCGTGAGAATCGCACTAGTCCAGACAGCAACCCTATATGAATAGCCAGACTTACAGAGGAGTCACAGGTCTTACTTGGGTCCTGGTACGATTGAGGCGTCATAGAAAAAGCACGGCTGCAATGAAGCCATGTGACTCATCAGGCCACTCTCTTTTGTCTATTTTCTCACTTTTGTTTAACTTGATGTCAGATTGATGTTATGTATGGGAAAACATCAGTTGTTTTTCAGTGTTTAATGGTGTTGACTTGCATCATGGCAGAACCTCATGAAGAGCCAATGATTTGTAGGAGTTCTGTTGGGTACGGTGGCAGATTCATTACTTTCCTGCTGAAAGAGAATGGAATAAGATGTACAGTTCCTTGTAAAACCAGTATTGTTGTGGAGATAACACAGTAGCCCAAGATTTGTTTGGAACAATACAGTATTTCCTGAAATGTTTTGTACAAAATTGCTAATCACACACTCCTCTTACCAAAGGTGACATTCTACTTGTTTCACCGGGTATGTCAAAAGACATGCTGTTTGGAAAGTTTTTCCATTTGAAATGAAATATTCCTCACATTATCACATAAAGAGTGACTCCTATCTGCCCTTTTATGGTTAAGGTATAACGGTTTAATTGTGGTGTTTTAGATCTTTTGCGTCCAGTGCTCAGTCATGTTTTTGGGAGTTGAATTACCAAATTAAAGGTTACTTCTCCATGGTCACCTTTTATGACCAAAACAACGTAAGTTACTTCACACTCCTATCCCGAATGAACCCATTTAACAGCCTCTCTTATCTACATCTGTTTCACTAGTACATACCTGTCTTGGACCATTCCACAAAATCATATGTAATTCCAGTTTTGTCTTCAGGGAAAGCTGCTTCTGCGTAGTGACACCTCACTAGACTAGATTTCTAAGAACTGCTGTGCAAACTTGGTGGAGACTGTTTTTGCTGCCGTCAGTATTTTTCATGTTTTGAGGGGAAAAAAGTTCATTAGGCCATGACATAGTTAAACCATATTACATTTATATAATTTTAAATACTTCAACTAAATGGATCTCCAGGGATCTTCTAGCACCTAACTCAACATTAGGTATCCACTGCAATGAGCATTTGCAAATTACATTTGTGAAATTGTTTCCTAAGGTACGTAGGTAATTATTAACAGATACTTCTGTTTCTTGGTTTTATTTTATTTTGTTTGTAGGTAGGAATTACTACTTCATCAATCATTTTGGGGCAGTCAGATTGACAATATAAAGCCTTTGTTGTATCATATTGTATCCACCCCACAGGGCTCCATACTGTGACTAAAATGGTCACAAATGCGACCAAAAATAATCGATTGTGACAATAATTTAAAATCTAGTCGCCACTGGCGACAGTCAGGTTGTGTGCGTTCATATGCGGTTTCGTCAGATATCATCTTGTGAGATATTGAATACATCTTTAGTGTGCGCACCACCAGTGTGTCTCGTGCCGCTTTTCACCCATTCTGTTTCTGATGAGCTCACCGCACGCAACAGCAAACCCAGTGCGAAAGAGTCGTGACTAAATGACTCTTTTGAACCGGATGTTTTTCATGAATCACTTGAAAAAACTGAGGGTTTGACCTTAGGAGCTCAGGTTAGCAGTTTGAATCAGATTCATTTTCTCAGCGAATCAGCTGTCAGTGAGCTCACAACTGGGAGCGCAGACATTTAATAATTAAATAATTATTAATTAAAAGTCACGTATTGTGTACCAGTTTTTTTTTCTTCTGGTAATTATTGATTGGGATTGGAGTAGCACAATAAAGTGCATCTGGGATTTCATTCAATTTGCACTCTTGTCGTCTCTGTGACTGGGCCATCCGGTAACAGTAAAGAAAGACTAAGGCAATATTTTAAAACAATTAAAGTGTGTGTGTGTGTGTGTGTGTGTGTGTGTGTGTGTGTATGTATGTATGTGTATATGACACTTAGGACAGTTGAGGGACTTGAACAAAACTATTACAACATTCATTGTGCAAGGTGCAAACATTCATTGATGCTCAAGAAGACAACACACTACTATATACATACTATACATTATGTAAATATCTGTAATGTAGATTCTGAAGAGCAGTACTAAATAAACATTTTTTTTTTATCTCTTATATTTGTATAAATCTGAAAGGGGTGTGAACAAAAGGGAATGCAAACTTATCTTCTCCACTATATATACTGTTTATTAAACCTCTGATTAATGGGTTATCAGCTGACTTCTTTTTCTTTGGCTTTGTATCTTGTTTCTGAACAGCAATCTAAATCAAGCAATTCTGTGATTTGGCAACTAAAAACAGCCATTTGGTCTTTAATGTTTCAATTTCAAAGTAAATTATTTTTAGTCTGGAGCCCTGCCCCAATTTAATGCTGAAATTTTTTTATTTTTTTTTGGCACAACAGATGTACTAGCAGCTATTAACTCGGGTAAATTTGGGCAGTATGACGAAAGTCTTATGCAAGTGATTTTATATCATGGTAGCTGTATAATATAGATATTTTTTCTGTCAATTCCATGGAAAAAAAAAAAACATTTTTAAATATCCATAAATAATAGTTGTTTTTGGATCAGACAGTAACTTAAATACTTAACAAATGAAAAGTACTTGATCTAATTTGAATATTAAAACTTGATGGATGCAGAAAGATAAGATTATTTATAACAATTGAATAAGTCTGGCATCAGTGCAAAAAAGTTTCAGCTTCACCTAATGAAGCACTTCAGATAAACACAAAAGTATTAAAACTAAGGCCACATCTACACCAATCCGTTTAAGTTAAAAGTTACCCAACTTCATGGTTTTCCAAAGTATGCAGTTATGAAGAGCGTTCTCGAAAGTTTCCGTTTTTGGTGGAGGAAAGCTAGTGTGAATGAGAGGTGTAAACATAGCCATCAATCCATTTTGAACCTAGGGTTGCCACCCATCCCGTAAAATAAGGGATCGTCCTATATTTAAAGATGAAATGTATGCGTCCCTTATCGAATCAATACAGGATGTGATTTCTTTAAGGCGGGCCCAGATGGACCCCGTATTTTTTTTAACTCTGAAGATGGCAACCCTATTTCAAACTAAAATGTATTTGTGTGTTGGGCATAATATTATAAAACACATAGTTCCAACTCAAAATTTTGATTGAATGAGCCACATTCAAAGCTATTGTAAAATAGCAAATATAATCATACCTGTGACTGCACATCAGTTAATTTTTATTTTACTTAAGCAAACTGTGAAGCTGCTCGGCAACTGTAAATAACTAAATTCCGCTTCACGTTGGAATACATCCTGCTCTATAATTTCCCATTACTCAACTCCTGTTATGATTTTCCATCGCTCTCACATGTAAATTACGAACAGCATTACTGTCTACTGATGGTCAAGCCAATATGTCAGTTTACAGCAAAATCTCTTCCAGTCCACACATTTCTACCATCACACTGTATAAATGGACATACAGCCTAACCCTACATCCATAAGCTTTGTTCTTTTATTTGTTGCTTTTAGCCTCAGTGTTGCTGTCATCAACTAAGCACAGCTATTTGTTTGACCTTTTGTTGGGCCTTTGAGACCTTGCAGTCATCATAAATTGAAGCAACTAGAGCTGGGTGTAAATGACAAAGACAAATAGAAAAGTGAGAGATGTATTTGAACAGGAAAACCCAGCTGTCTTTTTGTAACTGTACTATAGGGACTGTGAGCTCCTTTGAGTCGAAGACTGGTTATAACCGGCTGGGCTCTCCCACTCCCCCTCCATATGACTCTCTCTTCCTCTCCCTAGCTATCGTGTCTAGGTCTTTCTCCCAGTCCGACACTTGGTGAGCCAAAACATTATAGGTTTGAAGTCTCCTTACAATGTCTGATAAACATTTCAGAGCATCAGAGGGCAGTAATTCAGATTTTTACTTGCCCTGACTACATTTTCACTCTCCTCACCATATAACACGATAATTTTTATATTTAGCAGTATGTTTTTTGTTTGTTAGTTTAAAGAAAACTACGAATTTTTTATTTGCAGTAAGGATCGGAGAATATACAGTTTATATTATATAGAGATTATACAGTTTATATTATATAATTCCATGACGTCTATTAATACTCACCTTTCCAGAAAAATTATGGCATGCTATGCAAAATAGGGATGCACTGATCTGATACCTGGATCGGTATCGGCTCCGATACTGATGTTTTTAAACGGATCGGGTATCGGTCTGAGCCCGATCCAAATCCGATACTGTGTGTTAGTCATGTTTGTTACTGTCAAGCTCAAAAATTGACAGAAACCATTAAAACACAATTAAAGTAGTTCATATGACTCGTGCATTTTATTCAAAGTCACTTGAAGATGTGCAATAGCACTGTGAATCACAAAAGGCTGTGTTTTATAAGTAAATATATAAAATGCACTGCAGCTCCAGCGCGTCAGTGAATGGCGCTGCTCTGTTTACACAAACACTCGTGGCTATTTTTAGCCTTCTCAGCGGTGCGCAATATTTGAGCGCTACTCACA
This sequence comes from Myxocyprinus asiaticus, assembly GCF_019703515.2. Classification (NCBI taxonomy): domain Eukaryota; kingdom Metazoa; phylum Chordata; class Actinopteri; order Cypriniformes; family Catostomidae; genus Myxocyprinus; species Myxocyprinus asiaticus. Next base: position 11,887,916 of record NC_059354.1, on the reverse strand, counting down.
AACAACATCTCAGATGTAGATCCTCAATAGTTTGGTTCACTTTTGCATTTAGAACGGCACTGGAAGTGCTTTTTTACCAGAATTTGAATAAGAAGCGAATTAAACTACTGTGAACTTTCCTACAAACAGACACATACAGGACTTCCTGGAGAGTTCAGAATGTCATGGAGAGACTCACAGAGGCAGAGATATGAACTCAGTAGCAGGGTTTATTGAACAGATGATTGAAACAGTGATGTAAACTTTGAGTAAGGTGAGCAGGTGAGTAATATCCAGACAGGGTACAGACACGATGAACAGATAACTCACAACAGTCTTATGATACTTGCAGGCAATAATGAAGACACAGGTATGTTTGACACAGTAGAAAGGTCTGGAGTCTCAGAGATATTATCCATGAGAACAGACAAAGAGTGTGTGTGAAAGCGGGGTATATATGCAGTCCTTGATTAGCCACTAATGATATGCAGGTGTGTGTAATCAGAACTCAGGGGAGAGTAAGCGCGACGGCAGTGAGGAAGAAAGAGAGAGAGAGAGAGAGAGACCGGTGGATCCGTGACAAAAGGTGCACGATTGAGATATATTACTATATATTACTGTTATAATATATTATTATAATTAAACTTATAATAAGATTAAACTTAAACTTATTATAACTAAATTGAACAAAAAAGAGATCTGAATCCTTTAAAGTCCAGATACAAGTTGAAAAAATTGCAAAACAATTGCAAAAACATAAAAAAGGCTTCTTTTCTACTTATACTGGAATTACTGTTAATTTTGCTGCTACATTATCCAGTATACTAGTTAACAATAAAGTTTTTCTTAATAAGCTATACATTTATTTTGAAATAATGTGTAGTTAGAAGTTCGTGTTTCATTACATATTAAAGAGCACACCCAATTATTTCCATACAATATTGTACAGATATTCTAAACTGATTATGCAAAAAAACAACACTGGTATCGGCTCGGGATCGGTATCGTCCGATACTGAGATTTCCGATATCGGAATCGGATCGGAAGAGAAAAAGTGGTATCGGTGCATCCATTGTTAACTCATTCTAACCAGATTATCACAAGTCATTCTTTTAATATCAACAAAATCACATCTTTGTTAGCCAGCTAGATTTGCAGATTAGCAGTTTCCTTGGTGACAAGTCAGCAAAATTCAAAACAACTTTCAATACATCACAGGAAACCAATTTTGAAGGCATATAACCACGTGCATTATCTAAAACCATACAAGGTAGTGAGAATGGAGCAAGTTACAGTTCAGTCAACTGGACTGAAATTCCCTCATATTGGCCCTGGAACATCCTTATTGTTGAGCCCTACTTTTGCTGCTGTGTATGTCAAATGCATCCCTGAATAGAAAATGTGGAAGGTTGACATTTTTGCTAAAGAATAAGCATTAATGTCCCGAGTCCATTTATGTAGTTTTATTTTAGGTGGACCATGCAATACACCAACTTTTATAAACCACCACACAGCCAAACAGCGATTGCCTAGGACAGCGCCCAGAGATTAAGACCTGATTACAGTAAAGATACAGAGTACAGACGTCACAGATTTGCATCTGATTTAGACTAGTTGTAATCTCGGATATTGGTTTCTCTCAGAGTGAACGTTTAATAAGATGCAGGGGTGATCAGGGTGTGTGACAGGAAGAGGAGAGTGAACAGAGTAAATATAGCCAGGCTTGAGCACTAAACCACATTGGGTATGGTTAAAAGTCGACTCGGACAATGCCTTTATAAAAGTTCCTCTGAAACTGCTTATAGTTCGTCATGTTCAGGTCGAAGGTTGCCTTGAATAACAAACACAGTTTACTTGGCACAGTTAACCTGCAAGGTAAACTAAATTCCTAGTAGTAATGTTAAGCATTACCTGAATCCCTCGATTGCTCTTTGCATGTGATATGTCTGCATGCACACTATTGGAGCTCAGAGTGATGATATGGGCATTTTTCAAAGACCAGACATGCTATCTAGTAATCACTCACTTTATGTGGTTCCTGAAAAGTGTAGCATTTTTAAGTGTTAGACTTGGGCTTGAGGCTGTTTTGCTGAAAACCATGGTAAGCTACAGTGTCTCTCTTTAAACTGCAGCATTGTAACCTTGCTGAACTTTAAAAAAAAAAAAATTCACATTTCAGACATTAATAGCAGCTATTATTGACAAACCAAAAACTGTCATTTACAGGACATTATATATATTCAACCATCATGGTACAGCACTGGGCTAAACAGCTAAAAAAACAAAACAAAAAAAAAATATATATATATATTTTTCAACCTTTTGATGACATTCAGTATATATCTCGAATCAATTGGCGCTGTTAAAAAAAAAAAAAAAAAAAAAAAGAGATACATTTTACAGCAGATGCACTAATTGCAGATTGTATAGTAATAATAACATTTAATTTTCAATATGTTTCTAATGATCGATTATGATTGTTATGAAGGAATTGTGAATGCGATTACCGTTATGTGCACCGTTTTCACACTCTGGGTTTTGGAATGCAGAAGTAAACTTTTGCAGGGTAAACTTTGACAGCGGTGAATGGGAGATCACAGTAAATATTTTTTTTCACTTACCTATTTGCTCCAAGACCAAAAGAAAAAATCCACTATTTGTCTGAATGACTTTCCAGAAGAAGAAGAAAATAGAGAGTGATGGATTAAGATCTCCCAGTAATATGGGAGAAGATGCCGAATTTACTGTCACTCTCAGGCAGCTGTAATAGAAACCCCCTTGCAGCTGTGGTAGTTCTTTTTCAAAACTAATTCCAGAGTAATATAACACAAAACAGAATGTTATAAATTTACACTCAATATTTAAAAAATTATAATAAAAACAAATGTGCGATATTTACACTGCTAAATAAGGCGGCAACGCGTCATCACAGTCTGTGAAAAGGGTCTATTCTGAGTTTGTCATAGCAAAGATGGTTGTAAGAAACTAGCGCTTCTACTTGTTGCTCTGGAAGTGGTAAAAATGAGTGATGGACGAACTGGGAGAAGGCTCAAGTGGACTTGTACCTGATACATTTTTTGACATTAAAAAAACATTGATGCTTTAAAACAGCCTGCTCAAATGGCTTTAAACTTTTATTCCAGTACATCTGTGCATTTTAGCTGCATCACTGCTTATTTACTGCTTTCAATTGCATTGTGAAACAGGACAAAATGAGCACAAGAAAGAACATTAAATCATTTTTATTGATCCACCTTTGTCCTACATCCCGTGGTGCTTAGCGCGAAATGTGGGCGTTACATCCATTGTCAAGTAAACACAGTTGTTGTTGTTGTGGCTTACGTCCATTCATTCTTTTGTTGCGTTGTTGAGATTTCGAGGAGAGGGTGTCTGATTTCATGATGACATGTCAGTAAATAAGGATGTGTGAGACTAGTCGACTAAACAGTTTTGATGCTGCTAGTCGACACTGGAATTACTAGTCAGTTAATATTTTTCTCCATTAAACCGTTCAACATTTTTACACATTTACATTTGGCTTTATATTTTTACAGAGGCTGCACTTAAATTACTGTCATATTAATGTTACACATTTTAAATATAATCAAAAATACAAATAGTATTTTTAAAAAGAGTAGATCTGGAGCAGATACACAGTTTAATTTCACCTCAGGCTGTACGTGCTGCTTCCCTCACTCACGACACGTGCAGAAAAATGTCCTCTCGCTAGACAAGAAAACTCAGCAAAGTTGCTATGAAATCACTTTGGCAGTGGTGCGGGAACCGGATTTCCGAAACGATGGCTTCAAAGTCGGATGTTTTCACATTTGAGCTTCTTAAAATCTGTGCGTGATTGTACGTTATTTTTCCGCCGAGCTGGCTTTTTCAAGCGCAGGATAGCTGACTCAGGTGAGTCAAGTCCCGTCTTTCACTGGACCTTGTCAACGTGTTAGTTTTGCTCATCAAAAAATTTATGCTTTTGAGTAAGTAGCCTAGAAAATGACCGTTTTAGGCAAAGAATGCTATTTTTTTTATATGCTGATTAAGAAGGCTTTTTTCAACGAGGTGCCGACTGCTTAACGGGATAAATTATCTTTTATTCTGTGTGCACATCATGTTTAGAATACATAAGATTTATTGAAGGCTACACCACAGGCCTATTTTTTTTCTATCCTATAGCTATTTTGATTTATATTGTAACTGTTATTGGTTAACGTTCTTTACAGAACAGCTGTCATATTAGATCAGTGGCTAATGCACGTCGTGAAATACGCGCAACTTTTCAGCAATTTTTGTTTCTCTCCAACAATGTCCTGACTGTTTTAATAGTAACTTTTACTTGAATTCTGTTTAGAACAGGCTATTAGGGTTGCGCTATTGGTCCTGCACTATTCATTCAATTGTTTTCAATAAATAAACCTGTATTTGCTAAAGGTGAATGCTTGCTATGTTGTATATTTAATGTACAATGATGATAATGCAAGGTGATCACGTCACAGATAAATGCCCCTTTTCAACGGAATTTAGATCAGATTTGGAATAGATTAAAGGTGTGTAAGATTCGGAAACCCTTGTTTTTAATGACAATTAATAAGCCTTGTTATTAATGACAGTTGAATCCAAGCACAAATGCAACATTTTGAGCAAAATTAGCAGTTTTAGAGGAGGACCTCTGTTAGTTCAGCTTCAGATGTGTGTGCTTGTCATCTTACCCTGCATGTTGATAGCAGACACACTGAGGAAGAGCCGTGAAGATCTCGTGCTAGGGTATGTAATTGCTTTTTCAAGTTGTCCAATCGGATGGTTATTTCCTTTAAAATCCACACGTAAGTTTAAACTTTTGTTTGGCACAGCTCTTGGTTGACAGGTGAGAGGCGGTGCTTCGCTGCCGACTGGGATGCATCAGGACGCTGTTTAAACCTCAAATGCGATGTGGTCATTTGTGTGTTTGACTACATCTGTGTGTTTTTTGTGAGCCAGTCACAAAACGTTTTACACCCCATTTACAACTATATTTAGCGCTGACGTTTTGGGATCGGATCATCCGAAACGCGTCTAAATACCAGACTTCCAGTGGACTTCCAGTCGCACCCACATTCGTTTCCCTGATAAGACCCCCAGGAAAATGGTGGATAAACACCAATATTACACATAGTAATAACCAGCCAGATTTTATGTACATAACTTTATATTTACTAAAACAATTTAGTATAATGTATTCATTAAAATATCATTACAATGCAGAGACTTCCGGGAAAATTCTTGATGTTTGAGTAATGACGCAAATAAATAGTTGAATATGTTTTGAATCAATTCATTTAAGTGAATAGTTTGAACCGATTAACGGAAATTAATCAAATTTACTAACTCGTTAAATCAAGAGACACTATCAAAACATCTGTGAGTTTTGAGACCAGAAGGGAATGCAAAATTAGTCTTTATTCTTTAACTGATAGCAAGATGCACCTCGGCCAGGGTATGAGTAAAGCGGTGACTTATGTCTCTGATCGTGTATTCCCTCTATATTGACAGCCCTCCTCTCCTGTGCACACAATATGTCTGTTGTGGTGCCAGCCTTGCGGAAGGAGGCAGCGTGTCCATTTGCCATGTGCCATGCCCCCTTCCTGTCTAAACAAAAGGGCAAAAGAGGAGGACTGGCTGAGAGAGTGGAGCTGTATTCCTGCACAGTGATTAGTGTGAATGGGGGTCCCTTCGCTGAAGAAGCAGTGGTTATGTAACACAGTGAGCACAGGCTGGGCTGGAAGTTCCCTCAGGTTCTCTTCCACTTGAGTGAAGAACAGGGGTTAAGGGAGAGGGGTATGTGCCATTACATGAGAGATTTCTGCAGTCTCCAATGTGACAGCAGCTGCTCTGGCCTGGAAAACGGGGCCCCTGCACTGAATTCCTCTGCTGCTTTTTTCTGTTAACTTTAAGATAACAAAATTATGGACAGGATATTTTGTCTATGGTGACTTTATAATAGCTCTGATGATTCAGCTGAATGGCAATTCATATGACCATTTCATTTGGCTGAAAATTAATAGTGATTTCTAATTAATAAATTTCTAGGGTTAAAAAAAAAATATTTTAGGGCAGAACAATAAGAAAATCAGTACAAATACAGTAGTGTTTCAGCACTTTAGTGCTTTGACCACAAATTATGAATTTCAGAGCTTTGCAAATGAACATTTCTGAAATCCAAAAACTAAAAATTTGTGGTAGACCGATATATCACTTATACTGATTAATCAGTGCAATAGTTGCTTTGTGGAACTGTCAGTTATTGGCAAAAATCTATGCCTGTAGTTGCGAATGTTTTTTTTTTTTTATTATTATTTTTTTTATTCCTCCATGTTCCTCTGTGGCCCGCGCTGGAGGATTCTACAGTGAAAACGGCTTGGTTGTACAGAATTACAGCAGACTCTTGAGGTGAAATAACAATAATTACCTTGTAGGTATTTGCTATATCTTAATCTGTCATCATTGACAATATTCATCCATATTTTTATCCTCCCTTCAATGCATATTTTGTTATATTGATTACATAATCTAAGTATTCTAAATTGAAACAAGGGCATACAAAGATAAATGTGACTATATAGAAATGTGCACCCTTAGAGCACACACAGTGTCTCCAACTTCATATATTTTGAATAAAAATCAACCTTATTTCTAGGGTTGTCAGTCGATTAATTTTTAATCAAGTTAATTACATGGTATGCCGATTAATTAATCACAATTAATCGCATATATAAATATTTGCTGAGCTAGCCCCTCAAAAAACAATAATTCAATGTATAATGATTAAATAATTATAAATAGTAATATTTAAATTTTATATATATATATATATATATTACAAAAAATCTGATAATATATATTACATTATCGTGGCACACAAGTAAAGCATTGATAAGACAAAAAGTGTCTTTAGAAGGCAGTATATTGTTTATTTCCATATTATTAAACATACAGTTGAAGTCAGAAGTTTACATACACTTACGTTGAAGTCATTCAAAAAAAATTTAACAACTCCACAGATTTCATATTAGCAAACTATAGTTTTGGCAAGTCATTTAGGACATCATCTTTGTACATGTATAAGTAATTTTTTTCAACAGTTGTTTACAGACTGATTGTTTCACTTTTAATTGACTATCACAAATCCAGTGAGTCAGAAGTTTACATTAACTTAACTCTGCCGTTAAGCAGCTTGGAAAATTCCAGAAAATAATGTCAAGTCTTTAGACAATTAGCCAATTAGCTTCTGATTGGTTAATTGGAATCAATTGGAGGTAAACACTGGCGGCCAAAAGTTTGGAATAATGTAAAGATTTTGCTCATATGGAATGAAATTGGTACTTTTATTCACCAAAGTGGCATTCAACTGATCACAGTGTGTTGTCAGAACATTAATAACGTGAAAAATTACTATTACACTTTGAACTTCTTCAAAGAGTTCTCATCAAAAAATCCTCCACGTGCAGCAATGACAGCTTTGGAGATCCTTGACATTCTAGCTGTCAGTTTGTCCAGATACTCAGGTGACATTTCACCCCACACTTCCTGTGGCACTTGCCATAGATGTGGCTGTCTTGTCGGGCACTTCTCACGCACCTTACAGTCTAGCTGATCCCACAAAAGCTCAATGGGGTGAAGATCCATAACACTCTTTTCCAATTATCTGTTGTCCAATGTCTGTTTCTTTGCCCACTCTAACCTTTTCTTTTTAATTTTCTGTTTCAAAAGTGTTTTTTTCTTTGCAATTCTTCCCATAAGGCCTGCACCCCTGAGTCTTCTCTTTACTGTTGTACATGAAACTGGTGTTGAGCGGGTAGAATTCAATGAAGCTGTCAGCTGAGGACATGTGAGTCATCTATTTCTCAAACTAGAGACTCTGATGTACTTATCCTCTTTAGGGATGCACCGATACCAATTTTTCTCTTCCGATATCGGAAATCTCAGTATCGGCCGATCCCGATCCGATACCAGTGTTGTTTTTTGCATAATCAGTTTAGAATATCTGTACAATATTGTATGGAAATAATTGGGTGTGCTCTTTAATATGTAATGAAACACGAACTTCTAACTACACATTATTTCAAAATAAATGTATAGCTTATTAAGAAAAACTTTATTGTTAACTAGTATACTGGATAATGTAGCAGCAAAATTAACAGTAATTCCAGTATAAGTAGAAAAGAAGCCTTTTTTATTTTTTTGCAATTTTTTCACAATTCTTTCAACTTGTATCTGGACTTTAAAGGATTCAGATCTCTTTTTTGTTCAATTTAGTTGTAAGATATCAGCTCACTTTTCATTTACAGTTATTTTTGGTACCCATTCAACTTAAATATTATTGTAATTTGTAAACAAATGATAATATAATAATAATAATAATATATTATTATAATAGTAATATACACTATATTGCCAGAAGTATTCGCTCACCCATCCAAATAATTGAATTCAGGTGTTCCAATCACTTCCATGGCCATAGGTGAATAAAATGAAGCACCTAGGCATGCAGACTGCTTCTACAAACATTTGTGAAAGAATGAGCCGCTCTCAGGAGCTCAGTGAATTCCAGCGTGGTACTGTGATAGGATGCCACCTGTGCAACAAGTCCAGTCGTGAAATTTCCTCGCTACTAAATATTCCACAGTCAACTGTCAGTGGTATTATAACAAAGTGGAAGCGATTGGGAATGACAGCAACTCAGCCACGAAGTCGTAGACCACGTAAAATGACGGGTCAGCGGATGCTGAGGCGCATAGTGCGCAGAGGTAGTCAACTTTCTGCAGAGTCAATCGCTACAGACCTCCAAAGTTCATGTGGCCTTCAGATTAGCTCAAGAACAGTGCGTAGAGAGCTTCATGGAATGGGTTTCCATGGCCGAGCAGCTGCATCCAAGCCATACATCACCAAGTGCAATGCAAAGCGTCGGATGCAGTGGTGTAAAGCACGCCGCCACTGGACTCTAGAGCAGTGGAGATGCGTTCTCTGGAGTGACGAATCACGCTTCTCCATCTGGCAATCTGATGGACGGGTCTGGGTTTAGCGGTTGCCAGGAGAACGGTACTTGTCTGACTGCATTGTGCCAACTGTAAAGTTTGGTGGAGGGGGGATTATGGTGTGGGGTTGTTTTTCAGGAGCTGGGCTTGGCCCCTTAGTTCCAGTGAAAGGAACTCTGAATGCTTCAGCATACCAAGAGATTTTGGACAATTCCATGCTCCCAGCTTTGTAGGAACAGTTTGGGGATGGCCCCTTCCTGTTCCAACATGACTGCGCACCAGTGCACAAAGCAAGGTCCATAAAGACATGGATGAGCGAGTTTGGTGTGGAAGAACTTGACTGGCCTGCACAGAGTCCTGACCTCAACCCGATAGAGCACCTTTGGGATGAATTTGAGCGAAGACTGTGAGCCAGGCCTTCTCGTCCAACATCAGTGTCTGACCTCACAAATGCGCTTCTGGAAGAATGGTCAAAAATTCCCATAAACACACTCCTAAACCTTGTGGAAAGCCTTCCCAGAATAGTTGAAGCTGTTATGGCTGCAAAGGGTGGGCCGACGTCATATTAAACCCTATGGATTAAGAATGGGATGTCACTTAAATTCATATGCGTCTAAAGGCAGGTGAGCGAATACTTTTGGCAATATAGTGTATCTCAATCGTGCACCTTTTGTCATGGATCCACCGGTCTCTCTCTCTCTCTCTCTCTTTCTTCCTCACTGCCATCGTGCTCACTCTCCCCTGAGTTCTGATTACACACACCTGCATATCATTAGTGGCTAATCAAGGACTGCATATATACCCCGCTTTCACACACACTCTTTGTCTGTTCTCATCGATAATATCTCTGAATACCCGGAGTATTCCTTTTAACATGTCAGCATGTGTGGACCACTAGGCCATAACTTTAACTGGGATGTAACTTGTAATTCTATCAAAGTGAGCTTTGTGCTAAATAAATCACAGAAAAAAGCTAAACCATTTACCTAAAAATCTATTATATTATTTATAAATGTCACATTGTATTATATCACCTCAGTCATTGTGGTGAAAACTACTGCCGTACAACATGGCAACACTAAGCCAATGTCTCTGTGTTTCTCAGGTCGTGGCAAGTATGCTGCCTTACTCAGCATTGTCATACTCACCTCTTATTGCCAAGCGATTAGACTGTGATGCTGTAGGTGTGATTGCTCACACAGGCCAGCACACGACTGCAGAGGTGCTTCTGATGTTTTCAAGCGCTGTGGAGGAGGGAGGGTTTGGAATACTTCCCATCTCATTGCTGCGACGACTCTGCGCTCTCATCACGACTCTTTCCATAGAGCAAACTGGCTTCTACCAGTTGGCACTGAGCATATACGTTCTTCTTAGAATTAGGGCAGAAAGATAGGAACGCTTGTCACAGACTGACATGACAGATGGAGAGAGGCAGCAGGCGGGGGAGTCGGCTCAGTGAATCTAGAAAAACAGGCAACACCGTTTAGTTTTGAGAGAAAAAGAGACAACAGAGACAGAGTAAATTATTGGCTGAATACACTGTGTGGATTTCCTCAGTTGTTGTGTGTGCATATACATAAGGTTTTCCTAGCTGCATAACACTTTATTTTAGGGGTGGACCACTATGGAGTTTTTATGGGCTGATACCAATATCAAGAGGGTTGCCAATGTAATACCTTTATACTGTGACCCCAAATAGTATTTGGATACTTAAGCCACACTTAAGAATGTGTAAATGATTGTGCATTATGTAACCAAGATATTTCAAAGAAATGTAGCACACTTCAAGCAAAACAAGCAAGAACAACTTCACAAATAGAAGTTTGTTCATTTTCAAAATATGTAACAGTAATGTAGTTAGTATATTAATATATTAGTTAATAGAGCTTTATTTTATTAATATTGTTCAAAATGAACAGAGAATGATCAGTGTGTTTAACCATATAATTCATGAGCTGAAATGGCATGCCTGTTACCTCTCTCATTACACCAGGTTAATTACTGCTTAGTCTGTGAACTTGATCTGAGAACCATGTGCTTTTGATCCTTTGCTGTTCACGCACAGTACACATCCTATAGAGTTGCATTAAGAACATTGTGTTCTCATATGCAGTCTGGAGAAGATACCCCATCCTTTTTATGCTTCGATATAACAGTCAGATGGATGGAGATGGTCCGAGATCTTCGGAGTCCTCTCATTATCCTAGTGCTCAATTAATTATCCTAGTGATTACTCGAGTCTCAATTAAATCATGCAGCAGATGCAAAGCATGCACATTGTCTTTGTGCAGTGAGATGCCTGATATGTAGAAGTTAACAGTCTTAATTCTGCAATACAGGCTGCTGGGAGAAAGTAATTATAAGATGGATGCTTGTCAACTTTCCCCTGGACAATGTTAGTTCGTCTTTGGCTGAACTTTTACTGACTTTGCGAGTTGTATTACACATCTATTCGCTTTAAAGCTATATGCTAGTGTACTCCTGAAAGCTGACTAACCTTTATTCACAGATTCACAGTCTTTCTCTACTGGGAATAACTGACATTAAATATTGATGACTCAACCTTCACTGCACAGATTTTGTGACCAAAGAAATGGTCTTAAAATGATAATGTCCCTCCCCCTAATACCAACTAGCAAGAAACAAATCATAGTTCATGTCGGTTACATAAATAAAGCCCTTTGCTATTTAAGATATAAGGGATGAGCCCTTTAGGATATCCCACGGAACTTCGTGTTTCACTAGAAAGTACGTCAACACAGGAAAAAACAATTCTCAACCAAGTGGAGAACGTGAGATTACGTCTGTATTATGGTAATGTGAATACGTCACACGAAAGGCCGCATGATTTCAGCCCTCTTGTGAATCTTACCGGAAGTGATTGTTTATAGTTAAAAAGCACATAATTATTGATCATTTTTTGCACCAAATTGGTCGTATCGCTTTAGAAGACATTAATTTAACAGCTGGTGTCGTATGGATGACGTTTATGCTGACTATCTGCGATTTTTGGAGCTTTAAAAGAGAAATTACCATCCCATTGCATTTTAAAGACATAATGAGCTGAGATATTTTTCTATTTTTCTTCAAATGTGTTCTGCTGAAGAAAGTAAGTCATACACACCTGGGATATCATGAGGGTGAGTAAATAATTAGAATTTTAGAAAATAATTTTCATTTTTGGGTAAACCATTCCTTTAATAAAACCTAAATTGTTCCATTTTTGTTTTATGGGTTTCTGTAATTTTAAAGGAGTGTAATTTTTTACTCTAGTTGACAATCATAAAAGTGGGATGTTGAGGACATGCCAACTTGGCCAATAAAAATGTACATATATGATGGCAGACCCACATAATTTCGCCATTCGCCACGTCGCGACCGTGTCTGCAAACATACAGAAAAGTCCACAAATCGCATTAGGAGCTCGAGTGGAAGTAATGCTTGTGCTTGACTGGCCGTCTGTATCAAGAACATCGTGTACAATGTAAACAACCCCCCTCTGGGATCCCCCTCAAATTGCCCACATCCCAGCTATTGCCCCACTCAGTCAGCCCCAACGATCTCAATAGCTGTTTGTCTCAGTCTTTACTGTACAGCTTTTGAAGTGTTCACTTGAGAAAAATGCACTTCAATTGCTGTAGATCCATTAATACTAAAATATATTGCGTGCAAAGAAGCCATAAGTTTCACACAACAAAATAAAACGGGTGCGTGAATTCCCAGAGTCTGATGTCTCTACAGTGCCTCGTCTGTCACTTTATATAAAGGCTACAGTGCTTCCAGACAAAGGGAGAGGGCGGACCGGTGCAGATTTGGTGCGCACAACAGCGGCAAGTCAAGAAGGCTTCTACTATTCTAGCCGCGGGCCTTCATGCTTTCTGTAGTGGAAAGTAATTCAATGACTTGACCCAAGACTTCACTGTGGCTGTTTTGCTTTTGGGTTAATCCTGCTAACTCTAGGTTTCACTCCTCATTATTTATACCTGTGTGCACAATTCTAGCACAGTTACATAATCACACGTTTGAGGAAGTTTGTGACCATTCACAATTCCCTAAACGCTAGAGGCAAACACCACACTACAGAAATTAAGGCCCAGCACGCAAACCTGCGGGACTCCAATGAAATCTTGCCCCATGCAAGAAACAAAAAACAGAAGTAAAAAGTTGTTTCATGTCAGAATTTGCTATTTTTATCCTGTCTGTATTTATAGCATTATTTAGTGTTATTTAGAGTGTAGACTGGAAAGTAAGGGTGAGAGAGGGGAAATCATTTTCCACTTTAATTGAAGTACATGCTAATAGTCTCTGCTAAAAATATATAATTTCCTTTAAGGTATTTCATGGAATTTTAAAATATATAATATGCACACCCATCTGCTGTCAGTACCTTCTTAGAAAAGCGCCGTTGTATTACACTAAGCAATAAATGTGCAGCAAGCACACTGAGACTGTTCTCAAATGCTTCTTCTCTTGCTCATGGAGTGAAACTTGCTGAGGTTGTCCAGTCTATTCTGTGTGCACTGCACTGTCAGAGTTTGAGCTGGAGAATACAGGACAGAGCTCTGTTGTGCAACCTGCTGCTGTCAGCCCAATTGGCTAAATGGCACTTTCTCTCACGCAGTGGCAATGTGGCCTTCGTTTGTCTGTGTTGAAATCCCACAATGTGTTCCCAATGATCTGCACTCTACCGCAGATCTCTGGGAATCCACTAAAAGCATTGTTGACGCATAATGTTTTTTTTTTTACATAATGAGGATTAAATTGTTTTTCATTGATTTATAATTCCTAATTATAACTGAATACATAGGGTAACGTCTGCATCACTAGTATTACCAAGCAGAATTGCAAAAATAATGACTGTTCATAAATATAAAATATCTACCACTGGTTAATCAAACCAAACTCATAGCATTGGTTGAGCCCATGTTGCTGTGCTGGGCTGGTTGAGAAGCTGAAACTAAAAGAGCAATGTTTTGATAATGCTACAGTGTTTACACTTTTCAGGGCAATCAGCCTACAAATGGCTTTCTCACAGTTGTCTTTTTATATTAAGATGGCTTAAGAGAAAGCATTTTACCATTGGGGAAAAAATGACACACATCACGCATTTGACCTTTTATGGGAGCATTACATTTTTTTAAAAATGCCGTCCTTTTATTTTAAATACTTTAATTTACTAATCAATACTAATCAATATATTCAAATGCATTTTGAATTAATTCAGTAAGGCTGTCACCTATAAATGTAAATCAGGAATATACTTAAATCAGCACTGACTGCATATTTAATACGATAATATGTATTAGTCTAAGAATAAAATACTAGGAAATACATCAAAATAAAAAAATAATATTTAAAGACAGAGCATTCATTACAGGGACATTTGTTGGCCCTACATTTTGAATTTTGGGGGTACTCTCTGTCAATTTCAGTGGCACTTTTACCCCCCACTCCCATTAATTGTCTGACACTGATTGTGTCTTAATCAGGCAAAAACTGAATCTAAATTAGGCAAAAACAGAATCTACTGTGGTCAAGTTGAGTGCTGTGTACAATGGCATGCACTCTTTACTTGCAGATAGGTTACAGTCACTGGAGGTTGACTGGTTACAGAGAGGTTGCTTAGTGACAGTCTTGCCTGTCTAAATACACTATTTTAATCAGGTAACCTTTCTAAAAAAATTTAAAAAAAAACATTTGTGGCATGGAAGACTCCTGAGTCTCCACAAAGGTGCTTACTACAGGGCTTCTGTATGCATCTGTAGCAGAAGCTCCCACACAGCTGTTTAAACAGTGTCCATTGCAGCTGCTCTCTTTACGTAACTCTCGAGTCTCTGCAACTATTCAAATAACGTTAGTCTATTTTACATGTAAATATTGTGGCTGCCCAGGTTTCAGGTTAGGGATGCCAGGATTATTACATTTTGGCTGGCATTTTAGTTGTCGTACAGATCATACAAACACACACTTGGAAGTAATTTATTCGCATTAAAACTTTACCTCGGTTTTGGGGTCATGGTTCGGTATGGTTTTGGTACAGCAGGGAAAACTGAATCTTTTATTTATTTTGAAAACACAGTGGCTGATGGGCAATAATTCTTATTGTGAAGGATCATTTATACATGACTGCACTATGCATATTTCTTCAACGAAAGTACAATACAAAACTAAAGAGCCTCTGATATGCACATTGTATAAAAACAGAAGAATAAAAGTAAAAAAAAAAGTGCAATTATAATAATTGTAACAAAATTAAGACAGTAGCAGTGCAGATTTCGGTGTCTTGTTTTTCATGATTTAACCACATTTAAGCTTTTTTTTAGTTTACAAATTCCATGTAGTGTAATTATGAAATTACTTGTCATGTCAGGTACACATTTTAACACAAAATTCACAACATTTTAACCTAACATTGTAACATGTCAACATTTAAGTGTTTGTACTATGTAAAAAGTGTGAATGTGAGGTTGTCTGATTTACCTCCGTGCTCGTGGGGAAAATTAACATCCTCGCTTACATTTTCACGTGTTATGCGAAGAAATGGATTGGCTTCTTTCAGCTCGTTGTTAAACGCATTTGCGACTGAAAATTACTGTGTTTGGCTGTGAAAAAGTATTTAGGCACACCTGTGCGAGTGACCTGATTGAAGTAGGGGTGGGAGAAAAAAATTGATTCTTCGATTAATCGATTCTGAGAACACAGCAGCGCAGTGGCACTTATGCGTGCGCCCGAGACAGATGTTAGAAAACGTGCATATCCTAAAGCAAGAAGCATCCTACAAAACTGATCACAGACTGGATGTATCAACCACGCACCAATCGTCTCCTAATGAAACTACGATCCCAAAAATAATTCTCAAACTTGCTCACATGACAACGGGAGAGTTGATTTCATGATTACATGTCAACAAAGAACATGAAATACGAGCTAATGATGATGAGACAGCGGTTCAGGATACGTGAGTGTTATTTTTATTTTCTGATTATTTTTTGTCTGCTGCTTCCCAATGTCTTTTACTCCTCTTGCGCTCTTTCATTTGCTGTTGCACATTGCCGATCTCTCACTCATCAGGAAGAGTGCGCACCCCGACGGCTCGTTTGACAAATGTTAAGCAGGTGAGACTTCTGCTCGCAGAGCAAACAGATGGAACAGCGCATACGAAACACTTGATAGATTTTTTTTTAATTAATAATCCCGCTATTTGTGCGGCTTTATCACCTGCGTTGAGGAAAGGAGATGCTGACATCTGCACTGTCACAGAAGCAGATATCTCATGTAATCAACCTGTAGTTAAATCAAAAGGCCTCGGGTAGATTTATTCTAATTAAAAATGTAATACTATTAAATAAAAATGATTAACAATACTGTAAATATATAAAAGTTATTTAACATAATCAGTTGAATTAATTTAATAGTATTGAGTTTTGAAAACCAATAGGCATATTATTTTCTTGTGTAAAGAGGTCAGTGTTTATCACTTTTTATAATGACAATACTGCCATACAAAGGCTGTAAATACACTGTACACCAACAAAACAGTTACTTAATTTGAGTGTGGATTTTGTAGTTACTGCAACCTGGTTATAGTTGAGTGTGACCTATCGGTCACAGGACAACTTACAGTCTAAGGACCCCAATTTTGGTCAAAGTGTAAAGTTACTGTGTTTTGCCTTTGCACAGCAGAATAATCGATAAGAATGAAATGTAGATGTATCAGGAATCATTTTGAAATCGGATTGTGACTCCCAGAATCTGAGCAAATTGTGAGGTGCCTAAAAATTCCCGACCCTAGATTGAAGCTCATGAAGTTTTGTATAGTACAATCGGAATAAAAATGACAACTCCCAAATGCATCTACACTGCGCAATAGTTATGTTTCACACTGCGATTGGCTGCTTTTCATCCCTTCAGTCAACAGAGCAAGCATGAAAAAGTTGTGTGAGAGGTTTTAGTCAGCTTGAATGAAATGAAAAGCATCAAATTTTACTTTAAAAGTTAAAAGCCTGGCTAACTGAAATATGCAGCATCTGATTGTTGTACATTGTGTGACAGGAACATTTGTGTTCAGCAGTGCAGATGTCAATTTAGAGTTCTTAAATACATTTAAGAGGACCACACTTCAAAGACTGAACATTGTGTTTTTTGTCAAATTAACTGGAAATATTACATTTGGTTTATAAGAATTTAAGCTCCTTTGTCATGACTCACAGTATGTTTCTGAATTTTGTTCTAACTGATGAGCTCAGTTTACTAATGCGTTTTTGTGCATGGTATATTGTGGCACATTAACTGGACTACAATTGTGCTCCTATATTTTTGACTGTGCTCCTAATTTTTTTTAATAAAAACATTTAACATGCTGTAAGTCAAATCAAGACAAATAATTTTTATTTGTATAGTTTTTTTTATTTGTGCTTTTCCCAATACACACATTGTTCCAAAGCAGCTTTTCAGAAAATCAGCTGTAATGTCTGTAACATCTCAAAAACATGAATAACCAACACTCCTGGAAAAATGATAAACAATTTGATTAAAAAAAAAAAAAAAAAAAAAATCTGACTTTCTTATAGCTTCGTATTTAAAATTTAATAACTTAGTCCTGCTGTCCCCATATGAGGACATCTGTTTTTAGGAAAACTATTTATTTTTTTTATTTTTTATTTTTGCATGTTTATTTGGGGCTACTATTTACAAATCAAACAGGGAAATGGAAAATGCACACAGCAGTCACGTTCTGGTCTCAGGAGGTTAAAATAGGCTCATTACAAATCTGGAGAAATGCTGTCATCTCCGCTAAAAAAAAAAAGCCTGTAATGGTCAAAATTTTTTGGAATTACCTAAATGTGAAAGTGAAACAGGACTGCATTGTGTTCATACAATTATGCATAATGCAAGCTGTTCTTTGGTCACACCAATCCATTTTCGTTTGAAAATTTCACTTTCAGTTTCCTAACGGCATTGTTTTCCAAAATATGCAGTAATGGGTAGTGTTTTTAAACGCTCCGTTTCCAGTGGGGGTAAACACTGTTCTAGTGTGGATGAGAGGCATAAACGTAGCGAAACCAATGCAGTTTCAAATGAAAATATATTAGTGTGAATGTGGTGCACTACTGCACCAGAAAGAGACTCCATAAAAATTATCTTACTTGGATGACACTATGTGATTAAATTCCAATTAAATTGATTGTGGTTATTGTGATTAAGTCCAGTAATTGGTATTATGTAAAAACATGACTCATGACATGACAGGCCTGTTTCAGACAATGAAATTAAGCGATTTAAAACTACAGTACTTTACTGGACAAGAAATAAAGCTCAATTCCTTTGAGCTCAAGTGTTATGAAGCCAACTTTCAAAGTCTCTGAGGGTGTGTTCACACTTGTAGTTTGGTTCTCTTGGTCAGGACCAAAAAAGAAAATGATACATTTAGTCCTGGTTCGCTTAGTGTTCACACTGGCATTTTTAACACCGAACCTAATGATACAAAACCAAAGACATCAGGAAAAAGTCACAACCTGACTGGACAGCTTTTATGACGCATATTTTTTGACGGAACTTGCCAAACATCCAAAACAATGCTGGCTGCTGGGCGAAATGCTAAATAATATGTATATATGGTGGTATTTTTACCAGCTGAGATCAAACGAAGAGATAATAAAATGTGTAAAGGAGTCAAAACAGCACCAGGAATTCCTCCGTTGCACACACAAACAAAGATATGCTGCAAGGGCGGCTGACAGCGCTTCCGACACCTGTACTGAACTGTAATGGGCAACATAGCTCCTATGATGAGAAGAACCAGGTGTGCTTGAGGTCAGTATTTGGCAAATTACTTCCTGTTTTTGGTCCGTTTAGACGTCTTTGGTCCATGTTGCGTTCAAATATTAATCGAACCACACCAGAGTTCGTTTGGAAGCGGACCGAGACCCACTTTTCAGGCGGTCTCGGTCCGCTTGTTTGGTGCACATCAAGGTTCGGGTGACAGTGTTCACACTTGTTCAAATGAAACGCACTAACAGAGAAATCGCACCAGAGTTCATTTTAATCGAACCAAACCTACCGAGTGTGAACACACCCTGAGTCAGTGGAAAGCTACAGTCAGTGGTGATGCCGACAAGTTGAAGTTCAGAGGGTGTGTATTCCTGCTGATGAGATATTTGTAGGCCGCAGAAAGACACGCAAGCACATAAGCCTCACAGTGCCATTCAAAGCCCTCACTGAGTGTTGTTTGAACAGGTACAATCGCTCCCATTGTTAGGGTCCATATTGTTTTTTCACTGCAAGCAGCTTAAACCTAGGGAGACGTGTGCGGGCTTCACCAGCCGTGGATGCTGTAAGCCTGCATCGGGCTGCAATACTGATGAGAAGTGACAAGATAAGTCCTGGCTCAAGTGCAGGGGCCCATCTCTTCTCTCCACAGGGGAGAAAGTCACGCTTCTGTGTCGGTAAAAAGAGAGGGAAAAGAAAAAAACATTGGGACGGGATCGTTTGGATTGCTGTTGAGGGCTGACAGCTCTGCGCATGAGAGAGAAGTGATCTCTGGGAATATTTTATTCTCTGTTGCTGGTTTATGTAACAGTCACGTGATCTCGTCAATGACGTGACATCACAGCTTGCCCTACTCTTGTTTTCACCCAGTCATTCGCGAGTTTCCCTGTAAGATACACAAAGACCTTACAGTGGAGACTGGTGAAGATTGGACTACAAAGCCACTGGCCTTTTTGGTGTTTTTTTTCCTTTACTACTGCTGAAGAGGATAAAAGGAGGGAAATATTGGCCATGCCTCTTTGTGCATTGCACGTGTGTGCGCCTGAGCCTTGTGAGGAATAGAGGAATAAGTTCTGTATTTGGAGGACTGCTGATTGACACATCAATGAGAGAAACAGTCCTCAGGGTCCAAGGCCGAGACGAAATGGCCATGAAGCTATTGTTCTGGGAGTTAGAACAGCATTTAAAAAGGTGTGTTTTACAGCTAAAAAGAGGGCATGCTTTTGGTGGTGGCTGGTCTTTAATTTGTATTTATTTATTTATTTTTTAGATTAGGTTTCTACAGCATTTCTGTTCAGATACGTACAGAATCTTGATTAGAAGAAATTTAAAACATGAAAAGATGGAAAACATATGTACAATTTTACATTATGAATGTAAGGCCTTTTATTTGAGTGTCTCAGGAGGGCTTTGTTCCTCTGATCATCATATGTGTCAGATTAATTTGACCATTATAATGAGAAAATTATGTTCAGTCTTTCAGTATTTTCATTACGAGAAGATACAGAGGGAATCCAAGTATTTTTAGATTTTCAGAAAGCAGGTTTTGAAGTTGAAACCAAATATACCAAGTATAATTTGGTGTAATGACATGCTGATATGCAAAAGTCACCTACTTTTTATTTATTTATTTTTTTTGTCAGGTGTCTCATTTTTCATTTTAATCGGCAGAAGTGATCTCCAAGTGTGAAGAGTAGGTGAATATTTTGTTTTGTAGACATTTGCACTAATATGGAGTTAGTGTCTGCCGTGGCTTTGAAAGTGGCTTGTGGTCTTGTAATTGTGATGATTTCAAAAGTAAGATGGCAAATTGTGAAAAGCGCACAAAGGTTGCATTCAATGAAAGGTTGCATTCATTTGAGAGCTCTGAATGGTGGTAGTGAGGTCAGGTCATGGACAGCAGAGGTATATTTGGACTCTGTAATTGCTTAAATCCACTTTCAGTCAAAAATCCTGGAACAGCTAATGGTGTCCTGAGCTGCTAAGGTTCCTGCTTCATTTGGTGTTCTGCTACACTTAATTAGGATAAATGTACTATATATACTGGACGCTAGCAAAGACTTGATTTGAACATTTCAGCAGTTCAGTTCACTTGTGTGTTCAAATTGTTAATTGTGAAGATTCGATAAATAAGTCCGATTCAACACAGATTGATTGCTTGTGTCACCACTTGGAAAATGTTCTCAATGTGGCATTTTTCATATATAAAAATGTTTTAGTAAAAATGTATGTAGTGGCATATTGTTGCTATAAATGAAAATTAGTGCTGCACCGACCAGAAAATTTGAGGCCAATGCCAATTACCGATATTTTAACACTGTGATTGGCCGATACTGATCTGATAACAGATTTTTCTTTTTTAAAGTGCCCTTTGCCACACATTTGCAATTATATGTAAATGTCCCACACTGTGAAATTACATTCAATTTACATTAATTGTGAAAGGCTAACATTTATTTGAATTAAAACAGTTATGAATAGTTTTGTTGTCACTTTCAAAAATCATTGGCATACTGGCAACCAGAAAACGGCATAAGAGCATCACACACAGCACAGACAGATTCAAAAATAAAAGCACGGTCACATATATTTGCACTGTGAAATTCCGCAGATGAAGCTGGCATGGGTGGAAGTTGAGCCCGTGTGAAATCAGCAAAAAAAAATCACTGCTAAGCAACCTCTTTTTAATGCTGCACGTTAGTGTTGTCACTGTATTTTTAACAAGTGGGAACATAACTTTTTAACTTGTCATTGCATTTATTTTTTTTGACCAAAGTTTTATTCAACAGCAGTCTTACTTGTGATATATTGCTTATTATTATTATCAATACAGTGAATATTACATTTCACTATACAGTTGTAATATATTTCTGTCACAATTTAATCAATTTCAGGGCTCTAGCTTATATTTTGAAATGTGCTTCACTTTCCGGATAAACAGTTTGCGACATGGAGACTTTTAAATCGCATCTGAAATCTCATCTCTTCACACTGACCTTTGAGTCTGACAAATTAAATTTAGGACAGTTTTGGAGTGTTTGTATTTTGTGTTTTAAATTACTGGTGTTTGTATATGTGGTAATTTTATTACTGTGAAGCACTTTGGTCAGTGTTGTTTTAAATGCTATATAAATAAAGTTAAGTTGAGAGTAAAGCACAAATGCTGTGATTTATCTATTTAAATATGCAGTTTACATGTGCTGTGTGGTTCACAGTAGCTTAGTGCTCTGCTCTGTCATCTGATACAACATGTCGTGAATGATTCTCATTATGCATGAGCAGTCGGAGTTAAATTCATTCATTCAAAGTACGCATCTCTTCCAAACTAAGATTGCAGCCTTTAGCAGTTTAATAAATCACTAAGATTTTAATTTGATCATTTCAGTGTAAGGAGTAAACAGCACATGCTCAAAATGAGCATTTTAAAGTTGTCGTGTTTCAGTCATACTGCGCACTGGTACCGGATTGAGTCGGTGCTCGGTACTACCGGTACTGCAGAAACACTGGTATCGTTAAATCTTTTTTTATTTTAGTATCAACTTGGTACCGAAGTACCAGTACTTTTGACAACGCTACTGCACGTTATACTCTGGGAGTTAAAAAGAAACTCACTGTTAAAATATCATCCTTGTCCATTGTGGATATTCAGTGTAGCTGTGTATGATGCACCGCCCACACTGAGGTCGTTGCCAAACCAAACAACGAGGCGAAAGTTAGCTCAAAGATCACCAAACTTCAATCCGCGTGAGGAAATTCTTTGCCACCGGAAGTCCATTGCACAAAATTCACGATCGCGCAAATTCCCATTGAGATGACTGTATTTCACCCACAGAATTTCGCCGTGCAAAGGTATGAGTGGCCGCACCTTGAGAGATATACCCACTGTAAGCTCCAAAACCACCCCAATGAGAAATCATTAGTATCTATGATTTGTTTACCATCTTTGGTGTTTCGTTGTAAAGCAAATCACCAACTATTAAGCAACTGCATGAAGATGAAGTGCCGTTATTGAAGGTTAAACTGATATTAGTATTATTAGTGTTATTGTGACAAACATGTATATATCACTCTGATTTAAATCAGGGTTCTCACAGAATTGGGCTGGGATGATTGGCTGATGAGAGATTGAGAGCACACATGTACGATTGACACAGAAAGCTTGCAAGTTGGAGGGACTGAAACTGAAAGCGCGTATAATTGCCTAAACTGTCTATCGCACCACACCCCTGATTTTCGCTACTCTCATTACATCATGAATTCTCAGATTTGTATTTGCATGTTTATGTTGTTTAATTAATTTTTACATCTGTTTGCAGTATCTTTGTCCTATCCGTGTTTAACTGTACAGCGGGTCAGAATTACTACCGCAATGACTCTTGAAGATGGGCACCTTAATATTCATACACATGTAATTCATACAAGTTTTTAAAACAAATCGGCATATTTAAAAGTGTAAATTTGCAAATGCTTAGAATTGCCAATAACTCACCCTTCAGAGGCCACAGTGTCATGTTTCAAGGGCTGAACAAGTGCTCATTCATTATAGTAGCAGAGTATATGTGATTACATGCGTGATGCAATTGAAAAAAGATCGGCCCTGAATCTAAGCACGATCGGCCAATGGTTTATCAAAGATTTAATATGAAGATCGGCCAAATAAAATTGCTGACCAATCGATTGGTGCACCCCTAATGAAAATGATTAAATATCATTCCTCCTCAGGTTCTTTTACTGAAAAATACTCTGCGGCAACATTGCTTACTTTTTAACAGGAAGAATTCACTAAGAATGAATTGCACCCGGTAAAAGCGCTGTTTATTTCCACACGCTGTCTTTTCTCCTTTAGCAATTCATTATAGGAATTATGCTGATTAGGCAGTGGCACAAACATGCCCACACAATCTGTGCTGAATGCAATTTGCGTTAGTCGTGGTGTGAGTAATGGAAGCCGGTGTAGTTTTTGGTGCCCCCCTAGCTGGTGGAGTTTTTGGTGCCCCCCTAGGGAGTAGGTAAACCACGCAGACTGCATAATATACGTATAGGGAGCGACAGCACCGGTCAGTAATGCTACATTGAATATGAATAATACCAAGAAATTGACCCTGTATTCAGAGGGTCCCTTGCCACATCCTTCACAGTTTTGGCAATGAATGCTTTTTGAGTTATTAATAATAAAAAGTGTATATCCTTTCTTATATGCTGAGAACTTTTCTGACCCATGACTTATCAAAAATATTTTCTTCAATTATTTATCTTCTTATATATATCTGTGTTGGATTAAAAGTTTTTTTTAACGTTTTTTTATTTACTTTTTTTTTTTCCTTCACCTGCACTTGTCTTTATGACTCAGTGATTGTATTCATACATTGTTGGATCTGTGTAATTTTTTACATCTTATTGAATATTTATATTGAACCTTCTGTTTTTCAATAAAAGAAATCCACAGTTTTAGTACAATATGTGGACATTTCAGACGGTCCCTTACCACAACTGCCACAGTATTTGCACATTTCAGCACAATGTGTGGACTTTTAAGACGACCCTTTACCCACCATATAAAAAAATGTCCAGCTTATATCATTGTTAAATTAACGATCTGGAACGATTTAGCCGTGACGCCATCTGACCTGCTTACAGAACAAACCGTGTCCCGTATTGATTCGAAAAGGGACACCTCATTTCATATCTAAATAAGGGACGATCTCGTATGAGCGAAGTGTGGATGCAGAAAATCGTGAGTTTATCAGGAGGAATTGTAAATCAGGAGTACAGCGGGAGGAGGGGTGGAAAATAGGGAGAAACCTGGTAAAATTGGGAGTGTTGGCAGGTATGGGCTAGTAATATATCGCGCTTGCAAATTCCCTATGGATAATGCACAAACATGACATAGATTTCTATAGTTGTATCTGCTAATTTGGATTAAATCATCCCATAAATACTTACCAATATAAATTGTATATGTTTTCTTTTTTTAATGAAATTAGAGTGGTGTGAATCTTAAATTTATTACAATTAAAATAGTAATTAAAATAAAGTTCCCAATCATTTATTTATTTTGGTTTTGTAAGCTCTGTATTTATTTAATTCTGGGAATAATGCTTTCATATTGCTTAAGTGTCACACTTTTCTACAAGTATTTTCTGCTTATTTATTTATTAAAACTTTTTATATAAAATTAAAAGAAGAAAAAACATTGAAAGAGCTTGAGTAGAGTGATAACTGGGCACAAATGTTGCTATGGTGCAGACGCGGAGCAGGACTGTGTTTCCCAAAAGCGTCACAAGCTTAAGTTGATCGTAGAGACTGTTGGTGCTAATGGTTTCTACGTTCTACTTAGGCTTACGATCCTTTTGGGAAACACAGCCCAGGTTTCTTACCAAGGAGCATACTCAGCGGGGTTTCTCTGAAAACAGTGAATTGGGGTGCAAGAGAGGTGCAGACTGTCTCATCTGGCCGTCGTAATAGCGTTCACACTAAACAAATGTGATGCTAAATTTCTGACACTGTCAGAACTTCTTTGGAGGCTAAAGATCATCGCAAAGGCTATTAATAGGCTGTCAGTGAACCTGTCACACTAAATGTTGTAAGATTGTCGATTTTGCCCTATGACTACAGAAATCCTTTAGGATTCCCAAAATTTGTCTCAGACGGCAGAATCGTGGCTAAAATCATAGTGTGTGCACCGGGCTGAATAATGCATTTCCCCTTAAAACATTTGTTTTAGTTCTTATGTTAATCTTATCAACAAATACATAAATATTGAGCTATGTAGTCAAAAGGCTGAGAAATGTAGTTATATTACCCATCCCTACCTGAGCCCTAGTAATATTTTGAAATATTTACATCATTCATGGGCAGTACATGAAAGACCTAAGGATATCAGTTGTCATTAGCTGGCAGGAAATAATTTGTCTAGTAAATTTGTAGTAGTGAGAGTGATGAAGCATTCCTCTGCTCACAGGTTAGGTGTTGCAACACCATTATTATAACGTTCCTTCTGTGCAGATACACACCTTTTAAAACAGGTCAGAAATATGGTGGAAAGTAGCCTAACGTCATCGGTTCAACATTGTGTTGAAACTGTAAAGCTGATGTAACTGTGGGTTGTGATATATAGCCTATTCACTTCTTAAATGCAGACTATTACTTATTTCACAACTCTCTGGAGTGCTTGATTCTGACTGGTCAATTGTGGCACTCTGCAGTCAAACAAGTTTGCATAATGACCACTAAATAATAATTGGCCATTGTCCCAGGTACCCCATTCCCTACATATGCTAGTTTCATGTTTCTCCTTCCATGTTTCTTGTGTCACTTCATAGTCACAATTTCAACCCCAATCAATATCTCATGTCCATATATTTATTTATTTGGAAAGTTGCGGGTAATTAATGGGATTATATACAGTCCGTCTGTCATGGTTTTAATAAATAAGGGGGCCTGGGTAACTCAGCAAGTAAAGATGCTGACTACCACACCTGGAGTCACAAGTTCGAATCCAGGGCGTGCTGAGTGACTCCAGTCAGGCTTCCTAAGCAACCAATTGGCCCGGTTGCTAGGGTGGGTAGAGTCACATTGGGTTAACCTCCTCATGGTCACTATAATGTGGTTCTCGCTCTGGGTGGGGCGCATGGTGAGTTGTGCGTGAATGCCGCGGGGAATGACGTGAAGCCTCCATGCGCGCTAGGTCTCTACGGTAACGCGCTCATCAATTTAAACCAGAATTCAAACTGTTTAAACCAGATTTTGTGTAACTGAAAGATTGGTGGTTTGCATCATACATGTGCTTTTTCAATCATGTGGCGTATAACTCCTGGTCATCCTTCAAAGAAAAATATAAATTGATGCATTGCATCATGCAGCTCCTTATGCAAGATATTATTTCCTTTAAATTCTGGTAGAATTATTTCATTTTTTTCTAATTTGCCTGTCTGTTGTGCTCCATTGTGCCTGTGAATACATAAAAAAGAACATAGAACATAGAAACAATACAACAAGACAGATGATAAAAAAATGGAATGAAAATAAAAAGCAAATAGAAATATAAGTATATAGAAATACACAATAAGACTATATATATATATATATATATATTAGTATTTACAAATACAAAGCTGTTTTATACAGTGCAAGGGAATGTAATGCAGAAGAGGTAGGATATGTTAAATAATATAATTGACTAGGCTGTGTATTGCACGTAATTATAGTATAGTTTTAACTGTTCATGAGATGGATAGCCTGAGGGAAAAAACTGTACTTGTGCCTGACGGTTTTAGTGCTCAGTGCTCTGTAGCGTCGGCCAGAAGGCAACAGTTAAAAAAAAAAATAAGGGCTGGGTAAGTGGGGTCCAGAGTGATTTTTCCAGCCCTTTTCCTCACTCTGGAAGTGTACATTTCTTAATCCGCTCAACAGTCCGAACTGTCCTTTGTAGTCTTCTGATGTCCTATTTCATAGCTGAACCAATCCAGACAGTTATTGAAGTGCAGAGGACAGACTCAGTGACTGCTGAGTAGAACTGGATTAGCAGCACCTGTGGCAGGTTGAACTTCCTCCACTGGCAAAGGAAGTACAACCTCTGCTGGGCCTTTATCACAATGAAGTCAATGTGGGTCTCCCACTTCAGGTCCTGTAAGATGGTAGTGCACAGGAACCTGAATGACTCCACTGCTGCCACAGTGCTGTTTAGAATGATGAGCGGGGTCAATGTTGGGGTGTTCGTAGTGTCAGTAGTGTCGTCTGCAAACTTCAGGAGCTTGACAGAGGGGTCATTGGCAGTGCAGTCACTGGTATACAGGGAGTAGAGTAGTGGGGAGAGCACACATCCTTGGGGGGCAGCAGTGCTGATCATACATGTGCTGGAAGTTAATTCCCCAGTCTCACTGTGGGAACAGAGTGCTGGGTTCATTTATTCCATAGGAGAGCTGGGATGATGGCGTTGAAAGCCGAACTGAAGTCCACAAAAAGGATCCTTGCGTATGTCCCCCCTCAGTCCAGATGTTGCAGGATATGATGCAATTCCATGTTGACTGCATCATCCACAGACCTGTATGTTCTAAAAAAAAAATTGAAGGGGATCTAGAAAGGGTCCAGTGATGTCCTTCAGGTGGGCCAATACCAGTCTCTCAAATGACTTCATGACCACAGATGTCAGAGCGACAGTATGAAGTCATTAAGTCCTTTGATCTTGGGTTTCTTTGGGACAGGGATGATAGTGGACTGTTTGAAGCAGCAGGGAACTTCACACTGCTCCAGTGATCTGTTGAAGATCTGTGTGAAGATGGGGGCCAGCTGGTCAGCACAGGATTTTAGACAAGTGGGTGAAACACCATCTGGGCCCTGTGTTTTCCTTGTCTTTTGTTTCCAGAAGACCTGGCACACATCCTCTTCACAGATCTTAAATGCAGGTTGAGTAGCAGAGATGGGGGGAGGAGGGAGGTTGCAGGAGGTGTTGCGTTTGTGTGAAGTGAAGGTCAGAGCAGGTGTGGGGTGTGAGACTGGGCTTTTCAAATCTACAGTAAAACACAAGTCGTCAGCCAGTTGTTGGTTCCCTACAGTGTTGGGGGATGGTGTCTTGAAGTTAGTAATGCCTTTCAGGCCTCTCTACACTGATGCAGGGTCGTTATTAGAAAACTTGTTTTTCAGCTTCTCAGAGAAGCTTCTTTTAGCCAATTTAATTTCCTTAGTGTGTTTTTGGCCTGATAATACAAGATTTTATCCTCGCTTCTGTAATTATCCTCTTTGGCAGGACAAAGCTGTCTGAGTTTTCCTGTAAACCATGGTTTGTCATTGTTGAATGTTAAATAAGTCCTAGTAGGAATGCACATATCCTCACAGAAACTGATATATGATGTCACAGTATCTGTGAGCTCGTCCAGATCGGTGTCTGCAGCTTCAAAAACACTCCAATCCGTGCAGTCAAAGCAGGCTTGTAGTTCCAGCTCTGCTTCATTGGTCCATCTCTACAGTCTTTACTACAGGTTTAGCTGATTTTACTTTCTGCCTGTAGGTTGCAAGAAGATGAGCAAGACAGTGATCAGAGAGTCCCAAAGCTGCTCTAGGGACAGAGCGATATGCACCCTTTAATGCACTGTATAGCAGTGGTCCAGTATATTTCTGTCTTCTATATCTTCTTTAACATTGTTACATCTGTACACCAACATTCATTGATGTAAAAGCATGTTCCACTGCCTCTCGTTTTCCCCGTTAACTCCGAAACGCGATCCACTCTGAATAGCTGAAAGCCTGGCAGATGTAATGGGCTGTCTGGAATGGCATCACTCAGCCAGGTTTCTGTGAAGCGCAAGGCAGCAGAGTTTGAAAAGTCCTTGTTTGTACAGGTGAGATGTAGTTCATCCGTTTTGTTAGGGAGAGAGCAGAGATTCGCTAGATTAATACTCTGTTAGAAAGTTAATAGACTGTTAGAAAGCCGCACTGTCGGAACTTGACCAGCGCTCGGGCTCTCTTCCCTTGCCTGCGTCTCAGTGCTCTTACAGAACAGCTGCGCCTCCAACTAAAATATCCAGCAAAACATCAGAATAGTCAAAAACCAGGAAAAGATTGTCTGGTACGTGCTGCCGAATGTTCAGCAGTTCGTCCCTGGTAAAACTGATTGGAAAAAAATACTAAACGCAGGACAAAAAAAAAAAAATGACAACAAAAGAATTGGAGTGCTCCACACAGAGGCGGACATCTGTGGCACCATCTTCAAGGTTAAAACACAATAACATATGATACATAGTTACGATGAACATCATGCATTTTGTTAAAGATAAAAATATATGTCCTGTTTTTTGACAGCTGAATCTATGCTAAGGTTTAGGAGCAATGCAAACCAAGCGTGTGTGCAGGCTCAAATCATTTGAAGCACGCTGATATGCAGTTAAACATGTTAATTAAAGCTCACATGAGATTAGTTAGTTGCGCCTAAATCTTATGGGACAGAGTGTTTTCTAAACGTGTTAGAGATGCTTTCCTGATGCTTTCGGGCCAGGGTTTTCAGCCAGGGGTCTGAGGACAGATATAAAAAACTATAGCATTTTCTTTACAAATTTACATATAGTCAGTAGATTTTAAACTTTATTTGTAAATGTGGTATATTAAAGACCCCCTCCAGTGAAAATCCAGTTTTTAACCTTGTTTACATGTCCATATAGTGTTTTTTATACGCGACATACCATGAGTGAAATCAGCAGTCAACGCCATGGCTGAGCATTTTCGCCTTGGAACTGCAGTCTTCCAAAGACAATCTCAAAAACACGGATTCAGACAGCCAGGGTTTCATTCATCACAAACCTAAGGAAACAATCCCGTCAACTTGCGGGGTGGGGTTTCCATATCAATAGCGTACCCTAACGGTGAAGCAAGGGGTATCAGGAGAAGCCAGGCGTAGCTAAGTATCGGTATTTTGCAAGACATGTTCTGTTTTCAGATGTAAAGTTGCAAATGGACAAATGGTGAGCCTTTGTGTATTACCAAAGGATCTGAAAATCCTAGATAAATGGGTGCAGTTTATTTGGAAAAATCGTAATGTCCCAGCAAAACTTCCAGAGAAAACTCGGGTTTGCAGTAGTCATTTTCCAGAGAAATGTTTTGAAAATGTTATCCAAAAACAGATGGGTTTTGCCACTAAACTTACATTGAAGCCCAACGCAGTTCCATCAGTTTATCCTGGGGATGCAACGAGCCCGAGGTGCAGGCAAGCGGTGCAGGGGTGAGTGGAGATGGAGGCAGGGACTAATTTGCATATTCATAGATCTGCGCATATTAAATGAAGCACAGGTGTAGAGTTATATCTTAGGGTGTGTTCACACTTGTAGTTCGGTTCTCTTGGTTCTCTTGGTCCGGACCAAAAAAGAAAATGATACAATTAGTCCTGGTTCGTTTAGCGTTCACACTGGCATTTTTAACACCGAACCTAAAGATATAAAATAAAAGGCATAAGGATAAGGTCATAACCTGATTGGACAGCTTTTATGACGTATATTTTGCGACGGAACTTGCCGAACATCCAAAACAATGCTGGCTGCTGGGCTAAATGTGCTCGTTGGACCCACTTTCCCTTAACCTATCACTGAACATTTTGAACACTTGAGCATTTTTGTGCATTTTTTTTCCAGTATACTGGAAATATGCTCATCGGACCAAATGTTAATAAGGAACTTTACCACATCATTGCTCCATGTTTGCCCTTTGATCATTTTGTTTTGCGTACACCGCTCTTACCACTCTTTCTATGTTAATAAATCACGTGATTTGTATGGTCGCATCTTGTGACATCACATCCTGTTATTGGTCCGTTTAGACGTCTGTGGTCCATGCTGCGTTCATATATCAGTCGAACCGCACCAGAGTTCGTTTGGAAGCGGACCGAGACCCCACTATTCAGGTGGTTTGGTGTGCACCAAGGTTCAGATGGCAGCGTTCACAGTTCGCACTAACAGAGCAATCGCACCAGAGTTCGTTTTAATTGAACCAAACCTGCCAAGTGTGAACACACTCTAAGCCATTTTAAGGCACGAAGGGATTACTTTCGGGGGGGGACTTATAAATATGTTATTTTGATTAACAAATATTGATTTTTAGGGATTAAACCAGTGACTGGAGAGGGACTTTAATGATCTGAACATAATAGAATGTTATATTAATTTATTAATGAAAGTGTTACAGAGGAAAGCTATCTTTTTATTTTGGGGGTCTGGATGTGTGTGTGGGGGGTGGGGAATCTCTGGATCTGTAAAGGTTGAAAAAAAAAAAAAAAAAAACCCTGAGGGAGTCCTCTGCTCTCCACTGCAGTTCCGCTCATTGCCGATAAGTGGCGACATGTAAACACCGTTCATACTCATCTGATTTCGTCCTTGTTTTTAATCAAACAAAACAGCCTAGATAACATTTTGGCGAACATGGTATTACAGAAGAAGAAAATAAAACATGCAGCTCCTTTATTTTTTGGTCTGAAAGCCCATGCAATAACATCTTGACCAAGTCGGAAGAGCGTGAAGCAGGAGCGTCACTGCATATATTAGTCAAATGTGCCTCGTTCTCCGCCAATGGCGCGCTGCGCTGTGCTGCGTGAAATAAGTTATGCAAATACCACAGACTGCAGATATTCACCAGCGCAGAGATGAGCTGACCTTGGAGTTTCTTTGTGCTTCTGCACTGGATGTACGGTCTCCTGATAAAGCGAGCTTTTCTGCCGGAGAGTCAAGCGCTCACCGCACAATATTCCTGCAAACGTACACAAAGGATGTAATATTCAGAAGACCACACGCTCGCTTCCGCGCTCGATTTCATATGGGTGAAATAGCATGAATTCTCCATGCTATTCCGTGGCGATGGATCTTGGTGTTTGTCAGCTTAGAAATTTCTCCATATCTTTCCTCTCGTCGTTGTTGGGGACCGAGACTTCGTCCGTCAAAATCGACAATAGGTAAAATGTCTAAACTGTTATATGAGCAAAAAAAAAAAAAAAAGAAACTCCCCGTTTATAACGCTTCAGTCCTGCACGCAGTGTGTTTTTCGAGGAAAATACCACCGAGATGAAAACATGCGCGGTTTTGTTTTGTAAAATTAGCCTCTACATTTCTGGCTGATCGTTTTATTGCTAATATTCGTGGTTTTGTAAGCAGCTCGCCTGCTTTTTTAGTCTGTCTAAAAATAAAACAATGCAGCTGTGCTATAACATCTTTACCTCTAGTCTAAATGATTATAACATGTTTATTAAGGCCACAGAAAACGATAGCGTTTGATTTGTTTTAGAAATTTCCAGAGAAAATCGTGTTGTACTGTAGATGTTGCTTTAAACGATGCTTTTCGACCAGCTACGGATTTAGAATAATGCATGTGTTATTGTCATTGCTTTATTTGCTGTAAGTGATGTATTTAAGCAGTGAATTAACGATTGCCTTTTCCCCTCACAGCTCATCGGGTGCCAGTGTTGTGGCTATAGACAACAAAATTGAACAAGCAATGGTAAGTCATGTTTTTACCCCTCTTCATAAATACTATTACATATTTCAAAAGTGACGGAGATCATTTGTTTGTTTGCTGTAAACAGACTGTTGAGTTACATCAGTATCAGTGGAATTAATTTTGCAATCATTATCAAATGCATTGTTTCCCTTGCCATTATGTACGCTTGGCTTTGCTCGCATTTTGGCATTTTGCTTAATTCACGTGGTAAGACATTTCAGCATCGGTAAATTTAGTTTGGGGGATAAAGCGATCCGTGTTTGTTTGCCGACTTGCCTGGGGGTTTGCCTGCGCGTACTCACGCGATCCGTGCGCCTTGTTACTGTTGCTAGGCAAACCCCAAAGCTTTTACACCCAGTTAAAAATATCTCTGCTTCTGATTGGCCTGACGCCGTGTGGGACGTCCATTTTGTGCGTTTGCTGACGCTGAGCAGTGGTATAAAGGGAGGGAGGGACTGTGGGAAGAGAGTAGAATAATGCAGGTAGCCATTGCATTTATTTGCTTTATTATAAACTCCTACAAGCTGTAGCTCAGTAGATTTGTTTTTCCACACCACATCATAAATCCGGCTCACCAGTGTTTTAATAAAACAAAAAGAACACCTGGAAATAACTGTTTGTCATCTATTCTCAGGATCTGGTGAAGAGTCACTTGATGTATGCGGTTCGGGAGGAAGTGGAGGTGTTGAAAGAACAGATTAAAGAACTGATTGAGAGAAATTCTCAGCTTGAACAGGAAAACAACCTGCTGAAGAACCTGGCCAGTCCGGAGCAACTTGCACAGTTCCAGGCACAAGTTCAAAACGGTTCGCCGCCTTCGTCCACGCAAGGAGTGCAGCCGCCTGCACCGTCGGCCCAACTCGCAGCACAAAACTCCGGACCATCAGCATAGCATGGAATGAGATTCCTGTTAAGGGCAATGAGTGGCTTCAAAGCGAAGCTTACAAGCAAACATGCCTCACTCACATGTAGACTGACAAAATTTGCACACCTTTCAAAACTTGACACACCAATGACAATCCAGTTGGCCGTTGACCAATATTGGACGTTGCCAAAAACCCTTGGGACTGCAATTGTCAGGTGGAAGTGAATAATCTGAGAGGACACAACATAAAGAATCACTGTGCCTGTGTCTAAAAGTAATGTTGTTTTTTATTAAGGCTGTTAAGGCTGCTTTCAATGTCTCGCTTACCTTTGTAATGTAAATGCTGACTGTGGTCTTTTCAGACTGCGAGTTTATAATAAAGCAAGCACTTTTATGGTGACGAATGTGATGAAACTTTGAACATCTGCCAATCTGTGCCCCCATCTGGCATAGGGAAGGTAGATGCGATGACGACTTAATAGTTGCATTGGCATAATCAAGAAACTTTGAAGAAAAATGAGGAGGAATGATCCAATGTCCTAATTCGTTTTCTTGCAAATTCCTGGCTGCTTATTGCGCAAGAATTACGGATAAGAAGTGAGCTGGATTTCGAGGTGGGCAGGCTGATGTATATTGTTGTAAGTATTTTGTAAAATAGCGACATCATGTGAAGCGTTTTCAGAGACACCATATAGGTTGTACAGACTTAAAGGGTAGAAGAGGTAGTTGTCTTGCTGAGAGACAACCCTTTTTTTTTTCTTTTTTTTTTTAATGGTGTTAAAACAGGATCAGTCTTGTGATAGTTATCTCACATATTGAAATTACTCATCTAACACCTACTGTACACTACTATGTTCACTTGAAATGATTTGAAGTATTACGCCCATGTGTTTTCTGTTTTCAGTTTTGACAGTGAGGTATTCTGGATCAATCCAATTAACTAACAATTACTCTTCTTGACTATCATACAGTAGCTGACATGGATTTTGCGTTGTGAACAAGTTGTATGCTTATGTTCTGTGCATGTTCTCAAACCAGGAGATAAGTTGTAAAATACTGTTATTGCACTTGCCAGTTGCACTTCACAACTCTCAATAAAGTTATGTTTGTGAACATGGTTGTGATGCTTTCACTTTCGTGACATGGAGATTGTTTAAATTGGACCAGGCATAGAAATGCTAAAGAGGTTGCTAAAGGATTTATAAGGATTGTTAAGTGCCAAGCTTGTACATAGACTGGCGAGTATTTAACTTTTGTATCTTTGGTTGGTTGATTGTAATGACCTGTCATTCACTTGTAGTTCAGAACTCAATTACAGATATTTAGAATACATTTCTTACTAGTTGAAATTCCAATTTCACATATCAGCAATGCATTTCTTACTAATAAAAATGATGATTTTTTTATAACAAAAATTACATTGTTACTATTGCAAATGTCCATTCCATTCATGTCTGGAATGTGTATCTCTGAACAGGCTCCAATGACTTTTTCACATGTCCAAGTGATGCTCTATGTCTAAAATGGGTCATTTTTTAAATGACACTTTATAGTACAATGATCCTTAATTTCATAATAAACCTTAAGGCATTAACGGCTATTTAACTTTATAAGATAACTATCTTAGTGACACTGACACAAATCTAAACGACAGTGATTATATTTAAAATGACCTCACTCTTTGCCGTCTCAAACTACAAAGCTAGCCAGTAAAAACTCTTTGTTAGGGTAGTAGTGGACGTTCAAAGAATAAGGATCAAGACTTGAAACCCAGGTGATTCATAGACTTTAAAAACATATCCCTGACTGTCGTCATCAGCCAGCTCCTGCATGGATGGATTCATTAGATGTTTTTAACTATTATCTCATGTAACATATCAAGGTCCACATTTAAAAAAGTGACAAAAATATGAACACCGTTAACACAAATGTACAGTTTTGAAAAAGCAGAATGTATATGAGTCAATATCCAAATATGTTTGAGGTTTATTTGAAAAAGGTTTGCACAAACACTGTTTAGAGAAATAGATGATAGCATGCAATCAGTGATCACAAATACATATGACAAAAGTGATAAAACGTGAGGAGTCAACAACAACAATGGCTCTGTAGAAAAGCACTTGTTCCCTTCTTCCAAGGACACTGTAAACATGTGTGACAATGTCATGTAGTATTGTACACTTGATCCAGCTCCACATAAAACCTTCGGACCCACAAGAAGGATTTTGACCATCTGGTCTTCCATCGGTTTGTGTCCAGTCACCAATAAATGTCATTCAGATGCAAGGCAGAGTATATGAAGAATTCTGGGACTCACATTCCCATTCGAATACTTTGAATGATCTGAAAAATGGCTGAAAGAGGAAAAAATAT
Source organism: Myxocyprinus asiaticus (assembly GCF_019703515.2). Taxonomy (NCBI): domain Eukaryota; kingdom Metazoa; phylum Chordata; class Actinopteri; order Cypriniformes; family Catostomidae; genus Myxocyprinus; species Myxocyprinus asiaticus. The sequence continues at coordinate 11,851,949 of NC_059354.1, read as the reverse complement.
CAACTCTAAAATTCCAGATTCAGTCCATTGTTTGTTATTGTTATTAAGGTCTATAATCGCAAAAGCAATCGGCACATAACTTATAATTACAGGGTAAATACAAATTCTAGTATTACCTGATCCACATACAACAAATACAAAGAGTGCCAAGAGCCACGGCCCCACAGGATATTTCTCTTCTTGTGGTCGCTGAAACAGAGCAAATCAAAAATTAGGGACTACAAATTTTTTTTCTAGTTGTGCACACCTCATAAATATTTCAATTGCTACACTGAAAAAAATGTGCGTCATGTGGTAACATCTAAATTAACTGCCATTATTCATTTCAAAATATATATTTTTTAACATCACTAAATCAACCTGAATACACTACACCTACAAAAGTAATTAGATCCGGTAGAAATAACTTCTTAAAGGAATATTCCAGGTTCACTATAAATTAAGCTCAATCGACAGCATTTGTGGCATGACATTGGTTACCACAAAAATATTTTAAACTCATGCTTTCTTTATTATAAAAAAGCACAAATCTGGAACTTTTCAAATGGAAGTGAATGGGGTCAATCTGTAAACATTAAATAATCACACAAGACGTAAACAATATACTGTACATCTTAATATGATTTAGTGTTGTAAAAAAGTTATATGCAATATTACAAATTCGTTGCCATGACGACACAACGGGGTAAACCCTATAAGATTTAATATATTAAAATCAGGTAGAACAGAGATTTTATTACACTAGAGTCATGCTAACACATACTGTATAATGATACTTTTAAAACAGTTTGTGTTTTATTGTTTTTGGACTGGCCTCATTCATGTCTCTTCTAAGTGCCTAACAGTAACCACGATATATAAAAAAACGAGGGACGAGTCAAAAATATTTTCAGTGGTAATCAACATTATGCTACAAATGTTGTCGATCGAGGTTAAAGCTGAAGTGTGCAATTTTCTGCACCACTACCATCACCGAACGGAATTGCAAAAATAAATGTTTGTTTTCAAACAACTTTCTGAAAAAAAGTCTGCTGTTGATCGAACATACAGAAAGTCCCGTCCGCAACTCGCGCCATTGGTTGAGTCAATGTCATTCCATCCTAGGGCCCGGGGTGTGAGGGGGCCCAGGATGGCTGACCAAAGGGGACTATAAAAATGACCGCGGGCCAGAAGGGCGGTAAAAAAATGACCGAGGGGGCAACTCCCTCCCCCCGGAAGGGCAAAACAACTGAGGGGAACAACCTCCCACATCACCCCACCCGCCAGAGGCAAAAACGGCCTGGCATGTATATCTATCACAAATGGATTTACAAAATGCCCAGATAGTGTAAATATTTCCAAATATTTTCAAGACAATTAGAAAATAATTGAATTAAATGTATTTTGATATATTTTCATGTTTTGTTTTTCATTTATCAAAGAGATGATGCAATAAATGTAGAACAGAATTCATACTTTCACACTGAAATGTCATGGAATGCAACTGGTTGTCAAACACATTGAGCTACACATAACACAGAAGCTACACACGTGTATTTTCTCAGGAACCTTTTTTTTTTTTTTTTGTCTAAGTAGATGCACAATATACATAATTTCAGTAGTACACACAAATGACAATAGTCATATCATACTGTTCATTTACACTTGCTATAGTTTGCTTCCATGTTGTTTCTTCATCAAAAAGCAGTGTCAAATGTTAATTACGTCAATCACTGAAACATCAGCACCACCTGGAGAAAGAAATAGCATGTATATGTGTACATGCATTTGGAATACTGATAATTTACCATTGTTGCACAGAAAATCAATGTGATATAGTAGTCATTTGCCTGAATATAGTACTCATTTGTCTTGTAATGAACAAAGAAATAGATATCCTGTGATAGTAAACTTACAGTATCTAGATATGAAATAAATAATCATAAAAATATAGAAATATAACTTACGGAAGTAAAAAGAATGACACTACACTGCGTGCCCAATTATTAGGAAAATTGTATTCCTCAGGATTAATTTTATTGTTGAACAAACACAATGCTCTCAGTCAATCCAAAATGTTATTGAACATCAAACCTGAATGTTTAACAAAGAAAAAGTGAGTTTTGTCTTTCTCAGGGGAATATATAAGTGTGCACAATTATTAGGCAATTAAAATACAAAAATAATTTCTCCCAACTCAATTGTTTATTCTCAATTTTTTGAGTAGGTGCAACAAATAAGTAACACAAAATGACAATTAAATAACATTTTTGGCTTAAATATTCAGTGATCAATATAGCCACCCTTCTTTTCAATAACTGCCATGAGCCTTCCATCCATGGAGTCTGTCAGTTTCTTGATCTGTTCACGATCAACTTTTGCTGAAGCAGCAACTACAGCCTCCCAAATGCTGTTCAAAGAGGTGTACTGTCTTCCCCACGTTTGAGAAGGGTCCACAAGTTCTCAGTAGGATTTAAGTCAGGTGAGGAAGGGGGCAAAGTCATTATTTGGGCATCTTTGAGGCCCTTGCTGGCTAGCCAAGCAGTGGAGTACTTGGATGCATGTGATGGAGCATTGTCCTGCATGAAGATCATTGCCTTCTTGAATGCTGAGGACTTCTTCCTGTACCACTGCTTGAAGAAAGTACTTTCCAGAAACTGGCAGTAGGTTTGAGAGTTGAGTTTCAGTCCATCTTCTACTCGAAAAGGTCCAACTACCTCATCCTTAATGATAGCAGCCCATACCAGTACCCCTCCTCCACGTTTCTGGCACCTGACTCAAAGTGGTGCCCTGTGTCCATTAGTGATCCAGCCACGGACCCATCCATCTGGTCCATCAAGAGTCACTCTCATTTTATCTGTCCATAAAACCGTTGAAAAATCTGTCTTCATGTATTTCTTTGCCCAATCTTGACGCTTCAACTTGTGAATATATTCAGTGGTGGTCGTGTTTCAGCCTTCTTGACCTTGACCATGTCTCTGAGCACTTGGCACCTTGTACTTCTGGACACTCCAGGTAGGTTGCAGTTCTGGAATATGGTAGCATTGGAGGATAATGGGTTCCTGGTAGCTTCATGTTTAATTCTTCTCAAGTCTTTTGCAGTTAATTTGCACCTTTTCTTCTCCATGCGTCTTTTGCGCCCCAGTTGACTATTCGCAACAAAACGTTTGATTGTCCGGTGGTCAAGCCTCAATAGTTTAGATAATTCAAGAGTGTTGCATCTGTCTGAAGGCATTTTACAATATTTGACTTTTCAGTGTCAGTTAAATCTCTTTTTTGGCCCATTTTACCTGAGGTAATGAAGCTGCCTAATAATTATGCACACCTTGATATAAGGTGTTAGTCACTTTCGCCACACCCTCCCTCATTACACAAATACATACCACCTGAAAATGATTGACTCCAATAAGCATTCAAGTTTATATGGTTTGGAGTTGGAAAATGTGCATGGAAATAATGATAAGATCAGAATACTCACTTGCCTAATAATTGGGCACGCAGTGTATTATATACATAGGGTCTCTAATGACCCTATTCATTTGTGGTACTTAAGCCATTCTAAAAAAAAAAAAATTATATATATATATATATATATATATATATATATATATATATCTCTTTTTTTTCATAATTTTTTTTTTCTTTACACTATTTGTAAGAGAAAGACTGAGGAATACTAAAGAGGTGTGGACATAACTCCAAAAAATGTATGTGGCACAGGGGGTGGAATGAGTCCCGGGTCACTAAAGACCAGAGATATGTGTTTAAGGGTAAAGGTACATATAGTTCACCCAAAAATGAAAATTCTCTCATCATTTACTCACCTTCATGCCATCCCAGATGTGTATGACTTCCTTTCTTCTGCAGAACACAAATGAAGATTTTTAGAAGAATATTTCAGCTCTGTAGGTCCATACAATGCAAGTGAATAGTGATCAAACCTTCAAAAATCACATAAAGGAAACAGAGAAGTAATCCATAAGACTCCAGTGGTTAAATCCATGTCTTCAGAAGCGATATAATATGTGCGGGTGAGAAACAGGTCAATATTTAAGTCCTTTTTTACTCTAAATCTCCACTTTCACTTTTACATCTGAAAGTCACATGTGGTGCCTGTTTAGTTTCACATTTACATCTGAAAGTTAAAGTTAAAGTGGAAATTTAGAGTTAAAAAAGGACTTAATTTTGATCTGTTGGTCACCCACACTTACAATATTGCTTTAGTATTACCACTGGAGTATTATGGAGTACTTTTGTGCTGCCTTTATGAGATTTTTGGAGCTCCAAAGTTCTGGTCACCATTTACTTTCATTGTATGGACCTACAGAGCTGAGATATTCTTATAAAAATCTTCATTTATGTTCTGCAGAAGAAAGAAAGTCATACACATCTGGAATGGCATGAGGGTGAGTAAATGATGAGAGAATTTTCATTTTTGGGTGAACTATCCCTTTAAGGTAACAATTGCAGGTTGACACTTTTTACACTGAAATGGCTCTTTGTGAGTGCAATATCTACACAATGATTTGTAAAAATGATTATCCTGTTATTATGAATGACTGGGAAATTTCATTGGAGAAAAGGTGTGGGAACATAAAACTTAAGCCAAGGCCACATAAACAAGCAATCCATACATGAAATCTCATCATGCCACGCTCAGTTATTTGTAAAGCTATTCTGCTTGAATCAAAGGTGGCAAAAAGCTATTTCTAGTCCACACAGGACCAACCATTAAACTTCACTTGGCTCCACATGGATGTTGACACAAGCACTATTGGCTCGCTCTTATCACGATGGCTGAATTCTCTGAAACCATCTTTTTCATCATGCCATATTCTCATAGCACAACACCCTGACACATTTATGAAAAGGTGACAGTCCACAAAATATTTAATTGAAGCCTGAGGTAGATGCCCTGAGCCAGTTAAACTATACATTTACAAGGGAGGGTCACCATGGTCAGGTTAGTTTTGTACATCTGCCATCACTTCGTGCAACAGTGGCCATGGAAACAACATAGGCGTCAACGTTAAATCGGTCTGCTTTACATCAAGTTGACTCATATACATAGAGCACGTAGCGAGAGACACTGTGATTATGTAAAACAATAGCGTGTTTATGTTACATGTGAATTAAGCCAGCAGCAGTACTGGATTTAATGGACGTTAATAACCTACTTATACTCGCTTTATATGAGGTTTATTACAACAGCATCGTGAAACACTGATTAGGTCTCTAGACTAATCACAGTAACACCCAAATCAAGCACATATACAAGAAATCGGTTCACGATAATCATTCCGACGACGAATGACAATCTTACCAGAGTCTTGGCCACGTTCCCCCTCTGAGTGATGTTTTTGCTGTGCTTCTCGTTTGCCATCCGGATTCTTTGTTTTGCTACCATCTTCCGGCACTGTAAATGTGTTTAAACTGAACGCTACAGTAAAATCAGATATATTGCTTTATCTGCGGTGATGCTTCAGTCCCCGTTTCCCTGCACCTGCCCCCCTAAACTGAATTATGCGGGACGGAAGTGCGCCTCCATGTACCCTAGACGAGCTCCATCTCACAGCTGTAGGGGAGACCGGGGCTAGTTGTCACACTCTTTACTCCACTCAGTAGGTAGGTATGTTTTTAAGTCAACATCTGTGTAGGCACATATCAAAAAGTCTTGTCTACAAAAATAGCTCATGAATATTTCAACCGTGATACAGTTTATTAGTGGGGGCAGTGGTGGCTTAGCAGTTAAAGGCTCTGGGTTACTGATCAGAAGGTTGGGGGTTCAAGCCCCAGCACTGCCAAGATGCCACTGTTGGGCCCTTGAGCAAGGCCCTTGACCCTATCTGCTCCAGGGGTGCCATATCATGGCTGACCCTGCACTCTGACCCCAGCTTAGCTGGGATATGTGAAAAAAAAAAAAAAAAGAATTTCACTGTATATGTGCAAATGTGTGATAAATAAATAAAATTAATTAATTAATTAATTAAAGACTCATTGACTTTTTTGTGACAACATGCCCCGACATGAAGTTATCCCAATTGTCAGAATGGAACCTGTCATTAACCAGTCTATTACAGACTTTTCAACTAAATTTAAACAGTAAAACAGTTACTAGGCTCAACATAATTTATGAAACAGCAAAAATGTAAAGTGTAAAAGCACGAAATATCAAACCATTGTTTTGGCAAACAGATATTGTAATTAACAAATTGGATTTATTATATTTAACCCTCAGAGACCCAGTGTAACAGAATTGCAATGCTTGTTTACAGTAATTAAGCAATACTTATTTTTTTATTGAAAAAATGAAAAACTATAGCCTAACAGTAGCTACAATTATTTTAAAAAATATACATACACACATAACAGTGGCGAAATTATTATACACTTAGCTAAATTACACACACACACACACACACACACACACACACACACACACACATACACACACACATAACAGTGGCGAAATTATTATACACTTAGCTAAATTACACACACACACACACACACACACACACACACACACACACACATAACAGTGGCGAAATTATTATACACTTAGCTAAATTATACACACACACACACACACACACACATAACAGTGGCGAAATTATTATACACTTAGCTAAATTATATACACACACACACACACACACACACACACACATAACAGTGGCAAAATTATTATACACTTAGCTAAATTATACACACACACACACACACACACACACACACACACACACACACACATAACAGTGGCAAAATTATTATACACTTAGCTAAATTATACACACACACACACACACACACACACACACACACACACACATAACAGTGGCAAAATTATTATACACTTAGCTAAATTATACACACACACACACACACACACACACACACACACACACACACACATAACAGTGGCAAAATTATTATACACTTAGCTAAATTATACACACATACACACACA